>NC_064552.1:13789217-14531717 GCF_023856365.1 Brienomyrus brachyistius
AACATTTTTAAGTGCTCTACAGAAGTGTAGTTTGCAGATGTTGGTTCTTGCTGGAGATGTTGTTTTCGTAATGAGTCACTCTGTCGCTTTTGAACATCGCAGTTCTCGACACACAGTGACGACTTCCATTGTCAGGCTTGTCCCCCTGAGAGGTTTACAATCAGAATATCTGAACCGTATGGAAATGTTCACACTTAGCATGAAAATTTGAATTTGAAATTCACCCTTCATTTGTGCCACTGGGCCAAATTCAGGCCGTGACTAGAGCAACACCCCCCCGTCACATTCTGCTGTCACCTCTTCTCATCAGCTGCAACTGCAATGCCCAGACACCCCCTACCATCAAGGTGGCCATGGCAGGGGACCAAAGCTACCTCAGCACCATCCTAAGGTTCTTCGTGGAGCAACTGGCCAACAAGACGCCCGATTGGCTGAGCTACATCCGCTTCCTGGTCATCCCCATCGGTAGGTTTGGGGATAGTCTATACAGTAACCCCACCAGGCCCTGCAAGCCATGCTTCAGATCTTTCTTCTGAACATCATGAGGACGTTAAAAAAATGCATTTACAGTACCAGTCAAAAGTTTGGACACACCTACCCGCAGAAAGGTTTGTTCTCTAAGGACTATTCTCTACATTTTCGAATAATTATAAAGACATCAGAACTATAAAATGACATATATGGAATTATACACTGACCAAAAAATAATGATTTGTTGGGGGGCAGCTCAATGGGTTATGACTCAGAAGGTTGCTGGTTCAAATCCCTGGGTCTGCAAAGTGATCCCACCATTGGGCCCTTGAGCGAGGCCCTTAACCCCAATAGCTCCAGGGGCTGGCTGACCCTATTGTCTCCTCTATACCAGGTCCATGAGGTGGCCTCCTGGGATGCTTTTCCAGCTGTCCTGATGGAGGTCCCACATATGTTGAGCACCCATTGGCTACTTGTCCTTCACACTCCTCCTTTCTACTGAGTTTAGATCAGGAGGCCAGGTCATGTGATGTGACATTCTATCACCCTTCTTTGTAGCTGGCTTGGCGTATCCAGACTTTTGACTGTTGTGTTGAGGCTTTTAGCCAAAGTGACGCATAGGTCGAAGCTCATACCAACAAGAAACATAGAGATCATTGAGAGTGTTCAGCTGTTTACATGTGTCTTAAGTTCTAGTCACATATAAAGTCAGTGTTTAAAGAGGCAGAACCTCTTGAAGGCGGAGCCTTTCGTTGCCTGTGGACTATAGTCCAATTCCCTAACGTTGTGTTGATCTCCTCAGGCTCTCATCCGCTGGCAAAGTACATGGCGTCCTTTGACGGCAAGTTCAACAGTATCTTCATGGACACGGCCTGGAGGGAGCTGTTTGGCCGCACAGAGGCACCTCTCTCGGGTACGGCCCGGCTCTGGGGCGCCACGTGACACGCCGGCACTGCCGTGACTCACCACAGAGTCACGCCGGCAGAGTGATTGAATTAATGTGCCGTCAGAGGCTCTGCAAGCAGTGCCAGGCCCATCTGCAATCCCTCCTAATGACCAATCAGAGGCCTAGGGGCGCCCTGCTGATAATCTCCATTGTACTAACTAGGAAAATCATTATTTTCATGTCATTTATTTTTGAACATTTAAGCCTCATTATTATGTCCCTTGAACATATTGTGATGTATGTAATCATCTTGTATTACAATATGGCCTCAGCAAATAAATAATGCAAATAATGTCATGGTATAGCGATTAAAGGATTTATCGCAGAGTCCCCCAATTCTGGTCCTGGGGGGGCAGAATCCGGCTCATTTTGCAGTTGTCCCTGCTCAAACACATATTAATCATCTGATTTCTGGGCAGGTATATTTGACCAGGGAAATTGGTAAACACTGTTGGATTCTGGCCTTTTAGGGCTGGAAGTGGGGAACCCTGATTTACTATCTTTGGCAATGGAAAATGTTGATCTCAAAAAAAATCCTTTCACAAGGCCTGCAGACGAGGCTGGCTCAATCTTTTGCGGGGCCCTAAGCAAAATTTGATTAACCTAGTTGTCATTTGTCATCCTCCTTATCATTCCGACAGGCTGATCAGATGCGGGGCCCCCTGGTGGCCGCTGGGCACTTAGCTGATTAATTCGCTCATGCCTCGGCCTGGCTCTACCTGCAGATGATCACTGCAGAATTCATTAGACTTTAGATTAGGACAGAGCTTGGTCCGTGCTCCCCGCCACCCCCTGAGTCACTGAATCTTCCTTCCTATCTACACAGACAACATTGACGTGGCAGGCCGCGTGACACAGTACCTGGCTGGAGCCAACCTGTCCCATCAATTCCCCATCTCAGAAGCCATGCTTACCTACAAGCAGAAGAGGTAAAGTAGGCCATCCTTGCATCTCCATGTGTGCATCTAGGTGGAGATGTGGCAGGACAGCTCGTTTTGGCAACTGGGTAACTAACCACCTCACCCCCACCACATCCACCCTCTGGAGCTAGCATACACATCTCGGACGGGATTCCTGCACCCGTTGTCCGTATTGTTCCTTTAGCGTTGTAACTGCGTCCCAGTCTTGCCGTACACCCCATCATTAGTGACTGTCACTCTTGTTATCGTTGATCTATGGGTCATTCTAGTTCAACGCGTTCTGTTAATGGAGAATCGGGGCATGTTTATCATTCAGCTGTAGTAATTTCTCTCAGTCTCGTAACGAATCTCCCGGTTCATCGTTAAATATGACGTATGTCCTTTTTGTATTTCTGTCTGGTGAGTTTCCCAGTCTATTTTTTTATGTGGAGGTTTGGTTTGTTTTTTACGTTATTGAACTGCAGGAGTCCGGTGAGTGTGAAATGTAACGTTTTGCTTTTCTTTGATTTTTTTTTTTCCCCTTTTCTTTTTTGCATTCAAGGAAGAGAAGTTTGTATTTTGATTTTTACATAAGGTATCCCGTTTTATAATTTTACTCCTCCTTCTTACTCCTTGCCGGTTTGTCAAGCTTCGTGTCTGATCTCCTGTCCACCTAACCTCACTCTCTCGCCCATGTTGGTCCCGGCCTCCGTTCCTGAGACCCTGTCGTGATTTGATCTTAACCATGCTCGTCTGTCTTTTGTTCTGTGTGGAAATACCTATCCAAAACCTAACAATGACCCCCTTATGCCTGTTTTGTTTTTAACCTTATATATTGTGACCAATGCCATGAATGATCCAGCATGCTCAACAGCCTCAGACAATGATGACGCATTCCCATGATCTGATGTGCTTCTCATGCCTTGCCCTTTTTATTTTGATCTCAAAGCTTCTAAGAGAATCTCACACTTGGGGTGAACATGGGTGATTACTTGACCACCAATGGGAAAAGCCTGAAAATGATTTAGTACCTTTCATGGGGACACAAAAGTAGCTTCCTGACCGAGCTGTCATCAGTACAAAAGGCCACATCATCGTCAGACTGCCGCCATGCGTCATGGTCTGTTTCTGCACAGATTAGCTGCAGTCGGCGTTCCTGAGGCTGTAATTGGCGAATTGCAATATCTGCGTAAATAAGATTGGCCGTGATCCACCTATAAGAGCCCCCGCAAGGCCCAGTGAGGAGGGACTGACTCTCGTTAGTGTGCAAATCCACGCCATTGGGTCATGGGGAAAACTGCTAGCCAATCCCCTGGCTGACAGCGCATGATTTATAGTTGGGAAAGCTGGCCTATGTGGGGAGAAGGGGAACTTCCAGACAGTATTTAGCAGTACTTACACTACTCATCCGCATGTGGCCCTAGAGGTTTGGAGGCCCCCTATTGGTGACAAATAGTCACTACACTAAATGCTACATAAATTTGTTATTTAATTAGGAGACGCTGAACCTGCATGATCTGCTAACCAGCTAGGTAGCTGCAAACTTCTGTCTTGCTACATTTTCATTTAGTTTACAAACCTCCCCAGCTCCTGGGGGCCCGGGGCTGCCTGACACTCTCTTGTGTAAACAGAAAGGTCGCGATTCGCTGCACTGTGTGAGAACTTTGCATTTTTGATGAGCAAAACCTGAGGGGTGACCTTTGTCATATAATCCTCTTATCTGGACCACATTGTACCATTGTTACCTTGTACATTGTAACCCAACAGATACACTCAGGTCTAAAAATTGAAGGGCCTCGCTGGAAGGGCTGGGGTATCGCTCCTCGACACCCCCCACCCCCCGCATTAGACAGACAGGGTACCGTGTCCCACTGTCAACTTCTGAGCTGAATGTTAGGGAGGAGGTTCCCCTCCCACCATACAGGACCAGTGAGTCTCTCCAGCCTGGTGATGTGGTGATAGGGAAGGTCAGGAGAGTTTACTGGTCAGGATGGCCAATCATACTGGAGCCTGATGATACGTAGGGGGCCCTGCTCCATCTGCAGTCTTCACCTCCATGAACATTACATGCCTTACAACCTCTGCTGTGGTTTTAAGAGCCATGTCGACATCCATGTCACCACACCTCCTGGCCCCACCCAGTCCAGGAAAATCAGCCCATTCCAGACAGCCACCATGTGCCGTCGTTACAGATGGACATGCCTACGTCTCCAGAACATTGTACCTCCCAGGTCAAATGAACATCTGTGTAACCCTGCACTCTACCTCCAGCCTGCAGGGTTTCTATATGTAAAACTTCCCCACCCCACCCCCTGTCGCCCCCACCCTGCAAAAAAAATACAGTTGGCCCTTTCTGCCACCATTGAACTGACATGTTCTTCTTCACCCCCAGCCCTGATGAGGACTCCTGTCAGAAGTTCGTGCCATTTGTTGGAGTAAGGCCATTTTCTGTGCTTCTTCTTCTAATGGTGGGGAGGAGGGGGGGGGGGCAATAAGACTTGTAAATGCTTCTTCACAGCAAGCTCAGCCATTCCAGGCCCTGTAGCCACTTGCCATGCTTTCCATTATGGCAGGGAGAAAGCCTCTCTGTGCTGGTGCAAACATGAATGAGTCCGCTTATAGATACGTTAGGGCAGCATCTCCCAACCCAGTCCTCAGGATCCTGCAGATAGGTAGGAGTAAAAATGTGCACTGTCCGACAGGGAGCTGGGAGGGAGCAAAAATGTGCACTGTCCGACAGGGAGCTGGGAGGGAGCAAAAATGTGCACTGTCCGACAGGGAGCTGGGAGGGAGAAAAAAATGTGCACTGTCCGACAGGGAGCTGGGAGGGAGCAAAAATGTGCACTGTCCGACAGGGAGCTGGGAGGGAGAAAAAAATGTGCACTGTCCGACAGGGAGCTGGGAGGGAGAAAAAAATGTGCACTGTCCGACAGGGAGCTGGGAGGGAGAAAAAAATGTGCACTGTCCGACAGGGAGCTGGGAGGGAGCAAAAATGTGCACTGTCCGACAGGGAGCTGGGAGGGAGCAAAATTGTGCACTGTCCGACAGGGAGCTGGGAGGGAGCAAAATCATGGATCGTCTGTGCGCCCCTGAGGATTGGGTTGGGAAACACTGCATTAAGAGTCAACGTTAGAGCAGTGGCTGGGGGTTCCCTCTGAATCGAAGAGAAAAAGGTTTCCCAGAATTCAATCCTGTCATTTTGTCCTTTTGCAGGTGGTGAAAGTGGGCATTGTGGAACACAGCCTCTCCACCTCAGGTAGAGTCTCCATCATTTGCGTTCCTCAAACTGATAACCAGAGAAAACCAAGTCAGTCGATGCCGGCATTTTTCCACATGCGTTAGAATTAAAATGTTCATTCATTTCTTCATTGTTAAATAACTCCCTCACTATGAGCAAATTACATGTCCAAAGTTAAGATCTAACAATATCTTCAAGTGAAGGTTTAGAAGGATGGTTTTCTGTTGCAAGTAACACTTGAAGCTCTGCTGGTGTTTTCATATGAGAGTTTGGCTTTGGAGCAGAGCTCAGCAGACAGATTCTGTGGCAAGTCCAAAGCAGCAGATGTCACTTGGGCTTGTACCAGAAGGTGAAAAATATATCTGTCCTTCAACCCTGACTTGCCCTGGATTGATATGAACGTCAGCAGGGCACAGTCAGCCCATCCGCTGACCCCTCAGTCTGTGGGTCATTTTTTTTGGATCGTTGATAAAGGACATCGTCAGCGACCCCATGAGTAATTATTGCAGCCCAGCGAGCTGGGAGACATTCGGACTTAATCCGAATTCTAGTTGACCTTTTTGAAAAAACACCCAGTCTTTGTATTGGATGCCTTACTAGGCAGCTGAAGCACGTTCTGACTTTGATCTGTTTTTAGACTTGCCGATGTCATATGTTAAATCATTAGCCTTTCACTTAAAGGATCCCATAGAGGGTTCGGCAATGACCAGCCACACAGAGCTCTACATCTAAATGTTAATGTAGATCTTCTCTCCCTCTCTCTGCATCTTATGATCTACCAACACAAGATGTGTACAGTCAGTACCAGACCCCCGTTGATAAAATTAGATAAAAAAAAAAAAAATCACTGCACAGCACAGCGGAATTCAGAGTAGAATCTGTATTGCATCCATTCACATTTAGAAAGTGCTGATCTGTGCAGTAGGTTGATGTTGTGGTTTTTGCATCACTAAACAATGAAGTAATTAAAGAGAAAAAGACCAAACATGATTGAGTGAGTATGGTGCAGTGAGCAGTGTGGAGTCGCTTCATGCTGGTTTGTACTCAGTGTTACTGTATACAGTGTCCAGCCTGAGCAGTTCATGTACCTCCCCCTTTCCAGTTGATTCCGATGACGCCATGGTTGGGAGTATGAACATGCTGGCCTCCCCGCCACCCCAAACAGGAGGGCAGTACGGAAAGGAAATGGCATGCACCCCTCCGTCATCTCCCTCCGTCTCTGCTGCACTCTCCGGAGCTGGGTATGACCCACCCCCCTCGCTTCTATATACACGGCGATATATGAGGCCGAAAAATCTGCAGCGTAATCAGATACGGTCGTGTTACACAACAATCCCAGTAACAGCAACTCAAAGAAAATCACATCATTCTTTTACGTATCACTCATGCAAAATCAGCCCGATCACTCTCAAACTGGACCACACTACCATCTCTCCCTCTCCTCTGGTCCGCAACCTTGGTGTGACCTTTGACCCAGCCCTCTCATTTGAAGCACGCCTTCGTGCCACAGTAAAAACAGCTTACTTTCACCTCCGTAACATCAGCCGTATTAGGCTGCCGAGCCCCTCATTCACGCCTTTATCTCTAGCCATCTTCACTACTGCAATTCACTACTCGCTGGTATCTCTGCTAAATCTCTCCATAAACTTCAGATAGTTCAAAATTCTGCTGCCCGCCTGCTTACTCACACTCATTCCTACTAACACATCACAGCAATTCTGCAGAGCCTGCACTGGCTCCCTATAAAAGAGCGCATCCACTTTGAAATGCTGCCCCGACATTCAAAGCTCTTAATAACCAAGGTCCATCATACCTTACTGAACTGCTTCTACCTTAACAGCCTCCCTGCAGTCTTAGATCTTCCTCCACTGGCTCTCTCCTCATCCCCCCTTCCAAATTTCAGTCACTCTCCCGTTTAACTCCTCGCCTTTGGAACTCCCTACTGCCATCCGTTTATCGACCTCTGTTTCAGATTTTAAAACCAAGCTAAAAACCTCTCTTTTTGCTAAAGCAGTTAACCTTCCCACTGCATAATGTGTCATGTGTGTTTTTTGTGTACTTTCTCTGTAAGCATCTTTGAGTTCATGTAAAAGCGCTATATAAATAAAATGTATTATTATTATTATTATTATTATTATTAAGGAAAATCACATCATTATTTTACATATCAATCATGCACTTAAGCAGAGTTTACAGAGATTGAGTCCTTTATTTAAGATTTTCCGCCACACCAGGTATCACACCAGGTATTTCAAGAAGGTACCAAAAGTACGGTACTTTGTTGATTGTCCACTGGTGTGAGAACTGGTATTAGGGCGCACACACACACACACACACACACATATCACAACAAAAGCCAGGGTATTTTGTACTGAATTCAAAAAATAGCTGTGGTATATTACAGGGCTACCAGATGTCCGATATTGACACCAGCATCGCTTCTTATGCACATACAGTTCTTACTTCACTGGTCAGATAGATTAAGATCAGGCTTTTTCTTACATTCATTCTGGATAGAGATTATAGCGCAGGGAGCTTAAGTGTGGCTAAAACATTTTTCCTCTGGCATAAGGAAAACACTTACCTAGCTTTGTCATTTTAATGATTAATCTTTTTCAAGATTATCTTGGAAATGTTTAAAAGTCAGTTTAAAGTTTACCTCCGCTGCTTCTGCATGAGCGCTGCATGTGCTCTCCAAGACGATCATAATCATTTTCATCCTTGCTGTTTAAGTCACTGCTAGATGGGTTTGTGAGAATCCCCATTTTGAACTCCTTTCTTGTTTCATAAATACCCCAATATTTATTTCAACAAAATCACATTGCAAAAAAATCCAGCAGGATACTGTCATAGTATATTATGCTAAATACTTCATGTTTTGTTACGCTGTCCTGATCTCTGGTTCTTCTGACCAGATCGCAGTTAAAGCTTATGCCACTTCAGTTCTCCACACACCCATTAGTAGTAGCGTAATGATTTTTTACATCTGTGATGTAATGGGCCAACCAGAAAAAGCCCAGAACTAACAAGCTGAAAGGAGCTATATCGCCACCTGTTGCAGTGGAATCAGACATACTTCGGTCAATAAATCGATTCCCCTCCCATCATGTGTGCTGGGACAAGGACAGTAGTCTGACTAAATGCCGTAGTTGAGCTATTACCGCAGCTCGACTTAGCTGAGCATGTAAACGTACTGAGTGTTTCCATGGGTTTCTCCTGACGCTCTGATCACCCTCCCCATCCCCCAAATAAAAGTAAGCAGGTTGTCAGGTGATTAAAACTCAGAGAGGTCTGAGTGACTAACTTTTTCTCAGCATCTACATTAGTGTGCAACCCCAGCATGTAAATACACAAAGGTGTTTATTGGAATTTGGTGATCAGTGATTAGCACACAACAACGAAATCTGTTCTCTGCATGTGACATTGTGACTTAGCAGGGGGCAGCTAATTTAGCCCCCGGGGGAGCAGTGCTTGGGGGCGGTACCTTGCTCAGGGTACCTGAGGTCTGAGGTGTCTAGTCTGCGATGTACTGTACTGCGCTCACGCACTGTGTGTTTAGGGGCAGATTCTGAATCATCACTGCATAATTGGATAAAGTACCAAGTGAAAGTAGATGGATGGATGACCAATTAATTATCTTTTTGGACATTGGCAGACAGGAGGTGCCACACTGATTATACAAGAAAATTTTTGAAAGACTCTTCTGCATGTCAGTATGAGAATGCAAAACGAAAATGGCCAAAAGCCTTGCTGTTCGTGGTTAAGGTTAGGGCTGGGTAGGGGTTAAGGTTGTCATAGTTGGGATTAGGGTTACGCCAGTAGAAATCAATGGAAAGTCCCCATATAGAAGATTGTGTGTGTGTGTGTGTGTGTGGATGTGGGTTATGTTAATATTACATTGTGAGGACCAAATGTCCCCACAATGTGATAAAACCCTGTTTTTTTACCTTGTGGGGACAATTTCTCCAGTACCCACAAGGGGAAAATCTATTTAATTAAAATCTGTGACTGCAATCAAAAAACTAAAAGTGCAAAAAGTCTCGTATTTTGTTTGCTTACTTATTGTATGGTTAGACTTAGGGCTGGTAGGGGTTAAGGTCCTCATTGCTGGGATGACGGATTTCCCCATAGGAATGACTGGATGGTCTGCATGACAAAGACATGAATACAAATGTGTGTGTGTCTGTGGTTGGCAGGTCTCCGGGCTCAGGCGGCGAGGTCATGGGCTTGCAGGTCGACTACTGGACCTGGCAGGGTCAGGAGAAGAAGCGTGAGGGAGAGAAGAGGGACGTGGGCGTCAAGAACACCCTGAAGAGCAACTTCCGCTCTTTGCAGGTCAGCCGCATCCCCAGCGGGGGCGAGCTCACGCCCCCACCCTGCATGTCCATGACAGTGGTCATGAAGGAGAAAAACAAGAAAGGTGAGTTTCCTCCCTCCCAAATGGGACTCCTGCCAACTGACTCTGGAAATATATCCGCATGCGATCTGTGCACTTTCACAATTGCCCAAGTATCAGATGTTCTGCTTTTCCTCACCTGGGACGGGGGGTTATGCTGTGGATGAAATATCAATGTAAATACGACAGAAGGCTTCATCAGCTCATTCAAGCATTGACATTCCTGTTCACCTCACTGGTGATAAACACGGAGAATGGATTAAAACAGGGTGAGCAGATAATCCATGTCAGGGAAGACACTTTGAGCTAGGACAGGATTTGCAGATTGCCATTTCAATTAAATGGACCCGGGTTTCACTTAAGCACTGAGTTCTTGCTGTGTGCTGATTGGTCAGTCTCCTATAATCATGCACGTGTCACTAATGTTAACAACTGGATGAGTCTTTCCATCGAAGAAGCAGTGAAAGCATTTTACGTACTGAGCTATTTAGCCAGAAAGAGGAGCTGTTATGAAGTAGCTAAATGTCTCCTCGTGGATTATCTGGTCACCCCAATCATAGAGGAACAGAGAAGCGGACTAACAAGCTGACATTGACGCCTCCTCTGACAAACCCGAGGCCTCCAGTTATACTAATTATTAGTAAATGGGAGTCGTCACTTTAAAGCTGCTTCTTACTGTCACGTCCTGTTGGTGATTTCCTGTTCTACGTTAAATAGTGATATTCCTCAGTAAGAAACCCAAGGAAAAAGAGCTAGACTCCAAAAGCCAGGTGATCGACGGGATCAGCAGATTGATCTGTACAGCCAAACATCAGCACACCATGCTGAGAGGTGAGTGTCCGGCTCTGTGGACTGCAGGCTGAACTCTGACACAGCCGTAATACAGATGGGAGGAAAAGAACGATGTTAAAATGTAGCAGCTAATGGTGACTGATGAGCAAAGTAACTCCATAAGCATGGAATTTATTGCTTTGAAAGCCGCCATAGAATGTTTTTTTTCAGTAATTTTAAATTGTTCACTGGTGTCTGAATAGGTGTGTGAACTTTGTGTGGTTGAAAAATGCCCAGAAGCGGTTTTATATTAGCTTTTACAACCTTACTATTTGGCCCTAGAATAAAACAGGCTGGGGCGGCATGGTGGTGCAGTGGTTAGCACTGTTGCCTTACATCTCTGGGACCCGAGTTTGAGTCTCCGCCTGGGTCACATGTCTGTGGTCACATGTTCTCCCCATGTCGTCGTGGGGTTTCCTCCGGGTACTCCGGTTTCCCCCCACAGTCCAAAAACATGCTGAGGCTAATTGGACTTGCTAAATTGCCTGTATGTGTGCATGTGAGAGTGAATGGTGTGTGAGTGTGCCCTGCGATGGGCTGGCCCCCCATCCTGGGTTGTTCCCTGCCTCGTGCCCATTGCTTCCGGAATAGGCTCTGGACCCCCGCGACCCAGTAGTATAAGCAGTTTGGAAAATGGATGGATGGATAAAACAGGCTGTGTTTTCCTTTTTTGGTGTGCTCATTAATATGTTGATGAGCTCTGCTCTGATTGGTTGGTTTACAGTGAGGCACTGCATCTGCACACACAGAACTGTACAGTGCACCACTTAATGACATTTCGGTCAACGACACTGCGTTTACGACTATGGTCCTATAAGATTATAATGGAGCTGAAATATTCCTGTCGCCTAGGGATGTCAGTGCAATACATTATTCACGTGTTTGTGGTGATGCTGGTGTAAATAAATCTACTGCACTGCCATTCATGTAAAAGTATAACACACACAGTTATGTACAGTGCATGATACTTGATAATGATAACAAACAACTGCGTTACTGGTTTATGTATTTACTGTGCCTGTACTTCTATCGTTATTTTCCTCTTTCTACTTTGCCAAATGTAACTAATA
Source organism: Brienomyrus brachyistius (assembly GCF_023856365.1). Lineage (NCBI taxonomy): Eukaryota > Metazoa > Chordata > Actinopteri > Osteoglossiformes > Mormyridae > Brienomyrus > Brienomyrus brachyistius. Next base: position 13,801,069 of record NC_064552.1, read on the forward strand.
CTCCCATTTCAGCTTAGGCACAATGTTAGCATCGTCATGACTTTGTTTTTAGCATCATAACAAAAACATTGTAATTATTTTGCGTCTCAGTCAGCAAATGATTGTACAATGCCAGCTGCGTCATGCAATTTTAATCAAGAACTCCAAACGTAAGCTAAGCGGCGCGTAAATGTGTTAGTAATGAATTTGGACTCTGCTTTCCATGTTTTTGACTTCAGTGTCGATTACATGCTTGTTTAGCTACAGGCAGCACAAAAGCCTCTTGTCAATGTCACAGACTTCGTAATGTTGTTTGTTACTCTCCTGCAAACCTGAACAGGATTTGCCTTCTTGGCCTGCTAGTAAATAATGATCTTACATCAATGGCTGTCCGTGTATTTTTTTCCTCGCCAGGGGCCCTTGTGGACACTGTGTGCTCACGCCCCTCGAGAGGGAAAATGTATGTTGCAGGTTGTTTAGGTCCATTGGGCTTGGAAGTGGGCGGGTGTATGTTAAGGTTGTGGGTGTGGTTAAGACTCTTACATACCAGTCTAGGATTTTTGAAGGGACTCGTCTTACTGCCGCCTTTTACATATGCGGGATTTATATCTGAGAGAGTGAGGAACAGTGTTTGAGATTCACAGTGTGTCTGTCCCATGTACCAAGCTCCCCTTATTTAATTATGCCACGGTAAAGTCAGATTTTCATTCTGTGACACATTTAATTTTTTTTTTACTTTTCAGACATTTTCAACACTCAATTTCAGAACAAACAGGCCTTGTGTGAAGGTGGTTTGTGTAGCCAGTTGTCTCCTAGTGGTCTTATTATGTATTACAGTCGTGTAATTTTGTCACTCCGTATTTTCCAGTTAGTAAAATATACCTAACGAGACCTTTCCAGTGTTCACTTTGAACGGCTACCTTGTCAAATGGTGGTTTCTGTAACAATCAGCCCATTCCTAATGGTTCAGTCAGCTGTAATTTTGTCACAGGACATTTTTCTTCCAGTGATGTGGACTTTCCAGGGCTGTGTCACTGCTTGATATGAGTAAAACCAGAAAACTTGCCCAGCCGTAGTTCATGTACTGAACGATCTCCACCTGGTGGTATAAGGCGGTATAACAACAAGCAGCAATTTTGTCACTCGACATTATCTCTTTCAGTAATATATACATTAATTTCTTATCTATATATGAAATCGAAGTATATTACCCTGATAACATACCGATGACTCACCAGGTCGTTTCATCTTTCCAGAACATTCTGAGCTTTGTGTCCTCTGCCCACAGTATCCATTGATGGTGTGGAGTGGAATGATGTGAAGTTCTTCCAGCTGGCTGCCCAGTGGCCCACCCACGTCAAGCACTTCCCAGTGGGGATCTTCGGCTACAGCAAGCCTGTGTGATGTCGGTAGCGGCCAATAGACTTTCTCGGGAAAAGAAATTGACCAAGCAAAAACCGTAATCGATTTCCTGTGGAAACTTTACAATCTCAAACCAGTGTTCTTATTTTTTTTCAGCTGTTGATGTTATCGTTGTTGTTTTTTTTTACACCAGCAGAAGGAACAATGAATCTTTTTTTAAGAGTTACGTTGCCACTGAAATCAATTTTGTGGTTAGAAGAGAGACGTCATTCTTCAATGACAGCAGCTGTGTTTGCTGTGTTTGTATCGTATTGTTATCTTTTTATTATTTCTGTGAAATCCAGTGTGGATAACTGTTCCATGTACAATGTTAGGTTTCTTTGATGGGTTTCAGGCTGTGTTGTGCAGATGCTGGTTTTCTTTAGATGCACAATGAGAATGCTGCTGTGATACCCTCAGTGCACCACTTCCAGCAGATATGCTGTTTAATCTTCTGTGTGTGTGTGTGTGTGTGTGGGTGGATGAATGGGTGACCTGCTCGCGTTCTTCACGTATTCTGAGCAAACTGGCCTTTTACTTTTAAAGAACATTGCATAAACAAAGCAAAAAAATAAAAAATCGAACTATACCTTACGGACAGAAGGCAGTATAGGAGATGTTGGCACTGACGTTGAAGGACGGTCTCAGAAGCATGCCTCGGAGGATCTCAGCGGCGTGAGGAGTCACGGGCGCGCGAAACCGACGGAAACCGCTCTCGGCGGGAGACGGTGTGTCATTGCCGGCTGGTTCTCGCCGGGGCATGTCACTCGCTCTTTTCTAATTCTCTCTCTAGCAGCTGAGTACCAAGTGCATATGACTGTTTAGATGTGCATTTACATGGGTCCTGTGTGTAGGTGTGTGCATCACGTGTGGCTGTCAAAATCTCTCTTCTTTTGCTTATTGGCCATGGAATGCTTTTCTCCCCCTGCTGGTAGTTTTTTCACATTTCATCTGATTGTTCTGAATCCTTTCGCTGATGGCTTTGTTCACAGCAGGTTACGTCGCAGTACGTTAAGGTTACATTCGGATGAAGTATGTCCTATCTTCTCTTCTTGCAATGCTTTTGTTACCAGGTCACTCCTAATGAAATCACAAGGTAAACATCAAATGGTATATTTACTTGATTACCCCTATGTGGTTACACCCATCCATCATTGTTTGTACCTGAATTGTTTGTATTATGTATGAGGAAATAGTCATGAAGATGGTTTGGGGGGAGGGTTGCATGTCACTGCCCACAAGTGTGAGGTCATGTGCTTTCTTGATGATTAATGGACTTTAATTCGTTTTTACACTGCGGCTTTTCTTTTGACATTTTGAGATTTTATAGCGAATCAATTTTTCTCCTCTGAAATAGAGGAGGTCAGGGGTTTGCTGTGTTTTTGCAACTGCAAACATGCAGCATCTCTGCAGTTTGGATGGTAGCTTGAGTTTGCCATAGGTGCAGATTGGGGGGGGGGGGGGGTGATGGTTGGGGGCAGGGAGTGAAGCCTCGTTGAAGTGGCCGGCTCTCAGTATGGGGCCCTCTTTGACTCCCAGTGGCCACTGAATGTCTTCATACAGTGATGCATTTCACAACATATGCTCTGTGTCTCAAGCCAAGTTTTTTTTTCGAAAAAAAAAAAACATTTTTCTACCGCTGGGATTTTACAGACAAACCCTTTACAAACTGGCAGACTGTGATGTCTAGTAGAGTCTATTATGTCACATAAACTCCACTGATAATTACCTGCCTGTACAAAGGGATAAAATGTTTGTTTTAAGTGCATTGATGCTATTTTACAGGATATTCATTAAGCAGAAGTTTTAATACTAATGTTTTGATACTTTTTGCATCACACCTGATGTTGCCATTGAACTTACACAAAGACTATGAATTTTGAGTTTGTTTATAAATCCACTTTCTGACTTGAATGAATTAGAAGAGGCTTCACATTTGAAATTCAAAAAGGAGGCTTTTTTTGCTTTTAATTGAAGGTTGCTGTGTAAAAGGATTTCGACTGCTGTTGGTTGACAGGTAGAGTTTCAGCATACGAGCAAGGCCGTGATTTCCATGTGTTCGCGTCTGCATCTTCGTTCGTTCTGATGTGCTGCTCAATGTTGCTGGTGGAAAACTCGAAACTTTCCGTTAATTTGAAGAGTGCCCCGCTTTGGAAATCCCCGGCTTTTATTTGAATTTTGAACCACAACTATGTATTTTTTTTGCTGTGCTGTTTTCCACACACAGTAACCCTTCTAGGCCTTTATAGATGTCGTGTGCATCATCAGTTATATAATGCAGAAAGCACAATATTACTTAATGCCCTGTAAAAAAAACCACTAACTCTGAAAAGTATATTAACACACACTTTAATTCATCGATAAAGTTTAAGCCATAATGAAGAATTAAAACTAAAAGATCATCTCCATTAGTGACCTCTGATTTTGATTAATTTTACTGAATGTTCTAATGGCCAAAGGGAGACATATTAGGAATTAAATATTCTTTCAATAGAAATAGTAACATGTGGATTCTGAACTTAATTTTTAGCCTTGATATTGTTACATTTTGCTGATGTTTAAAATGTTTTATTTCTCTGAGGTATGCACTTTCTAAGCACTACAGCACAATTTTAAACCCCCTGGTAAACTTCATAAATAAAGTTAAATAAAGGAGTAAAATGCATGGGTGTGTAACACATGAACTGTGAATCAAACAAATAATTTTGCATAAAGCTGGTAAAAAAAACAGGAAAACACCCACTGGATCTAACAGCCCTTTCTGTTAAACTTTCACTTTATGAAGCACTATATAATTGTTTTTAAGCAGTAAACCTTTCTGTGAGGGACAGTCTCTTCCTGTCATGTGTGAAAGGTCTGTTGTGGCTAATATAACGACAGGTTATTTAGGTGTTATGTTTATCCATAAGCGGTGCATCTTCACATGTTAATAAAAGGACTATATGTGTTCCTATACATTTTACACCTTTTAAAATGTCCTGTGTGACTTCTGGTTGGCTTCTGAACTGTTTGGGTGTCCTCCTAATCTCAGACTACGACACTCGTCACTGGCCAATGAAAAGAAAGCTTTTTTCTAAGCACTAATTTTTGGAGAGAATCTACGGAGAGAACACACAAAATTTTGTTGAAGCTGGCCTGTCGTCATACTTATATTTAACATTTTTGGCCATGTCTGCTACTAATACTCTAGATAGCAGGCACCTTTGCACAAACTTTGTTTTAAATTATATGACAGTATTTTTAAATTTACCACTAACGGTAACATGGTTCAATATTTGCATGTTTTACAATGGTTGTAAATATATACTGTAATTTTATATTTTGTTTTGTTTTTTTCTCATGCTCTCATGAGCAGCGGTGTTTATTAAAACATTTTTAATCTTCCTTCTGTGTTTTTACCTTTTGTGATTTTCTGGTGCCTGGCAACCTTTCGGTGCACATGCATATACAATTAAAACTAAATAATGCGCAAGATGAACGTCCCGGACTAGACAGACAATATGGCCCCGTAGCACCACCTTGTGGAGCGTTTGAAAAGCCGCGTGGAAATATCACGATGAACAGATACCCTGCGCAGGGGAAGCCTGTCCAGTACAAGCTACATATACACAACACTCACAGGGTTGTACTCCACGGTTAATTAAGTCACCGTTTACTTCAGTTACACCTGGATTTATTGGCACACGACAATTAATTACCGTCTTTGACTAAAACTTGAAAATGAGGAGCATAGACGGGATGCCAGTCCATCCCGTTTAGCAGAGAAGTCTCGTCGAGTTCATATATGTTCAAAGTAAACCAAGACCCTTACTTTACTGTCGTTATATGATTTAAAATTACTAATCTGGTAGCAAGTAGGCCTAGTTAAAATCATGAATAAAGTTAGGAACTAAATAATAAGGCTACTGTAAGCCTATTTATAAGTGTATGAATGTCTGAATAAGAAATTATTCACCATATTAATATGTCTCCTCGCATCAGTGTCAGTATATTCCGTCCTTATATGGTGGAATTCACCTATGGTTTATTAAATTTATGTACTACATCTTAAAAATTCAGTCATTAAAACTGATCACAACAAAACACTAGTGTACAAAACCGCACACTACTACTGCACTGCTTATTACAGTTCAGCATCTTTCTACTTCTTCTTCTTCTTCTAATAATAATAATAATAATTATTATTATTATTATTATTATTATTATTATTATGAGCGCGCGCTAGGGCTACTGGGAGACTGGAGAGCGGACATATTGGATTTAAAGGGACTTGGGAAAAGTTGTTAACTGGTGTAATTCTGTCATTGATTAATTGTAATAATAACGATATTGAATAAGCGCGGTGTTTAATAAACTGGGAGATACATGGCTGATATAACCTCTACACAAAAGCAATTACTATGATGCACCTTTACTGTCGCAGTGCTGTCACGGTGCGAGCCGGCGATGAGCAGCAGCCTTCGGGCAGCAGTAGGCGAGGCTAAGCTGCTTCATTACGAAGGTCTCAAGAAGGTCTGATCAGCTGTGTGGAGCCCAAACGGTGTCTGTGCCGGCTTCCTGTCGCCGACGGAGGAGTCCGATCGTGTGGTGCGATTGTAAGTTATTCTATATTTTAATTCTACTTACGTCTGGTGAAAAGAGGAAGAACGTTAAGTCTTGAAGGAAAAAAGAAAGTATGGCGTTGTTGAACGACTAACCGATTCGGACTGTGTGCACGTTACTGGTTTTAGTTGAATATTTTTTAAGGATCGGATATTATCTTACTTTGTGGACGTCCGGATGTTATCGTCCCTTACTGTGCAAATATACAGGTAAAGAGTTACTGTAACTTTTTACAGTTTACGGCACTAGTCTGTAGCCGTGTGTCTCACTGTCGTGTGGAAACAGCCAGTTTAATACCAGTACCAGATCGACTGACGATTATCTGGAGGGAAGGTAGATCGCTTTTTTTAAGTGACCATATCAAATTAGCTGACAGATTAAAATGTAGCTAAAATTAGACTTTTCACCAAAAGTGATCGATGTGATTGTCGTCCTACTCAATGTGTTCACATGTATCGTACTTGTGTGCATTTCTTTGACAGCGCCATTAATTTTGTGCAGATTGAGTTATGGTATAAGGCAAGGTTATGTCGTGCATTGTTTAATTAACGAGATTGCAATGACCGGTCTCACCACAACTTGATTGTGTTTTACTGGAATTAAAGCGATCCCGATTTGCGGTCATCAAAATGGTCGAAGTAAAATGTCAGCTAGGTCGGCTTTATTTTAGCATTGTGCTTCTCCGTGTAACTAGTAAATATTAAGCTGTCAAGGGAAACGAAACGCAATAGCGTATTTTATGTTATCAAATCACTAGAAATAAGCATTAAAAAAATCTAATTTTCCTGCAGTGTGTTAAACATGTGTGTGTTTTAGTTAATGTAAATTTAAATAAGGACATTTAGGTGTGGTTCATAATGTAAATTTTTGATGCCAGACTGATGATCGAGCTGTCCGGAATATTATGTGAAATGTTAATTTTCCCTCCCGTGGTTTAAGAAGGTCGGTCATCTAGTCTTGTAACTGGAATTACTGGTTGCATCCCGTCCTGTATGTCGGCTTATAGCGCATCTGCCGGCGGAGTCAGGCTGGTATCCCGATTTTCTCTTCAACCTCTAATTTCATAATTTCATAGGCTGTACTTTAAAGTAGCTGCAAATATTATTACTATATTATTATAATATATATTATTTATACTGTTAGGAACCCCCCGCGCCCCCAAAATAAATAAATTACAAAAATCACAGCTAATAAAAGTATTTTTGTTACAGATGACGTCTATAGCTTTCTTGCTGAACGTAGTTAATTCGTCTCCTCATCCATACTTATAAGTTCAGTAATATTCAGCTGCACAGTAACCATGACCGCAGTACTGTACTTTACTACCCGCACCTCCCATGTCCCCTGTATTTCCCGATTTCTTCCCCTGCTCTGCAAGTTTTCCTTGCTTTTCATGACCTAATGCTGGCAGCCATTGACGTGGGACTGACATTGCGTCTTGTCGTATTTCCTACCCAGGAAGGTAGCACCAGATTTGTGGCCCCGGACACATTATTAAGGCTAACAACCTGCACTCAGCTCAATGACAGTAAAGTTGAATCTAACCTAATTTTATATTCATTTCCGTACTAATGGAAGTTACACAAGCCCACAGCCCGGTGGCCTGTACTACGAAGCGGGGTTACTGGCTTACCGGGATAACTTGTCGGATTTAAGGTACCACGTACCGTTTAAATGGACTTCATATTCGTTCACTTACATTTTTCCCAGACTACCTTAAATCCGACAGGTTACCCGATAATCCAGTAACCCCGCTTCGCTGTTCAGGCCCCGGAATCGTTTCAATTGGCCATTCCGGCACTGACAACTGACGATGCAGCTTTTCACGGTTGTGGCAGGAACACTTATACAGTAGTATAGTAGTAGTCGTCGTCGTCTTCGTCCGCCCCCCCCCCCCCCCCCAAAAAAAAGGAAATAGACCTTTACGTTTAAATGATTAAGTTGCCTCCCCCCCCCCAGTATCAAACTCTTCCCTATGTCATGTAGGTAGGTACCGCTACCCAGGAGCTGGATCAGGCCAGTAACCCAGTAACTGGTTATTGGACTAAATACCCCAACAAATCCAGTGTTTAAAGAAAAAATTACCTAGCATTTGTAGGAGTGTAAAGTGTCCACGCATTGTTTATAGACAATAAGTCAAGACGTTTAAAGGTGAACACCCAGCTAGATACAGTAGGGGGCAAATTATTTGCTAGCAAGCTGGTTAATGGCAGAAGTCACAATAATTAAATGGGCATGTTATTTTTAAGTGAAAGGTCAGGGCAAGTTGAGCATGTAGTTGTACAGCACATTGACACGCCCGGCACACGACGAAACACCTCGGGATCCCGGTTGGTGACCCCCGCCCCAGGTCCATACACAGGCCAGTCCCACCCTCTGGAAATGGCCATCTGTCTGCCGCAGCCAGGTATCACGTGGGCGTCCCCTTGGCCTGGTCCAGTTACTAGGTCATCAGCAGTCGAAAAATATGGACGATATATGTAAATCAAATGAATGCTTACATATTTTCATTTGATCATCCGTCAGCCTGGCTGATGCTGGCTCATGCAGTTCAAGGAGATGCAGTTGTATTGTAACAGGTTCTTCTGGAGAGGTGTGATCCAAAACCATTCAGTCATAAGTTCTCATGCAATAGCAGGCGCTGTTAGCTTTTGAATCGGAATCTTTGGAGGCTGTAGCTGCCCTGGTTTGAATGCAGGTCATGGCAGCCAACGTTCCCTGATGGGGCGAAGCAGACAGTGCTCTTGTGGGAGGTGGTATGTGCTGGGTTAGGGGCAGGTTAGGACACTCTGATTGGAAGGTTCAAATCCCATTATTGTCAGAGTAATGTCACCATTGGGCCATGGAATTCCCGATGCTGCTTTCTCAAAAATGTCTGTCGCTTTTCAGAAAAGTATCTGCTAAATACTGTCCATGAGTCCAACTGGTTCCTCAGAATAGCGTCAAAGACGATTATGTCATTCACACAGTCTGTGCAGGTCAGATGGCAGGTAATTGTGAGTGCAGAGGAGAGGAGTACATTATTATTTACCACTGAAGTCAGGCACAGATGCTGAGGTGCTGTCCTGTGCTTGGTGACACACTTTTCTCCACATCACAAACAGTGTAAGAATGCTCTCCTCCTGTGTGTTTTGGTCGTTTTCGCTCTGCGGGACTCCATTACAGCCTCTGCCCTCCCTGCCGGTCTCCTGGACGACGGCTCGTCAGGTGCTCTGGGCAGATGCAAGCATGCGTGGCAAAACAAACAGGTTTGGGGGAGGAACAGGAAACACATTACAGAAGTACTGGGTCCAAACAAAACTAGCTGAACTGTGTGGAAAGGGTGCTGTTTTGGGGTTTTCACAAAGCGCGGTAAGCGAAATGCCGCTTGAGACTTCTTCTTCGGCATGTTACAGCTTCTGGCGCTTAGCTTTGCCTGTCGAAGTTGTCGACGCGGAATCCTGGTGTTTCAAATTCTGTTGGGATTTTTTTTAAAAGCTATTTCAGCATAATCTGTGGCAGCCGTCCGCATTGATATGTCCAGCAAAGATTTGCGGTTACTTGCCTCTCATTTAAATCCGGTGTGTGAATTCTGTGGCATACTCCTGACTGAATAGAAACGGCATCCCACCCGCATCCCACCGTGTTCCAGTCTGAAGTTGGACTAGGCCCTTTTTAATGGGAACGCCTCTCTTAATGCTGCGTGAGTCGGCATAAATCACGCCATTAGTAGTGAGCAGCTTGACAGGCCTTGCAGAAACGCTCCGATAAACTCTTGCAGCTGACATCCTGTTTATTTAATAGTTTTATTCATGAGGTTTGAGGGGAGAAAAGCAGTGTGAATAAACAGCGCTTTGAATCGGACCCCCTGGTAAATAAGCCTCGGCAGCCCGGACCAGTCTGAGGGCCTAGTTCTCCAGCAGGCTGGTGTCCTGCTGGTCTTTGGCCGCTGCTCAGTCCTATGTTGTCCATTGCTGGTGTTTGTGAGCTGAAACAAAGGCCATATTGAGGGAGTTTGTCTTCCTGAGCCTCACTGTCAGCTGTCTGCAACATAGACCACATCTGCGCAGAGGGTCTCGAGAAATGAGTCTTTGACTGGCCATGTTTATGACACTTTTCACTGGTCTGGTTAGCAGTTAATAAGTATGATAGCTGTGCAATTTGTCTCACCTTTTCTTTGGAGAAGAGTGTTATGCAAAACACAGTGCAATAATTACTTTGCATCTTAACAGATCTGTTCAGAAGGCAAGGTGCATCTGACATTTGACAGTGATCTAGACCCTCTAAACTGGGTGTTATTGCTGCTCCCTTACAGGGTATGTGGCAGCTCTTAGTGCCAGTTGTAGTGGAAACTCTACTGATAGGATCAGTTCTGGTGGGAGGGGCATCCATCCTAGCCCCTTCTTATCCTAATGCTCCCCAGATATGACTTTTCTTGTGTTTCTCATTCTGACATCATCATTTTTTTTGTTTGTTGTTGCTTGAGTGTTTCATATGATGCCAGAGGGTGGTCTTCTTGGGAGTGAGTCATGGTGGTCTATCCAAAGGCACTGCAATGTAGCACTGGTGAGTCATCGCTGCTTTTTCAGCTGAGCGTCTTCACAGCAACAAAAACTTCTGGAGCATAGTCATCTTTAGGCATGCTTAGCTTCTAGATGTGATTCTGTGGTCATTTGGAAAGACCCATCTGTGTACTTCGCTGTATGTGTGTTTCATATAATGCGACCTCCTCCTCTTCCTCCCACCTTCTTCATTGTGGAGGTTTTCTATCAGCCTACAGGCTCTCCCCTCATCACCTCAGTGGAAGGCTGCTTTCTGACAGTTGCTAGATGAGTTTCTGGGGGGGGTGTTTTCCTCTGAAGACCTTTCTCCCGGTGATGCATTTGGCATATCAGCATCTTCAGCATCTTCACCAGCACTAACATGGTCATTATCTCAACAGCTTTTTGGAAACCTACTTCTTTTTCCAAGTCTGCTGGACTGTGGATGCACTACTGAAAGTTAGACCACCCCAGGTCTATTTTATGTGTCCAACCACAATGCGTAAAATTGATTGTGCTTGTTCGGTGCCAGTCTTCCTTGTATACAGGCAGTGCCCAGGTTACAAACAAGCTCCAAGTCTGCCTTTATGGTGAACTTTCAGGTAAGTCAGAAATATAATACTGCAGCGCATAATAATAATTATTATACAGCAATAATAACGGTAACTATGTACAGTACTGTGATGTAACTGGAGGCGATGACCCGCTGAAACCACGCAATGTTTTCATGAGCGACACAAAGCACTGCCTGGTGTTTGTTATTATGAACCATTATTTTCATCCATCCATTTTCCAAACCGCTTATCCTTCTGGGTCGCGGGGAGTCCAGAGCCTATCCTGGAAGCTATGGGCACAAGATCGACTTTAAGGCAGTCTCAGTGTGAGTCAGTTATTCTTTAACTCACCGAATGCCTGTACTGCGGTTCAGTCTAATTAACATTTCGTCCACAGGGGCATAAAATTCACGTATTATTTTATTTCAGATTTCAACATAAAATTTGCATTCCAAGTCATTAATGAAAGAACACATTATAAGTATAGTATAAGAATATGTCTGTCTGTGACCTGTGATGCTTTTATGTGTGTGAGTGCTGGTGACCTGAATGTGATCAGTGATCATTTGCATAGCCTCATTTGCATGGAAGAAATTTGTCAAACCAGTTTGATCTGTAAGAGTTTGTGTGGAGTGCAGTGGTCTCGGGATTAGCGCCAAGCTCTGGGTTTTCTGCTGAGCAGATCTGCTGAGAAATAAAATAATATAACAAGACAAGAATAAATAACATTAAGATGGCAGTAAAAATTGTAAAATAAGACAAGTAAGATGGAGGGAAAGGGTAATTGTAGTTGTAAATGAAGATGTACAATTAAAGTGTGGGATTGCATAAAGGGCATGGAGCTATGGGACTCCTTGTTCAGTATATGGACAGCCTGGGGGTCGAAGATTTCCTTCAGTTTCTTGACCTTCAGGCTTCAGTCGTAGCCCTTCCCTGACCACAGCACTGAGGAGAGGCCATTGTTGGCATGGGCAGTCCTTAATTATTTTTGTTGCATCATCCCTGCACTGTTCCTGAGGGTGGGCTGCAGGTTTGGAAGAACACACCCGTCGAGCTGAACGGTGTACCTCTGCTCTTGGTGTACTCATGTCTGGTTCATTCTTGATGAGGTTATGTCATTCCTTCGGAAGCACAGCTAGACATCATTGGTCAAGGCCACCCGCATAAATGACGATTGTCGTGGAAGATGGGTTAGGAACTGTAATGTTCTCAGTTTGCATGAAGGCTGATACCGCTGGGTTTTTTTTCCAAGGGAAAGATGCTGATCTCTCCAGATTTATCAAAGGGTGAAATTAAACACAGCGTTTATGGCACAGGAGATGTTTTATTCAAACCATTCATATAAGAGACGAAAACATTTTGTGCTGATCCGGGTTATTAATTCACTTGTTCTTTCATTGTCTGATAGATAACAAAAACCCACTTGGCTCTTCTTCTTTTTCTTTGCTAGAAAACTTTTGCGTGCGGGTTCAGAAGCGATAGATCCATTTCAGAGGCTTTTGAAAAGTAACACTGCTTTTCACACTGTCTTTTATAACAATTTTTATACTGTGGCGTCGTCTTAAGTTGGCTTATTTTCACATTTATTGTTATGAAGGTTGGATGAACTTCAGAGCTCAAAGATAAGTATTGCTGTTAGAGCTATATACTTGTTTTTTGGTGGGTTGTTATTTGGTAAATGCTGACAAACATCCATCCATCCAGTTTCCAAATCGCTTATCCTATTGGGTCGCGGGGGGTCCGGAGCCTATCCCGGAAGCAATGGGCACGAGGCAGGGAACAACCCAGGATGGGGGGCCAGCCCATCGCAGGGCACACTCACACACCATTCACTCATACATGCACACCTATGGGCAATCTAGCAACTCCAATTAGCCTCAGCATGTTTTTTTGGACCGTGGGGGGAAACCGGAGTACCCGGAGGAAACCCCACGACGACATGGGGAGAACATGCAAACTCCGCACACATGTGACCCAGGCGGAGACTCGAACCCGGGTCCCAGAGGTGTGAGGCGACAGTGCTAACCACTGCACCACCATGCCGCCCCTGCTGACAAACACTGATGCAATAATTGAGCATTTCTGGAGATACATTAATATTATTTGGCTTTATTGCAAGTAGTGACAAGTTTTTAGGATGATTTAGTTTATGTCTCTAAAAAGGCAACACCCTTCCTTTTATTGTAAGGTGGCATGGTGAATTATCGGGACTCGTCAGACCGCTTCTCTCATTCAGTCTACAAGCTTCTGAACATAATGCCTGTGGTGAATAGGAAGTGACCCCTGTAGTCAAACAGCAGAAGTCACTAAGGCAGGTTCCCTTGGAGCCAAGCCAAACTGGTATTTCTCCAGTGTGGACGGCACTCTGCAAGCGCAGGTCTGGCCATTGTCAGCCATCGTGTCTCTGTTACTGCTCAGTAAGATATACCAGCTAGTTTCTGCTGTAGCTTTTTCCGAGCATAAATTTAATTTATTTGTTGTTAGATTTGTGTTTGCAGTTATCTGCGGAAGTCGCATTCCAGACCCATCAGCGATAGGTGAAAATCCACGATATAGAAACACCATATAAATAAACATTTTTAAAATAGTTTAAGCTTGAAATTGTAGGGCTTAAAACAAAACGAAAAGTTCACAAAAGGTTTGCTCGAAACAATCAGACCACAAGCAAGGTACGTGATACGCAGAGAACTGTGATACATCAGGGTAAAATCCGCGATATAGCAGGGGATCACGGTATAGCCACTTAATGCTTTAAGATACTCCAGAATAAGGGAGTATCTTTTCTGTTCCCCCAATCCTAGGAATGACAAAGACCCACTGCTAAAAAACACTGCAGACCTCTTTAAATCCCCACAACCTGGTAGCTGAATATCTTCTTTCCCACCCTACTCCTGAACAATTGTATGACTTCTCTACCCCCCCCCCCCCCCCCCCCCCCCCAGTTATTCCTGTCTGTGCAGCTTGCCTGTGGTTTTTAATGTGTGCACTAAGCTGGTGTCATACTGCATTTTTACAGTGTTTACTTTGCTGTAGCCAGCTTATTATGTGTGAGAGTAGTGTCAGTAAAATCCTGTGACATGTGGAGTAGAGCTAGATTCCATATATAGCTCTGTGGAAAACTCTTAGGCAATCCAAGAAAATGTTTAAATGATTTTCATGTTGGTATAAATCTATGGTATTATGTCTGTAACAGTGTGTTACCTTAACCATTTCATTACCTCCCCTAATGTTACCCCAGTATTTACAGTAACTGTCCAATAGTCAATGTACACTGCCTGGCCAAAAAAGGTCACCATTTGAATTTATGTCTGCAAATGCTTAAGAACCAATGACTGGACCATTATTACAGCTCAGCAACGTTATACAGCAATAAAGTGAAGTCAGCTGAGTACCTGAATCTCCTGAATGGCCAGGTTACACCTCCATCCATCATCAATGGATTTTTCTCTTCCCTGTTGGCATGGGCATATTCCAGGACAAGAATGCCAGGATTCATTGGGTTCGAATTGTCAAAGACTGATTCAGGGAGTATGAGGAATCATTTTCACGCCTGACCACAGAGTTGTGACCTTAACCTCACTGAAGGTCTTTGACATGTGCTGAAGGGTGAAAGGATGAAAGTAAAGGGTGAGATGTTGCATAAGTTTGTGGAAACAGTGCCATGACAAGAAGCTGATTCTGATACAGGTGACACATTTTTGGAAATTTAATTCCTGTTTCAGCTACAACCGCACAAATGATTTGATTTCATGCTCGTATTGCTTTATATGGCAAATGTACACTTGCATACAAGTGGATTCCTGCGTAATACAGTTGCCCCAAGGCACTTGACAAGAATGTGGGGAAATCTGATATTTGTTCCTTCATGCTAAACAGTTCATGATACATGAAAAAGGGAAAGTGGAGCACGATACCAGAAGAGGACCAACAGGGAGCTGGGAAGGTGGAGCCCCTCCATTTGTTTTGTTTGCCCCCCCCACCCCCGTTAACTTTGATTATCTGTATGTGACGGTTTCTATTTGAACAAATACAAAACTGGGCATGTTTGTACTTATGCATACTGTGTAAATATATCATGATGTCATAAAACAACTAAAAAAATAATACCAGAAGGCAATGGAGGAGAGGAGCCACCTCCTCCCCCCCAGGCATGCTAACTTCATATAATACAGAGAGAATGAGGCTGCTTCAATAAAAGCAGATTGAATGCTGTGGTCATAGTCAGAGCCAATGAGAGAGACAGTTCTCCGTGCAGGTATGTGTGAGCCGGCAGTTCGTAGGCCGCACCAATGATGTCACAGATTGCAGGCCACACCAATGATGTCACAGATTGCAGGCCACACCAATGATGTCACAGATTGCAGGCCACACCAATGATGTCACAGATTGCAGGCCACACCAATGATGTCACAGATTGCAGGCCACACCAATGATGTCATTGGTGTATTTTTATTATTGTTCAGAACAACTGCTTAATTCCATAAAATTCAAATAAGAGTGTACTGCAAAAAGTGTAATGCTGCCCCATCCCCCCAACTACTCCTAGGACGGCCCATTCGGGAACATGTCCGTGATGGTTTACCCACGGGAAGAAAAGCTGGAGAAGCTCTCGCAGGAGGAGATCATCTCCAGCACCAAGCAGGTGATCCAGGGCCTGGAGACGCTGAAGAACGAGCACAACACCATCCTGCACAGCCTGCTGGAGGCGATCACCAGCCTGAAGAAGGAGGAGGAGACCAATGTGGTGCAAGAGAAGTCCAGCCTGCTGCACAAGTCGGTGGAGATGATCGAACTGGGGTTGGAGGAGGCACAGGTAGGCCATAGAAAGAGCTTTGTATGGCTGGGGTGGGGCATTGACAGATATGCCAGATTTCATGCTTGCCAGCAGGGGGAGTAGTGGTTGGTGACATATGTTTATATGCAGTGAAGTCTGAGCCCTTTAGTGAGGCAACTGCTTAAATAACATCACTTGTTCGCAGTTTTAGACACAGTAGTGATGTGGGTGTGGCTGAAATAGCAGAAAATAAATTTCCTAATGTGGCCACACTTGTGAGTCATTTCGCGAGCTGCCAGGTGACACCGGACCCCCTCCATGCTCACACCCGCAGGTGATGACAGCGCTGTCGGGCCACCTGAACGCAGTGGAGTCCGAGAAGCAGAAGCTGCGGGCACAGGTACGGCGCCTCTGCCAGGAGAACCAGTGGCTACGCGACGAGCTGGCCGCGAGCCAGCAGAAGCTGCAGCACAGCGAGCAGAGCGTGGTCCAGCTGGAGGAGGAGATGAAGCACCTGGAGTTCATGAGCCAGCTCAGGAAGTACGATGAGGACGCCTCCCCCTTGGTGAGCGGGGCTGCCTTATCGGGCGCTGCCACACGCTCTAGAGCTTTGTGGCTCGGGAGACATGCAGCTTGTCTTTCTATCCGGAATTTGTAAGTGGGTTTGTTCTTTCAGACGGCAGAAGTAAAAGCAGAGCAGCTTTCACAGAGCGAAAATAACCTGTTTTGTGAAAAACTGAGGCGTGGAAAAATTCTCTGGGTTTTTTTTTTTTCTTTCTTCACAAATTGCTTTTCAAGGTAACGGTATTCACTTTGCCTCCTTGTCTGTGCGTCGTATAACTTGGCCTGCAAAATGCAGAAGTAAATGAATGAGAGGCACAAATGTAATGTCCTTCTGGATTGAAAATAAGAATGCCATAATTGTGTTTCAGGCTGAAAGCAGCAGTGAAACATGCTGTGAAATGCAGCTGGCTTTAAATATTAAATTCCTGTGAGAACTTGAGTGATTTTTCACAGTCAGCCAAGAGATTCCTCATAGTGAGACTAACAATGAGTATATCAACAACCCTCTTAGCATTGTCCAGGCTTTTCTTTCAGTCTGTCTCATATTTGCCTTTTTATAAGTTAGCTAACCAACTTCAAGGGCAGTTGTTCCGTCTGGCTCTTCAAGACTTTGACACTCCATGCTAAGAAATAAAGCTGTTTTCATAGCCTGAGGACCTTGAGCTAGACTGAAGGTGGGAAGAAACAGGAAAATTAGTTGGCTTTAAATGCAGTATAATACCATAAATCATGCCACAGTCTAATGAAATGGCCTGCAGCTGAGTTGCAGACCCAACTCTTGAAATTTGATGAGTTGATGAGGAACCAAATGCATTTCCATCGATTCCATGTCATTACAAATTGCTGCCTTGCTTTCATGGCTGGAGATAGCTACAGGTATAAAATAGAAGAAAGCTGACATAATGAAAGAAGTTGATCATCAGAAGGGGCAAAAGGAGGCAAATAATCTTAAATCTCTGAAATATACAGAGGTTTAAGGGGGAAATATACGGTATTTTTGACATGTACCTCAGTCAACAGCAATGCTTGGTATCTCCCCATTGCCTCTAATTGCTTGTGGATTTGACCCAATACCCTCCCACACTTTTACAGGAAGAAAAGGAAGGTGAACCTCATAAAGACTGCCTGGATGATCTCTTTCCCAATGAAGCAGAGGAGCACGTGCATCCAAGTACGTAGTCCTCAATGTTTACATCAGTGTTTCCCAGTCCGGTCCTCAGGGACCCCAGGCAGGCTATATTTTTGCTCCCTCCCCAGTAGGGAGCTGGGAGGGAACAAAAATGTAAACACCGGTTTATCATCAGCATTTACTCAAACAATAATACAATTATTACGCTGCGTTGCTAAAGGTTATGCTCATTTCTATATATTATGTGAAACTGAATTGCTATAAGCTCTAATGTTATTTTATCTTTCCGATGAACATGAATTAAACTGGGTTTTTTTTATATTCTTATGAGAAAGTAGATGTAATGTACAAAATGCTGTCTCCTTGACCCAAAAGACAGTCATTTAAAAGGAGCCCATGTGAAATAAGGGTACCTGTGACAGCATTTAACCGCCCACCCCCCCCGGTCCTCTGCAGCACAGCATCAGCACAGCAGCAGCACAGCGGCAGTGGCGGCGGCCCAGCGGGGTGGTTATGAGATCCCGGCCCGCCTGCGCACCCTCCACAACCTGGTGATCCAGTACGCCTCGCAGGGCCGCTACGAGGTGGCCGTGCCCCTGTGCAAGCAGGCGCTGGAGGACCTGGAGAAGACCTCCGGCCACGACCACCCCGACGTGGCCACCATGCTCAACATCCTGGCGCTGGTCTACAGGTAGGTCAGCCGGGGACAGAAAGACCCTCCTTTTTATAGAAAGTACACACAAACAAGTGCAAAAATGTGTAGGTTTTTTGACTGTTAAAACAGTGTATGCCAGTATTTCTCAGCCCTATTGTCAGGGACCATGAGACAGTCCCTCCCAGCTCCCAGCACACCTGAACCAAACAATCAAAAACAATCATTCTGACATCACAAATGATGGTTTTGCCTGTACCATATTTTCTCTGACTTTCAATTCATTTTGTAAAGGGAATACAAAGGACGGTCATATGACAATGGATACTTATTATTATTATTATTATTGTGTGTGTGTGTGTGTGTGTGTGTGTGTGCACATCACTGCATATTTTTGTGTTTTTACATTCAGGGACCAAAACAAGTACAAGGAGGCCGCCCATCTGCTATATGATGCCTTATCTATCCGTGAGAAGACTCTGGGCAAAGACCACCCAGCAGTAAGTGGCGAACAGGAAGTGAGCCGACTTTGTGGAGGGATGTAGTTTGACAGATATGATAATGGTCAAAATAACCATGTCGTGTATCCAGTGTCATATGAACATCCTTTGTATTCCCTTTACAAAATGTATTGGGGGAACCATCATTTGTGATGTCAGAATGAGTAACTGTCAGTCAAACCCACATTCATTACTTAGAGTAAAAGGGTTAGAGTTTGGTTTATATGAGGTAGTGCCACAGTGACCCCTGTATGCATTGCACTGTAATTACATGTAAAACACAGAGACTGTCAGCTCAATTCAGCATGCACTCTAGAATGTAATGTCCTCTGGATGCTGGCAACTGAGGACTCTAGGACCTGATACCTAAGTCACAGTATGATGAGCAGTGCAGAGGTCAAATCAGAGACAAGCTACCAGTGCATTCATGTAAGTCAGCTTTAGCACAAGCAGCTTAGGAGCAGGAATTTGACCATGTCTGAAATGTGACTGGCAGGTGGCTGCAACACTGAACAACCTGGCTGTGCTGTATGGGAAGAGGGGCAAGTACAAGGAGGCTGAGCCTCTCTGCAAGAGGGCGCTGGAGATCCGAGAGAAGGTAGGGAAGGACACGTCCATGGCCAAGTGGAATGGAAAGCACCTGTCATTTTGCAGCCAAGCAATCGTTGGACCGTGACTTCCTTTCGTTTCAAATGAGCAACAGTGTGTTTGCGGGAAATGCTGCATTTGCCTGTCCCTCAATGATCACTGTAAGAGTGACCATTGAGGATTAGTGGGTGACATGCCTTACAGTGACCTATTCATCTAAACCAGCGGTATGCAGCCCAAATCCTGGAGTGCCAGTATCTAGCAGGTTTTCTATCCTACCTGACGGGTTACTATCTGCCTGAGGTCAGGTGTAGTTCATCAGAGAAGGGGAGGATGGAAAATCTGCTGGAAACCGGCACTCCAGGATCATGGGTTACCTACTCCTGATCTAAACCAGTGTTTCCCAACCCAGTCCTGGGGGAACCCTGGGCAGTTCACGTTTTTGCTCTCTCCCAACTCCCAGCCAATCAGGAACACCGAATACCTGGTGCAGGTGCGCTGGGAGCTGAGAGGAAGCAAAAACATGGACTGTTCGGGGTTCCCCAAGGACTGGGTTGGGAAACACTGATTTAAACTATTACTTCTGTAGTTCATATTAGAGAGAACTCTGTATTAGATTGTAAGTTAGTCATGTGACTGATAAGACAATGTCAAGTACAAATATTCATGGTCAGTAGAACTTATAATTCAGATCAGTTTTATCTGTATAGTGCATTTTTACAACATCCCAGTGAGCAAGTCAGAGGTGAAAGTGGCAAGTAAAAGAAGGAAGATTCTTTAGGAGGAACCAGACTCAAAGGGGGAGCCCATCCTCCAGGGGGCAGCAGAGGAAGCCGTAACCTTAACCAAACCCAAAGGGGTGAGCCCATCCTCCAGGGACCGGCAGAGGAAGTCAAATGAGCAAGATGTCAAAGTCCCAATTCACACTGTCCCAATTTTAACATTTGAGTCTAAAAGTAGGAGGTACGCAGGTGATGGCGTCACATGTAGCAGGGTGTGCAGGATATCTTGATTATTTGGGGTCTCCAGGCAGCACACCCCTGGAGGGGTAAGGGAAATAAAATGTGCAATTAGCCAAAGTAGGGGAGACTATAGGAACTGCAAACAGTTATGTGAGTCCATAATGTAAGCTCCGGCAGATATGGCTATAGCAGCATTAGTACTGTAAGGGAGAACGCAGGCATGGGGAGTCCCTGAAAGCCTTTTTACCCTTGTTTGGTTTCTCTCCTCATTAACGTTCTGGTATTGCAATCAGGTGCTGGGGAAGGATCATCCAGATGTGGCCAAACAATTGAACAACCTGGCTTTGTTATGTCAAAACCAAGGCAAGTATGGGGAGGTTGAGTACTACTATCGCCGAGCCTTGGAAATCTACGAGCGCAGACTCGGTCCAGATGACCCCAATGTGGCCAAGACCAAGAACAACCTGGTGAGAGAAAGTGTGCAAAAAGCCCTTATCTTTGAGTATGAAGCTAAATTAGATGCTGTTATAAAGTTCATAAAGGTGTATTGATAGTGATGCAGTTCTTACAGTGAAGTACTATTATAGCATATTAAATGCATATTGTTGATTAAAAAAATATATATATGGAGGAAAAACTTCCGGATTTTGGCTTGAATTTAATTTCCCTGGCATTGACTGGGCTACAGTGAACCATTAAACCTGTCCGTCACACAGGTGTCTGTTTTACGGTCTACTTCTAATATTCCTGTCTTTAATTTTTTTTCAGAATCTGATTGAGAATACATAATTCACTTCACATATGTAATATTTGTGCTTACTTTTTGTTCTATTAAGCCATATTGGAAGGTGATCTGCAAATAATTGAATCGCCAGTTCAGTTTCATTATCATGATGGAGAAAAAAAAAGAATAACCAGGACACACACACATGCCGATCTTCCATTCATTTCTATGAGAAAAACCCTAATCCCAATCACGACACCCTTAACCCTAACCCTAACCTAACCTTAACCTTAAGTAACCAAACAAAATACAAAAAGGTCTGGTTCAGCCTTGTTTCTTCCTGACAGAAATAGGGAAAAGGTTAATACACTGTTTTCTTCTTTGCGTGGCTTTAGTAAGGATGTTACTCTATCTTCAAGCTGAAGCTCTCACAAGTGATGATGATGATGATATTTAGCTTTTCAGTAGAGTAAATGTAACTTTTTCATGGGTGTCTGTGATTCTTAGAATGTGTATGTGATAAACACCTGTTATTTTGATATGGTGGGATTAGTTTTTTCAGTCCTCACAAGGGCAAACTCAATTTTATAAAAATGTCAAAAGTTTTGCAGTTTGTTTGGTTACTTAAGGTTAAGGTTAGGTTAGGGTTGGGTTAGGGTTAAGGGTGTCGTGATTGGGATTATGGTTTTTCTCATAGCAATGAATGGAAGATCGGCATTTATTACATACATGTGTGCGTGCGTGTATGTTTTTAAATCAAAGTATATTTCTTTTCTGTAGGCATCCTGTTTCCTGAAACAGGGAAAGTACAGGGAGGCTGAGGTCCTATACAAGGAGATTCTCACCCGTGCACATGAGAAGGAGGCTGATGGTAAGCAGGGCGGCTGGAAAGTATAGGCCCAAAGCATATGTTGGATGAAAATGGATTACTCCGCAGGTACAGTACATCTTTACAGGTTCTGTAGGATGGTGCGTCCCAACCCAGTGTGTCAGGAGTGTCCTAAGACTGGGTTGAGAAATACAGATATAGACGGTCTTCTCAGACCACCCCTACAAACGACTGTGACAATCCTCATGGACATTCCTACAAACTCTTTACTTTGTGATAATTGATAATGTCCTGCAAATGAAATTTGATTAGTGCTGGCCAAAAACCTAAGCTGAATCAGCGATGGAGTATGTGACTTCGTACACTAATAAAGATGGGGAAACACACCCCAAGCTGCCTGTGCCCCCCCCCCCCCCAATTGTGTGGGCTTTCTGCATATGTTACTGATGCCCCCCCCCCCCAACAAGATGAACTATATCTTTTTAAGATGGAAACTTGTTCTACAGATGATGAAAATAACTGACGCTAATCTACAGCTGTGAGTTATTGTGTACGTATCAAAAGAGTCTGAAGAAACTCTTAAAATGACAATTTTTAATGACATGCTTAGTCATTTTTGAGCAAAATATTTCATTGAATTCTATTTTAATATAATACTGCATTTGGAGATCAAAGCTTTCAGTTACCATCATGGTGTCTTTCTGTGGTTCATTAAATTTCCTGATGGGTTTGTATTTATTCCCTGGTAGCTTGTAAGAATGAATAAATAAATACAATTTAAAGTGTTCCAAGGTTCTCTTTCTTTTTGCATTAAAGTCTGCCTTATACTTTTACCGTAACTAAAATGTGTTGACTGTCATAAATATGGAGACATTTGTATGACACCATGGTTTCAAGTGTGCTATTTGGATGACACTGAATAAAGCATTTTAAGCATTGATGTTTTTCACTATTTTAAATGAAATTTCCTTTTGGGTTCCTTCTGGATAGCTGATTTTCAAATATTTTAGTATAATTGATATTAATTAAGATTTCTGTGTATGTGTACCTGTTATTGAATGCAATCAAAAAAGTAAAAATGGTTAAGGTTAGGGCTGGGTGGAGGTTTAAGTCATCATGTTGGGAGTTTTTCCCAAAGAAATTAATGGAGCGTCCCTACAAAGATATAATTACAAACCTGTGTGTTCCAATTTTTGTTTCTAAAAGTGAATACTGTTTGATACTGGGTACTGTATATTTTTTTCTTTGCAATATGGACCAAGCAAAGTCCATATCCAATTAATGCACTCCCTAGTCCTTAAGAGTGCATATAGGTCTTAAAGCTTAGAGGAGGAGCTGTGCAAAGAAGTTGCACAGTTAGTGAGTTAAGGTAAAGGATAATATAAAATATTAATTTGGTGTTACAATGCAAAATATACATTTGTATCTGGTATTGTAATTGTTTATTAATCATTAACAACTGAACTGCGTTTTAACTGTATTGACAGGTAATTTAATTTGAAATGAGTGCCTTGTATTTTGATAAAGGCCCAATCCACTTTGCCGTCAGACCCAATATAAAAGTAAACAGACGCTCGGATGCCCAGGCTCATTATGTGGGAACCATCAAGGATGAACACACAAAAAATACTTGCATGCTTTATCTTTTTTGCATTGGTTGAATGCTTAGGAGTAGTATCACTGTGTTTCTGGATATTTTGTAGCATACTTCTGCTGTGGACAAGAAACAAAAGGAAAAGCTTGAAATGAAAAAGTCACTACATCTACATTTGAAGGATTCATGTTTTTAAATATATAGAATTTGTGTGTATGTATCTACAGTATGTGTGAAGCATATGGTGTGAAAAAAGTACACCCGATTTCAGTTCTATGTTTTACATATCAAGACATATATATATATTTTAATAGTCAAACCTTAAGTGAGTATACCTGCATGTCAAACATTATTTGCACCAATGCTGCTCATTTGTTCCCTCTGCTGGTTGTTTTATGACATCAAAGTGCAATTTTATAAAAGTAATGCATTACAGCATGCAATAAGATATAGTAGCCACTGTGGTAGCAGAGTGGTATTTTCCCTAAATCAAGGATGCTAAACAGTCCTGCATCCTTCTTTTGTGCTATTCCAGTTCAAAAATATTTTGGTTACAAATGAAAAACTGCAATTTTCACACAACTCAGTGTAACTACAGTTTTGACTAGTATTGAGCAGGGAATGTATTCAAATTTAGCCTGTAATGAATAGATCAAATAAAATGAGCAAAGTGCAACATCCCAAAGTAAAATATAATTTTAATAATATGTCTCCTTCTGAAAGCCTAATCCAGGATATCTGCAGGTTTTGATTTTAGGTAAAATTTATGAAGTTTTTAGACTTCTTAATGCCATGTCGCAATATTGGGGTCACCCAACCAATTTTTGTAGAATTTGCATTTTCTATCAAAAAAATGGTGTAAAATATTACTTACAGGTTATCTTAGAGCAATGTGTTACATACCCAAAGCAGTCAAATTTGAATTGAAAAGTTTTGGGATTAACTAAACAACTGTCCAAGGTGTGTGGAGCTAGGTGGGAAGGGTGGGGGTGCCAAATAAGGCTTTTTCCTTTCAAAACTGCAAAGGAACTCATTCAGGTCATTGATTAGCTGATTCTCCTTGATTATACTGTAGTCCAAAACATTTTCCATTGGTTGCTAATTTAAACGAATCCCCATTTAGCCTGTTTCCTGTGGACAGCGATATGAGCCATAAATTGTATAACTATTTTCATAAAATTATGAAATCTGAAGTAAAAATGGATGACAGCCAAGTGAAAATGAGAACAGGAAAAACAAAGTAATAAGTTTCACACATATGTGGGTAAAAAGTCGCATCCAGCCTGTTTCCCTTTAATCCCACAGTGATGCTACTACCTATGAATAATTCAATTATATTCAGACGGCATTACTGATATTAACATTAAATTGTTGCTCATTGACACTGCTATGTTATTTACACCCTTTTTCAGTAGTTTTCAATTCAGGGTATTTATATGTAATTAATGTGCATGTACCATAATTGCTATAATTAGCAGCCTGAAGTCACTGGGTGGAGTTCTACGAATTTTGAGTAAAACAAAGGCAAGAAATTAGGCGTGCTGAGCACAAATTAGCACAGACATGAGTGGAGAGTTATTTACTCTTGAAATTTATTCAATAAAACCTTAATTGCACACAAAACATTTTGTGTACCAATTTGTTTGACGCAATCAACAATCAAATCTATGAGTCAAACTTTGTAAAATTTTACATATTTTCTCTGAAATTACAAGAGGCCTCAAAGACTATTGCCGCTGAAAAGTCAAAACGACCCAGGTCACCTGCACAGTTGTGATTCTTCAAAATATCATTGACTGGAGAGATTTACGTACAGTTGCCATCTCTTGTTTTTGCTTGAATGGGAGGGAGGAAAAAGAAAATTGAGATGTGGGTCTAGTAAAAGTAATAATGTGACACTTCTATCTCATTTAAATTTGAATCCCCAGACTATGTGCAACATTAAATGCATATTACGTGGTTTGAATGGCGGAACCGTCTTTTTTTAACTTTTATATAGTTCCATATAATGTAAAGTAATTGAATTTGTTAACTGCTTACTGTGTCCATCAAAATCTTCTTCTGCAGCATACGCATTTCATTCTTCAGCTCTGCCTGCGCATCCATCAGGAATGTCTGATGGCTCTTCTCCATGTCGTCCATGTGCTAAACACACAAAGAGATACTATATTACAGAGATGTTCATGAGTCACCAAATTAAAGTCCAAGTCAAGTCTGAAGTCTCCATCGTGGTTCCAATTTGACATTACTTATTTATTTTTATTTCTGTTAGAATCTGATACGACTAAATGGGAATCACCACTTACATAGTACATCCATCCATCCATCCATTTTCCAAACTGCTTATCGCTCTGGGTCACGGGGGGTCCGGAGCCTATCCCAGAAGCTATGGGCACGAGGCAGGGAGCAACCCAGAACAGGGGGCCAGCCCATCGCAGGGCACACTCACACACCATCCACTCACACATGCACACCTATGGGCATTTTAACTCCAATTAGCCTCAGCATGTCTTTGGACTGTGGGGGGAAACTGGAGTACCTGGAGGAAAACCCCAAGGCAAAGACTTGACCCCTGGCTTTGAAGCAATAAAGTTTTTGTAAGAACCTAAGAACTTTTCTAATGTAGATTTAAATACTTATACTTTTTCTCAAAAATAACATTATGATGAATACATATGTTGAGCAGAACGGGTAAACTTTAATTAGTGTGAACAGTTAAAAAAATAGTCCAAAGAGGGTCCAAACTTGGCAACAATCATGTACACACATACGAACATATACACACACAAACCTGTACCCATATCTTTGTGGGGTCCACCCATTCATTTCTATGGACAAAACCCTAATCTCAAAAATGACAACCTTATCCCCTACCCAGCACTAACCTTAACCACAATTAACCAAACAAAATCCAAGTCTTTTGGCCTTTTAAGTTTTTTGATTGCACTCAGAGATTTGTATAAAGTTGAATTTCTTGTGTAATGTACACCTGGAGAGTTCAATGCTTCGCATGTGTAGAAATTTCAACAGAGCCTTACAGACTCTTAGTGTTCACGAGTCAGAGTCGAAAAAATTATTTGCAAGTCGAGTCGGAAGTCAAGTAAGAGTGACTGGAGTGCGACTCAAGTCTGAGTCGCAAACTCGAGTCCCCATCTCTGCTATATTACTGTGTGATTGCATCATGCCAACAGATGACAGTACTAGGCACCACCACATGGCATCCCATGGCCCCTGGTCTTTACTTAAAAGTGAAACCATCAGTAGTGAGCGAAAATGAAGGAAAGGGAACTGCTAACTGGGATTCATATTGATCCAAGCCGGCTGTCTTATTCTGAGCACTTCCTTGCGTTGTCTTTTAAAATGTCTTACTGTACAACTCAGCCAACAGCTTCCTCTGACCAGTCTCCCAATCAACTAAATAGGGTGTTCATCTTGTTGGTAAGTAATGCTTGATGTTATCACATCATTACTAGCAGTCAATCTCCACAGTCTGGACCAGGATAAGGAGCTGGAAGATGGATGGATACTAAGAGGCAATTTACAATTACAGTATGTTACTGGAAACAAGTCAATATTTTAGACCAATAAGATGAGCCCTCAGTTCAAACTACAGAAAGATCCCCCTTCCCTTCTTGTACAAAATAAAGTAATAAGTAAATATGACTCCATCTATCCATTTTCTGTACCCAATTGTCTTATTCGGGGTTGCTGGGCTTCAGAAAATGGATGGATAGATAAATGATAAATACAGTATGTATTCACATACTGTATCACAACCTGTATCACTTGGCATCAAAATAAGGATGCAAATAATCAACTGTAATCTGGAAGTAGTTTTGCTAACAACATCCATCCATCCATTTTCCAAACTGTTTATCCTTCTGGGTTGGGGGTCCAGAACCTATCCTGGAAGCTACAGGCATGAGGTGGGGAACAACCCAGGATGGGGGGCCAGCCCATCGCAGGGCACACTCACACACCATTCACTCATACTGTACATGCACACCTAAGGGCAATTTAGCAACTCCAGTTAGCCTCAGCATGTCTTTGGACTGTGGAGGGGGAACTGGAGTACCTGGAGGAAACCCCACAATGACATGAGAAGAACATGCAAACTCCACACATATGTAACCCAGGCAAAGACTCAAACCCGGGTCCCAGATGGGTGAGGCAACAGTGCTAACCACAGCACCACTATGCCACCCCCTCGCTAACAACGTGTTCCAAATTATACAGAAGTAAAACATTCCCATGTACCAAGTAATGCCAAACAATAAAATAGGTATATTTTATATGTGGCATGTGGAAGTGTGGCAGGGAAACGTGGTTCAGTCCATAATGTGCCGCCACTTACCGCAAAATATATTGATTAGTCATCAAAACTGAGAGTGTATAGTATAGAATAATAATATACAACATTTATTAATGGGAAAGGCCTTATATTAATTCATGTTGCTTATCCGACTCAAACTATGAAATTATCCCCCACCTGCAAAAACTGTTCATACAGATGTTTGATGCTCTTAAGCTTCTGACTCTGAATGACCCTTGCCTGCTGAATTATCTTTTGCTGCTGTCTGAACAAATTCTGCCAAGAATATGAAGAGAATGAAACTCTGTTATATCACATTTAGTGCTTGTATTCAGCCCTGTGATCGTATACTGGTTAAGCGGTTGCAGGATGGATAGATTGATGGACTCACATCCAGCTTGTCTTCCTGTTCTTTAGATCTCTGTGCATCATTCTCCCACAGTTGCAGCAGAGAAGCCACCTGCTGGCAGTGGTCCTGGGTCAGCTTCTGCCTGCAGGATTAACAAAATTGTATATACAACTTAATGTATCACATGTACTGTTTTGGCCTGAATAAATGACAACCCTATCTTTATAAAGAAAAATGCATTTATTAGACACAAACATATACGAAGTTAACCATCTAATCACAGATAATAGTATTAATATAAGTGGATTAAATTTAAATTTGAAAATAAATATTCCAATAAACTAACTCCATTTTTTTATTTTTATTGGGGGGGGGGAGACCCCACAACCTTAAGCTGGGCAAACACTGTTCAATTTTTCCAGTCGTTTTGTAAACACCCAGCTCACATTGTATGACTTAATCGCAAAAGATGAAAAGGCAAAGTTCACGATTTATGTCCGCACACTATGCGGTCCGATACTCTGATGCGACTTGGCTGCTCACACTACACGAGCAATATGAACACGTCGGACTCCCGTACCCGGAACTGTAAACGTCGACAAAGAAGCAGCAGCATCACCATATGGGTAGTGGCTACAATGCACTGTAAATCAGTGTTTGTTTTGTTTGAATTTAGCATTTGTTGAAAATTATTGGAGAGCTGGAGAAAGTAGGCTACATTCCTAGTATGGCGTTAATTAACACTAAAAACTAAAAAGAAAAACTACTGAAACTACAGTACAAAAAAGAACTCAAAAAGTTTAAAAGTCTGTATGTATGCAAATATATATATTTATGTGTGTGTGTGTGTGTCTCTCTGGTCTCTGTATACACAGGCAGTTCCATGGTCACGAACACTTTGTAAGAATGTCGGAACAGGTATTTACGGTTCTTATTTAATGTCAGTTAGTCAAACGTTTGTTTGTCTTAGTGTATAGTGCATATTTACTGGACTGTAAAGAACCAACATTATAGCATTCCATTATATTTAACTCAAATATTTTCTCAAAACTGGCTTTATGGAAGTCCATTCATAAAACAAGTCAGACGATCTTAAACTGGGGACTGCCTATGCACATACCTATAAGGTAAAACATTATGATCACCTCCACATGACAACTAATGTTGACGATCTAGTAAAAACAGAGCATGTGAAGGTCTGAAATATATCAGGTGGTAAGTAAACATTTGGTGCTTGTAGTTGACGTGAACTCAGAAAAAATGCACAGGGGTAACAACCTGAGTGACTCTAATTAGGGCTAAATAGTTATGATGAGGCGACTAGGTCAGAGCGTCTCTTAAACAGAAAGCGGAATGCTCTTGGTAAGCTGTGGTAAATACCTACCAAGAATGGTCTGAAGAGGGAAAAACCACAAACCACCAATAGGATGTTGGACAGCAAAGACTCATCAATGTGAGATGTAAATGAAGGATATCCCATGTGGTACAAACCAACAGAAGGGCTACTGAGGCACAAATGGCAGATTATTTGGATGATCATCACAGGAATAATGAGTCACAACACATGGTATCAAGCCCTGCTGCGTATGAGGCTGCGTAGCCACAGTCAGAGTGCCCATGCTAACCGGTATCTGCAATTGAAAGCACCTACAATGGGCACATGGGCATCAAAACTGGATAATATATGTGTTACAGAAGAAATCAAATGATCATATAAAACTGTGCATTGTGTTTACTCAGGTTGTCTTTTGTATTATACTAAATTTGTTTGAAGATCAGAAAAAAATGTCATAAGTAAAAATAGAGGAAATCAGGATCAAATACTTCTTCACAGCAATGTAAGTATATAAACATGTACATACACACTAACTGATAACTGCTGCTAGGGATATAACAATAGTTTCATGTCAGTCCACTCCCTTGCTCCAAACTCCCACAGCCTCAGGGAACTCACCAATCACAGTACAGACACTGCACTAAACGTGTGGCCATGCAACCCCTGCACAAATACTGCTTGTAACTTAGTGGCAATGTACCGCTTGCGTTTGTTGTCTTCCCCTGCTCACCTCTGTTCCTGCTGTGCTTTCCAAAGCTGCTCCAGTTTCTGGGTGCTGCCTTTCAGAGATGTTCTGGTGAAAGCCTCCAGACGCTTCTTCTTAGCCTGAATGGCCTTGCTGATGTCCTCTGTAGGTGACATTTCCAGTGATGCGCTTACAGCATGTTGTTTTAAATGCACACTAATAACCAGCCGCCAGTACTGTTTAAACCAGTACCTCCTCAAGAAACAGTAAAAATTAAAACAAGCGGAGATCTAGAAACAGAAAAAATCCTACTTGCCTCCAAACCGCTCCAGCATAGTCTGGACCTCATTCCTAAAAGTTAGGGAAGTTTATTTATGTGGCACATTTCAAACACAGGGGTAATTAAATAAACGAGACAATACATTGTAACAGGTAAGTAAATATAATAAAATACCATAAAAAGAAAAAGACATAATAACAGGTACACTGTAAACAAGAAAAGGACAACTTAAAATTTCAAGGCACTGCACTATACTGCGTGAGATTTTTGAGTTTTGAATAAAACCACCTATTGTAATATCAACTAATTATGTTTTAATATGTATAAAAACTTCACATTTTTAGTTTTACATACAAAGAATTCCTAACAAATGTGCCCACTCTCAGACTCAAACTTTAAAGTTTTTACACATATGAAAAATAAATCATCCGAAAGACAAAGAGTTGGCATATTTGTTAGGTATTCTTAGCATGTAAAAAAAAAAGTTTTTATACACATCAAAGATACATTATCTGAACTAAAAACAATTAGTTGGCACAACAATATGTAGTTGCCCTAAAAACTCAAAAATTTAGTGCAGCAAGTTGCCTTAAAATGTCAAGTCTTATTTTTCTTTTTTACAGTGTAATTATGGTTAAAATACAGTAAAAAGAACCAAGAGTAATAAAAGTACATAACTTACAAGAATTTCTACATCTGGGATCAATAGCGTGTATGTTATCTTCATCATGAAAGGGATCGTGTCATTACATCTGTTCAGCACTGGCTGCTACAGAAAATAGGGTAAGACTGTGACCAACCCCACAGCCAGCTGCATGTCGTCCTCCGCCGATGCACATCTTTTCTTTCCTTTCTCCACTATCGGGGTCTCCTCTGTAAGATGGGATAAAGGAAAATGCATCCGTATAAATGCAGCAGGTGCAGCCGCAGGTTCGCCCGCGGGTGGAGGGTGACCATGCACCTTCCTTAAGGTCCTCTTCTGAGCCGCTCAGGTCACTCTTCCCCTCCCCTATGGCGAAATCGAACACCTGGAGTGGGTCAGTCGCCTTTCCGGCGATTTTGGCTGTCTTCTTCTTCCTCGCTGCGGATGCCATGGTGTCTAATTGGGATGAATCACTTGTAATGCACTTCAAGAAAAAGTTAAAACAACTTAAAATTTCAAGGCAACTTACTGCACTAGATTTTTGAGGGCAACTCAAACTTCTAAGGTTTTAAGAAAACCACCTATTGTTATACCGAGTAATTATCTTTCGTATTTTTAGTTTTACATGCTAAGAATTCCTAACAAAGGTTGTTCCAACCTATTGTCTTTTCTTAAGATTTATTTTTCATATGTGAAAAGACTTTAAAATTGAAGTTTAGCATACTAAGGCTTCACCCATTGCAGTGCCCAGGGGTACAAACACAGTGCTGAAAGATGTGCTGGGCTGGGGTTGAACTGGCAATCTTTGGGTCAGAGGCACAGAACTTTAACTCACTGAGCTACATGCTGCCCCCTATGACTAGGACGCTCTGTGAGCTGAGCCTCTCTACTCACGGGCTAAAGGTCACCAGTTCAAGCCAGCATCAGCACATGTGGGGGCCCTTGAGCAAGACCTGTGACCCCCAGCTCCCTAGGCACCGTAACAGGTAGCTGCCCAACACAGTCAAGTTTGCTGTCATTTCCCACAGGGATCCTCAAAATGTGTTTGCTATTATTTATTACTATCATGTTTAAAATAAACATGCTATCTGAGCTGTTTTGTTATCTTCATTTATAATTAGTTTTTAATTCTTAGAATATTTAACTCAAATTTTTAAGTTTTCACGCATATGAAAGATAAACCATCTGAACAAAAGAGAATTAGGTGGCACAACTTTTGTTGTTTGTAATTCTCAGTATGTAAAACTAAAAATCAGCATTTTTTATAGATATGAAAGATAGATTAGCTGAATAAAAAATAATTAGCTGTCACAACAATAGGTGCTTTTCTACAAAACTTTAAAGTTCAAGTCCTCAAAACTCAAAAATGTAGTGCAGTAAATTGCCTGGAAATTTTAGGTTGTCTGAACTTTTCTTTTTAACCGTGTGGGGGTCAAACGGCTCCCGCGTGACATACTGCCACAACTTTGTTCATGTTATACTTCTATTATTATTACAGTAATAATGATATATGTAATAATAACAAAAATTATAATAATACGCCTTATTATTACTACTACCCATAATTATGATTATTGCCTGCGTGAGGGATAGACAGTGGACAGGCGTTAACTACTTGGCTGAATGAGAAGCGAGTTATATTCCCTCTTTGACATTTAAACTAACATTTTTCACAGTTTTAATGTCCCATTTTAAAGAGTAGTAAAACTTTAAATTATTAAGGTAAATTTTTACCACGCATGTGATACTGTCTGCTTATACACTTCGGCTAGCAAGTTAAAATGCGTTTCCCCGTTTTCTTACCTCACTGAATACGTCGGCGCTTTTGTCACTTTTGTCACTGTTCACACACGTGATTATGTTTCTAAGATACTACGGACTATACTAATAAATAAATTCACAGGGAGTCGAAGTAAAGGGCCGAGCCCATTAACACGAACAGACCCGCTCCTCTCTGACCGCGCAGAAACCGTTAGGGCGCGCGCTCTCGAGGCTGAAGGCTCCTTTTACGGAATTTCTGGTCCACCTTAAATACCGAATGCAATGACGCGATTGCGCCTGCAGGGGGGGCCGCATTTCATGGAGGCTTACCTTCAGAACTTCATTTGACTTTCAATCCGTGTCACCTTAGCACGCTTCGGCTGGCTTGTTACCACTTTGAGGACAGGGCAGTTTCAGTAATAGTATATGTGTACTTTATTACAAAAAGAGACAAACTCGTTTTTCCGATCCCAATTCAGCAGGAATTGAGTTTGAGCGTGCTAAATTAACACGAATTGTAAGTGATCAAAGCCTATTAAATACAGTAGTCAATATTTTTTGGTTTGCCCAGTGCTCCATTCCCCTCCATATCTCACACTGTTCGCTTCTTTAAGTGAAGCTGAAAGTTAGTGATACAATTTACAGTATTTAATTCAAAAGGGCACTATTACAGTTAGGTCCATATATATTTGGTCACTAATGCAAGTTTTGTTAATTTACCTGTTTACTGAAACATATTCAAATTACAGCTACATAATGAATATAGGCATATAGTGCAGACTCTCAGCTTTAATTTGAGGGTACTCACATCGAAATTGGAGGATGTCATGTCTAGCCCTGCCCTCCTTGTCTGTTCCCTTCATTTCCCTTGAGAGTGGCTGCTAATCTATGGACGGTATTTTCTACAAAAAAAAATAAAATGAAAATGATAAAAAGAAAATACAATCTCCACTTTGCCATTTAGTTTGGGTCCTAAATTCTGTGCACAAAAATCCTGCAAAAATGAAAATTTTAATTAAATAGCACCATTTGTATCTTAATTTTCCACTCAAGTGTGAAAAATGTGAAAAATAGAATTAAAAACCCGGGCAGTGGGCGGAGCTACGGATCACTGCTACGCTTTCTCAGTGTGTTTGGGAATTCCGTTGTCTTCGTGTTTCTTGGCCATGGTCAACCTTGTTGCCCAAATTGACGGCAAAGTCACACGTGGCTTAAGTTAGCTACTTATCTGCGGCTTCCGATTCGTTTAGCTTCTTATTCGTACACCTTCACCAGCACAGCCTGCACCACAATCCAACAAACCCCACAGTAGTAACATGCCTTGACATTTTTAAATATTTCACCTATCTAAGAAACATTTATTCCAAAGTATTACATGCACTTTTGTTAGCACAATCTCAGCACTATTAATGAGACGATTATGAATATCATTCTTTATTTTTTCGTTTAAATGAACTTTAAACATACTTGGACGCATTCTTAGCTTACAGATATAAATCACCCTCAAGGACATTAGGGGTGTATATAGGATCTGTTAATGAAAGTCTGGATTGTCCGATCAAAAGTCCTCTTATGCTCCCCGCAAGGCAGTATGTGGGTTTACAATACTATTGATAACGTCAATCTCAATGTTACGATCTTGATTGGATGAGGAGATTTATTTAGTAAAATATGCCCAGGGTACTTCCTGTATTAAAGTATCAGAAGTAGGAGATCCTTTAGAAATAGGTGATGCCTATCCAAGCCAGTTTTTTTTCCATAGTCTTTCTGTTTTACAACATTGATGCTGAAGACAGCCAACATTCTTGCTCATCCACTATAGAACACAGTGCTTACTAACTGCCATGAAAAAATAAACGTTTATTCCAGGTCACAGCAAGTCCATCACCTTTTCCTGACAGCCACAGGGATCTGATGTAACAGTCCGCTGGACATAACTCACTGAATTCCAAGTTCCATTGCCATGCTTCTGTAACAAGCAAAGTCCAAGTTCTCCCTAATAAACAAGTTATTTTAAACATGAGCTTAAGGAACAAGCATTGATGAGACACATTTTCATAATGAAACTCTTTCCGTCAGCAACAGAGCAATCAAAATTTTGTGTAGGAGCAACCAGTCACACAACTCCCTCATCCTGCCAATTTCAACCCCAGCGATCCCAAGCAAAACAGGCAAGGGAGCTGCAGATCTACCAGACCACTACCAGAGCCAGGGAACAGCACCCGAAGACATGTCATTCTTACAGGGCAGATCCATTTCCAGTAGCAGAATCCATGACAACAAAATGGGGCCTGAAACAGCCTAATGCAGAGGAGACAGTCTCGGTGTTATGAATAATCGCTTCTTTCCATCATTGAGATTTAACCTGGTGACCAGGCCTGTACCAGCCCTCTCCTCCTTATATGGCATCTCTTCATTGATAACCCTGGTCTCGGCTTCCAGTATCCCCATATCGCAAAAGATTGGGATAATTGAAACTTTGTTGATCGCCAAGGGGATATTCTCTTTAAATCACTTCCCCAGTGTGATCTCTGTAGGTGAGAGCAAGCTGGTCATGAAGGGATGTCACCTGTTGCAGCACCCAGGGAGTTGGGGGTTAAGGGTCTTGCACAAAGACTCACAGACAGGCCAAGGCCAAGCTTGAACTGGCAACCTTCTAATCACAGGGATGGAGGCTTAGGCCAGTGAGCCATCCGCTGCCCCCAAGCCAGTTATCAACACAGGCAGCGGAAAGATCCTGGATGCCGACACACCGTCAATAACGTCTCTGATTTGTGGCAATATTTGGAGATAGTAAACAAAAGATGCTGAGATATCAAAGGCAAACAGAAGCATTGTCAAAATAAGATAGACAAGACAAAAACAGACGAGATATGACAGCAGCAGCAGCCAGACACAGGCACCATCTTGCCAACCTAGATGCCAAGATAACTTTTACTTTATAATGTTTCCACTCCTTACAGTATAAACCCAACCCTAGCGAGGGAACAGATACTTCAGCTTGTCCCAGGACATCCCAGTTTTCCCACTTCAGACAGTATAAACAATAAAACACAGGCATCCTTACTGGGATAACATTTTTGTCACAGACACCTTTACTGAGCAGATCTTCAGGGCTCCAGCATTACTACCACCTTCTATTAAACATGGACTGAAAAATGGAAACAGTGTCCCAGTGAATGTGTCTTTAAAGGTGTAGATGAGTGACATGTCAGCGGGGTTGAAGAAGGACACCTCCCCCCTGTCATAGTCCAGCTGCACTCTGATACTCTGCAGTTTCCGCTCCAGTCTCAACCAGGTCCGTGGTGAGGTGCCTGCTTTATACTCATTACCATTCCTCAGAAGTACAACCCAGATTCCATCCTCCGGTTTGCATATAATCCCCCCTTTCCTGTTAACAGATCCTTTTGCTACTCCTAGATCCCACTCAGTTTTGTCTCCCACATCCACCTCCCAGCTGTGTTTTCCTGAGTTAAACCCCTCAGAGCCCAGCACACAAACACAGGGGTAGAATCTCTCTGGGCTGTCAGGAAGTTGCTGTTTCATTCCAGTATTTCTCACGCCGATCAGATCATCAGACACAGAGAGCCAGGGGCCTGCAGTGTTTGGGTCCAGAGTCACAGGAGCTGCGGGTTGCAGAAGAAGCTGCAGTTAATAATCTTTCTCAATACAGTAAAAACCATCACTGGAAATAAGACGCCTGGTGAGTGACAGCATAATCCACTCAGATACTGCTCTCTGCTTTATGCAGCCATTTCCCCCAGTACTCACTGTACCAGTGCTGCTAGGCTGAGCTTCCAGTGAGTGACAGTATAACCCACTCAGATACTGCTCTCTGCTTTATACAGCCATTTCCCCCAGTACTCACTGTACCAGTGCTGCTAGGCTGAGCTCCCAGTGAGTGACAGTATAACCCACTCAGATACTGCTCTCTGCTTTATACAGCCATTTCCCCCAGTACTCACTGTACCAGTGCTGCTAGGCTGAGCTTCCAGTGAGTGACAGTATAACCCACTCAGATACTGCTCTCTGCTTTATACAGCTATTTCCCCCAGTACTCACTGTACCAGTGCTGCTAAGCTGAGCTCCCCTCGAATGACAGTGCAACCCACTCAGATACTGATCTCTGCTTTATACAACCATTTCCCCTAGTACTCACTGTACTGCACAATCTCCAGCATCTTCTCCCAGACTCTGAAACTCAGAGAACCCAGGTGTTTGGCCACATCTATCAGCTCCCCTGAAGGCAACTCTGGGTCCTGCAGTGAGCACTGGGTTCTGCAAAGACAGTGACAGACTGGAGTCAGTGATGCAGTGGGGTCTGAAGGTCAGACACACAATAGGAAGGTGGCTGAGGATCTGCAGCATCATTAACTCCACTCAGTCCAGAAGAGCTGCTGACTCACTGGCTTTGCATGTGTGTGTGTTTGTGTGTGTGTGTGTGTGTGTGTGTGTGTGTGTGTGTCTGTGAGAGAGAGAGAGAGAGAGAGAGAGAGAGAGAGACATTGGAATTACACTTAAAATTTCCACTTAATTTTCTATGGATCTTGGAATCATTTAGTCCAGATTTCAGTAGCAATTGAAAATATATAGTTAATAGTTATTACATCTACTATCACATACCTTTCTTTGGTGTCCTCGTAGGCCTAAAAAAGAAGAAAATAATATTAAACTGTATTATGAAAAATATCCATGGCAAACCAGCAAACACCATAAAGAACAAAATTCCTGGGCAGAAATGCTCAGTGTCACTGAGATGTATATCTGCTTCAGACACACATTAGGATTGTTTGTCTCAGCCAGCAAACACACAGAACAATGCAGGAAGATCATCTCCCACCTTCAAGAATGAGATGTCCTCAGCTTCCATGGCCTTCTCAGTATCTCTGATCTTCTCTGACAGGGTAGAGACCTGTTTGGAGATGTCTTCTATCTTCTTCTTCATCCTCTGGCTCTTCTGCACATCTTCCTCTCTCAGTACAGCAAGTCTGGCCTCCTCTTCCTCTCTCAGGAACTGATGGAGTTTCTCAAATTCCTCCTTTATCCTCTTCTCAATGTACTGGGACTGATTCTGATAGTGAGAAATGCTGCGTAAAGCTGAAGGTACATCTCACGCCGGCCAGCCGACCAAAGTTGGCAGCCTTGGAAATTAGAAATTAATTTTTAATTAAAAATTTAATTTAAGTTTTAGTTTCTCAGAATAAATCCCCATACCTTGATGTATTTGGCTGTTTTCACAGACTCTTGTTTAACTTTTGCAAACTTCTCTAGCTTTTCCTTTAATGGACTCAGTGAAGATTTGAGATCCACCTGAGAAAAAATATACAAATGTGTAATGAGAGATACATTCAACATATTGCTTACAGGTAATTAAAACTAAATTTCAGCTTTCATATCTTTCTGGAGCCGAGCCTACAGAGTCCTGGGCGTTGGGTATCCAAAAAGTACAGGGCGCTGGGCAAGGGACACCCAGGAAGTACAGGGCACTGGGTAGGGATCACCCAGGAAGTTCAGGGCACTGGGTAGGGGTCACCCAGGAAGGGATGTTAGTCCATTGCGAGGCACACACACACACACACACACGCAGACACACACACACACACACACACACACAGACACACACACACACACAAACATGCATGCACTCACAGACACTTGTTTTTGTTCATATATTTGTGGGGATCATCCATTTAACCCAATGTTGATCCCAACATTGAAAACCTTCACCCCCACCCATCCTTAACCTTAACCATAAGTAACCCAACAAAATATAAGACTTTCGATATTTTTATTTATTTTTAATTGCAGTCACAGATTTTATAAAATTGAGTTTCCCCTTATAGGGACTGAAAAATAGTCCCCGCAACAGCAAAACAGCAAGTTTTATCACATTTTGGTCCCCACAATGTAATATATAATGACCCATGCACACACACTATTCAGCATGCTGCATACACACGCACATACCACTCAGCACTCTGTACTCTATATACCCTTTATCCATTATATGCTGCATACACACACACATACCACTCAGCACTCTGTACTCTATATACCCTTTATCCATTATATGCTGCATACACACGCACATACCACTCAGCACTCTGTACTCTATATACCCTTTATCCATTATATGCTGCACATTCCCTGTCCTACTGCTGCTATGGTTTGCACGATTATTTATTTATTGGTATTTACCTCAATCTT
Organism: Brienomyrus brachyistius; assembly: GCF_023856365.1. Taxonomy (NCBI): domain Eukaryota; kingdom Metazoa; phylum Chordata; class Actinopteri; order Osteoglossiformes; family Mormyridae; genus Brienomyrus; species Brienomyrus brachyistius. The sequence continues at coordinate 13,840,014 of NC_064552.1, forward strand.
CCATTTTTTTTGCTCACTTTTGCTGTGAGAATATAGTATCTGTCATAATACTGTATTCATTCAAACTACTACCGTTACTGCTTTTGTTCTGTAATATTGAATTGTTGCTCTTGTGTTTAACTAGTACTGTCTCTCTTTGCTCTCCTCGCACTTGTACAGCTCTGCATGCCCGCACTTGTGTAGTCTTATGTTGTTTTTGTTTTTGTTCTTTGTGTTACACCATGGTGATGGAGGAACCATATTTTATTTCCCTTTGTAGTATGAATATAGCTGAAATGACACTTAACTTGCCTTGAGAACTTGATAGATAATGAATAAATAAATAAACAGATGAATAAATAAATATGTTGAGCTTTTTAAAAGGTCATTTATTTAACAATGAATACTTTCTGATACACGGCTAATGTCCACAGAAGAATACAAAAGGCGTAGGAAATAAGCAGACCTGTTTTGTGTATTAACAAACTGCAACTGTTTTCAGAAAACTGACAGTCATGATCCCTCTTCTTAGTCATCAGTAACAAAAAGTACAAAAGCCACTAAACTAACAATAAATGTAAAATCTCCACAGAAAGCAAGCAAAATTGTTTTACCTATGAATCTTTGTAGCATATGTTTAAGTGTGAATATCTGTCATTCCAGACGTATCCTCATGAGTTTAATGAGCACTTCACGTAGCCCTGTGTTCAATATCAGTGGTATTGACGACATACATGCTAATATTTCAGGATGAATTGGCTGCCACCTCACAGCTACAAGGGTCCATAATTACACTAATATAATATCCTGATGAGAAGATGAATGACGTAGAAGAGAATACCTTCTTATCCTGTACAGCTTCTTCCACTGGACAGAGCTGGTGGTTTCTGTGCTTCTTTGCAGTCTGACAGACCACGCAGAGGAGATCCTGATCGTCCTCACAGAAGAGTAGAAGTTTCTCTCCATGAAGCTCGCAGCGAGATGCACTCTTGTGTTTTAGATGGTTATCCACGATGTTTTTCAAAGCCAGATTTAAAGGAGGATCTGTCATGGCGGACTGCCTCTTGCATACTGGACAATCCTGAGATTTCTTCTCTTCCCAGAACTTCTGCAGACAGTCTCTACAGAAGCTGTGGCTGCACTGCAGAACAACAGGATTCTTAAAGAAGTCTAAGCAAATGGCACAAGAGAGCTCCTGCTCGAGAGATGAAGCTTCAACAGCCATTTTACAGATTCACTAAGTGCACGTTTTTTTTTTTGTAATTTCACTTTCACTTCTCTATTAAGACATGCCTCTGGGATAGTTAGACAACAATATCTCAGCAAAGTCAGAACAATCTTTTTTATAGGAGTTTAGCCATTTAAATTGTATACAAATTGACCTATTTTGGGGGATATTTCAATTTTTGTATCAAGAAGCCAAAATATGAACTGTAAAGTACTTGTAACATTCTATGCTTCACTTCTGATCATCGTTAAAATAATGTCACACCCTGATGATTAATCTCAATTAACTATAGGTTTATCAGGATATAGCGTTTGTTTTAGGCAAAGAGAATAATCTGCCCAGTCTTTAGGAAGTGATTTTGTGGTCGAATCAGTGTTTTATAAAAATAAATTGTTGCTTTAAATTCGCGACCTGACTTTGAGAATTCAGATACGTTTCTAGTGAAACAGTATGGTACAGTACACTGTTTGATGTGAGTATATCTTTGTGCACCTCAACTAATTTATATTTCACTTGGCAAAGAGGTCACCCTGTCTTGATATGGGATCTGATCTATAGAAATCCATCCATCCATCCATTTTCTGTAACCACTTATCCTTTTCAGGGTCGCAGGGGCTACAGTATGAGCGCAAGGCAGGGAACAACCCAGGATGGGTCGCCAAACTATCGCAGATGTATAGAAATGTTTACTCCTATTTGAACAATTGGTAATTGACTGCATGTTCTGTTTATCCAAATATGCTGTCCCACATACATGTCTTCAGGCCCCTTCCAACCCCCCCTCCACATTTCAGGTGGTGACCATGACAATAGGTAAGCTTCACCTTTATTGGACTCGGTCTCCTCCTCCTCAATCAGTGCTAAGGGTTGGGGTTAATCTTGAATTGTGTCCTTTGAATTGCATTTATGAATGATCTTTCATCAGCATTATTAATTTAAAAGTCTGAGATCAGCTGTGACACCCCAGCAATGAGGAAGCTATACAAAAAATGTCATCTATATTGGCTAAATGGCTTTTTTCCCTAGGCAGCACGGTTCCTTAATATCTGCAATTCCTGTTTTACTGATCTTTTCCAGCTCTTGTCCCTAGTGAATCGGACAGGTTTCTGCACAGGCATGTCCTTCCACATTTGAAGATCCAGGTGTGTAGCATCATCCCATAATTCAGCCATCCTCATGAAGTCCTCCTGGAAAAGAGGGCAGACCGGAACCTGTATCTCAGCCACACTGTTGCAGATGAAAAAAAGACTGATAGCATGTATTCTTCTTAGACCTTATAGTTTAAACAGCTCTCTGCATCTGGATGTAGCCTTACTTCAAGCTTTCATATTTCTGCGAGACTTTTTTTCCTCCAAAGAACTCCATTGTCGCATGAATTTTATGATTCATTATTATTCATTATTATGGAGTCTTTTTTGTGTGAATTTTCTTAGATCAACATGAACCTCCCAGGTAGGTATGGTCATCTGTTTCTTGAGGCCAGTGTAAATTTAAAAGAGAAGGTTTTACTATTCCTATGCAGAAAAAAAATCCAAATTCAAATTTAATGTTGCCGAATGGACTATCATAAAAGAAACACAAAGTAATGTAGCTGGTTACAATTTTATAACAGGTTTTCTTAATATAAACTTTTATATGTATCATGGATTACTGGTCATGAGTGAGGGGAAGGTTTCTGGAGGCTGGGATGCTGATGCATGTACAGTATGTTGTTTTCAAAGTTCCTTCGCCCTTTTCGGGGTATAAAAGCGTTATTTTCTTCTCTCTGTCATCCCTTGGTACATGACATTTCTTCATTGCTCCATCATCTGTTGAGATGCTAAAACATCATAACGTCTCTTCACTCAAGATAGATAGTACAGTATTATATATCAATGTACAATGTAGTTTATTATTACAGTACTATATTTAATGTTGGTAATGTTTTGCTGTGGGGATCTTATCAATTACCATATGCATTTACATGAAAATCATGTTATATATCGGGTCTGCAGACGGTTCAAGATGATCTGCGGTTTCAGCTATCCATCGTAGGTCTTGGAATGTATCACGTGTTGGGGGCGACTACTGTATATGCAGGTTTAAACAAGTAATATTTAAGACTTTCAACGACTTTTAAAAGGCAAAGGCAAACAGCATTCAATGACAGAAATTTGTTTGTGTTTCCCATGTGCAAGGAGAGATTCCACAGCTTTGATTCCCATCGTGCTGAGTTTGTAGAACTTCTTGCACAGTGTACAATGAGCCACAAATGTATTACTGGGTTTCAACCATATTACAAAACTGTGAACCAGTTTCCTTCCGAATTTGCAGTTTGCAGGATGACATTACAGGCTAGTGTAGAGCAACTTCTTAGTTACCTGAAGCTAGTGCCCCACCTTCCCCCCGCAAACATAAACAATGAGCTTATCTGCTCATTCCAGTCTGTTTTTAGATAAATTCATGTAATACTTTTTAAGGATTGACGGGTGTCCCGTCCTGACTCATAAAATGATGATCGCAGCAGGGTTGGAAAACCCATCATTCGTGCTCAGATGCTGGAAAACATGATTAAGAAGCCTTGGGTCACACTTGCTGAGGCCATTTATGTGGCTAACGCCATGCTAGATGGTGCAGACTGCATCATACTGAATGGGGAAACCACCAAAGGAGACTTCCCTCTAGGCATCCCAGAGACACAGAGACCTTGGCGGCCAGTGATAGTGGTTTCTGGAAACCTTAGCATGGAGAATCCAACTGAGAAAACCTTGTTACTTTGTTGTGTGTCACATCACACTTGTTCGACCCAGTTGGAACTACCGGTGTTGATGGTATCAAGGTGTCCTTTTAAGATCGCAGCCTCGACATTCATCATTCTCTCGCTGTCAGGAAGGTCTGCCTGTCTGAACTCTAAGTACAGGCCCTGAACCCCAATCATCACTCTCACTTATAACAGACAGGTCACCCACTATGCATAATAACAAAAATATATAAATGATCATTAGCTGCTAGCATCTTACGTATTTGATTTCTTTCTTTCTTTTCGTTAGTACAGGTTTCCAGATCTCAGCACTGACTGCCCGGACCAATCCTGGCATGCTCCCACTAACGGATCAGGCAGAGCTAGCACTTACCAGGGGAGGTAGATGGGTACTTTGGAGGTGACTGGTATACCATACCATCGTTTTGGTAGCTTCTACTGGCAATCTCTGTTTTTATAATAGTTTGGTTACTTTCATTGATTTGATTAAATAACAATTCTTGATTGACTAACTTCTTTGCTTGTTGGAGATCAGCACTCTAGCTTCAAATAATCCATTCATCTATCTATCTATTCATTTTCTGTGACCACTTGTCATGGGTCATGGGAGTCTACATGCCCAAGGCAGGGAACAACCCAGGATGGGGCACCAACACATTACTGGGCGCATTCACACACCATTCACTCACACACCATTCACTCAAACACCATTCACTCACACACCATTCACTCAAACACCATTCACTCACACACCATTCACTCACACACCATTCACTCAAACACCATTCACTCACACACCATTCACTCACACATGCGCACCTACGGGCAATTTGGTAAGTCCAATTAACTTCAGCATGTTTTTAGAATGGGGGGGGGGGGGGGGGGGGGGAGGACACAGTACCCAGCTACCCAACAACCTAGCATAGTTATTATGGGGATGGTTTCATTTAGGGGAACTTTTTATAATTTTCCTATCTTTTAGCATCAGCCAAGAATTGGAAGAACTACCAATTTTGGTGACTGCAGAAACACTTCATTACATTGTATATAGTTCACCATATGTAGTTCTATAAGCATTATAAGAACAAAACAGATTTTGCTTTAGTCTGTTCTGGTTCCCTCTGACCCACATGACGTCACCTAGATCCAGGTCAGGCCCTGAAAATGGATTTTATGTTAACAAGTGAATACCCAGTCTCTCCCAGAATGAAAGCTCATCTGTATAATATACGAAGAAAATATGGGCACATGTATGTGAGACAGCTAACGCTTTTATTCTTGACCACAAACATCTGTATATGCAGTGTGTGCTGTGTGGATATGAACAAAGCTTATGCAGTCCAGGGCTATTGGGGGCCTGAACAAGGCTGGGGAACACCCTGCATGGCATAACAGTCTGTCTCAAAACACGCAGACACACTCAGCAATTTAGAGATGCCATTTAACATAACTACATGCCCTTACACTGCGGGAGATCAGAGTACCTGGAGGAACCCTGCACAACACGGGGGGGAACATGCTAGCTGCATGCGTGCTAACTGCACGCGTGCAAACCGCGGTGGGTTTTGTTATTAGTGTGTGTCACTGCTGAGTGTGTAAGCGACCCACAGCAACACAGTGATGACAAAGCAGGGATGGGAGGAAAGAGAAGGGCAGAGGAGTGACAAAGAAGACAGGAGCAGTGAGGAGTAGGAGGAGTAGGGAAGGCAGGTGTGAGAAGAACCCAAGTCTGCGTCTCCTTCATGCATTACTCTACCCTGAGCACAGTTATTAGCACATGCTCCTGTTTGAGGGACCACAGCGCCTCCTCGTGGTGACATTTTTCTCCCTCAGGCTGCAGCAGCAGTTCACACTGCACCGTAGACCCCACCTAACATGACGTATTAAGTCCGACCAAATCAGAGGATAAAACTGAGTGAACTACATCTCCAGCAGGGCTGCTGCAGAGCCAGCCGTGTCAGTCGGGGTCTGAGGAGGCCGATGTGTGGAAGCAGCAGCTACAGACTGAAGCTGGCTGGGTCTCTGACACTGAACCTTTAACCTCTCACTGTTTCAACTCTGCTTGCCAAGCTGCTCTTCTAGAAACTTTTAGATCTTAAAAGCGTTGGTTAAGCACATTTACGTTTATTCATTTAAAAGATGCTTTTGCCTGAAGCCGAATGATTAGGTACAAGGTCATGACTCATCGACAGAGTGAATACAAACTATTTCCTACAGCACTAATTGATATAGAAAAACACAATTAGAAAATGGGTAACTTTTACTTGATACCTTTCCCACTCCTTACAGTATAATCCAACCCTAAACAGGTGACAGATGCTTCACCTCGTCCCAGGACATCCCAGCTTACCCAGTTCATAGAGGATCTGAGACACTCTTGACACTGGGATGACATCACTGTCACAGACACCTTTACTGGGATGACATCACTGTCACAGACACATTTACTGGGATGAAATCACTGTCACGGACGCCTTTACTGGGCAGATCTTCAGGGCTCCAGTGTTGCTTTCATTATTATTCAGATATGGACAGAAAAATGGAAACAGTGTCCCAGTGAATGTGTCTTTAAAGGTATAGATGAGTGACATGTCAGCGGGGTTGAAGAAGGACACCTCCCCCCTGTCATAGTCCAGCTGCACTCTGACCCTCTGCGGTTTCCGCTCCACGCTGAGGGGGGTTGCTGGTGAGGTACCTGCTTTATACTCATCACCATTCTTCAGATTTAAAACCCATAATCCATCTTCAGGGCTGCATATAATCCCCCCTTTCCTGTTAACAGATCCTTTTGCTACTCCTACAGTCCACTCAGTTTTGTCTCCCACATCCACCTCCCAGTTGTGTTTTCCTGAGTTAAACCCCTCAGAGCCCAACACACATGGACAGGGAAAGAATCTCTCTGGGCTGTCAGGAAGTTGCTGTTTAACTCCAGAGTGTCTCACGCTGGTCAGATCATCAGACACAGAGAGCTTGGCGTGTGCAGTGTTTGGGTCCAGAGTCACAGGAGCTGTGAGTTCAAGACAAAACTGCAGTTAATATTTTTTCTCAATTGTAATAGTAAAAAACCCTCAGTGTTTTAAAGACATCAGTGTGAAGAATATTGCACTGGAGCACAGCCACTGCCCACAGATTTGTTTTCACTTTTGTATTCGGGTTTTGTCTTTTGCTTTCCTTTGTTGCCATTCTTCTCTTTAAGTACATGCAATGGCCACTCTTAAACTGAGGCAAACGTCACTAATGTTCAGTCACTGGACAATAAAACCGACGCTCTCAGAGCTGCTGTGTCTCTGCTTCACGGAGATGCGTCTCACCGCCCACATACGGGAGCACGCAGCTCAATCTGCGGTCTTTACCACCTACAGTACCACGCGGACCCAACTGAATCATCCAGTGACAAAAGAGAAGCTGTCGTTTGCTGCCTCATTAACAGCTTGTCTCCCGCCCAGAAACCAAAATTTCTCTCCTCCCCTATGGCAAGCGGCTCAGAGTGACCAGGACAAACACTAAAACATTTTAAGACAGTATATTTCCTAATATCATAAGACTGTTCAGCAGTTATTAATAGCAGTACTGATGCTGCTGTTGGTTGAGTTATTTTTGTACTGTTCTGGGGAAGTTATGTGGGGGGGAGGGACTCAGTAACCGAGCCCACCTGTGGCACCCTTAGATATGTATGCGACTTGGGTCTCATATAAATCCATCCATCCATTTTCCAAACCGCTTATTCTACTGGGTTGCGGAGCCTATCCCGAAAGCAATGGGCACGAGGCCGTGTGGAAGCTAGACAGTCTAAACAAGAAATCAGATTTGGTCACATATTTGTACGAGCTGTAAAATGTTACTGCAAAGCACTGCATAAATAATGCAGCGGTTTTCAAAACTGCATTTTGCTTCTTCATGCTGGCAATCTAGTGTAAGTTGATTTTTGCCTCCCCATTTGGGGAAAATGGTTAACGATCATCAAATCAGAAGACATATACTGTTTGTACATGCACTTACTTGCATGAAACAGTTTTCTTACCTTGTAAATAGTTTGTATGGTTTGCGAACCGTGGGGCGGCATGGTGGTGCAGTGGTTAGCACTGTTGCCTCACGCCTCTGGAACCCGGGTTCGAGTCTCCGCCTGGGTCACATGTGTGTGGAGTTTGCATGTTCTCCCCATGTCGTCGTGGGGTTTCCTCCAGGTACTCCGGTTTCCCCCCACAGTCCAAAGACATGCTGAGGCTAATTGGAGTTGCTAAATTGCCCTTAGGTGTGAATGTGTGTGTGAATGGTGTGTGAGTGTGCCCTGCGATGGGCTGGCCCCCCATCCTGGGTTGTTCCCTGCCTCGTGCCCATTGCTTCCGGGATAAGCTCCGGACCCCCCACGACCCAGTAGAATAAGCGGTTTGGAAAATGGATGGATGGATGGATGGATGGGTTTTCGAACTGCCCCAATGCTTTTGGGAGGCTAATTTTACATTTATAATGAAATAAAATAGATTTAGCCAATAGATTTCAAATCTTTAGATTTTTGAGTCAACGTGAGATTAAGGCTGAGAGTGTGTCTGTCACGCCAGATGCGTGTGAGTTGGTAACCCTGCACTTGTGTAAATTGGTATGTTAGTAAGAAACATGGAATTTATGAAGCATTTTAAACGCTTTGAATTTCTTTTGTTTGTATTGTACTTTTTAGAAGTAGGTCAATAAATTGGTGAATATTTTCAAAATACTAATAAAGGAAACAGTCATAGGGTTTCGTTATACACCCTTCCCTTCACTCTCCAATACAGCACTAGATTTATTTATCACTAGTACAGAATTATTTATTTTTCAGATGCCTTTGTCTAAAGTGACATGCTGCTGAGGAGGATAACACATCACTGGCATACAGCTGTCTAAAGTACCAGTGCTGCAAAGCTGAGCTCCCAGTGAGTGACAGTATAATCCACTCAAATACTGCTCTCTGCTTTATGCAACCATTTCCCTCAGTACTCACTGTACCAGTGCTGCTAGGCTGAGCTCCCAGTGAGTGACAGTATAATCCACTCAGATACTGCTCTCTGCTTTATGTAGCCATTTCTCCCAGTACTCACTGTACCAGTGCTGCAAAGCTGAGCTCCCAGTGAGTGACAGTATAATCCACTCAGATACTGCTCTTTGCTTTATACAGCCATTTCCCCCAGTACTCACTGTACTGCACAATGCCCAGCATCTTCTCCCAGACTCTTATCTTCAGAGACCCCAGGTGTTTGGCCACATCTATTAGTGCCCCTGAAGGCAGCTCTGGGTCCTGCAGTGAACACTGGGCTCTGCAAAGACAGTGACAGGCAGGGGTCAATGATGCAGTGGGGTATGAAAGGAGTCAAATAGATAAGAGGAAGGTGGCTGAGAGTCTGCAACATCATTAACTCCCCTCAGTCCAGAAAACCTCCTGATTGGATTAATTAAAGACCCTGTGAGTAGTGATTGAAAATATGCAGTTAATAACTATCACATACCTTTCTTTGTTGTCCTTGTAGGCCTGAAAAAGAAGTTTTGCATGGTAAACAATCAGACACCATAAAGAGTGAAATTTCTAGGCAGAAATATCACTAACATGTTTTAACTGCTATATCTGCGTTAGTCACACAGCATGTCTACTTGTCTCAGCCAGCAAACACACAGAACAAAGTAGAAAATTCATCTCCCACCTTCAAGAATGAGAAGTCCTCAGCTTCCATGACCTTCTCTATATCCCTGATCTTCTCTGACAGGTTGGAGACCTGTTTGGAGATGTTTTCTACCTTCTGCTTCATCCTCTGGCTCTTCTGCACCTCTTCCTCTCTCAGTACAGCCAGTCTGGCCTCCTCTTCCTTTCTCAGGAACTGATGGAGTTTCTCAAATTCCTCCTTTATCCTCTTCTCAGTTTGCTGGGACTGACTCTGAAAGTGAGACATGCTGTGTATATCTGAAGGTGATTTTCTCAGTGAAGTTTTTGATTCTCAGAATAAATCTCCATACCTTGATATGTTTGACTGTTTTCTCACACTCTTGTTTAACGTTTGTAAACTTCTCCAGCTTTTCTTTTAATGGAATCAGTGAAGCCCTGAGATCCTCCTGAGATAAAATATGCAGAAGTATAATGAGATGTACATTCAACATATTGCTGACAGGTTATACACAACTTGCTTCTTGTATACTATTGTTCTGAATTACGCCATCCAGCTACCTGGAGCCAAACCCAGGAAGTACCGGGCACTGGGCTGAGGACAATCAGGAAGTAAAGGTCACTGGGCAGAGTGCTGTGTTCCTCAGTCTGGACATTTTTGCTCGTCCATGCCTCAGTCTCTGTGATTCCTGCGAATCCCCTGCAGGGTTTGCTCTAGACTAAACTGCATCTGGGTCGTGTTTCTTCTACTAGGCATGACGTTAAGTAGGTAGTGATACAATAATAATATACACCGTAGAATTGAATATATTTTGGGCTATCAAAGCTAATTTATTTAACATTGAAGATACACTAACAAACTACTAATAAGCACAGTGAAACATAAAATACATAGAAAATAAGCAGACCTGTATTTTGTTTATTTATAAGCTCCCAAAGTATTTATAAAACTGGCAGTGAGTCATGATCCCTCTTCTCTGTCACCAGTAACACACTGTACATGGTCACTATGTCAGGGTCAGGTCCTGTTGTTCCTAGTCTTCCGTGTCCTTTCCCCATATGGCCAGCAGGTGTCGCTGGCCATCCTGTCCCTCCTGTCAGTCTTTGGGTTCTTCCCTGCTCCCTATCAGCTGCATGGCTCAACTTGTTGAACATGTGGCTACCTACAAATCCCTTTGTCATGTGTTTGAATCACACCTGCTCTGTTTTTGTATTTTGTTCCATAGTGTTTCATTTGTATGAGTTTATCTAGTTCCTGTGTCTTGTGATTTGTGTTTGGTTTCATTCTTTCTGTCTGTGCTTGTATTTCTATCTGTCTGTTATTCCCCTAGTGTAGATTCTGTTTCCTTGTTTCTGTCAGTGTCTGAGTTGTTCCCCACCCAGTTCCCTGAGTTAATTAGTTCCACCTGTTGCCTGTTCTTGTGCCTGCCATTGTGTGTTTTCATAATTGCTTGTTGTCCTGGACCCTCCCCGACTGGTTAATTGTCTATGTCTCACTCCTGCTGACTCGTTACCCAGTTCTGTTTTCATATTTAAGTTCCTGCCTGAGTTCAGTTCCCCAGTAGTTCATTGTTCTTCATTTTGCTGTTTGATGTTCTGTTATTTTGTGGCCTGCCTGCCCCATTTGTAATTAATCTTTGTTTATCCCATTTTTGCTTTTGACCCCTTGTGCTCTGTTTGTTTTTGTAGTGGTCCTAGTGTTTTCGATTGTTAATAAACCCCTGTTTCCCTGCAAGCCGCAAGCAGGTCGTCCACCTCTCTGCGTGCATCATGTCTCGCCATCGCTCTAAATCCGTCCTGGTCCATGACACACTGAAGTAAAAATGATAACAGATATCAAAGCAAAATTGTAGAGTAAAATCCCGTTTTAGTGGACTAGTGAAATAGTTTTCCATCTCACGCAGGCAGTATGGCTGCTATAATCCAGGGGTCCCCAACCACCGAGCCGTGAAGCATTTTTTGCCGGGCTGCTGCGAGTGGATAACAGAGGCGCTTTTATTTTGGAAAACACTTCCATCTGTGGCCCATAGGTGGCGATAAGGCAACGCACTTGGTGATTGCAGTAAAATCCCGTTATTGTGGACTCACTTATAACGAAATATCACCTATAACGGATGAAGTCTGCTGGTCCCGGCCGTGCGCCTTTAAGAACATGCAGAAAAAGCATCGGATATAGTGGACTCGCATATAACGGAATTTCGATTATAACAGACAAACAGTTTGGTCCCCAGGGCCGCTTTTAGCTGTAGTTTTATTCGGACATAATGGATATGCAGGCTGCGCCTACAAGGCGTGTGGCGTGCCGGTGATATCCAGTGCAGATACGTAGTCGGGATTATTAATAGTCACGCATCTGCTCAGATAAAGTTGCATTACTAGATGTACAATATAAAAATCTATGCCACAAGTGTGTCTACTGGGGTGTGGTATGAGTAAATGGTGTCCTGTAGTTGTGTTCTGGGCATACAGCAACTCTGGATATAACGGACTTTGGATATAACGGACGTTTTGCCAGGTCCCTTGAATTCCGTTATAATGGGATTTTGCTGTATTACTTCTGGGTTTTCATAGTCTATGTTTGAGTTTGAATTTGTTTCGTTCCAGAAGTGCCTTAATGGTTATTAGTTTTAGCCCTCTGTTCAATATCAGTGGCTAGGGAAGTATTGCGCAGATTCCTGCTAAATATACATTCTAACATTACAGGATGAGTTTGCCACCACTTTACAGCTAAAAGGGGCTTCGTTCATAATTACACTAATATAACATCCTGAGGCAAAAATGCATGATGTAGAAGAGAATACCTTCTTATCCTGTACAGCTTCTCCCACTGGACAGAGCTGGTGGTTTCTGTGTTTCTTTGCAGTCTGACTGACCACGCAGAGGAGATCCTGATCGTCCTCGCAGAGGAGCTGAAGTTTCTCTCCATGGAAACTGCAGTGAGATGCAGTCTTGTGTTTTAAACTGTTATCTACAATGTTTTTCAAAACCAGGTTTAGAGAAGGATCGTTAACGGAGGACTTCTTCTTGCATACTGGACACTCCTGAGATTTCTTCTTTTCCCAGAACTTCTGCAGAAAGGCTTTACCGACACTGTGGCTGCACTTCAGGACAACGGGATCCTTGAGGATGTCGGCAGAGCAGCAGAGCTCCTCGTCCAGAGATGAAGCTTCAGCAGCCATGTTACAAATTCAGTAAACACACTTCTTACTCTTACTGTCTCCCTTTCACGTCTGTGTTAAGAAGCACACCTGGCACAGTTAGATAACTATTTGAACAATATTTAGAACAATCTATTTTTATAGGGCAGTCAAAATCATTTAAGCATAGGTGTTGATTTAGGGGGGGACAGGGGAAAACGTCCGTCTACGTTGAGATGGGGGGACCATAATCATATATTATATAATTCTTGGTTTACAAAAACATAAAACACATACAATAAATATAAGTCATCACATAATTGAGGTTTTTTTCCTGACAGTTTTCACCCACAGAGCCCCTACCCTCTGCCAAAATGGTTTACTCTAAAGTTCTGCTCTGGGGTGCATTTCACAAGTTGTTACCTGATCTAGACAAGCAGAAATCTAAAAGGACTCTGCCAACATCAGATCTACTCAGATACATTACGGTAGCTCTCCTTGAATAGAAGTAAGTGTCAGATATATCATATAAGTGACAGTATAAAGTTTGCCGGATTTCTAGCATAGCCTTCCCACCCCGGGTGAAGTTAGGCCTGATTTCACGTAGGTAAAATGTACATGCATAACGTAAATCTAAAGGATTATGGCAGCTTCAGGCCTGCTCACATACATTAGAACATTGTGAGTGACAGAAAACCCCATAGTCCTCACACTGAAAAGCCTCTGAGCGATTTTTATGCCACTCTGGACTGACACAGACATTGCAGTAATACCTGCAGTAGTGTTGTACTTTAACGCTGTGTAACAATCGCAGACGTATGATGCGACAAAAAAACGCTTTCGATCTTTTTATGTCCAAATAATGTTCATCCTGGAGGTAAAAGGTGTGCTCCAACTATAGGGGGATCACACTCCTCAGCCTCCCTGGTAAGGTCTATTCGGGGGTCCTGGAGAGGAGGGTCCGTCGGATAGTTGAACCTCGGGTTCAGGAGGAGCAGTGTGGTTTTCGCCCTGGCCGTGGAACAGTGGACCAGCTCTATACTCTCAGCAGGGTCCTGGAGGGTGTGTGGGAGTTTGCCCAACCAGTCTACATGTGCTTTGTGGACTTGGAGAAGGAATTCGACCGCGTCCATCGGGGAGTCCTTTGGGGGGTGCTCCAGGAGTAAGGAGTGCCGGGCTGCCTTATAAGGGCTGTTCGGTCCCTGTACAACCGGTGCCAGAGCCTGGTCTGCATTGTCGGCAGTAAGTCGGACTCATTTCCGGTGAGGGTTGGACTCCACCAGGGCTGCCCTTTGTCAATGATTCTGTTCATAGTTTCTATGAACAGAATTTCTAGGTGCAGCCAGGGCGTTGAGGGTGTCCGGTTCGGTGACCTCAGGATTAGGTCTCTGCTTTTCGCAGATGATGTGGTTCTGCTGGCTTCAACGGACCGTGACCTTCGGCTCTCACTGGAGCAGTTCGCAGCCGAATGTGAAGTGGCTGGGATGAGAATCAGTACCTCCAAATCTGAGACCATGGTCCTCAGCCAGAAAAGGGTGGAGTGCTCTCTCCGGGTTGGGGAGGGGGTCCTCCCCCAAGTGGAGGAGTTTAAGTATCTCGGGGTCTAGTTCACGAGTGAGGGAACGATGGAGCGGGAGATCGGCAGGCGGATCAGTGCGGCATCAGCAGTGATGCAGGAGCTGCATCGGTCTGTCATGGTGAAGAAGGAGCTGAGCCAAAAGGCAAAGCTCTCGATTTACCAGTCGATCTACGTTCCTACCATCACCTATGGTCATGAACTGTGAGTAGTGACCGAAAGAACGAGATCGCGGGTGCAAGCGGCCGAAATGGGTTTCCGGTGCAGGCGGAAGGGTTCTCCCTTAGAGATACTGTAGGGTGAGGAGCTCGGTCATTCAGGAGGTACTCAGAGTAGAGCCACTGCTCCGCATCGAGAGGAGCCAGATGAGGTGGCTTGGGCATCTGCTTAGGATGCCTCCTGGATGTCTTCCTGGTGAGGTGTTCCAGGCATATCCCACTGGGAGGAGGCCCCGGGGAAGACCCAGGACACGCTGGAGGGCTTTGTCTCTCGGCTGGCCTGAGAATGCCTTGGGATTCCTGTGAAGGAGCTGGATGAAGTGGCCGGGGAGAGGGAAGTCAGGGTTTCCCTGCTTAGACTGCTGCCCCTGCGACCTGATCCGGATAAGCAATAGATGATGGATGGTTGGATAATGCGCATCCTGGAGGTAAAAGAAGATCATTTTATCACCAGGCACATTTGTTGTCTGAACACTTCTTAAAAACATCTGTCTTGTCACAATGGTACCACACGACAATCTTGACCCCAAGCAATTGCTCAAGCTAGTATCATTCAGACTAACTGCATTCTGCATCCATTTAGCCTCCAGTTCTGTGGCATTGTGTGGGAGATCTGGATTTAAGAGATGTGCTACACAATATGCAAAATATAGATTATTGTCAGAGTTGGCAGGTTCTCTATCATCGTAAGCAAATCATCTAAATTGATTTCACTTCCAATATCCATGGCAATGTGGTTGGTTACTGAATCACCCTGCAGTTCAACTTCACACCCCTGTACAAATCGATTGTGTGATTATGCTCTATACCAGGGGTATTCAGTTAAAATGTAAAGAGGTCCAGTTAGAGAAAATTTCTTGAAGCAAAAGTCTGGAAGATCATAATCTCTAACTATTTAGTGTGATATATATATTTAAGTAGTCTGTTACTTCAACATTACATGTAATCAATACCTGAGTGTCAAATCAAATTAATTCAGTACAATTCAAAACCTTTTTTGACAGTATTTACTGTCACGTGACATAGAACTTCGGCCAGCTGGCTGGAGTGAGATTTTCAATTCAAGATGTCTGCACATATATGTAACAGTTCTTACCCTGTAAATAGTCTGCTTTTGTATTTAACCGTGTAAATACACCTTTGACGTAGCTAATTTTAGTGTTTATAATGGAATAATATAGATTTGCAATAGGATTTTCTGCATGAGTGTGAAAGCGTGAGTGTCATGCTAGATGCTTGAGATTTGGCAACCCTGAAAACGTGCATTTTTTGTTTCACCTGAGTTGATTTATTTAACATAAACATTACTTCATACTTGTTAAAAAGTGGAAACTTCATCAAACATAAAATCACCAATAAATTACATCTATTTATGCAACATGTTATATAATACCTACTGTGTTTGAAAGCTTTTCTGCTGTATGATATCAGGACAGTTTAGGTAGCGGGTGTGAGCTTCGCTGCTGCTATTAACACTAATGGCACATTAGCGCAAACAAAGGGCTTTATATGCTGAACTACGTCTTGCTTGGCGGTTAAAGGTGTTTGACTTTCATTGGTGCGGAAAACGGCAGTTCTACTACTAAACCACTACCGAAAAGACTATAAACACTACCCCGGTTAAAATAGAAGCACCCCGTCAGGTTTTAAATAATAACTTTCTGGTTTTGGTTATCGGTCCGGGTCCGTGTGGGACAGCTTCTGGTTCTGGACCCGGACCGCAGTCTGCCTGTTAGTGACCTCTGCTCTATACCATCAAAATTAAAGCCTTGTCTTATTTCTGTATTGTTAAATCTGGGTCTGCGTGTTACATTAAGATCCACATTAGCATCACCTCCACCCTAACCTTATTGTTGTGACACATCCATATTAACCATGGCCTGCGGCTCTACATCATCCATTTCTGTGTCATTTACAATCTCAGGAGCTAGCCCGTGTACATTATCCATAGCATCCCCTATTTACATCAGGTCCATTTTCATTTAAATCATTTATTAAGGCAAGTAAGAAGGGGTTAAATTCACCATTCAGTTCAGCAACCATCTCAAGCAGTTCAGGGTTCATCACCACTTTATCATCATCGTCGTTTGTACGTATACTTTTAGCTACACTGACACCATCAAAACTAGACTGTCACCGTCTTTCAGACATGTCTGGACTTATTCTTTAGGTACCTCAGATAAATGCACCAAAATATCAGACAAATGATTGTAAAAACAGAAACACAATTCTTTCAGTTGATTCAGAAATTCATTCCAGGAAACACACCCTGCTGGGGAACTCACAGATAGCTGCCAGGATGGTAAAAAGTCAATATCACACTGAACCATTGACTGTGGGGCTGGTAACAGAGTCCGGCTTGTTGACAATGGATCACTGCTTACAGAAACCCTTTGGACTAGTAGTAGGCTTCGTATTTCAGAAGTTCTCCGAATCCAAAATAGTTTGCAAATTTCCCTGTTAAACACACCTGCTAAACCGGGCAATTAGCTGATTAAGGTGTGCCTGAGTAAGTAAATCTGCAAGCTGTATTGGATTCTGGCTCTGCAGAACTGGAACTGGTGAATCCTGTCCTACACTATCCACAGCACATACTTTTATGTTTGTGTCACAATGAACTTTATCTGTAAATCCCCTACCTTGTGTCTTCTGCTCGTTGTGGTAGGCTCCTTGTTCACCTCGACCCTGTACTGAATAAACTTTTATGGAAGATGGATGGATTCAACATGCATTAGCAAAAAGTACATTTACTCTTTCTAGATCTCCATCCCTAGATATATACAGCATAACGGTTCTCATATTTACACTGGTTTTCCTAGATTTACATCTGTGGGGGCTACAGCGGAACTGAGACCCTCTCTACTGAGACCATTCCCTGACATGGCCTTGGAGTTGCTGCATAAAAGGGGATAATCTATGCAGCGAGTGACTCCTTTCTATGTGAAGTCTCACGTTTTACCCATGAGACTCACAATTCTTTGTCTTTGCTGTTGTGTCACGGATTGTGATGCACTTGGGCCAAACAAAAAGTTCAGTAACAGAAATGACCTGCTGTGAAGTCTTATCTGAATGCACATACATATATACACCCCCCTCTTTAGCCCGCCTGCATTCCTTTCTGGGTTATAAACAAATATGCTGGAGGGGTCTAACTGTATGCTGCAAGCTTGGGAAATAAAGCTTAGATATTTGATTACAGGTATATTCTGCAGCTCGACATAAGCGGTCAGATTATTGTTTTATAAGTGTCTGTCTAACTGCAAGTGTTATTTTTTAGTAATAATAATAATAAAAGCAAAACATACCAGCATAAGGAGTCTTTTTTTAATGGTTCACAGTTTTCACCGAATCATACGTGTTTTCCGTCACCCAAATCCCTGTTTTCACTGCAGTTAGGTTGACATGTATGTTGAACACAAATGAATTATAATCTTGAGTCACATATAGACAATGGGAGGTTCAAAGGAACCTTATTTCTTAAGGCATAAATTCCTCAAGAGCTCATAACTTTGGGAAAGTTGATGTTCGCCCATCCGTTTGGCATCTGAGTGATCACGTACCTTTGGCGTCTCCTAGGTGGGAGGTCTCAGCAAGTCTGAATAATTGCAGAGCGTGGAGATCTGTGACCCTACGACAAACGGCTGGCATGATGTGGCCCCCATGTTCATGCCGCGCGGCAACTTTGGCGTCGCAGTGGTGGACGACCTGCTGTTCATGATGGGCGGCTACGATGGGTTCAGAGTCACTACCAAGGTGAAGTTCTACGATGTGGAGACAGGCAGCTGGTACCGTGCCCAGGACATGTGCACAGCCAAGAAATCGTTCAGCTGCTGCGTAGTGCCTTCTCTCCCCAGCATCATACAGCACGCTGCACCTCGCTAGTCTCTGATGGCCACCCAGGAAGAGATAGACCCATCTCCCCCCCAACAGCCTGCCCAGTGGGTAACCTCAAGTACACCCCTCCTCAAATTCTTTCCCTAAAAGGTACAGCGCTTGCAGACAGTGTTTCGATGCTTGCTTAATCTTGTAAAAATGTTGCAATCTAGCCACTCAGTGGAAACATCAAGCATGATCAGTCTAACACTGATGTGGGGGCTCATGCATGTGCAAGAGTGTGTGTATGGCTGTGTTTGGTTCCCTGTGCTGCTAGAGTCCTGAGCTATCAGACATGCCGTTTTACCTTTCCATGTGATCTGCCCATAGCTGTAAGCACACACTGACGGATGCTGTCTGTCACACAACCACCGTCTTTTCTCTCACCAGTATGGCGCCATAAACAAATATATGTGCCAGCACTTCATGTGGTAGCTGCCTAAAATCTCTCTTTCTCTCTCTCTCTCTCTCTCTCTCTCTCTCTCACACACACACACACACGCACACACACGCTGTGCAGATGTGCTGTCACGCTTTCAGCTTGCTGACTGTGTACAGCAGTGCCTTCTGCTTTTTTGCAAAGCACCCGCTGTCGTAAACTGTTGCACTAATGCCTCTTTCACCCATAAAAAGATTGTTCTCTGTCGCTCGCTGATGACATTTCGTTCCATGTTCCCTATCCTCCTCAGCCTCTCCACGGTGGGTGGCAACCTTTCGGAGGGCGGAGCTTATCCTTTTCTGTTTAGTGCTTTCACCCACTGAGCGTGCTGGTGTGTTTGAGAGAGAGTGCACCCCTCACTATTTCCTGCCACCCTCACGTGCAGCTTGTTCTAGAGGTGGGCAGAACAGCTATGCAGGAACAAGGTCCAGAACTTCCTTCTGTCACACTGAGATCATAATCCTGGAGGAAGGAGCAGTGAGTAGAGATCCCTGTTCAGCATCTCTCTCTCTCTCTCTCTCTCTCTCTCTCTCTCTCTCTCTCTCTCACACACACACACACACACACACATGAAAAATGACCCTCACAATGTCAAAATAGCAGCTTTTTATTATATTTTGGGGAACATTTGGTCCCCACACACACACACACACAGAAGATTTGGTCTATAGGCCTTTTGCTGTTACTCAGATCATACCGGACCAGAACCTTAACATCATGGCTGCTGGTTGGATCAGAACTGGGCTGCACCCCCCTCAGTCCAAATTACGTTATGTCATTCAGCAGGTGCATGTATACACAAGTTTCCTCTTAGCAATCCCAGTCAGAAATTTCAAATGTCACCACTGAACTGCTGCAGGATGTTCCCATGATCCCTAAATACCCGCCCCTCACCCGCAGATGACCCCCCAGAACACAACTACAGGACACCATTTACTCATGCCACACCCCAGTAGACACACTTATGGTATAGATCGTACGTTATAGATGATATTCGGTTATAAGCGAGTCCACTATAACGGGATTTTACTGTAATCACCAAGTGCGTTGCTTTATCGCCACCTATGGGCCACAGATGGAAGTGTTTTCCAAAATAAAAGCGCCTCTGTTATCCACTCGCCGCGGCCCGGCACAAAATGCTCCACGGCTCGGTGGTTGGGGACCCCTGGATTATAGCAGCCATACTGCCTGCGTGAGATGGAAAACTATTTCACTAGTCCACTATAACGGGATTTTACTGTAATCACAACGTGTGTTTCCTTATCGCCACCTATGGGCCACAGATGGAAGTGTTTTCCAAAATATAACCCCCTCTGTTATCCGCTCGCCGCATCCCGGCACAAAATGCTCCACGGCCCGGTGGTTGGGAACCCCTGGATTAGAGCAGCCATACTGCGTGCGTGACATGGAATACTATTTCTGTTTTCATCATGGGCGTCGCCGCCAGTAAATCATTAAACGTATCCCCCTCACACTTAACATAAAATATTAGTTTTATGCCAGTTTGCCACCCCCACATTCAAAATGCTTCTGACGCTCCTGGGTTTCATGACTGTTTTTCTCCATGTTAGTATATATCACTAATGTAATATCTGTTTTCTCTTTAACCTGCATGTGTAATTCTTCTCTGCCATCTCATCCAGGTAGTTCCCCAGCCTTCTACCCTATGATATAGCTCACGCTCCCATGACCATCAACGGGAATATAGATGAATGGATAATCAGGATTTAGTTGTCTTTCTTATGTGGTACATCGCTATATCTACTTTGTCAGATAAGTGGACTTTTTAAACAATCTATTGTATCTCCCGCCTTTATATCATATGTGTAGTTCCAGGGAGAACCAATAGATGGCGATATCGTACAGCAATTGGATCTAAAGTACCATCCTGAAATGTGCACTAAGACCGAACTTCATTGATTGCTAGGGGGAAAATTATTGTTATCTGGTACCAGTAAGAATATTACCATAGGAATGCATAGCTGAAGCTGTTTCTCAGGTGCACCAATTGTACAAGCTAACTCAGGAGTCCTAAGAACATATGGTCTTGAGACATTTCCGAAGGTTTAGAGAAACTCCTTTGACCGGATGTGGACAGGAAGCTCATTCCACGATTGAGGAGCATAAGAAACATCTAGGCTTCGGCTTATTTTCACATGGTGGGGAGATGACCAGATGCTGTTGGTTTGCTGGTCGAAGAGGTAAAAATAGAACATAGGCCTTTGCCATAGGTGATTTCCTCCTCTCACTCTTTCGGATGGATGTCTTCAAACCTGCAGGAACTTGCCTAAAAAAAACATAGGCAGGAGCATGTCTCCCCAAAGCAATGACATCAACAGCACATGGTGCTGCTGGCCGTCTCTTCTATATGTATATTTAAAGCAGTCCAGGCCCAATTTTTACCCCCTAATTGGTGGGATAGAGCATGCTTTCAAGTTTCTGCATGGAAACTTCTTATTGGATGTACACACTACCAATTACAGACATGGCGTCCTCTCTGACATCATCAAGTTAAGGGTCTGACTGACATTTGGTAACACAACCACTCCATAATAACAGTGTAGTGTTTTCTGGGGTAGACCTTCTACAGTGATAATGTGGGTTCTTTTAATTTAAAGTTTTACAGAGATATCCTGGATTTTTCATGACTTTGTCAGAGCTATACAAGTCTGGTTGTTAGCTTGGCCCACCGCTATACATGTCACGGCATTTACCGGATTTTTCTCAGAGCAAAATTAATATTGCATCAGAATAACGTATAAGTTGCCCATCCCATGTTCGGTAGCAAGTTAGTTGGGTGCGGTTTTACTTGTTAGATTGGCAGAATACCTAAGCGTTAGGTAATTTTGAATCAGCTGTCAATCACACTAAAATAATACAGTAAATATCCCACGATTTCATTATGAGAAAAGGACAATATTCACAGTTGAGCAGCTGTAAAGACCTTTACTCTTCCATTTTTCTTTGCTTATGTTTATTCAAAGACCTTCTTATTAAAAAAATCTTTACCAGTAAACATTATTACAAAGTAGGAGAAGAAAAGTAAGGAAGCCAATGAAATTGTTCTTGAATTTTGGGATGTGAATTGAATACGTCTAACCGTGAGCTGATGGCTCAGCTTACACTAGGAATATGATATGTCACCACTCTGTTCTCTCAGATGAGATGTATACCTGCTTTTCTAATCAAAATGATTGAAGTACAGAAAACGAGATGATTAGCAGATTAACGCAGACTACCGGATTTCTAACATTCACTGAATTGTTTGAATATGAAACGCTACCTGTTTCAGAATGGCTTTTGTTCCTTTTATGTGTATGGAATCATGGCAGCATGACCATCTGTCTGAAAGTCATATTTCAACTGTTAAAGACGACTGGAAGTTTAATTGGATAGCAAAGATTTTAGGTTTTCTGCGCAATATTTCCTTCTCATAAAGAGAAAATTAAGTTTTTTTGTCCAATGCCCTCCTGGCAAGTTCTGACGTGTTCAAAACGTCTGCCGATGCCACAGAGCAGCGGTAGTCAACCCTGATCCTGGAGTACCGGTATCCGGCAGGTTTCCTATCCTACCTGACGGGTTACTATCTGTCTACTATCAGGTGTAGTTCACCAGAGACCAGGGAGGATGGAAAACCTGCTGGATAGCGGCACTCCAGGATCCAGGCTGCTGACCGCTGCTGTAGTTGGTAAGCTAGTACAGCAGTTTGCAGCTAGCTGATATGGGCTTGTGTTATTTACTGTGTCACACCTTCTAATTTCCATTTGATGTCCATCCATCCACCTGCTGTGGCTGCATACCTGGTACAGGGTCAGGGAGAAGCTGGAGCCTATGCCAGGAAACACAAGCATGAGGGAGGGACCATCCTGGGCGAGATGCTCGGCTGTCAAGGGGCACACGCTCACTTACACACTATGGTAAATTCAGCAGCTCTAAGTCTCCTCGGTGGGATGCAGAAGGGAACTGGAGAGGAAACCTACACAAAAACAGGGACTCCGCACACTTAGAGCTGGGGTACAATTCAGACTCACAGACCCGGAGGTGTGAGGTCACCATGCTGGCCAAGGAGCCATCGCGGCCACCCCCCCACCTTCCCTTACATTTAAACATTTTCACTATCTCTCTATCAGGAACAAAAGGTTTTGACCGCTCTTCGGTCAACTTTCCATGTCAACGAATCCAAAAGCTTGCACCGCAGCCAGAACCAGCATATGATAAATCCAGATTCCTCCATGTTGTTGATTTTACCATGAAACTGCCGTCCGGCTTGGAAATGGAGGGGGAGGCACATTTCAGGTGTGTGATGTAATGTTTTTAATTACTCATGCATGGCACAGAGAATGCCGTCTTTCTTCCCGCCCCATTAAAGGTATCTGTTTTGCAGTTTATTTCCACTTCAGCTCGTTTTAATTGCCGCCTTTATAAGCCACCCCATTCTCAAAACTTCGAAACACTGAAATCCATGCTGTTCTTATTTCTTATGTTACACTGCAGGCTGGTTGGACTGCAGTACAAAAACTCATTTTTCGTGGATGCCCGATTTTTTATTTGTATTAATTTATTAATTAATTGATTTATTTATTTAAGGTGCAAACAAGAAGAACATCAAACATCCAAAAACACAATTACAGGAACAGGACAAAAATCAGACAGCACTATAATAAAATAAATAAATAAATAAATAAATAAATAAATAAACAAACAAATAAATAAATAAAATAATAATAAAAAATAAAAAAAATAATAATAATATGCATACACCTTACAAATTCATATGTATATTTATGAAAATAAGAGGCAAGTCACATATCAAATGAATTAGCAAATGATTACACGGCAACGCGATAAATATCCACAGTCCATGTCTTGATGTATGAATATCTGTATTAGAGGCTCCTACTTTTTAAATCTAAGGATATTTTTTTAAGTGTAATTATTTATGATACATTATATGCTTAACATGGGAGCAAAAAATAATAATTAACAAATTACACACATTAGGGGAAGCGGGAAGCACATTCTCTGTTGTGCTATTCAGCCAGTGTGGTGTCTGTATGCGAATGAATGAATTCCATTGTGTCAAACTGTGTGTTTTGTGTATGGTTAAAGAATTCTATTGTGATTTCCAGATTTCTGTAAAAATGACTATATTTGTCTTGTATGATGCGGTTTATGGATGCACATTTCAAATGTAAGATTTATTTAATGCAGGAGTTGGAACATTCACATCATCCCTCATATCTGATCTCTCTCACAACTGTCTGCCTCAGTGAAACCATTGGAAGACTTACTGGACAAGCACCATTAGCACAAAAGAAGAAGCAGAAGCAAAAAGAATCAGTGAAGTAAGCATTCTGTGCAGCTGGTAGGTGATCACAGTTCAAGTGATCCTTTGTCACTTTCACAGGTGCATCTCTTACCTGGAACTGGCAACCCAGCCGGTACGGTGAATGACATCATAGGTTCCTCATGACTCTCATTTCTTCTCACAGAGATAAGAAGAATTTCTGGGAATGCAGGTGTGAAATTTTGCCAAAGGCAGGAGATGATTACATCGCCCTCTGTTCCCGACCCCTCACTCTCCTCTGCTTCATCCTACCCTGCAGATTTTACAGTGCTGTAAGGGTGAGGCTTATAGCACCTCTAATGTATGGCGAGGCAATAAACGGGGAAAGATCATTCAAGTGTGAGAACCTGATAGCATAAATGTGCTTTTGCAAATGTGCTGTTCATGGCGCTATTTATTACGACACCCGTGGTACCTTACGCCTCGTTCGAATATTGGGTTGTTTCGCTTAGAAGCAAAATATGTGGACGGTTGACAAAAATGCTTTGTTTGAGCAACTGTTTTTAGGATGCCAAGATGACAATTTTGCATTATAAAGTAAAGGGCAAAGTGACAGGGGTCCGGCATTTTCACGAAGCCCTTTGCTAGTCTCAAGGCAAAATAACTCAGATCAAGATCAGTATTGATGCAGGCAGAGTTTATGAGTCTAATCTACTTTCAGCACTTTGTTTGCTCACAGTAAATCATGTTTTGTATTATTGAGTTCTTTTACACTAACCTGAAAATCACATGTCCATGCAGTTTGAAGGAGGGGAGGAAGGACAGAGACAGAAAGACTGAAGTATGAATGATTTCCACTCAGGTTTCTTCGGGCTGAAGCAACATGAGCCCCCAAAAGTTACAATTTCCAGAAGAAAACAAAACCTGCTCTCCATTATTCAGTCTAAAGATACACACAAGTGGGTGAGCTAAGAAGAAGGGAATCTGAGCTTTGGCGAGAGTGTAACAATAGTGCTCACACAAACATGTCACTCTCACATTCTCCTCGTTTACCTAATTTAGGTTCATACAGATTTCTAAACATACAGTGATGTACTTGCACTGTCTGCTTGTGATGTCAGCATTTTGATTCCATCCTGAATAAGATGTACAAAATGACATTAACATTTATTAAGCCACATTGTAATGAATGAATAAACTCATGAATATGTGGTTCGGTGGGCTAAGCCTCTATGCTTGTGATCACAAGGTCGCTGGTTCAAAACCCAGCCTCAGCACGTCTGTGGGTCCTTGAGCAAGGTTCTTAACCCCCAGCTCCCTGGGTGCCCCAACAGGTGGCAGCCCTTTGCAGACAGCTTACTCTACAAAGAGCAAGTTGAGGGAGGCATAATAAAGTGTTGATTATACAAAAAAACATAAACCTGTAGTTGTACAAGTCTACATGCATTAGTTTTTGCCTCATAATGAAATTAATGTTCATTTTGAGTTCCATGAATATCATCAGTTATGGATACAAGTAAAAAAAAATTAAAAGCTTGATCTGATAACAATATCAATAATTAAGCATCCATTCAAATTTCAGGTCTTCAATTCTACCCAACAGCAAGCAGAAACAATAGTAATAACTTATTTTATAGTAACATGAGAAATATTTGAGGAGACAGTTTGTGGAGGTAATGATTGCCTTTGCCTGACAAATTTTTACCATCTCCACTCCATTTATGTCTTTCCAGCACTGTGCATTTTCAACAAAAAGACTATTATTCATTACACAGGAACACGGCATAAGATTAATACACATAGATTGTGGAATCTTGTGGAAGTAATTAGTAGCCTTCTTATGCCCAAATCTTTGGTTCACACTGGAATATGGCATGAGTGAGACATGGGAACCTTGTTTTGTTGGCGTATTTCAAATCAGCGTTTGAATATCTGTTAGAAATCTGTGAGGAGCATCAGTATGACCTAGAAAGGACATGCTTGGAGGCTCGGTGTCCAGAAGAGGTGCACTGCATAAACACTGTCCAGAATGCAGTGCCAGAACTGGCACCTGTTAAATGCATTCATAAGAAATAAATCAGTACCAGTGGTGCAATCCACATCAGTGTATAAAAACAGTGCATTGCAGATTTGAGTATCGGTATAAAACTTTAATTGCATTCCTAAGAGTTTAATGATTTTCTAATATTTGACTATTTGACAATAAATACTGGACTTCAGTATGTCAGTAAGAGTCCAGATTAATAAACTTAGCTGCTCATATACTCATTTATTGTAAGTAGATCCTGTTACTGTGATGCATCTATGACCCCCCCCCCCTCCATTTTCATGAATATTTCTTCAGGAATTGATTAATGAGGTAAATGAAGCACCTCCCTTAGCCTCACATTATGGGGTGCGGAGGTGCTGCAGTTGCCCCTGGAGATGTTCTTCTGGACTGATTGCAGTCATGGCTTGGTGTCTGTGTCGGTGAAATGTGGCTTCTTGAAGCCTGTGCGGATGTGAACATACACCAGGGGTGAATGAAGCAAATATTTAACGTCTTTAGCATGTGTTTAGGGGCACCTGGTTCAAATCATTCACAGGCTGAGTTATTGTATGCTAGTGTATGTTTCTCTACATTTTCTTGTAAAACTTGCTCTGAACCACTTTTGTCAACTTTTTGTAACAACAGCACAAAAAGTAAGACTATTTCCTTGCTGCAAATCGCTTTATCAGTTTTAAACACTTTTCAAATCTTTTTTAACCCCCTACCCCCCTTGTCCTGCATCATTTTAAGCTTTTTCTTTACAGCATTTCCAACTGAGCTGTGTTTCTTTTGACGGTGTACTTGTATGTTGTCTTTTACGACTGAAAAAAGAAAGTTAAAAAAAAACAGGACTGTAAAACGGAGCTGTGGTTCGGGGGTAGATTGCGTTGTTGATGCTTAAGGCATTACCTCATTCCCAGGCTGCACTCGCAGACGATTGGTCTGGTTTGCATTTGCTTCTCGGTCACCTCCTTATCTGAGCAGCCACCCTAATTTGAGATCCTTTGACATGTGAACTTTAAAGCCCTTTTGTTATACCAGTCCTTTCTGCACATGCTCTGACAGGAACTGGTGACTTCACTGCTGTTTTTAACAAAAATCTGCTCTCTCCCTCCCTCTCTCCCTCCCTCTCTCTCTCTCTCTCTCTCTCTCTCTCTTTCTCTCTCTTCCTGTCCTCCCAGACAGCCCGACGGCCGCTCTCCTCTCGCTTCACTCCCTGCTTATCAGCCTGGATAGAGGCAAATTAGTGGCGACTCAGCTGCTGGTGAGGCGTGTGGGGCGTGCCTGTTCCTCGCGTCATTTGCCCGTGCCCCCCCATCTGGGCCCACGTATATCTGTGTGGGGCAGTGAGGGGTGGGGTCAGCCAGCCCTGCATCCTCAGCATTCTGCAGTTGGACAAAACTACCTGGAAAACTGGGCCTCCATCACGTTCGACTCAGACAGCTGCCTCTTCGCATTGCTCTTTCATCCTCTCTCATGTCTGGGAGGGAGAAGGACCCTTTTTGGTGGTTATTTCTGCATTGACGCTTATTGACTCCTGTCGTTCGGAACCTACGACTCAGCCATGTCAGAGAGTGTGGTGAGGAAAATTCAACCTTTCACGATCGGGACCAGGCTGTCTGTCCCCACCGCACCCAAATGCCCCGAGCTGATGGCCGCCTTCTTACCAAGCCAGGTGCTGGACACCTGTAAGGCAGGGACCAGCACCAACCAGGTGTCCTCTGGCACTGACTGTCCTCAGGTGCACGTCGCCCAGGTGGCTGAGGCGGAGAGCGTGCAGGAGGAGGTGCCCCTGGATGATGGTCTCAGCAGTGGAGCGCTACCACAAAGCAGTGCATCGCGGGCCATCAAGAAGATACACATCTCTGGCAGCACTAAACCCACTGGGGATGTGGATGTCCAGTCCAAGCACTGTCGTACAGCTGAGACCTCCGGCTCTGAGGACAGCTACGAGGGAGTCTGCAGCCTCCTACCCAAGATCACAGAGGCCAGCTGTGAGAATAGATCTGATTCCCCCCTTAAGGTACAGCCTATATCAATCATTAATATGTTTATTTGACACCATACCTTATTGACATTATGCATGCATTATCAAAACGGATGTTAAAATGAACAGGTTTTTGCTGTTGCGTAGAAGAAGCCTCATGTAAGTTGACTTTTTTCAGTTTGCATTAATGGCAACTGCAAACTTTACTAAGCCCTGTACTTGATTGCGTTTTATTTAATGATACGGCCTCTGTTTTCCTTGTGCTTCCTGCACACTTACACTGAACACAGACATAAATGATAAACGAAGGCAAAAAGATACCTTTTGGATGGCGTAACGTGGTATTCCCTGTACGCTGGCGTCCGGCTCGCTGAGTGATGTCTAATGGAAACAATGACTGGAAGCAGAAGGAAACAAGCTGAGGAAAAGGGTTTTCTTTTAAAAATGCCGCTCCCAGGTAGCACAGATTTACGTGGCCTGACGTTTAACGTGTCCGAACAGGCAACGCACATGGAGCCAATTAATTTGTTATTTCTTTTAAATGATCTCTAGTAAGAATGGCTAAACGTAAACAGGACGTTCTCCGGTGAGAGCCCTGCCTTTAATCACTTTCACATGAAGAGCAGCTCTGCCGCCTCTTCCTACTGACACGCTCCCGAAACACGCGGCTGTGTTGTGGCAACCATCTGCTAGCACATACACAGTAATGTGCAGAAGTCTTAGGCAGTCAAAGGAAATGATTGTGTGAAAGATCTTCACATTGGTGTAAAAATATCATTTTATGTCTCTCAAAGAGTTCTAAGTAAGCCATTTTAAAACATCACTCTAGTATTTGCAGAAAGCATCCAATAAACTTATATAATTTTAACACCCCATGTTCAGATAATCAACATGCCATTGAGTCATGTGACCAAGCAAGTTAAATAATGAAGTGAGCTGGTGGAGAAATTTAACAAATACATGGAAAGGCTGTGATGTGAAGCAGTGTTCATTGCACTGTCTAACAAGATATCAGAATCTTTTTGCACAACAGGAGAAATAATTGTTCATTTTTATTGTGTTACTGTTCATTTGTACGTGTTCTAATGGTAAATTGTTTTTTTTTCTCCTGAACAAATGTGCACCCACTATCCATACAAAAATCTTTAAACATTTTCTTTGATTGCCTAACACCTTTTCTTAGTAATGTCTATCGTTCAGAGTAAAATTTCACTTCTATTTATGCATTTCTGCTGATAACTTTCAAAGAAGAAATCTTCTATAACTTCCATAACATGTTAACCAGATGGCTGACAGTGAAACAGAATACTAACAACAATAGCAATAATAACAGAAACAACAATAGCAATAATAACAGAAACAACAACAATAACAACAATAATAATAATATTTATTATTATTATTATTATTATTATTATACTAATAATAATGATAATACATTGCAAAAGCCAATCAAAAATGAATGGAGCTAAAACCCTGGATTTTTTATGACATGAACTGAAAACAAATAATAAAAATATAGTAATGATATTTTGTGTGACTGTGTGTAAAACAGATTAATTTGCTATATTTTCAGATACCATACAATCTATGTGAAAAATGTATGCTATTTTTATTAAGCATGTACTGAGAAGTACTAGGACCATGGAACGGCAGTAGGCATGTGCTATGGATTTTGGGAATTACTACAGTCTTTAAATTGTCACCACAAAGGATGACATCATTTTTATATGTTGTTCTCTGTGCATACTCATTGGCTGTTGAGACTGCCAGGACATTACATCAGGTTGGATGTCCTGGGGTTAATTCTCCACAAGCTATCCTGTTGCTCCCCGAAGCTACTAGAGTTAAACATTGCATGCAGCTGTCTACTCTGAAGAATGAGGCACTCTCAGAATGAAGCTGTGTAACATTATCTGCAATACTTTGGATTCATGTCATGGAGGATTTTGATAGAAGCATGTCATTTACACCAGCACCAGACCTCACAGGAATGCCAACTTGCATTTTGTAGCGTACCTAGCAAAACTGAAATATGCATGTCCAGATCAATGCATATAGGTTTCTCTATAAAACAAATATGTATAATTCCTTATTTAATATTGCAGGGTCTCCTTAGGAAGAATGCCGACTCAGAGCCAGGGAAGAGTCAGAGTTCACCTGCTAGTGGATTACGATGTCTTGGCGATAGAATAACATCCACCGATCAGGTATTCATTTACAGTTTTTTCAAAATAAACATTAGCATCATCTCTGAAATATTTATGGTAATTATTTATGCTATAAGTATAATTTTAAGTCTTATTGCGTAGCCTGTTCCTCTAACAGGTGAAATACAATCAACTGCTTTGGCAAGAACAAATGTGTTACATTATATATAGATTTCGAAAGTTAAAATGCACAGGGAATATAGAATCCAGTTCATTTTTGTTTTATTGTTGTTTGCATGTTTATTGAAAAAATGGGAGCAAAACTATTTGAAAGCATTAGGTTTTTTTAGGTTTTGTCTTAAAATAACAGTCCTAAAACTGCACCCAAGTACAGAACACGTATTGAATGCAATTTAACATAAAAAGTCAGCAGATGGTGCAGTGGTTAAAGATGCTTAAGTTACTAGCTGCCAAGTACTTATTCTAAATGGATAAATATCCAGCTTTATAAATGCATAAAACTGTGAGTCCCTTTGCAAAAATGTGTTAGCTAAACAGTGAAGTAATAAAGTACTTTTTAAAAGTAATACGTACTGCAGAATATTATAGGGTATTAGCGGATCTTGGCATGCTATAATATAAAACTATTATTGCCACATGAGGTAATTTGTGTCTCATTGAAAATTGGTTTGGTATGACGTTTGCGATTGAATTTTTGTGTGTGTGGATTATGTTTACATTACATTGTACCCCACAATGTGATTAAAAACCTGTTTATCTGACGTTGTGGGGAGCATTTTTCAGGTCCCCACAATGATCTGGGAATGCAATCAAAAAATAAAAAATGCATCTCGTATTTCGTTTGATTACTTAGGGTTAAGGTCGTCATGTTGGGATCACAGTTTTCCCCACAGGAATGAATCGCCAGAAAGATATAATTACAAACCAGTGAGTGTGTATGTGTGTGCGCGCATATCGGACATTATGCATCGGCATCCGAGATTTGCGTACAGTAGGTAACAGCGTGGATTAAAAAAAATCTGCCCCATCTGGTCACCAATTTGTTGGTCTAAATCCCGGAAATGCAATTTAATCAGAAATCCTGGGGAATTGCAATTATATCTTTTATTATTAAGACATCTTATTGGTTACTGCCACAGTTTAAATGTATGCAACACTTTAATTACTCTACTCTTACTTACATGGGAAGTTTATGTTGCTACATAATAAATGCATTGTTCATGTTTAGGAAATAACATTAGCATCAAATGCAAAAACAGACTGCTTACGAAAATCAAAATGATGCACGAAGTTATCATGTTTGGGCAACTAGTTCAGTTCATAAATTTTTTGCCTTCACGATCCCACAAGAGATTCAAGACTCTTTCTCTATTTCCCGAGGCAGAAATCTGTATCGCACTATGAATCATATGCAAAACAGCATGAATTCAGTTGCACGTATGATAATAGTCTCTTGGAACTTAGGAAGTGATGTCATGCCTGTGAGTGCCAAGCCTGAAGGAGCAATTATTTCATGTCTCGAACAGCCACACTAGAAAAAGCAGGGCTGCAGTTTTCATACTATTTTGGTGTTAAACGTGCGTGTACTTTGTTTTGCCGCCTATAATTTTTATATAGCAAAAATGTTTAAAATGGCAAAGTGTGTGCGCACACACACACACACACATATAGCGTAAGAATCAGATAAGAGGGTAACGATCTGGAAGTATTTTGCGCTAGTAGCACAGCGATTTGCAGTCTTTGCAAAAACAAAGTTTTGAGAGGTGGAAGCAGCGTTTAGCGGAAAATCTCGGTTCAGGATTTAAATGCTGTCCCTGCTGTGTGTGTGGAGCTTCCATGTTCTCCCCATGTTGCAAAGGTTTCCTATGGGTTCTTCAGTTTCCTCCTGCAATCAAAAGACATGCATTTAGGGAAATTGGCAGCTCCTGTTTCCCATGATTATGTGTACATGTGTGAACTCTGAAAGGGACAGGGACCTCATTTAGGGTATTCCCCTATGCCTTGGGATAGACTTCAAACCTATGACCCTGTAAGTGGTTGGAAGATAAATGGGTGTTTACTTATACAGCACCAAAAGGCCTGTTATACTAATGAGTCAAACACTGTAGAAGAAGAACAAAGTATACATTTTTTGATAGCTTCCCTCCTTGTTTTCTAAGATTTCGGTTAGCTGACAGTATTTTTGTGAAGCAGCAACTGGCTGTCTCCTCCATAGCACAAATGCGCTATTAACAATTTGTTAGTATAGATTAGCTTTCTCTCCCTATAAGGTGATAGTTGTAGGTCTGACCTTTCCACCAGCTAAAAGGCACACCAGCTATAGAGCTGGATGGTCGACCACATTCGTAAGGAGGGATGGGCTGATCCACATTAAATATATAAATAACACATTAATATTTATACTTTATATATTATTATTGTTTGTTTGTGATGCATTTGCAGTTCAATCTGAATATCTTCCAACAAGGATAAGCAAGTAACGAATGCTTAAAATGCCCCACAATTTTTCACCCACTGGCATCATGTACTCTGACCATTGAAAATGCTTCTGATGCCCCTGTGTCCATATTAACATAGATAAAAGGGCATGATAATCCGGTTATAAAATAACGCAGCCAAACTGTGTTGTGTTTATGCCAGTGAATTCCAGTCCCAGGGTGATGGTAGATTAATTAAGGTGGGTGTTCAGATTACGTCAGCGTGGCTTGATAAAAAAATTACAAAGCAGACAGCAAAAGAATCATCATCTTCATACCAGGAAACGGTCACTAAACAGGTAACAGGGCTGCAGTTCAGTGATACAGTGGTATGCATAGTTCAGTTCAGTGATACAGTGAAAGTATTTAAAGGTACTTTATATCTATGTGTTTGTGAATGTGATTATTTTGTCGCTAAGCTCCAAGGAATCTGCCATCATCCCTCAGGTTCCTGTGTGGCTGTGGTGGGCTGTGTGTTCCTGCCGTTATGTTTTACTCCAGCTTCATGTTTTTGGTTACTTGTTCTCCCCTGGGGTGCGTGATCCCCATGTCTTTCTAGGTGGGCTGATTGCCCTGCAGCCATTTGCCTGCTGACTTGCTTTAATCCTCCCCTTTCCAGCAGGGCAATTGAAAGACCCGTAACCTGTGTCTGAGACCAGCTCTCTGCCTGCAAAGCAGAGCGCAGGCAGCACTAAAGCACCAGCACTCCTCTCTGTTCTCTCATCTGTTCCAGGATGAGGCCCCTCCCACGATGACATAAGTCCTTAGTATGGGTTGGCAGTAGGCAAGCAACAAGCCACAGTCTTCCAGTCGGTTCCTTATCCACTTAGTTTAACAAGGACCTTAGTCAGCAACGACTTCATCAGAAGTCTAATGCTCATTTTCCCACACGTGCATGTGTTTTATTTAACTTTAGATCACTATTAAGTCATTTTTTTTTATATTTATTTTTCTTTTTTACATCAGAATGCCAGAGTTCTCTAATAGGGCTTTGTACATTCTGGGTACCAGATTTTCAGCAGAAATTAACAATATTGCCTGCAAATGCTGTGATTGCGCCAATCATTATGAACTTCAAACTGTAACTTGCAGAATCTGAAGCCAAGTAAGTTATTACTGATTTTCCTCTGACCTTCTCCCCTGTCTTGTGTGATTGAAAATGTTGTGTAATAACAATCAGGGTTTAAATCATTTATATACATAATAACCACAGAATGCATTAAATAAACGTTTCAAATTTGTGACAGTGTCAAACAAAGGAGCATTTCATGCTAAGATTTTGGAAACCACACGTCCGTCTTGATTCAGTTTCCTCGCACATGTCCTATCCTATTTAACATTTGTCAGGCAGCTACCAAGACTATAGTGACATTTTCCACCTGCATTTTACATAATTTTAAGAATTATTTCTGGTTATAAGTAGTTGTTAGACGCAGAATAATATTTTATCGTATTATGTATTTTTATTTTGTTGCCTTTTATTGCCGTTTTAGCTTTTCTCTGTCCAGGGACCCTGCTAATGTTCCCAACACATGTGAGTGAGACAGCCAATCACAACACGGCAAAACAAAACGGTCAAATAAGTGGCCAGTCTGGAACCGCGCATAACTTGGAGTTCCATTTGTGGATTCTTTCTGTGCATTAATACGAGCAAGGTAATTACGGTTTTAGTGAAAAGAAATAATTATATTAAAGCAGCGCTGTTTGTCGAGATTCATAAGAACAGCCTAAAGATATTTTAACTGCCAGCAGAAAGACAGGAATAGTGAGGACAAGACAACGATACAAGAAAAATTTCAGTGAGGTTATCCGAAATACTGTCCACAGCTAGGCTATATTGGAGCTGCGGAGATACAATGCTAGCAGAAAAATTCCAGTATCTAAATGAACTTTAGTGCAGCCTGATTTTTTTTTTATTAAGAGAAAATTCATATTCATTAAGAGAATTCATATTCAAGCTAGACATGTTCGACAATGTTACCTGCACACGTGCACTGTAGACTAGTTTAGAGGTATGTTGACTAACAGCATCGACTGAATGTAGTGCTGCCCCCACTGAGCAATTATGAAAACCAGCACTGAAATTAACAGGCAGTTATATTAGTCTGTCTGAAATTTGGCATGATCTTGTAATCATTACCAGAGTTGTTATGATCGATGTACATGACGTAACCCATGGGTTCCCAAACGTTTCAGCCCAGGATCCATAAAATAAGTGTCCTCATGTCTTAATAACATAATAAGAGACGCTCATTTGCATACTAAAATAAACATATATAATAGTTCTCTACTATTGATTATAGTCGCATATCTGCATTAATGCGCAGAAGAGATCGCTGGGGTTCTCGTTTCGGCCCAAATTAGCACAGAACCTTGATACCAATTGCAACCGACTTAATCAAACCATTCAATTAGCGTCATCTCACAGGGAATGGTTGTCAGGCTTCTGATCTTAAAGCCAACAAATTGGTTTTAGATGTAGTTTTTTTAGATTTAGTTGTCAAATAGGTTTCTATTTGCCAAATAGGTTTTAGATTTAGTTTTTTTGTTCATGGACGTTAAACTTTTGTTTTGTGAACAGTGTGATAAACTGAGAAAAAAGTGTTGGTGGACATAGTGGTGTGAAAACTTGTTTGAGTCATATTCAAAAGAAATTATATTATTTGGCAGTGACAATATCATAACCTATGTTGGAGCACCCACGCATGTTTTCCCAAACACCAGAGGTTCTTGGATAAAAATATGGTTGAGAACCACTGCTCTGTATTATACTAAAATGAAAATCGTACTCCTGATATGAGCTAACCTCTGCATAATGTACTCTGACCTTTTAAAACGCTGCAAACTATGGCTGCTTCATAATACTGTACCTAACACAATGACTGCAATTATTTTGGTCAATATTGAAACTATGATTGTTTTTGTTGCAGAATTATAAACAGAACACTACCTTTTTCACATCATAAGACCTGTCACTCATAATGAGTGTAGATTTTAAAGGATGAAAGTAATTGGAATTGCAACATGGAACGCACAGAACAAAGGAACAGTATTCCCAGAAAAGGCCTGCAGACCATCAATTCTAACCTTTTCTTTTCAAAACGTACTTTCAGCTAACCTTTTATTTAGCAGTACTCAAAATTCACGGTTCGGTACAAACCTTGGAAATAGTTTTGAAATTAGTTATAGATAAAACTACAAAAACAAGCACAGAAACTGTTGTAAATCAAAGGGAATGCATTTGTCGATGCGTCTTAATAGCAAAACCTCATACATGCTTATTTGCTCATTGTCAAAATAAATTTAAATTTAAAATATAAAATCACAACTGTCATAATGAATTACATTTCGTGTTCTATACTACCAAGTATGATTGCATATCTGTACTGAATTTCCTAGGGAAAAAGTCTTTGGTCTTATCATTTACTCTCCCTAGTGCGATTAAAAGTTTGCGGTACATATTGAATTGCCAAACAAATATCAACATAATATTGAATTGGGACGCCTCTGCCAATTCCTTTAACTATTTTTAATGCTTTAAAGTTTATTTTCACATATTCTGGAAATCATCTTACAACCCCCCTCACGACCCCTTGCGGTCACAACCCCCATTTTGGGAGCCACTGACATAACCTAGGGAATCGTATACTGCCAATTTGACCTTCTATAAGTATCATAAATATATAAGGTATACCTTATATATAAGGTATATATAAGGTATACCCAGTACACCTCAATATAATAACCTTACATGGAAAAGTATGGAATTTGATTTTGCTGCCTTCCGATTCAGGATAGGTATGGAAAAAGGAAAGAAGGCATGTAAATATTTTGATGCTTCCTGACTATCGCAACAAATTGACCTACTTTGTATTTTAAAAAAACATCTGGTTTTACATAGTAAGAATTTTCATGAAATGTGCATGAGCTGAAGAGCAACATCCCAAACCAAGAACTGGGGGTGTGTGTGTGAGGTTTGCGCTTGATTAATCTTCAGGAAATATTGATGTTGCTACCTTGGAATGAACCACCTCTAAAATGGGATAATGGAAGTTTTAATCTGCTTAGCTTGGCAATACCAAATATTTTATCTGATTGGCTAAGAATCCCAATTTTGAACGGAATACAATATTCAAAGTGCACTGTATGAAACTAGCATATTGAGTTTTCGCTTAGTTGTAAATTAAGCTAAATCGACTAGTACACCAAAATATGTGCATAAATGAATGTTGAGTAGTATTTTACAACTCCAGAACTGAATATAAATCTCTTGTGCCACTCTGTAAGTATTGCCAACAACTCGTACAATACAAAGTCAAACTAAGAAAAAACAGCACACATTTGCTCAGAGATGGCACCTTTGCTGAGCTCGGTTGAAACTGTCACTGTCTAACATACTAATGTTACCTTGCTTGAATGAATAAAGGCAGACTGCAGAGTTATTAATGATCCTTGCACTCCCGGGTTCTCATAATGATTCCGGTTTATATTATGGTCCTGTTTTCAGAGAGATGAGACATAGGTCAGCTGAAAGGGTTTGCTTTTCTGGACATTACAGCCAAGGGCTGTGTGACCCAGAGTTATCCTGCTAAATTATCTGAGAACTCTGGCCCAGTTTTTGACTCATTTCCCGTGGGAGTCCGAGTCGCTCAGCAGGCTAAGCCTTTGTCTCTGTGATCAGAAGGTCGCTAGTTTGAGCCCCAGTCTCAACAGAATAGTTCCCTATTATTCAAATCACAGTCGTCGAAGTTCGAGCACGGCTGGTTTTCCAGCCTTTCCTTTACATGTGAGCCAGGCGTGAAGCCTCTGGCCAATCAGAATCAGTAATTATTAAACTAACTACCTGGGAGAACTGAAAACAAGGCCTGGATTTGGAATCGAGGTCCAGATTTAAAGAGCCCTGGAATAGTCCCATGTCTGTGAGCCCGTCAGCAAGGCCCTTAACCCCCAGCTCCCTGGGCGCTGCCCAGTGGCTGCCCCTTCACAGTGAACCCCAAGCTTGCTCTCACCTGAATGTAGGGCAATATGGTGCAATGATATTTTCTCCATGGGGATTAGTGAAGTATCTCCAGTCTATTGTAACTGACATAGCTGGTTCCACTGTAATTCAAAGGCAACTCCAGAAACTGCCATCTCAGTAGCTCAATTGTTTCTTCTTGTTTCTTTGCCCCTTTCCCCTTCACCAGATACCTGAATTGAGGTTTTCAATGGCTCTCATAAAGTAAATGAAGTGGAATGAACTGGAAGCGGCTCGGAATCTCTATCAGCTGTGCAAAGTTTTAACGTCGTTGTTCTTTTTGTGTTAATATCGTGTTGCTGGTCTGAATAATAGGCCGTCTTTGCTCCATAGTATTGCAGATTTTGTTTTATGTATTTTTCTATTATAGAAATCATTATCAAGATGTAATTTAGGGGATGTAATGGGAGTGTGTCTCAGTGGGCTAGACCTCCATGCCTGTGATCCAGAAGTCCTGTCCTTAACAAAATAGTCACATTTGCACTGGGCCCTTGTGCAAGGCGCTAGATAAATGTCTGACCCTGCACTCATATCCCTACGTACTGTACGTGTCTCAGAGGAGAGCAAGAAGGGATATGTGAAAAGAAGCATTCTCTTGTGCAAATGGCAAATAAAGCACAATCTATTTTTTTGTATTATTATTATTATTATTATTTTGTTAATACAAATAATAGATGAATAAGCACTACTGCTATTACTGCTACTGTTATATCATATGTTTAGTAACCGTTGCCTGCTGAGACATACTGTAAATAAATTCAGAACGGATTTGTTAAGATGTTAATTTTCTGTGACCAGATTCAGATGAACCTTGAGGTTCAAAGGTTGAGGACCCCTGTCTTTTGTTCCTTGTAGGAGGGGGATTTGTTATCTTCTTTATGGCCACTGGCTTATTGCCTTGCTTCTAGAGAGCGGAATGACAATCAAAAGTGAACTTAAACCGGGCCCACCTGCTTAATCCTCTAATCTTCTGTCTTCCAACCTCTTATTGTGGTGGGATTTAAACCCATAACTCTGGAGGTTTGAGGCAACAGTGCCATCAGTACTGTAGTTTACCTTTCCTTGAAGTTAACTTTTAATATAATTTTGATGGCGATATGAAACGTAAATGTAATAATAGCATATGTACCTTTAGTGTAGAAGGAAATACCGATTGTTGATTTTTTTCTGTGTTGATCTTTGGACAGGGACTTTTGCTGAGAAGTCAATCTCCCACCAGAGAGCTCCAGAACAGGAATGACCCTGTCTGCAGTAATACAGGAGTGGGCGTTATGCAGAATGATTGTTCCATCACTCAGCGTAACACCTTCTTCAACAGAGAGGTCCTCCAGGTATGGATTACCATTTTTCAGGGCATATGATTTATTTATTTTTCTTTGGATGGCAAATACAGTCAAAGGTTCATTTAGTCAATGAACGTAGATTCAGAACGTTTGCAACAGTATGATTTTAAATAGAATACAGTAATATTATTGTTTTATACATGGAAAAGTATCAGTGTTGACACACCATAGCACAACAATGGAATGTGTTCTCTGCATTTAACTGATATGTGACATAGGAGGGGGTAGCTAATTCAGCATCTGGGGAGCGGTACCTTTCCGAGGGTGTCTTGCTGGTTGGGGATTCAAACCAGCAGTCGTTCAATTACAAGTGCGCTTCCCTAACCGTTAAGCCACCACTGCCCACAAAAAAAAGGGGTTTCCCCACAGGGAAAACCGTCTGAACAAACGCCAAACAGCAAAAACTCCATATATGCTTCATATATATGACATGCACAAGAGAATAGTCCTGTGATTTAGAAATATATGAATAGTCACTACTGAACAGTTTACGTATAACATACATTTATTGGTTTTTGTTATTCCTTTAGCCCGTGCACTAAGTAGTAAATGTATCTGAACATCTGTGAAACTCCGCAAATGCTTTAGAACTTTGTAATTGAGCAGTAAAGCTGAACTTGTAATGAAAGATGAGTATTAATTTTCTGCATGTAGCTGGCAGAACCTTTATGGCTGTTACGGCATTTTCTTGGCAGCCAGGAATAATTGTTCGCAGTTGTGAGAGGATGAGCAGGCCGGGGCCTATCCTCAGAGTTTGGGGTGAAGCAGAGCACGCCGGCAGGCCCTTGGTCACGAGTCACGAGCTTCACATGCACCTTGAAGTGTCTGACACCATGAGGAGGGGAGCCGGTCTGGTCGAGATGGTGACGGATGTGGAACTCGCTCAAGAATAACAGTAACATGGGGAAACAGGCCTGCGTCCCTTTGACCCTGGGGAGCACAGTGGTGTTTTTGTCAGCGCTGGCGTGCTAACGGACTCGGGGTGTGGGTGGTAAGGGGAACAGCTACAAGAGGAACAATTATTCAGAGATGAGATCATTGTTTGGCTGTGTTGCTTCATGCCTTTGGCCTGTGGAAATCAGCCTTAGCGGTACAAAGCTAGTGCTGTTTTGTGGTGGTGCTGACGCTGACAGATAGCACAAGGTCCTTTTTCAGTGTGTTTAGGACGGATAGTTACAGGCTGGAATGGGTGTTGTTCATCCCCCCCGTATGGGGGAATTATATAGGAGCAAATACCTATAGATAGTAATGGTTATAGCAAAAGGCCACATGCCTACCAGCTAACAAGGTACGTGTGCAGAACTTTAGCTGACGTAGCGTGAAAGTCTTCTAAAAGTTGGCAGATAACGTTCTTGCTGTCACATTAATGGGACAAAGGTTCTCTCAATGTCAGCATGATAATTACTACCTGAACTTGCGTTTAATGCAATTAATGCTGAAATTAATTAATGTTATTAGTCTTAGTTGTAGTAGTAGCTGTAATAATGGGGTACTGTTCTGGGGCACCTAAGGAATATTGGACAGTTTTCCAGAGTCCATTGGTGCTGTGCTTTACACAACACTCCATAGGATGCTTGGCGTTGTGCGTAGGGTATGGCATGTTCCTAATGTTTAGTAAACGTTTCTAGAATGAAAACATTGTTAGCAGAGCAGCATGACCAGCTTAATAACACCTTAAAAACACAACATAAACAATTTAGCATTTCCTTCAGTCCGTGGATGTTTTATGCTGAAGCTTTAAGGTGTTTTATTAATCAGTTCCACTGTGAATTTCTACGTCCCCCCGTGAAAATTGAGAAAGTGTAAGGCATCGCTCAATGTGACAATCTGTTTAGGCTTTTTAGACACTTTTTAGTTTAGGTCCAAACTTTTGAGGAACTTGACATGTTTCACGCTACATCTGATGGAATGTGTCACGTTTAATTTCAAAAGTTTGCAGACAAGATTTTGGTGGCAATTATGTAAACTTAATAAAATGATTATAACTATCCATCCATCCATCTATCCATTATCTCCCGCTTGATCCGAGGCCGGGTCATGGGGGCAGCAGTCTCAACAGGGAGGCCCAGATTTCCCTCTCCCCAGCCATTTCATCCAGCTCCTCTGGGGGAATACCGAGGCATTCCCAAGCCAGCCTTGCGATCTCATTCTTTTGGTCACTACCCATAGCTCATGACCATAGGTGAGGGTAGGAACGTAGATCGACTGGTAAATCGAGAGCTTTGCCTTTTGGCTCAGTTCCTTCTTCACCATGACAGACCGATGCAGCTCCTGCATCACTGCTGACGCTGCACCGATCCGTCTGTCGATCTTACGTTCCATCATTCCCTCACTCGTGAACAAGACCCCAAGATACTTAGACTCCTCCACTTGGGGGAGGACCCCCTCCCCAACCCGGAGAGAGAGCATTCTACCCTTTTCTGGCTGAGGACCATGGTCTCAGATTTGGAGGTACTGATTCTCATCCCAGCCACTTCACATTCGGCTGCGAACTGTCCCAGTGAGAGCCGAAGGTCACGGTCCGATGAGGCCAACAGAACCACATCATCTGCAAAAAGCAGAGACCTAATTCTGAGGTCACCGAACCGGACACCCTCAACGCCCTGGCTGCGCCTAGAAATTCTGTCCATAAAAACTATGAACAGAATTGGTGACAAAGGGCAGCCCTGACGGAGTCCAACCCTCACCGGAAACGAGTCTGACTTATTGCCGACCATGTGGACCAAGCTCTGGCACCGGTCATCCCTTATAAGGAAGCCCGGCACCCCATACTCCTGGAGCACCCCCCCACAGGACTCACCGAGGGACACAGTCGAATGCCTTCTCCAAGTCCACAAAACACATGTAAACTGGTTGGGCAAACTCCCATGAACCTTCCAAAACCCTACGGCGAGTATAGAGCTGGTCCACTGTTCCATGGCCAGGGCGAAAACGACACTACTCCTCCTGAATCTGAGGTTCAACAATCCGACGGACCCTCCTTTCCAGGACCCCCGAATAGACCTCACCAGGGAGGCTGAGGAGTGTGATCCCTCTATAGTTGGAGCACACCATCCGGTCCCCCTTCTTAAAGAGGGGGACCACCACCCCGGTCTGCCAGTCCAGAGGCACTGCCCCCGATGTCCACGCGATGCTGCAGATGCGTGTCACCCAGGACAGCCCCACAGCATCCAGAGCCTTAAGCAACTCCGGGGCGGATCTCATCTACCCCCAGGGTCCGGCTACTGAGGAGCTTTTTAACCACCTCATCGACCTCCACCCCAGAGATAGGGGAGTCAACCCCCAAGTCCCCATACTCTGCTTCCATGTTGGAAGGCATGTCGGTGGGATTGAGGAGGTTTTCGAAGTACTCCCTCCACTACACACAGAAGTCCAATAACATAGCACCGCTCGGGTTCAGATTGGGGGTGGCGTTCCTCCCAATCACGCCACTCCAGGTCTCACTGTCATTGCCCATGTGAGCATTGAAGTCCCCCAACAGAACAAGAGAGTCCCCATTAGGAGCACTCTCCAACACCCCTTCCAAGGACTCCAAAAAGGGTGGGTATTCTGAACTGCCGTTTGGCGCATAAGTGCAAGC
Organism: Brienomyrus brachyistius; assembly: GCF_023856365.1. Lineage (NCBI taxonomy): Eukaryota > Metazoa > Chordata > Actinopteri > Osteoglossiformes > Mormyridae > Brienomyrus > Brienomyrus brachyistius. The sequence goes on from NC_064552.1 coordinate 13,882,724, forward strand.
AACAGTCAGGACCCATCCTCCCACCTGAAGGTGAAGGGAGGCTACCCTCTCGTCCACTGTAGTAAACCCCAATGTACAGGCGCCCAGACAGGGGGCAATAAGTATGCCCACCCCCCGCTCGGCGCCTCTCCCCACGGGCAACTCCAGAGTGGAAAAGGGTCCAACCCCCCCTCAAGGAGACTGGTTCCAGAGCCCAAGCCGTGCGTCGAGGTGAGCCCAACTATATCTAGCCAGAACTTCTCAACCTCGTGCACCAGCTCAGGCTCCTTCCCCATCAGTGAGGTGACATTCCATGTCCCTAGACCTAGCTTCTGCAGCCGAGGATTGGACCGCCAAGATCCCCGCCTTCGGCCACTGCCCAACTCACATTGCACCCGACCCCTATGGCCCCTCCTATGGGGGGTGAGCCCATTGGAGAAGGGACCCACATGTATTGTTCGGGCTGTACCCAACCAGGCCCCATGGGTGCAGGCCTGGCCACCAGGCACTCGCCATCAAGCCCCACCCAGTTACCCACGTCCAGACAAGGGAAACCGTGGATCCAATATTTTTTTCTTCTGAGCCGCACTTCATCTGGTTCCTCACCCAGGACCTGTTTGCCTTGGGTGACCCTACCAGGGGCATAAAACCCCAGGCAACTTAGCTCCTGGGATCATTGGAACACGCAAACCCCTCCACCACGATAAGGTGTCGGCTCCAGGAGAGGTGATTATATGGTCACCCTTAGATTGCATTTTTACTTCAATGAGAAGCAGCAAAAACAAGCAGTTGAGTATTTAAGAGGAAATGGCAGGCATTGTACTTTGTGTTGTGATGAGATGGATTATGGAAATCCGAATGATTGAATATGTCCATCCATACATCTTCCAGTACAGGGTTGCTGGTGACTGGATTTGTTTTTGAGTAATTATTTTCTGTCATTTTCAAGTTTATACAAGAATTTATTCAGACCATATTGAAAACATTTTTTGTACAAAGTCCAACCATCTATCCATGTAGCCATTGTTTACATTAACAGTTTTAATTTGGATTTAGAGAGAAAAAAGTTTCTTCAACATGTTAGTTTGTTGTTTTATCCATAAAAACTACATCTCAATGTTTGAATTCCCATTCTTTACAATATTTAATGATTTGATATTTAATTTAATCTCATTCAAAAGCATAGGCCAGAGGGAAGAAATCAAGTCAAGTGAAAGTGACTGTCCTCAGATATTGGAAACGGACCCCTTTTGTTGCTTTGTTCCTTCTCTTTGCCCCCCCCCCCCCGCCCCCGCCCACCCAAATGCTGGTTTTTCATAATGTTAAATTGTTTATTTAACTGTCTTGTGGATTATATTCCGATAACCAGTTAATAAATTCTTCCTTTTAAATGACACGGTTACATTCTGCCACTCACAGTCTGATGAAAGTCAATGTATTGAGCGTGTACCAAATAAACAGATCTTCTCCCTGAGGTCTTCCTGGCTCAGTATTTCTGGAGTGAGGTTGTGTCCGTAAGCAAGCCACTAAGGCAACAGGCACACCTCACTTAGCAAAAACAGACTTAGTTCCTCCAATTGAACACAACATGTTACTGGAAAATGAAGAACAGTTGCCAGATAATTTGTTTTTAATAATTTGTTTTACACTGTATAACTGCAGTGGAATACTGATTATGGCTGGCCAGATTAGGTCATAGCCTTTCAGGACCAAATTACCTAGCAACGTTTAATGTCTCTCACTATTCCGGATCTGTTTGTCTAAAGTATTTTATTGTTATACGCATATTTGAAATTTGTTTAACTGATGAATTGTTTTCCGATTATGAACACACAAACATTGAAACACATGGTATTTTACCTCAAATAAAATAAAAGGTTGTAGCGTTCTGTTTAAAACTTAGAGGAAACTCACGATGGTCTGTGGCTGGAAAAACTGGATACTTTTCGGTGTGAAGTCAGTAACACAGGTTTTCCAAAAGCGCATGACGTTTTGGGCTGGGGGGGGGCGGGGGGTGAAAGTCAAGGAGGATGATCGGAGCTGCCAGTAAGTAAGCTGTACTGTACTGTTTCTCAAGTGCTGGCAATTTTTCATTGACACTGATACACTGTAACATACCAGGCTGATTTAGCTTAAATTAACTACAAAATAGTTATGTTAGATCACTCAGAATGTACAGTATGTATCTTTAAGACATTGCCTTTGCTAGTGAATTTAGAAGTTTCTCTCATTTGTGGACCCGTCTCACTGGAGTATAATACCGAAGATGTTCTTCAGCAGGGCTGCAAGGTGAAGCAGTGTTATCTAATGAATGATTTGATTGCTTCAGTCAGTCAGTATCTGCCTCTCATTGGGCTTCCCCTCCTTTTCAGGCAGAGCAGTGGATTGATGGGAAGCTGCAAGATTTGAAAGATGGTTATAACACCTGCTGGGCCTCACTTCAGGACTGGGAAGAGGCATCCCAGACCCTGCAGAGAGATCTCAAGGACTTTGAGAATACACTCATACAACTCAATCAGGTGAGATTTGTGTACTCCGCACAGCACAGGTGCTGTAGTCCTACTCATGCAACTAGAGAGGTTAATGAAATAATGACAAACTAGATATTTTAGAAAACGTCAACCTGCTATTGTAGAGCACCGAGGTCGGTGGCGTCAGTCAATTAGCGATTGTCTGTTTCACGTGTCTCCCTTCCACCGGCACTGAATTTTAAGCAGATCTCTACTAAAAGTATGCAGTTCAGTTCAGTCTGTGGTTTTGTGCTGCTCTGTGGTAAATGTATTTCCCAGTCCCTGCGTTTGAAGCCTCTTGTTTTGTTGGTTTTCTACCTAATAAACTCTTGGAATGACCCGAACTCTCATGCTGACAACTTTTTCCTCACTGCACTTGGATCTGCACCCAGTTCTTGTGCAACGTTCACTCCTGTTATTGTCTCATAATAAGGTGAATTAATGCTGACTAGGTACTTATCTTTTTTTTTCTTTTTTTTTATGTATAAATATATGAATCCCGTCCAGTAGAGAAGCATAAATCAATAAAAATGTTTTAACATTTTTATTGTCCAGTACAACATACTAAATGTCTTCACAAGTAGGCAGGCAGAGACATTGAACTTCTCTGTATTTTAATACGTTTTATTTGTGAATAAATTATCCTGTTGAATTTGCTCCTTTCCCTGTTGTAACCCTCGGCGATGAGATAATGTTCAGCACTTGCAAAATTGCACCCATGTCGGGTGTGAAATACCCACTTGAAATCTGTCCAGGAAAACATGACCTTTCTCCTGTGATAATTAAAATGCCGGACGAGGCTCGGGAAGGGATGTTCTCAATCTGTCTGAACTCCTCGCTTCGTTCAGATCTGAGATCTCTTTTCCATGCTTTTCTCCCGTGGGCCGTAACCTGCTGTTTAAAGATGGGGGAGCAGCTTGTGTGTGAGCAGAACCCCAACGCCGACCTGGTGAAGAAGCAGCTCGGTCAGCTCCGAGATCACTGGCACGCCCTGAAGCAGGTGGCCACCAAGCAGGCCGAGCCATTTGCGGGAGCCGGTAACCTACATCAGGCCAACAGAAAAGTGAACAAGGTGGAGGTCTGGATAAAGGAGAAGGTGACCCGCATACCCTGCCTGACAGCATGTGACCTGCCCACCGGGGTTTATATGTGACACTTTTAATGTTCTCAGATGCACACGAAATACCTTATAAAAGTCATTCTGCATTGTGTTATTTGTGACCTGAAGGAAAATTGTTTTACTGCTTTTATCCAAGTAGACTTGGATAAAATTTTGTAAATGTGCATGTATGTGCTATATATCTTAGTTACAAACTTGGGGTAATAGCAAAGGGGAATATTGGGCTTTTTTTTACTTCTTTAGCATGCTTTGGAATCTGGATCTCTTACTTGTCTTTACTTTCCATCCTACGCCGAGGGTATTTCGAATCGCAACGGCACCGATAAAAACGTACATTCCCAATTCATTCGGCTAGAGGCCTGTAAAAACATCAGTTTTATTTTCATCATCAGGAAGAGCAGCAAAACCTGGCAGAGACCTGCAGGGAAAACACTGACAAAATCCAGCTGACTAGAAGAATCCTGGATCTGGAACAGGTGAGTGCTGTAAAATAAAGATGGAACAGGAAAGGTTTCATCATCTCCCGAGTCCCAGCCGTTGTATTTGCTTCTTGTCATGTAAACTGAGTGACTGTAGCTCTGATCCAGCAGTGGCCTCCATGTGTTCCTCACAAATTATTTTGATCTCTGAAAGGATTGAACTTTTCAGTTTGTAAACTGGAAACAAGCCTGTATATATAAAGTTGGTATCAGTTTTTCCATTCGTCTTCACTTAATGACAGCTAAGAGGTACTTTAAATGGAAATGTGTTAGAATATATTAATGTAATGAAAGATAAAATGGCGTTGCACAGTTATAGTAGTAAAATAGTAAAATACTAAAGTAATAATGGAGGCTTACAGTATTGTTTTCCAGGCCAGGTAAGGGAAACACGATATTCATATTTTTCTCTCGGGATTAGGATGAAAAGAACGATCTGGCACCGAAACTGGAGAAATATTGGAGAACTGAGAGCAAGAACATCACTGGCAGCAGGAGAGATGTCAGTGAGATGTAAGCACCATGAATCCACCAGCAGGGAGGGGCAGGTAGCCTCCTGGTTAAGGGGCTGTGAAATCGCATGAGGGGCTGAGGCTTTGGAACTGGACTTCCTTTAATGTAATACTAGGCATCTGCAGATTTCTGTGGATTAAAGTGGTACTAAGGAATCCCCTATGAGCCGGTGACAAGCCGATTTTGCAAGCACGGAAACCAAAAAGTGTATTTTGGAAAGTTCATTAAGTGTTGCGGTAAATTTAGCTTTTATTTTTTTCATTATGACATCCTGTCATGATCTCTTGGATTCATGATGGAGAAACTGATCATAAGAAGTGGAGGAGTTGAAAATAAATACTGGATATAAAGCAGTGACTGTTCTCGCGGGCGGTATCTTTGTTTCAGGTTCTTTGAGATCCAGTCTCGTCTGAAAGATTACCATGAAAGTCTTCAGCTAGCCTTGGAGGTTTCCTCATTTTACCAGCTAGCAGACAGCATCATTAATGCCATTACCAATAAGGTACTTCGTGTGAGTTTTACAGGTCGATTCAGGCCACGTTTGCCTTCAGGCTGTATCGCATCATTTTTCACTGCTATGTTTGTTGAGTCACCTTCTCTTACTCCTTGTTGTTGGTGGTTTGTCTCAGAGCAAAAGCATTTCTGTGACAAATGACCATGGAAGCAGTGGAGATAAAGAAATTAGAGACATAGCCAGTCAAATCACGGTGAGTGTCTTTATTTTCTGTAAAGGCTGCGTATAAGTTTCATTATCATCATATTACCTGTATCTGCTTAGTCATTGTTCAACAAAACTAAAATGGGTATGGCATTAACAAAAAGAAAGAATATATACGATGTATGTATACATAGTTCTAGTCAAAAGTCTGGAGACACGTACTGAAACCCATCTGTAAAGAAATAAAATCATCACTGTAAAAATCAAAATAATGACCCAAAGCACACCTCAAGGTTATGCAGTATAATCTTGTCAAGGAAGGACATGGAGTGTTGTGACAAATGATTTGGGATGGTTTGGGAAGAGTTGGATTGAAGAGTAAAAGCAAGGTAGCCAATTTGTACCCAGAACTTGTGGAAACTCCTTCAGAACTGTTGGAGAGGCATTCCAGGTGGCTACATCTGGGAGCTGGTTGAAAGAATGGTGAGAGTCTGCAATGCTGCCATCGAAGCAAAGGGGAGCTGTTTTAAGAGTCTAAAATTGCAGTATTTGGTATGTATTACTGGGGTGGCATGGTGGTGCAGTGCTTAGCACTGTTGCCTCACACCTCTGGGACCCGGGTTCGAGTCTCCGCCTGGGTCACATGTGTGTGGAGTTTGCATGTTCTCCACATGTCATCGTGGCGTTTCCTCTGGGTACTCCGGTTGCCCCCCACAGTCCAAAAACATGCTGAGGTTAATTGGAGTTGCTAAATTGCCCGTAGGTGTGAATGGTGTGTGAATGTGCCCTGCGATGGGCTGGCCCCCCCATCCTGGGTTGTTCCCTGCCTCGTGCCCATTGCTTCTGGGATAGGCTCCGGACCCCCCACGACCCAGTAGGATAAGCGGTTGGAAAATGGATGGATGGATATGTTTTACTTCAGTCACTGGAGACCTTTTATTATAAATCGAATGCTAAAACAGAGACAAATGTATTAAAAGCTGGTGTGTCCGGGTTTTTGACTGGCACTCTGTATAAATACAGCTTATTTTCATTAATCTGATGCAAATGCTAATCAGCTGGAGCCAGCATGCATGTAAAAGGTTATCCAGCAGGGTCCAAAATAATTACATCCAGGAAGGAAAACTGACTTTTTTTACTCAGCAATGAAGTGTTCCGCAAATACATTATGCAATTATTTTCCATCTTTAAAAATATAATTGCTGCAGTCTCATGAAGTCCTTCTAAACACATTAATTTCCGCCTCCCCCCCACCCAGATGCTGGATCTGTTTGTTTCCCGCTTGTCAAGCTTCCATCCCACCCTGGCAGCCAGGCTGACCCACAAGCAGGGCGAGGTGAAGGGTAGCTGGACCCTCCTCCAGAGCCTCCTCAGGTAGGGCGGCGTCTCCCTGCATGTGGTTCTCCCTGGAGCTAAGAAGCACCAGCGAACAGGACGGGCCTCAGTGTCTGACACTTTAATCTGTACAAGCTACTTAGTACGGATTCATCAGGTCCACTGTCCTACAGGTTCTAATTATTTGGGCAGAAAATGGATGGATGGATACCTTGCTATACAGAATGGATCGATTTAAGATTTTTGTCCTTGATACATGGCAAGGTGCAACAAGCATGTCAACTACGGATCTTAAACCAATTTTATTCAGATTTATTCACAAAACGACATTTATTTTTATGTAAAAAAGGCAGCTGTACGTAATAGTAACACAAGTAGTATGGAGGTATGAAGATTTGCAGTGTTTCATGGTAAATGGATCTTAGTAGTTTGAAGGAGTTTTATATCCCCTTTATGAACTTTAATTCATGAAGAGAACTTTTAATTCTAGAGGGAAGTATCCAGAAAGTCTCTGCACAAACAAGCAAAGAAGTTTAGGAAGAGTTAGATTCAGAGAGAATAATCACCCCCCCCCGGCTCTGCAGTCTGGCTTGGTTTTTTCATCTCAGCACCATTTCTCTGGTTTATGACATTCTAATGGGAGATCAGAAAGCTTGTTTTGGAGGCCAGATGTGATTCTGTCCGCTGGTGCCAAGCCAAAGGCCGACCTAACATGGTCTGGAGGCTCCACACAGGCTCTGCATAGAGATGTGTTCTTTTATTGTACACAAAGAATCTGTCAAACTGGGCACTGTTTCCACTCACCGCACCATTTTTCATACATTCGCCCCTTTCGCTTTCTTTCACATGTTAACACATTTGAGAAAGGCATCCCTGAAGAGTAATCACGATTAAGTTAATCACCACTGTACATTTCAGTGTTATCATTACTGATGACTGTAACACTATAAAAAACTTATTCTCAATATTAAGTCGTCACTTTTAACTGTATTTATGCTAAATACTGGTTTCCTGATTTTTGCATAGTGTAACGTAATTATGGGCAGGCACATAAACAGGTAGTAAAAGTATGGATTAAGACCCCACCCTACCCCACCCCAAAAGTTGGAGACCTGTTGGTAGGGTTGCTGGATACCCCATGACTAAGATTTCTAGCTACAGCTCTGATGTGGGTGGCATGGTGAGTCAGTGGGTAGCCTCCAGGTTTGGCATGATCTTCCCGTGTCGTGTGAATTTCCGCCGGGCTCTCCGGTTTCTTCCTAAAGTCGAAAGATATGCAATTAGGCTAATTGTGGTCTCAAAATTGCCATAATTTTGTGTGCGTGTACCCTGCGGTGGACTGGTTTCCCACCCAGGATAAACCCCAGTTATCTCCGTGCTGCCTGGAACCGACTGCAGATCCCCATGTGACCCTAACCAGGATAAGGGGTTAGAATATGGATGGATGGATGGCTGGATGGATGGATGGATGGATGGATGGATGGATAATGTAATTGTTATTGTAGTTTGGTGCTCAGAAACCTGTTTTTTCTCTGTATTCAATCTGATTGTGATTATCTTCAGTTGAATATTTAGAATAGTGCGCCTATAGGCTTTTATAAATGGTGTATATTCCACCGCATCCAAACATTTATTCAGTGCCCGCTAGCTGGAGACAGCATAGAGCACAGCGGAGCATCCAAGGAGCTAAATATCCTCAAAGCCCATTCCACTTTGTACAAAACTGACGTATGTGACGTTCACATCAATCATTACTTTACTTGTTACTGCAGGAGTTCTGTGTTACTCACTGGTAATGTTCTCTCAAGCAGGAAGGAGGTTTCGGATTCTCCCTCCAACACGCCTGCTCTAACCAGAGAAGATGCTGGTCCGCTGAGCATGTCCAGCGAGCCTCAGGCTGGCGTGGAGAACGAGGCCCTCAGGATCTTGGGAAAGGAAGACAAAGAAGAACAGAACCGACTTAAAGGACATGTGGTGAGGGGCTGCTCACTGCTAAGGGACAGGAGCTGTTATGCTTTACAGCATCAGGGTCACCGGTTTCATTTAGCACCGGCGTAAATAGGAAATATTGTTTATTACAGGAAAGTGCAGTAATGTTTAAGTACTTCTCATATTAGCCTTTATTTTTAGTCAGTCGAGTAAATGAGGTACATACTAATTAATAAATGCAGGTAACCAGGGCTGGCAATGAAGAGCACCCACTGACCACAGGCGAGCCATTTGACCAGTGTTTCCCAATCCAGTCCTCGGGGACCCACAGACAGTACATAATTTTGTGGCAGGGAGCATGGAGGGAGCGAAAATGTGGACAGTCTGGCAGGGAGATTGGAGGGAGCAAAATGTGAACCGGCTGTGGGTCCCTAAGGACCGGATTGGGAAACACTGGTTTAGGCGAAGTATGAGTTTAGAAAACTGAACACTAGCCTGCTGGCCAGTAAAATAATTTCATGTCAGACTACATTCTTCACTGAACTTGCCCGAGTCACTAGTAGCAAAAATTAACCACCCCTGCAGGTAGCGCAGTCTGCTCTAGGGAGACAACCCTGCCGGGGGGTTCAAGTGAATGGCCCCAAACGGCAGAGACGATAAACGGAGAGCTATCGCTCTACCTCCCGCAGTCGCTGAATGTGAAGCCACTAATTTGCAATGGCTTCTTCTATTTAAAGAATGTGTAGCTTAAACGTTTTAAAGGTTGCATTTATATGGGCTTGAAATTCCATGTTTCCATGGAAACAGCATGCCGTGATTGTGCACTATGCAAAAATAGTATGTCAGAACAAATACCCTTTACCTTTACATTCAGAATGTAATAGCTTTAATACTCCTGTGTCTTTAAATGGCAGCATGGTTAGTATGACATTTGGAAGTAATAACAGTAACAAGAGGAATTGGTCCTGCTTTTTAATATATTACAATCTGTAAAGGGCATTTGTGTCACTGGTAATTGAAAGCTCTGTATTGAATTTGAATGCTAGGTTTCCTGGATACATGGACATTTCCCAGATTTGAGGAGCAGTGTTCCTGTTTTTATGATGGTTAAGTTTCCTCAGTTGAATACCTTAGTGTCAGACATGTGCCAGAAAAAGAGGAAATGGTCTCTATTAGTTGTTAATATAAACAGGAAGCCTCCGAGTGGAGTGAAGAAGCCTGTAAGAATGCACACGGAGAGGGTGGGATGAGACCCGAGACCGCAGCATCGCGCATAAGACTGCAGACCTAGACAATGCAAAAGTGAACTTTCTGCAGAGAAATTGCCGAGTTCCTACAATGTGGAGAGCTTAGCTGTAGGTGTTTGCTGGGTAAATAGTTGTCCGGTCATACCCTCAACTAATTGGCAGTCTGTAGCGGCCGTCTGGTCTGAACAGCATCGACCTGCTACTGCAGAGCAGCATGGGCACAGCTGTCAGTCAAATAAGTAATGATTATCCCCACCTGAAGACGACTATTTAAGTCCTGAGCCTCCACTCCCCGTCTGAGTCTTGAGCCAGAGACAGAGGTTTTGTTCAGTGATCGTTGCTGTACTTCTGACCTTACAGCTCCTGTTTTGTTGGGTTTATATAATTATACCTATTCAGCAGATGTTTTTGTCCAAAGCAACTAGGGGTTAAGGACCTCGCTCAAGATCCCAGTGATGAAATCACTCTGCCAGCCACAGGTTTTGAACTGGGAATCTTCCGGTCACAGGCCCAGTGTTCTAACCTGCTGCGCCTCAGCTGCTAACCCAAACTGTAATTCTGACCGCTTTCCCCTCCTTGCACTTGAGTCTGGACCCAGTGACCATGCAGCATAACCATTATGAGTGTGGGAAACCTGAGAGGGACTCTCCGCTCAGCTGTGACCCTTGATCTCTTAGGGTTCCATCACTGTTTTGTTATATTGATGGCTATTACAAACTGCACTAATGAGCATGTTCTTATTTGCCATAATAGTTGTCTACAATCAGATTTACTCTCGCCATGTTTCTTTACGCTATAACCAGTGATTCTATTTGTGACCCATTTGCCTAATTACATATTTTATAACATGATCAAATTTCTATCAGTCTTTCTGATTCTTTAATAATCTGTAACAATATGAGTGCTAAATGATATACAGTAGAAACAACAGGGAATGTACGAGTTTAATAGTTCTAGCTATTGTTGCGTGATTTAAGACTCCCCATGCGCTGAGTCTCCCCGATTACCAAAGGTGACACAAGACGCACAGCTGCGTTTCAGGTATTGCTCTCTCCTTATTGGCCACTTTTACGGCCCACAGCAAGCATCCCATAACAATGGCCACTTGTCTAGCGCTCCCTGGCAGCAGCTGACTGTGGGTGTTGCAGTTATTTATGTTGTATCTGTGGGAGCCCTTGTTATTGGACTTTACGGAGAGTTTTACACAAGGCCGAACAAAAGCCTGGAGTCAGAGACACCTCTCAGTGCCAGCTACCGCCTCCGGTCAACTAGCAAAACAAATTTGTCTCAGTTTCACAATGCTCAACCTCCCTCTGGGGAGCTCAGACGAGACTACAATGCACCGAGTCGCTGGAGGTCTCGGGCCCAGCTGCGCAAAACCTGTAGATAACAGAAAGGCATGACAGGCCGCCCCTGCCCAGGTTCAGGCCCGACTCAGTTACAGGTGTGGGAGGTAGTTTCCAGCGGGTGGCGGCCTGCCAGAGTGGCAGCCGGCCGGCTAAGCGCTGGTGGCGACGGTGAGGCCTGATACCCATCCGCTGTTTCCCGCTAACAGCCTCCAGATGCTGGAGCTGCGCACCAGCTGGGCATGCTGACGCCGATCACTCATGGCCGCCAACATCCCGCAACACGATGCTGGGAATTGTGGAATGAGGCATTCCGCTAGTGAGTGAAGGAAGTGGTGACTTTCAGAGAGTCTGTTTTTTTTCCCCCCTGGTGATAATATATTTTTAATTACCAAACACTATAAATAAGTATCGTTCTAACAATGAAAGTCATACTAAGATGTACGTGAATACCAAGTTAAGTAAGAATGATCACAGGCTGAAAATTGTGCCGAAAACGTATAGCCCTCCTTGAAATGTTTGTTTACTGTTCCATTGTGGAACACTCAGAATGCGTATCGTCATTGTTTTCATTTAAGGGTATAACTAGCCACATAACCAGTATCGCGTTGGCTCTTCTGGCTATAGTGTGTTTCTCTGATACTGCAGAAGAGATAGAGTTGGACATCTTTGCAGTCCTGGATTTCTTATCCTTTGAATGACAATGACAAGCAGTCGCAAGCACGTTCCAGAGTCTATAGCGTTTCGTTCTTACGTAGCTCCTCTTCCTTGCTAATGGCTGCGAGAGGCCAGTTTTGGATGGTTTGGGAGAATTTGTTTCAGACCAAACTAAAGTCATGTGTGTCTGGTTAGTTTTTCATATGGCCTGCAGTAACGTGGTCCTGATTCCCCTCATCCTCGGAGTGAAGGTTCTAGACCATTGCAACTAAGGGGTCCAAACAGGGGCCAGTTTGTCTGTTGGAGGTACCAGATGTATTTCACCTTACTGTGCTCAAAATCGTAATTACACTAGATTGCCACATTAAGAAGCAAAAGACCATTCTAAAAACCAATAAGATGTTTGTTAATGCAATGTTTTGCACTTGCATTTTAAAATTTTAGCAAATATGTAACCCCCCCTCCCTTATTTCTTCTTTAGACTGTCATGCCTTCACGAGCTTGATTATATTTTTGTCTGTCGTTTCCTTTGCTTTTCGCCAGCTGAAGTGACTTGACCACCCTGCGCACCCGCGTCCATCCAGGAATTGTGCTGACGTTTGTGTTTCACCTGTTCCCAGTGCACAAAACTTTAGCCCACATATATAAATGTTAATAATAATAAGAATAATAATAATAATGCATGTATTCCAGACCCACGTAGCATATGCATTTAACGGGGCCACAGGGAGGGCCATGCACGTTGTCATGAGAGCACTGCCCCCCCCCCCCCCCCCGCATCCTCGTCACTGTACTGACTTTTAACTCACAAATCGTCTCCAGCCACCAGTGTCAGATGGCCATTCCCACCTCATGTCGTCAGATCAGACAGCTGCAGGTGTTTCCTGGTTTATATGTAGCCAAAGCATTTAGCTGGATTAATTCCTCACTGGAGAATCCGTGGCCAATCCAGTGAATAATTCAACTGCATATTTGTTTCAATCGTACTTTTTCCTTTGACCGAGATGTTACCTTTTTTGTCTTGCTGACAATCCCAAACTCTTTGCCTGTGCACAACTTTCCTATCAGTTTGAATTTTGTTACACTCTTAGTATTCGCCCCAAGATTATTCTCTGCTCCCCGCTGTCTGCAGTGAAGCCCTGCTTTTTATTCTATAGGCTTAATTGATGAGGAAGGACAGCCACTACATGCAGACTGTCTGCTCGTGTCAGTGTTAAACGTCCTGTAAACCTGTAAGCACTGCAGTACAGGGTCAGCAGTATCAGTTTGTGACAAATTATGGGGGCTTTTGGAGGATAAATTACACTGTAAATGCCTATCCATCACAGTAAAATTTTAATGATGGAGATTTAATACTTCACTTTGAATTGAGGTATAACTTACTGGCTGGTAGGAGCTCAGGGGCGTCGGCATGTCTGCCCCAGTGCTGAAAAAACAATTTGCATGCATGTCATCTCAGTGCAGAGATTCTGACTGAGTAGGTAACATAAATACTCAGTGCTCAAAAGAATATGAGCAGTATATGATCATGTTGGCTTTTAATTTGGGCATATAGCAGTAAAGCTCTGCATTGGCATAAATTCCCAGGCCTCAGCAAAACTCCAGAGTATTTAACACACCCTGTCTAAGTGTACAGACGCCGGGACTCTGTGTGTGTGTGCAGATTGCCAGATTTCATCTGGGAGATTTAATAGAAGACCAAGGCTACTTTTTAGGTGTGAATATGAACTAGCCTCCGTGATAAGACAAATGTTCTTCTTGACAGAGCGTAACAGACCTCGGGGGGGCTTGGAAGCCAGCAGATGACCAGGGTGCGGGGCGGTTTTCAGAAAGCTCCGCCACATCCACAGGAAATTCGAACAGTAATATGGATGATGTCATGGGAAGGAGCCAGAGAGAGCCGGAAAGGTAAGGCTCCACTTAGTTATTCTCCCAGAACAGAAGAAAAATGAGCCATGTAACATGCAACATTAAGGCATTTGTATTCGCTTTGCAGGGAAAAACAGATGACCAGTCCCAAGCTGTTCCTCCCAGAAGGCACAACATCCACAGACAAGGTGATGCCTGATTCTTTTATTACATCAACACTTATTAGAACCTGTTTCTGTTCTTGAGGTTGGGTTAAGTAGCCTGAGGTTGTCGCTGTCCCAGTCGGTTGAGCGATATTAATTATGACGGCCGCGGGATGTCTCTGAGATGATGTAATTTCAGCAAGGATAGCGGGGGCCTCTCTCCTAATCATAGGAGTATGTAGAAACATGTGTGCCTGCAGTCAGACTTAAAGGAATTTTTCTTTTCGTAGACGTTGTGCCAGTAGCAGAGTTTGGGGTTTATGAATCAATATGCCACTTTTTCAAAGAGCAGAACCTCTTCCTGTTCCACCAACGTGCCTTTTCTCGTCCAGATGACTAATAAAGACTTCGATTGGTCGAAAGGCCAGGTTGCCATGGTCTCCTACATCCCAAATCTGGTTAACTGTGAGCTGTCAAAGACCTGTCTGGCTTTATAGATGAGGTTATACTGTCAAGCAGGACTAAAATTACTCAGCTTTCTGAGTAGATTAGGCTGTTTGTTTGTAAGCTAGCATGCCATTTATATATGCCTGTGGTTGTGTACAAGAAAACTGAAACGTGTCCGAACATATTTTTAGGGTATTGAGGTTGTTCAGTGTTAGCTTGAGGTTGCTGCTAAACTGTAGCCCCTAATATGACGAATATGTCGCTGCTTTCCTTCAGGAAGGGCAGCGTCAAAGACAAGAGCAGCACCCAGAAAGTACTAGGATAGAAGGGTTCTTTGTTCAGTTGGAGCTGTTGTGGGAGGAGTTACAGAAGAACCGGGAAGGCCTGGTGGAATACCAGGATTTGGAGAAGCTCGACCAAAAGGTACAGCTTTAGGCAGAACACATGGTTAAGTACATGCTCATGGTTAAGTACAAGCCACATCCATCCATGTCCTAACCACTCATCCCAGCTAACGGGGAATGTTCCCAGATCTTTAGCCAATGTTATGTGAAGTTCTCCTCAAAGTTGGCAGATAATGTTCTTACTGTAATGCTAATGGAACACTATTTTAACATTTTACATTTTAACAAAAGGCCTGTCATTGTTGTATAATATTGATTCATAGTGAAAAATTATTTTATAAAAGCACTTCATGCTCTGTACTGTGGACAAGCGATCCAACCTTGAACCCTTTGATAACCTCTCGATAACCTTTGGGTTTGAAAGCCAAAGTGAGGGCTGCACTGGGGACAGGATGCGAGTTTATCGGGGGGCATGCAAATAGAGATACCAGTTAGCCTAATCGCATGTCTTTGGACTGTGGCAGGACACCTGCATGACACTGCGAGAACATGCAAACTCATTAACCAAAACACCCACCATAGGAGAGCTCTGCGCCACCAACCCTGGATGTGTGTAGCGACAAATACTGCCCACTGAACTACTGTAACATCCTGAGGGTCACAATTAAACATTTAAAAGCAAAAAGAAATGGTGCGTTTGCATGTTCTCCCCATATCGTCGTGGGGTTTCCTCCGGGTACTCCGGTTTCCCCCCACAGTCCAAAAACATGTTGAGGCTGATTGGAGTTGCTAAATTGCCCATAGATGTGCATGTGTGGGTGACTGGTGATAGGCTCTGGACCCCACGCGACCCAGTAGGATAAGCGGTTTGGAAAATGGATGGATGGAAGAAATGGTGCTGTTTATTGTAGTCTATAAACCAATGCAAAAATGAAACGGACTCCGTTATTATAATGGATTCTGTTATTATACTGTATCTAATCAGTTGGAAATTAAGCCTGCCCACTCATTCAGTCATTTAGCCAAAGGTCAAGTACAAAAAATTGAACACTAGCCAACCTGACTGGTAAAACAATGCATGTTGTACTGCATTTTTAGTGAATTAGTAGTAAAGTGAAGTAGTAACAATTCTTCATTTCTACCCTTGTATGTAATTCTCCTATTTTCCTATCATGCAGTTTTACTGGATGGCATTGGATTTACAGATAGATATATCGATCTTCCTCTATTAAACATGTGTCAGAATATAAACAGACGCCTTCTCGTTCTGCTTGCTTTCTGCCACTGTACAGGTCATCGAAGCTTTGAAAGACCTGAATGACCTGGGTTGCTGCTTGCAGTCAGCGGACACTGCTTCAGTTCCCAGGGATCCTGTGAGTGGAGCCAAACAGCAGAAACCCGTCCTTGAGGGGAAGATGCCTTCGTGTGGCTCTGAGATGAACCAGCCACCGAGTGAAGGACATTTGTACACGCAGCAGCTGTGGACACGGTTGCTGACAGAGGATGAGAAGTTAGTACTCTTGGCCGTATGGGGATGCTATTGAATGACAGACGGTAAACTCTCAAATCTTGGAAGATGGAGTTTATCATACCGTATATTGCTGCGCGTTCTAGGTACCAAAGCACGCTGAGAACTCTAAAGCAGGAGAACCTTGATCCAGAACATTCAGACTGGCAGATGGCCCTGGAGGAGAGCCGGGGTTTTCTGGAGAACGGTCAGGGCAAAGTTGAGCAGGTAGGCTCCAAATTACCCCAATGCAACAGTTACAAGCAATGCTGCAGGCTTTATGACCCAGTGAACATGTAATCTCACTATAGCCTGTGTGGTACAGAGGTTTAATACAGCCAGTGATATATCTCCCAATAAAGCAGAAGTGTTGCTGGAGAAATGGCTTAACATTTTGTAAAATTTCTGAATATTGCTTAATATTGCTGAATTATGTTTCCCCAATGACATGTTCTGCAGTTGTAATATTTGTATTTTCTATTATGATTTACCAGTCTTGGTTTCCAGTGAGATGAGCTCATGTCCTATTAATGGTGATAGTAGAAACTCTGGGGTTTGCTGGAATATAATTAGCATGAATGACATTCAAAAGTCCGGTTTGTAATGTGTTTCTGTCATGTTTTCCGCTGCGATTTGGGTTTGGCAGCGCCATTGTTATGTCTGGAAGAGAGTGGTCCTTTTAGGAACAGTGTTTCGCCCGCACTGCAAAAGCTTTGGCAAGCTGGGGAAATGTTTAGCAATGGGAAGTCGGGGCATTGAGGAGCTGTTTATTCAGGTAGAATAAGGAAGCTCACAGCAGTAATACAATCTGATGGATATAGCCAATGGCAGTGCTTACCACCACTCAAACCACATGTTTGCGGGTGGCCCCCTGTTGGCAAAAGACAGTCACTGCGCTTGGAGAGGATGTGACTTTTTGAGTGGACTAAACAAAAATGTCTTTTGATGTAGCAGAGGTTGGTAGTCTGGCGTGGTAGCCTGTAAAATTAGGCCAAGAAGACCTGCACAGGACTAAAGAGGCAGATCTTAGAGTCGTCAGTGCAGCAGCTATGGAGCGATGCGAGAGATATTACGTTACATTTATTAAGCAGATGATTTTATCCAAAACAACATACAGTTGAAAAAGTAATTTAACAGGACCTTCTATCAAAGATACAGTATGCAGCTGCTAGGAGCACTGCAGTGTTAATTTTGCTGATCAAATCTAAAACGAAAAATACTTGTCGATGACATTTTTTCTGTGACAAAAACGGAGCATACACCGCTTGTGTCCCGTCCCGGTTGTGGGTTCCATACCCCTAGTAACCTAACGGCCTGCTATAATGACAGCTTTCCAGATGTTTCTTTCAGGAATTTAGAGTGGAGAGAGGTAGACTACGTGTGTGCACGTGTGTAAGTGCATGTGTAGACTATGACTAAACTTGTTAGTTTCATTTGGCTGCACGTACTGTAGATTTAGAGTAAATATCCTGTCATTTTCATTGACTAAAACTAGACTCAAACAAAAACAAAATAAATAAAATGAATAAATATGACTGAAACTAAGTTGCATTTTCGTCAGAGGACTGAGACTAAAACTACATCAAAATATGGTGTCAAAATGAACACTAGGGCACAGCCTGTTTTGGTTAGTGCCTGACGGTTTGCGAAGCTCAGAGACAGCAATGCATGCTGATTCCGGAAGAGGCCCCGGGTTTAAAACCCACCTTGTTTGCAGTGTTATTATAGCCTGTGATCCCATTATTTGAGAATTCATGAAATTGAGAAATTTTAATTAGTAACCTTTTGGTGACTATAGAGAGCAGTGTGGCAGTTCAGTGGTTAGCACTGCAGCCTTCCGCCAATGGGGGGGGACCAGATTTCCCCCACAATGTGATACAAAATATAACTTTTTATGTTGTGGTGTCGTTGCACCCTGGATGGTATGTCATGAACTTACAATGACACAATTACACTGGGGAAGCTGCCTGTATGTCTTTGGGCTGTGGGTGCAAACCAAACTACCCACAGGAAACCCAGACGATACAAGAAACACATGCAAACACACACAGAGCGAAGGTGGGATTCGAACCCACAATAGTGCTAGGAAACACAATGCCTTCGATGGTAATTATAATAACAATGATAACAGTCCATTGATCATTGCTTTTTACGCGTCGGCTATCAGAGGAGCGGCTGAGGATGCACGGTGACTCGGCTTCAGAGAACATCTGCAGGAACATCTGGATCTCACTCCTGTGTCTTCCTCGCCTGTGATTCATGTGCATTTATTTAGTACTCAGACTACACTTTATTTAGTCTGGCTCTGTAGTCCGTCTGCATTATTTTGCATTCATTTTGCAATTTGCTGTACTGTAGTTTGACACTGGTTATACAGTGAGATCCATTTCACTTTTAACTGCATTGCTTTCACCTTGACACACCTTCCTGCTCATAAAAAGTCATTTAGTCACCCATTGCAGCCTGTTTAGGGAGAAAAACAAAACAAAAGCATTCATGGCATTTGTTTGGTGACAGGTCTTTTATTATTTGCATGATCAATCTGTCAATCAATCAGTTAATCAATCAATCAGATTTTATTTATATATCAGTTTTCCTGCAAATTCAATGCAACACAAAGTGCTTTATATAATAAAAAACAATATCAACCCACCCGTACTGCCACCCTCACCCAAACTATGTAAAATGAAGGGACAAAAGACATGAAAGACATAAATAAAGTATAAATAAATCAGTAAATAAACAATTAAATAGATAAATAAGTGAATAATAAAAAATAGACACGACAATAAAAACAAGAACTGATCATAAAAACAGGATATTGGGAAACAGGAATGAGGTCAGTAAGTTGGAAAACAGACCTGATTCAGCATCGAAGTTTAATTCGTTTGTGTCGTCACTCAGCACTCATATCAGCAGGTGTGACGCTTCAGACCCCCGCAGCTTATACCAGTAACCTGACCTAAAATTGGCAGCTGTTGACAGCTTCATTAAACAGCTTCATATTGCAATTGCTAGCAATGTTTTCGTTAATTTATTTATATTTATAATGTATTTTCAGTGAAAGTACGCAAGAATATTGTTATGAAACACTGCCAGTAATAAACAGAAATATTTATCACTATAAACAAAGCATTTGTTCTCTTTAACTAAAAAGTATGAAATACTTTAAAATGTTTTTATAAGCAGTTACTTCTATTTTAATTTGGTGACGTTTTATTTAGTATTTTTGTGATCATGTTTATTATTTATTGTTAAAAATGCTAATACATGATTAAGGTGTGATGAAAAGACTGGAGCAGAACGAGACCCTCACAGGAAGCGAGATTAAATGGGCATCACAAAGCTTGATTAAGCAAGTGTAACGGGAATGAGTAATGTGTTATTTTGCCATTTGTATGTTCATGATGGGCGGTGTAATAGTGCAGTGTTTAGCATTGTTGCCTCACACCCCTGGGTGTGGGGTTTGAGGCTCCAGCCTGGCTCCATGTGCGTGGAGTTTGCATGTTCTCCCTGTCTTCTGTGTGACCTTGAATAGGACAAGTGGGCACAGAAAATGGATGGATGAGTATAAGTACAAAGGAACTCTTCAGTTTTTGCATTTCTCATATAAATACAAGTCAGGGAAACTAGGTGTCTGAGCACAGGGTCAGCTATTTATACAGCACCCTAGGAGCATTTTTTGAGGGTTTAAGGGTCTTGCTCAAAGGGCCTATGGTGATGTGAATATTCTGGGAACGCTGGGATTTGAACCAACAACCTTCTGATGACACACGCAGAGGCCTAATCCACTGATCCACTCTTCTCATAATGAGCTTTTATGTGGATTTTTTCTCAGACCCTCCTCGTTTGGATCAACCACAGCGTGTCCCAGTCCACCATCCTCAGCATGGACATCTTGGATGCAGAGAGGGACATGTCCATCGACCGGGAACCGGACTGTGCCCGGCTAGAGGTGCTGCAGGAGCAGCAGGACAAGCTGGAGGTCAGAACCCGCTTTGGCTCTTAATACAGAGTCAGGGCACTACAGCAGTGTTTCCCAACCCGGTCCTCAGGGGCCCACAGGCGGTTTTTGCTCCCTCCCAGCTCCCGGTAAAACACGGACTGTCTGAGGGTCCTCGAGGACCAGACGGGAAAAAAAAAAACTGCTCTCCACGCTGGTCACCGGAAGCTGCAGGCTCCCCTGCAGCTGTCAGCAAATTAAGCAAGTAAATCGACACGGGTTTGTAAACAGCATCTGTCAGCACGTGTTCTTCATTACGTCTTATTGGGCTATAAAGATAAGTATATGTTTAATAAATGTTTTCCGTCTACGCCAATTAAGAATGCAGCGTGGCCTTTCAGAATTCTCCTCTGGAAAAGAGGACATCTTGCGGTGACGCCTGGCGTGCCCCGAGTTTCCGAAAGCCACCGAGGGCTCAGGCAGTCCCCGTTTCGCTTAGCGCTCCTTCCAATTATATAAGCTGCAGCATGTGATCCCACCACACAGAGAGCACCACGTCCTGCCAACAAAAGGCCTCATTGTGCGATGGCGTGCGTGCACTTGGGATGGGGGAGTCTCAGGCTCCGGTGGTCCGCTGCATGAGTCATGTTTGGGCCGGTGTTACGTGCATCCCATGTACGCACAGCTGCGCCGCGTCTGATACCACGAGGAGCTGCGTTACCTCACCTCTCTTACTAAAATAGCACTATAGCTGTGGAGCAGACACCTCATTCCTCTGAAGCTCGCTTGGGAGCTTTTTCAGGAATTTTCCCACTGAAGCCTTAGTGTTATCGATTACTACAGAAGTGTTAGAAAGGCAGGCTGTCGCAGCGGCTGAAATATTCAAGGGATCTGGTTATTATTAACGGTAGAGTACACGGGTAAAAAGGCAGAGGTCGCAATGCAGTTGATACCTTTAAGATCTGCTGGCCCCCTCATGGTAGGTTTCTTGGATTGTTCCCTGTCAGACGGATTATGAGAGCATCAGAGAGGAGTTGGTGAAAATGGGGGTGCTGGCCGAGCGATCCGAGGTCACGTGTCCTAGGAGTGACCAAGTCCTGGGGGAAGAGGTTAGGGCGACTCTGGAGGCCTGGGAGGAGCTGGACAGCAGCATGGCGGAAAACCGGGGCCGTCTGCGGCAGCTGCGGCAGCTGCAGGATTTCTTTTGCAAATACCAAGCGATGATGTAAGTGATGGAGAACAGGAATGGTGTCCTTTTACCGCCAAGCCCCCGCATCCATTGCTCTGTTATTCATAAATATCACAAGCATGCTGTTTGATGGTAGCTATTACTATTGCCATGGCAACGTCAATGAGTAAGAACTGTAGTGTTTTTATAAATGTATGGAATATAAAAACATATAAAACAAAATAAATTTGACGTGTGTCAAGTATGATGATAATTTGTATCTCGTGTTTTTTTCGTTCCTGAATTTCTCCCTGCTTAGTTTGTGGCCCGAGTTCACACAGGGCTGTGTCTTCTCTGGGACTGTGGCGAGCTCTGGAGACGGGGGCTCGGAGCTGCATAGGGAGCAGAAATCCAGGCAGTTCCAGGACCTGGCTGCTGCAGGGCAGAAGCTCATCGATGAGGGACATCATCTAACAGAGATGGCAAGTTAGCTTTTCTGTTTGACTGCGGTGCTGGTCTGACTCAGCGCCGTCATGGATGACTGACGGGTTATGATTCCTCAGCAGATCCAGGAACGGACGTGGGAGCTCCGGACCATGCTAGATTGGGTCCGAGGGCACTGGAGTCACAGGAAGCAGAACTCTGAACCCGGAGGCAAGGCAACATCAGAGAAAAAGGTACTGCGGTAATGCACAGCTCTGGTAGAACGTCTGTTGACTTGCCAGTGAATACGATAAGCCAAGTCAGTGTAGCTCTGATATTACTCACAGTTATAGTAAAAGAATTGGATATAATTTCCAAAACTAATAAGTATTGTAGGGGCGCTGTGGTGGTACAGTTGTTAGCACTGGGACCAGGGGTGGAGTCTCTGCCATGGCTTCATGTGGGGAATTTGCATGTTCTCCGTGTTGTCATGGGATTCCCTCAGAGTTCTCTGGTTTCCCCCCACAGTCCAAAAACATGCTGAGGTGAACTGGAGTTACCAAATTGCCTGTAGGTGTGCATGTGTGAGTGAATGGTGTATGAGTGAATGGTGTGTGAGTGAATGGCGTGTGAGTGAATGATGTGTGAGTGAATGGTGTGTGAGTGAATGGCGTGTGTGTGAATGGCGTGTGAGTGAATGGTGTGTGAATGAATGGTGTATGAGTGAATGGTGTGTGAGCGAATGGTGTGTGAGTGAATGATGTGTGAGTGAATGATGTGTGAGTGAATGGCGTGTGAGTGAATGGTGTGTGTGAATGGCGTGTGAGTGAATGGTGTGTGAGTGAATGGCGTGTGAGTGAATGGTGTGTGTGTGAATGGTGTGTGAGTGAATGGCGTGTGTGTGAATGGTGTGTGAGTGAATGCTGTGTGAGTGAATGGCGTGTGAGTGTGCCTTGTGATGAGATGGTGCCCCATCCTGGGTTGTTCCCTGCCTTGCACATATAGATTATAGAATAGGACCTGGACCCCTGTAACCCTGAATAGGACAGGTGGGTGCAGAAAATGAATGGATGGATAATTTTTGGATACAATTTCCAAAACTTACGTATTCCACAGGATATGTTATTGTGAACCTTTTTTTAAACTGAGTTTTGTAAACATAACAAAAGTGGATTACATGAGGAGTGAGTGAGTTTTAGTTTCCAACACTATAACATATGATGAGGAAGCCTGACTTTAGATCACTGGCAGTCTCATCTCAAAAAACAACAAAAATGGAATCTGTGTGTTTTGGAAATTTTGTGCTACACTCAGCAAAATCCTAGAACATACCTAGAACTGTTCTTTAATTGGTATGAACTGAATTACTGTAAAATATAATTTATGTTGACGTGTGAGCTCAGATGCTTGGTTTCCTTTACCTGAAAATATACTGTATATACTCAAAGATAGGTTTACCCTCTAAGTCTTTTTTTTAACAGCCAATTCAGTCAGAGCCCCACCCTGCATCAGAGACGTCCATCTCTTCACATCCCCCCGGTGGCTGTCATGTTCTTCTGGGAGCTGACAGCTGTGATGAGGGGTTGAATAAACCGTGTTCTGAGCCCGAGTCCAAATCTGCACCCACCAACCAGGAGTCACCAAATACAAGCCCTCTCCAGAGAGAGACTCCCAAGTCTCCTGTCTTTGTCCTGACTGAACCCACAGCTCCTTCTCTGGGTGGCACCGTGAACCTGGTCCTCAGCTTTGGGGAGTCAGGGGGAGGCCAACTGCAGGTGCACGACGTCCCAGAGGAAGCGGCTGCCTCCGAACCCAAACACAGGGTACCCTACTCCTATGCTGCCCGTTCTGTTATTATTTAACTATAGTAACCCTCACAACAGCTGCAAAGGGAAAAAAAACTGATTTCCCCTTACAGGGAATAACGTTCCTGTCCGCCTCTTTTGTAGTCATCTTTCACATGCATTTTCATCTTATTACCCAGACAGCTGAATTTTTCCTCTTTGTCGTTTTAAAAAAAAAATGAAGAAAAAGAAGCTCCCAGAGGTCCCGCCGCAGGGCTTTTTGGAAAAATAATTTTGGTAGTGAACGAGAAAGATTTATTTTCAGAGCGCTAAAGAGGTAACAGGTGGCGCCGAATGCCAAGCGCTTGAGAACACGCTCGGCTGTTCTGCTCAGGCACGACGAAGCCGCCTTCCTCCGCCGGGAAGCGGCGCCGCTTAGCTCTGCACCTCAGGACTGAGCCGTAAGCGCAGCGCTCCGGCGCCATTTGCACGCCTTAAATTACGTCGTTATCTGTAAATTCGTAATCCAGGCATGCATACCCCAAGGGGCATTACACAGCATGCAAACAGAGATTAGCTACACGAGAGCATAAAGAGTATTGGAACCAAACCAGTTGTCCATCAATTGTGCTGAGGCGAATGCAATTTGTGAGTATAATTTTAGCATTAGTGACAGAAGAGTGTAATATACAGATTACTTTGTCTCTCGTGCCAATAACGACCGCATCTAAGGGAAAAAGCTAACATTACTTTTCCACGCGTGTCAGTTTACGCGTGTCAGCCTCTTTTCCAATAATTTCCCCTCGATCAGTGTAGATACCTTCAGAAAATATTATACTACATACTCAGATGCATCTCTCCTCCAGGCTGGAATTACGTCCGTGTTTATTTTTCATGCACTTTTGCGTTTTATATTAGATTTAGAAGTTGCTTTTTGGGAAGTTTTCCTTTATTCGTTGTGTCGTGTATGATAGGTGAGAATTGTCAGGTATGGTTCATGAGTCCAGTGTGCAAATGCAATTTGTAGTGAAGTGTTTTCGTAAGCGTTAAGATTCTCTAGGATTTTCTTTGAATCATTAAAGAGCCATACAAGGTAATTCGGAAAGAACGTGAGAAGTTGGCGGTCTGCTCCATTTTAACGTAATAAAATTATCTTTAAGCACAAAAATGTTTTTGAAATGGTTTCATGTGGCGCATTTTGTGTATTCTGTTTGGAGGATGGAAGTCATCTTGCCTAATTCAAATAGAATGTTGTTTCTTTGTGTGGGAAAGGACAGAATCAGTGTTTTTATTTTCATGGTACTAAAAAATTTTCAATTAGATTTGAATGTGTGATGCTCCTATTTTGCATCAACAATTCAGACAAATGACTCAAATTGCCGAGAAACGACCTAATTCGGTTAAGTGGGCACTCACACAAACACAAATAATCTGTTGTTTGTTGTTGTGTGCTGGAGGGACTCGAGGAAAAAAGTGCCCTTCGCAAACCATATGGAGTGTGAATATGCGAACAGGCTGAATTGCTCGAATTACAGGCTTGGCCCCTACAGAGCTTGGATGTTGGTTTCTTCTTGCCGTTTTATGTTCTGCACAATTGTTTGGGTACTACATTGGTAGAGCAACTATGGTTAGTGTTGACAACAGTGATATGTTGCTTTTATGTGCACAACTTTCTGGATCACTATTTCATAGCAAGGAAACAATGCATTTAAAATTATTTCAATCTGCTTTACATGAGAGTAGACAACACACTGTTTTCTTCAGAAAAGCTGACTAAAATTGTTCAGAACAGCAGGTCAAGACCTGGGTTTTTAACCATAGCTCTAGTTGTCTTGAACGGTGTTTCCCAATTTGATTCTCGGGGACCCCCAGCGGCCCACATTATTGCTCTAGGTAGGAGCAAAAATGTGGACTGTCTGGGGGTCTCCGAGGACCGGGCTGGAAAGCACAGTGGAATCTGACAGGGCCGTTAGTTTGATTGTCCCGTACCTGCCTTTTGCCATTACTTATGTCCCGTACATGCCTGATGCCATTACTTATGTCCCGTACCTGCCTTTTGCCATTACTTATGTCCCGTACATGCCTGATGCCATTACTTATGTCCCGTACCTGCCTGATGCCATTACTTATGTCCCGTACATGCCTGATGCCATTACTTATGTCCCGTACCTGCCTGATGCCATTACTTATGTCCCGTACCTGCCTGATGCCATTACTTATGTCCCGTACATGCCCTACAACAACTGGCATGTGTTAGCCTCCATGTTTTCCTGGAGTGTCCTGTATGGCATGACCTCCTGCTTGAGTTCCCATGAAGTTCACTTTGAACTGCTTCCCAGCAGGACAGAGGCCAGACGCAATGTGGCTATTAGCTGAGGAATGTGCAGCAAGACATTCAGAGGGCCCCCACATCACTGAATATGATTTATGAATGTGGCAGCATAGGATTAGTCAAGCAAGTCATAGGTCAAACCATTGCAGCTGTGTACGAGCACTTTTTACACCATGTGATATTGATCAAGTCCTGAGGAGAGCTTGAGTGTAGTAATACATGGCCTTGAGTGTGTGGTACGAGGGTTTATTGCCAATTCATAACAAAGCAGAAGTAACGCTTTGTTTGCATGTGTACTAAATAATTGATTATAGTTTGTTTAGTCTTAGCAGCACCTAAGCTCTCAACTCACTATCCTGTGTGACGTCATTACTAGTAATAAGTATATAATTTACATCCTGCAGTCCATTTCCCAAGGAACACAGGAATTTACATTAGTGTAGTTCATTAATCTAGTTAATGAGGCTGCCTGCTGCACTCAGGTCATCTTTGAGTTATGCAGGTACCTTCTACATTTGATGCATGTATTACAGATCATAGACCATATGATGTCTCTTCTTCTCACTAGGTGAGTGCCTATTTGCATGTCAAGGAGAAGCAAGCCTCAGATCTTCTGCTTGTGACTGGCCCTCCGACCCACATCGTTAGCAAAGCCCAGGTATCCATCTGTCCTCCTGCCACCACCTGCTCCCAGGAAGTAAGCATCACACCCTTCCAAGATACAACTAGGTGTGTCTCCAGCTCCACCTTCAGCACGTTGAAGAGCAAGAGTGAGAAGAGGAAAAAGAGATCCCACAGACACACCATGCGGAGTATGATGGGAGTGGATCCGGAAGACCTGGATCTAGTTCACAGTTGCCCCATCTATAGCAGCCATACCTGGCCACTTGATACAAGGAAAAAGAAAATACCAAAAGCTAGGCTTGCTAACACAGATTGTTTGCCCTATCTTAAAAACCCAGTCGCAAAGGACATTGTTACAAAGCATAAAGGGGATTGTTTTGCTTCAAATGGAAAAATCCCCAGCGAGTGTGACAAGAATCAATACAAATATCTCCCTCTTGGCTCAACTTTGACCTTTGACCTTCCAAAGGACTTGGGCCACATTCCCAGCATTCCAGCTGTCATCACCATAGACCTGCCAGAGACAAATGGCAAGAACGTCTTCAGTAGCAACGTGGGCCAGAATTTGAATACAGACAGGCACGAAGGATTAAGCACTTTCGAAATGACACACTCACCATCAGAGCTCAAAAGAGAGGAATCCAAATCTGACAAAATCACCGAACAAAAGCAAATGCCCTGCAAAAAAGACTCGTGTGAAGGTCCCGAGTCACAAAATTGTGATTTGAACCTAGCTTCATGTCTGCCCCCATGTGAACCCCTACCTGAACAAGAACACACTACCGAGGACCATCTCTGCTGCACTTCACAGAGTGACACATCAGACAAACTCAGTCGTCTCTCTGGCTTTAATAGTCCGTTTGAGGAAGTAAAGCATAATAAGCATAGATCGTTGCCCTTGGGACTCTCTAGTACAAAGCTAAACAATAACAGTCATAGCCCCCATGTGCAAAATCAGGATAACCAGTGTAACAACAAAGCCCATGAGCACACGTCAAACTTATTCAAAGTCAAACACGTATGTCCAAGTGTTCACACCAAAATCCGGGACTTGAACGGACATATATACCATTCTCCTGCTATGTGGCTAAGAGGTCAGGTGAGCTGCTCAGCTGCTAGCTTAACTGCTAGCTCACCTGCTTCAATGTCGCTCAAGACGTCTACCACCAAGAAGGAGGATTCAGCTGACTTTGGCCAACATGTGAAGTTCACTGCTGGGAAAGTTGTAGGTGGTCCTGTTCCAAAGGCAACAGGAGAGGTGGTGGGGTCACTGGAGAAGGAAGTCACTACTGTTCGTAAAAAAGACAATTGCAATTCCTCTGAATCGGGAAATGGTGTTGTGCTGGGCGCCATTCATCCAGATCATGGACAGTTCGAAGAGGAAGAGGCGGAGCTAAAGGACATCTGGAACCGAATCAATGGCTACAAAACCTGCCAGGGTGTCCACGAGAAGCTGGCCCCCGCTCCTACCACACAGTCAAGAAAGCTCACCCCCCCAGACCAGGACAAGCTCTCCAGGAAACCGGTTAATGTGTCTACACACAACCTCCTGGTGGCAGAGTTTAAGCTGCCAGCTTCTATACAGAACCGTCTGGGCTACAACAAAGAGCAGAACCCAGGGCAGGAAAACCTCATGCAGAGAGAAAAGGCATCGTGGCAAAGTCCTCCCTTAAATCAGCAGCAGGGACAACACACAATACTGACAAACCAGACAGCTCTCAGTCTAGGAACATCTCCCAGCACAGACTGCCGTAGTACATCATGGAAGTCGGAAGAAGCCATAGGAGAAAATAAAATCAACAACATTAGCTACTCTTCAATGGTAAGGTTTTCCAGTCACTTATGAATGCATAGGTTTCAGCAGTTCAACTGTGTATTTGTAATATCTGAATATATGTTTTTATCTCATGTCATGTGTACGTAGAACACTGAAGCATCATCCATAAAAATTCCTTTAAAAAAATGTGGTGAGAATAAATAAATTAGTTTTCAACAGGACCAACCAGAGAGCCTGCTGTTCATTCACATCTGTTCAGAGGACTGGACTTCCTTTTGTTGAAACAATATCATGTCAAAGCAATACATTCACTCACCAGTAGAGGGCAGTCTTGGTATATGATCTGAATACAAATATTTCAAAAGTTTATTTTCATTATAAGAGCGTAAAGTCTTGCACAAAGGGAGGCTGTGTTTCAGGACTACTGTATCATTTCTTGGAGAGGAAGTAAGTTCTCCAAATACCTAGAATTCCAATAATAAACAAAGATGCTTTTAGTACATTTAAGGTCTGGAAATAATCACACACTTCATTGCAGAAGGGTAAAAGCCCAGATTGCTATTTCCACAATATTTTAAAGTTATAAAAATGCAATTTTCTTGACTTTCATACTGTGGTTTTAATTTGTAACTTGATGATAATTTAGATTGTAATTGCCAACATGGTTTTATGTAACTATATAAGATTATCTATGTATCTATATCTATCTATATCGATCTATGTATCTCTATCTATAATGAATATTGAGCTCAGGGTGTTATTTGGGGTTATTTGGAGTGTTGCCTCAATACTATTAGTACCACACTGAGGTCATGTGTAATAATGTCTCCTACATGTATGCAATGAAAAGTAACATTTACGATTGTTGTGTCGTCACCTAAACTCAGTCTGATTCAGTGTTTATGGATTCTTGCATTTATACCTTCCCCAGAATGAGGAGGTCCATTCAATGGATGGGGTTTTGGAAATGATGCATCACTCAGAGACTGCAGGAAAGGTGGGGAATAGCTGTGATGTTGGGATGGTTGTGATAGTCCTGATGTTTGCTTTGACGCTGTTAAGGTTTCATACTCAAAAGCCTTATTATTTCTAGTGCCTGTTTCCATCTGTTACACCCCAAACACTTTAAATGGAAATGGCATTCATGTAGCAGGAGGAATATGGCAATATGCTAAGCGGCGACGAGGACAGACTGGCTTGGATTAATCCGCTTTCCCTTCATAGTCAGGAACCCAGACGCTAACTAATATAACAGTGTAGAATCCCAGGACCAGTTTCTCAAAAAATCAGATAAGTTAGCAATCAAATTATAAAAGGGAAATGAATTTCATGTTTAGAAATATTAGCTTCTCTCTTGATTTCTGGACTTTGATTATTCAGATATCTATAGAAAGGAAAATATGAATATAAAAATCAAAATAGTTTATGTTGCCATAAGTATTTAAGACGTAATAATATTGCTTTTACATTATTTAGTAAAACCTGTGACCCAGAGCAAGATAAGCTCTAAAGCTTTTGCGAAGAAGACAATTTATAAAAGTCCAAGGCAGAGCATTTTCTGTAAGGCCAACACAGCTGGACTGTGTGATAACACAGTGTTTATGCAGAGCTCCTCTTCAAAATGATGCATTTGAGAGCAACTCCCTGACCCTCTTGGTAGAGAGAAGGGCTCGGTGTTTTACCCACGTTCATGATGTTTAATGGAAAACATGGTCATAGAAAAGCAGATCTTCAGGGCAGATCCTGGCCCAGCAAAACAGTGCAGCATAGCTTGCCTTCTCTGCTGCACGTCACTGATATGGTTTCATACTTGAAGGCCACCTGGACCACGTTCCACACCCTGCTGCTGAAAGAGTCGCTGTATTTTTACCGGCACAAGAAGGACATTCCGGAGGTAACCAAGACTACCGCTGTGTTGTGTTCGCTATTGTTGCCGCTTGGCAGATTGTTCCATCGAAAATCTGGTCACAGTAGGTTTTTGGTTTTAACCACTTGCTAACTGGCCAGTAAAGCAGACCCATACTGGGATCATTACTTTTAATTACTTTTAATTGAAATCTTGGCCTGCCTACAAGAATGTAGCTACTCACAGCTGAACTTTTTAATGTTTTTCATATTCTTTGCTGAATTATTTTACAGCTCCGGCTAGTACTGGAGAAATAATTCAGCTATTTCCTTTGTATTCAGGACTAGCTAAGTCAATAAATATTTCCTACGTAGACATTTTGTTAATGCAGAGTTCTTGGTAACACTTTACTTCTGGGGGAACAAGTAACTTAGTAACTCGGTTTCTACTCAAGCACAAACCATGAACAAATATACTGACTGCATGAAATACATGAAGCATTATGATTGCTTAATAATGAATAAACATGGTATCAGTATGTAACTATAGCAACTTATTTGCTGGTTAATTAATACATTAAGTAAGAGTATATTGCTACATTATTTGTGCTCCATAAAGTAAAGTATTACCAAATACTCATATGCAATAGTATTACATTTACAGTAAATGATGTCCATCCGTAGTTCAGATGTTTCATTGACACATCCCTGCTCTACATTCAGAGCTCAGCACCTGAGCTGACCCTTGACCTCACCGATGCTGAGTGCAGCACTTGCCCGGAGTGTACAGGGAGATCAAACTCTTTCTGTCTGAGGTGAGCATGAGAACATCTCATAAAAGACTCATCTTTCAATCATGCATAGTTATAATAAATACAGGATGCATCCACTTAAATGCAGTCTACTATAAATCTTTTATTGAATAATACGAAAATGTTAAAAATGGCCGTATACGTTTCCCTGGATCTACAGTGAAGATCTTGTCTTTAATGCCTTAGCGTGGTATTACATGTAAATGTTTCTCCTCCTTTTTGTGTGTAGACTGGGAAATGGGTCCAGGCACCACCTCAGTGCCTCTTCGCCGTTTTTGATGATGAAATGGATGCTGAAGATCCAGGCTATTTCAGCCGAAGGTGCTGAGTTTATACAGTCCCACTGTCTTGCGGGATTCATTCTGTCCTAATGTGGATCATGTGCATTTGTATTGCAGCTGCTCCTTCGCATTTCAGGTTCTGTTCACCATCTTGATCCTTTTCCTTCGAAGTTGCTGCGTGTGTTTGCAGATGCGTGCATGTTTTGATGTTTGTGTGCATGCATGTGTGTGACATTACCAGGTCGGAAGAAAACTCAGAATTCCCTTTCATCATTTGCGAAGGACCTCTCCCTCTCCATGTAAGAAATGCAGCCTCACACACTCCGCTTTGCAGAGGATACACACGCGCAAACACACACATAGACAAAACCTTTCCCTTGTGTGACGTAGCTCTCGATCTTTAGTCATCGTTATTTGTTTGCAAATATTCTGCCCGAGCACGTAATTATTTGCTAAAAGAGAAACTAGCTGTAATATAAAAAGTACTAAGTGATTAGTGTGCACTATTTTTAATTATGCTTTCATAAATTATTACAGAGCATTAAATGCGGAGTGGCCTTATATTTAATCAGTCATTGATCTATCCTTTTTTGTTTAATCGTTCAGTGAATTAACCTGGGTGATGCTTTTAAATTATGTGAAGAAAGAAATTACGCGTATCTAATAAGCAACATAAAATGCTTATTTTTTTATTATCTAGTTGCAAGTAATATCCACCTCACCTGCATTATAGCTACAATAATTCTTGTACTTCATGATATGTCCACTAGAGGGGAGAAGCACTGCAATTTTTTTGATGCTGCAAGGAAGAGTTCTATTATGGCATCAATTCAGAAGGATAAAGCAATACTAGAGGAGACAATAGCACTAAGGGCAGTTTCAGTATCGGTATATAAAGATGATTTAAAGCCTTTTGCAAATCTTTCTTTTGGCCCACAATAACTCAGCCACCTGTTTCCCAGGGAAGCCACCCCAAGCAGCCAAACCACGTGCCACTGCATCCCGGGGACTGACGGCATTTCCTCTTCCACTAAACACAATGGAACATGCAGTGCCAGCGCCGCAGAGTTGGGTGTCATGGCAAGCGAGAAGCCTCTGAACCCGCAGGGGGATTGTGGGGACATGAGGACCACGGCCTCACGTCCAGACCCAGGAAGCACTGGTGAGTGATGCCGTCAGCATTAATGGTTTTTCACGCCTTATTTGAAGCGGTTAAGATTTTCCAGCCTGATTTGTGCAGCAGGCAGTTTGAAGTGTCACACCTTAACATATACTTAATGTAGTAAAATGCACTGGTGTCTTTGTGCTTTGGAAAAATACAGAACAATTCAGCTACTAAAATGTGCAGTTCCTTTTCTGGCCAGCAGGTGAGTCTGGTCGCTGTGGTCACCATCTTCGTTAAGCTTTGGCACTGTTCATTAGAGGATGTCCACTTCCTCACTCCAATGCCAGTTTTATGTCTCCTTCTTCAGACCAGTGCCATTCCTTGACCGGGGATTCGAACCCTGGGCCGGCTCACTCCTACCTCTCTTCCAGCCAAGGCTGCCCCGCCAGGTCGTGCCCCTCACATTGCTTTACCTCAGGTATCCCTCTGAGGCAGTCTCTGCCTCCCCGTCACAGACAATGACCACTCCTTTCCTAGGAGCCTTTCTCACGATGCTGCTTTTATTCGCCATCTGCACAAGTACAGGTACACTGACATGCTCCTTTATCTCCGTCTTCTCTCCTTTGAGACATACCCATACATACTTTGATTTACGGATTAAGGGTCTTGTTCAAGGGCCTGACACATGTGTGACTATTCAGTCAAGGACAGGATTGAAACCGATGACCTTCTTGTCATAAGCACCGAGACTAAACCCACCCCCCAACCCCTGAGCACATCCCCTTCACCCCGCTGTAGCCCACTTGTATACAGTTTACCGCAGCATAAGCACCTCACACACAGCAGGCTACTACTCTACTTTACCCATTATCCCCCATCAAGGCCGCGGCTGTCTTCAGGGCTTCCCCTGGGGGGCCCCCTGCTGTGCCTCCTCCTTGCCACTCGCTGTGATGAGAGTCTGATATATCCAGCTGGGAGATATTCAGCAAAAAGCCCTATAAAACATTACTGTTATTATCCTGACACTTGCGCCTTTTCTAATGAGGAGACAGGTTGTTAATGGAATCGCACGTCGTCGGGAGTCGCTATTAAAGCAACACTCCAGACATGACGTACAGGAAAATTGTTCTCCAAAAAGCAGCCATTTATTTTTAATAACTGGTGGATGCTACATTGCTACCAGAACTAGCGGTGAATGTATCAGGTTTACAGGAGAGCACTTAGTGATGAATTAGGGGGAACGGTATGGTTTAATATAGATGAAATGCATCCCTTCGGTCCTGCGGTGGGTTTTACGACAGAATTCCTCTGGGGCCGTTTGCAAAGCGCCTTAACGTTGCACGCTGAAGTATCGCCCTGCCATTTAGCAGTCTGACGCGCACCCATTGTTGGATTATACCTACAGAATAGTGTGTGTTGGATAAAGGGATACGATTGTATCTTCCATGTTTGTATCAGATCCCTTTACTATTAAACCGTGGCTTATAGATTAATTATACTGTATTCATGCAGTAGCCATGGCGACAGGGGTGGGCCTGGGTGGTTCTGGGCTCCACCCAGATGGAACTCAGCCCCCCCCCCAATTCAGCATTTACCATGAGCGATTCAGCACGATAAAATGATGGTGCCTGACATGAATTTGTGTGCGTGGTTAAATCAGTCACAGGAAATGTGTTATTGAGATGGAAATGTTCTTCCTCTTAGTTTATTTGGTCTTAGTAATGTCTCAGCCATGGGTCATTTACAAACTGATAAAATAATATGCAGCGCAGTCTGTAGTGTGACTCTCTCACCAAAGGAATTGTTACGGGACTGGATCAGCTGATTCTCTGCTGGCACTATGGTTTCCGGTTCCACTGTGTTGCTGTGTCTCGAATGTGTGGTGCAATCACAACCAATCAGAGCGCTCTGCTTCTTTCAGCCACCTATCAGAAGATCACACCTGTTGCCCCTCCCTGTGGGCCGTCTGTGGGCAGTTCCAGCTACTCTGTGACTTTGCTCATTGGAGAGCAGCCCCCCGAGGCCGCTGGTCCGGGGGCCCAGTCGCTATGCCCCGCTGGCCAGCGGCAGGAGCCCTCCCTGGACGCCCGTCTCGCGAGGAGCAGCGCGAGTCTTCCGGAGCAACAGGAGTGTCACCAGTAGTGATAATGTTGGTGTGGATTTACCTCACTGGGGACGGCAGTGTTGTCTCAAAGGCTGGCTTGTGTGCCTGGGTGCAGAGCATATTGCAGTAGGCCTATACTTTTTCACTAAACCCAGTGTGGGACCAGTACAGGCATTTGACAGTACCTTGGGGGCTATTGCAGCATACTCATTCGGATCATCAAATGGAAGAATCCGTTATTAAAAAGGGCCATTGTGTGCATGAGCTGTGCAACATACGGCCAAAAGTATGGACTCCAGCGTGTCATTTCATTCCGGAACCAAGGCTATTAATATGAATTTGTCTCCCCATTGTTGCTATAATAGCTTCTGTTCTTCTGGGACGGCTTTCCATTAGATGTTGGAACATTGCTGGTGGGATCTGCCGCCATTCAGGTTGACTATTGATGTTGGGTGATCAGCTCCCTTTCTGTAAGCTTGTCTGGCCATAATACTTCGCAACTGAACATGCTCCCAGACGTTTGGACCTTCTCAGTCACCTCACTTGTGGTTGACCAAGACAGACATGTGGCAAAGTGACTTGTTGGAAAGACGGAGTCATAGTGCCAAGTGGAACATCACTAACATCTTTTATCCAACCACCCATTCTGCTGCTGATGTATATTACAGGATGTTGCATGACTGTGTGCTTCATTATACATCTGGATCAGCAATGGGTTTGGCTTAATTATGCAATTCCTCTAATTAATAGGGGTGTCCACATACTTTTAGCCATAAAGTGTATGCACCAAAAGATGTTTACCATTTTCTGATCATATTTAATATTTGTCAAAGATTCACCAAATACTCTTTGTTATTGCGTTTCCTCTGCTACGTTTGAAGATGATGGTAAAGAAACCAATTTATTCAGTAATATGTGTTGGTGTGGTGTGTGGTGATAATCTTAGATTCTGTAATAGATAAAGGTTACTACAGAAGTTGGGTTGTCTGGTCAGCAACCAGAAATACACTTTGGATGTAATTGCCTTAACTTTGCCTTTTGTGTATTTAACTGAAATTCATATTCTAACAGGTTTAAATTCACACAGGTTTGGGTACTTATGTGGTTGGAAACTGCTTGCCTTGATTGGGAACCAAAAAATTTCATGAAATAAAAAGTCAACTTTATTTACTGCACCAGGCATGTCATTCCTTTGTTTTGTGATTTTCCTCCACATACCCTGGCTTATTCCTGCAGCCCAACAAGATGCTTTTGGGCTAACTGGTGTCGCTAAATCTCATAGCGTTGGATTGTGTGTGCGTCCCTGTTCCCTGTGATGGACCGGCATCCCTTTCAGGGTGTAGCCCAGCGTGCTTCCCTGTACAGAGTGGCATAGAACTCCAGGCCTTCTCTTCACCCTGGATGGATGGATGGATGGATGGATTCATTCATTCATTCATTCATTATTATTACAGTCAGCCCTCATGCATTCGCGCTTTGTGAATCTGCGAAAATTTCATTATGCTGTTTTTTATTAAATATTTTTAATTTGTGTATGTATTTTTTGTGGTTAGCACACACATAATATTTTTACAACATTTCTGTACATCTTTACGTAATTTTTAATCAATTTAAATCAATTTGACTAAATACCTGTACCCTGTACATACAGTATGCTCTATTTTCACATCACACATTTGTTTTTTTTTTTAAAGGTAATGTATTAAGCTAACTTTAAATGAAATTAAAGTGTTTTGGGAGCATGACTGGGGTCATGTTTAGGGTTTAAACTATAGAAATAAGCACATATTACCATTTTTAGTGAATCTACCAAGCATCCGCAAATCCTCCTCATTTGCGACGGGTTCTGGAACCTGACCTCACGAATGTCCAAGGTCTGACTGTATTATTACACTGTAGTAATAATAATATTATAGTAAGTTATCTAAAATCTATCCTACACCCACTTACATCAAGTCATTAATGAATTGTTAATCCTGGAATATAGAGTATTCTGGCCACCGTCACAAGGCCTAATGTTTTTTCCATATTTCTTGATAGGATTTATCTCATAGTTACAGGTATTGATTTTGCAGGGCAGGAATATTCAAATCTGAAGGGTCTGTTTAATGATCAACTGTATGTTCAACAGAGAGCTTTCAAAATTCAGGTAATTCATGATGTCTTGGCCAGAATTTCCTGCCATATACTCCATGTTTTGTTTGTTTAAATGATTTATGCCAGTTATCTTAGCATTAGACTTTACAGTTTTTAATGATTTAAATATGACTCAGTTGTTTACCAAAGCAGTCCCAGCTGGCTTCCTTTTCTTATTCATATCACAGTCAGGTGCCTTTTGACTCAAACCTTCTTTGGAGCTCAGAGTCTCCACTTCCTCTGATACCTGCTTTTCACATAGTGGCTAATATTTTTGACATTCATAAGACCTGAATTGAAATGATTCAGGTGGGTGAATTTAATGCAAGAATGTCTACAGAATGGTAACCTTAACAGACACTTGTCTAGGTAACAGAATCTGGTCCCAAGCCGTATGTGAATATTTCCACATGGCAATTGAAGAGCAAAACTCCCAAACCCACTCAGTGCATTTTTAGTTGTTTTTGAGATGAGACCGCAAATGACCTGAAGTCAGGCCTCCTCCTCATGTTACAGTGCTGCGGACCAAAACTCACTTGGTCCTCATGTACTCCTATGAAGAACTTCTGTAAAATTCCCACAATGTATCCCGTGGACTTAGCAAGATGTGGAACCTCAGTTGTCGTGCTTTCATTTTCGACCCCAGAAAAACCAAAATCATTTGATTGAAAGTAAATTCCTCTTCATGTGCTTCCAGTAAATGAGTATCACCCAGTGAAAGGTCAGCCGGAGACCTCAGATCCCGCTGTCAGTTAAACCACGACGCTGCACTTCGAGTGATGATGTTCAGTGTCTTTGGGAATGAAGCTTCCGCCGTTCACATCCAGGATTTGTGAGCAAATTGGGAATTTTGTTCACTGTATTATTTATCGATTGACGTCTTCGTGCGTGGCTCTTCCGTCCCCGGCATGAGCTGAACGCTTTTCCCCTGCAGGCTGTGTGTGAGAGCTGTCAGGAGGCAGACTGAGAGGTGTTTATCATGAGCAGCCGGCTGTCTGCTGGCCCTCAGCTCTCCCTGCTAGAAGCTCCCCTAAGCCATGACTTGGCAGAACGTTACGAAAAATAAATTAAACAAAAGCAGCAAACGCGCCATGGTGTCATTATGCTGCTTGTGAAATTGTGCCAAAATGATTCCTGTCAATAATTTACATTGCTGTGTTTCCCTTGATATTATATACCTCATAAAATAAACATTGTAGCCTATTCATGACTTTTGTTCAATTTTAAAACGTGTTCTTCGGCTAGTGTGACCACTCAATCCATGTCAGGGGGACACTTAGAGCTAGGATAGGATTTGTAAACTACCATTTCGATTAATAAGACCTGGATTTTACTTAAGCACTGTGTTCTTGCTGTCTGCTGATTGGTCGGTAGTTTGTAAATTCTGAAGTAGCTCATAGTGTCCCCCCTGACATGGATTAGGTTGTCACCCCATATACGGCCCTTTTGCACGTACATAAAAGTAAATTACCATAAATACATTATTGTCTGAGTAAAGATATTAAAATCAAGAAAGTTACGATCTGGATAAGAAAAACAGTGCTTCCATTTATGAACTTATGCAATGTGTATATATAGATTGTGACGTGACTCGATCGGCGTACTGGGACGGCAGTGGGTCCTTTCACATGCCGCTGTGGAAGAGGAAGGTCGCTCATTTGGTTTCTTTGTCTGGCCGATAGTCTGCCTCCTGACAGCGCCACTGACTGGCCATCCCCAGCCACAAACTCTACGGAAAAGCCAGTTTGAGCCAGTTAGACCCTCTGATATAGTACTTGGTGGCTGCCCAAGACGAGCAGTTGCTCTGTTGTCTAATCTCGAGCGTCGGTAGCCGTGGCTCTCCATCACACATCTAGGTGTGGACAGGACACCCACACTGATGTCCGCCATCTTTTGTTCGTTTAGCTCCTTTGAACAGTCATCAGAAGACAGAAATTCACCTCTGGAAAAACACATGCATTTAATCTTAATAATACTGCATGTGTACTGTCAAAAGGATTTGTAAGTTAATAGCGTTGTTTTACTTTGTGTGAACCTTTTAAGCTCTTCTAAGGGCTTTATTAAGGTACCAAAGCAGAGGTGCTCTTATTCCTTTCCATTTGAAATGCCACCTGTTATGCTGGGCCCCACTCTCCTGTACACGGTTCCCCACCCAAAGACAATCAGGCTTGTTCCACACAACCACAGTGAAGACCTTTCGCACTTCTGCTCACGGTCACAAAATAAACACTCATGAGAGCTTTACTTACAAAAAAAGTTCAAAGGGGAGAATGAAACAAGTGGGTCTAAGTGACTACAGAAGCAAGTGGGTGTAAGGTGACTAGAGGAGGTGGGACCAACCAATCAGATGTCTTCAGCCTTCAGTGAAAATCTCTCTGAACCAATCATTTTTTTCGTTTACATCTTTATGTACGTAAAATTCCCATGGTCAAAATAGAGAAAGCCCATTTACACAGCCAGCGGTCATGTTAGCCAAGGAGGACCTGCCTCTCCTCTGATATGTATGTCTGCAGATCCACGCTCAAGAGGCCCTAAGTTAGATAATCCTGGATGAAACTTGCCCTGAAAAAGTGTAGAGTAGCTTTATCTCATTTACCTCATACAGAAGCGTGTGACACGGGGCGTAGGCTTTAAAACCGGAAGGAATGGAGGTGACTTGGACCTAATGGGAGTCATTAGGTCTATGTCCCACTTAAGCTCCCAGCTAATTTGTTAATTGCTCCAGTTGGAGCACAGTGTTTCCCATGACTAAACAGGATGACACCTAAGCTCCTTAGTAACACGCATGAGGGGCGAAGCAGGGTGGGGGGGGGGGGGGGTATTCCCACCCCGACAGTCTGACAGTGTGCTGCGAACTGAACAAGGCGGTTTAATGGCTTATGTATAAATCTGCTCCCATTTTAATAGGGTCACTTCACCTTTGTGTTGTGGGGACAAGTCCACACAATGTAGTACGTCCTGTTGGGGACATTTTACAGATCCCCTCAATTTTATAAAAATCTGTGAATACAACCAAAATCATAAATTAGACAAAAGTCTTGTTAATGGTTTGGTTACTTATTGTTAAGGTTTGGGCGGGGTAGGGATTAAGGTCGTCATTTTTAGGGTTAGGATATGCCCATAGAAATGAATGGAGAGTCCCCACAATGATAGGAATATATGAAGCGTGCGTGTGTGTGTGCGTGTGTGTGTGTGTGTGTGTGCGCGCACACGTACGTATGTGTGTGCATGCGTGTGACTGTCTCTGAAGGACCCTGGTCCTTGGAATTCCAAATGACCCCAGAAGGCTCGGAAAGGCGACATCGGCATTGTGATTCGGTCCCTTAACATATTCAGCAGCATATATTATAATACATTAGCCTCACATGTCATCAGTGTGCCAACAGCGCATGTAAAGCTCAGAGCTCTTTCTGAACATAAAAAAAAGTTTTCCTCAGGAAAATTGTTAAGTGCGCTCATTGTGAGCGCAGCCAGCTCGGCTAGACGGGCAATAGGGATGTGGAGGTTGACTCAGCATCCGTCCCTTCGCGCTCACATTCCCTCACAAATGCATGCTTGTGCAGCAAAATCCGCCCTGCCTTTAGCATCACAGATGCACTGTATCTTCGTTTTGGCTTTGCAAGCTTTAAAACTGCCCGCGGCATACAGTTTATGCGAACCAAATGTTTGCTATCACATACGAACTGCATCTTGTGCTACTGCAAAGCAGTGGGGTACTCTGTCCAGAGACCAGTACACGGCCTCTCTGTGTGGGTCTCCTTTCACAAGCTGTGTCAGAAACAGTTTGCAGGTGAGCTGGGCCAAGACATTTAGCTCTGTGCGAAGTGTCTGTTTAATTACACAGAGCCACCGCACCATGGCCTTCTGTGTGAGATGGAGTGACTTGTCAGACTGGGGTTAGAGACACCTCTTTACAGCAAAAAGTGCCTGCAATTCCAGTGTTTAGAAATCACTGCAGATCTGCAGTGAAATCATACGTCTTAATTCAGTCATTGTCTATAAAAATGCCAATATAATCACTCCTTTTATAATCAGAATTTCAGCAGTTAATAATCCTGCAACATTTGTTGTAGAAAGCGATGCCATTCTGACCTCACCGCTAAGACAAATCCTCAGATTAGCGGAGATGGATCCGTGCATTTCAAATATTCCTGATTGTAAAACCGCACCTAGGAGATCATGACTTCATGTCTAGCTTCTGACCTTGAGGCCTGTTTCTGTCAGAGCGGCTGAGCAACACAGACGACATCTGCTATCTCTGTGGAACTCCCCGCGAGTCGTGGCCGGGCGATCCAACGCGCAGAGCCGGAAACAGCCCAGTTTAACAATTGCACTTGGCTGAGCACTGGGCCCCCGCAGACAGAAAGCAGAATCCTGAGGGAGGGGGTGATTCACACTCCATTCAGGCTGCCTTCCGCCCACTCGCAGTGACTGACGTCATCAGCATGGGGGGCAGCCAGGTAATTTGGTATTTCACAGGTGTTGCTCTGGGATGATTTGCTGAGGGATGGCTGAGCTCCTACCAGGCAGAAAAAAGGGGGTGGTGTGGAGAGGGAGAGAGGCAGGGAGAGAGAGAGAGAGAGAGAGAGAGAAATGGGAAAGGAGGGAGAAAGGTGGAGTAGTGATGGTGGGAGAGAGAGAGGAAGAGAGAGAAATTGGAAAGGAGGGAGAAAGGTGGAGTTGTGATGGTGGGAGAGAGAGAGGGAGAGAAAGAGAGGAAAAATGCAATCAATTCCTTAAAGTTGGAGCAGTTCCCACAGAAAAGGGGGGTTGTTTTAATAAATTGTTCATGGCAAGCCTTGCATCCTTCAGCCAAAAAATCTACAGCCTCATTCCCCCCCATCAGCTTGCCGACATCATCAGGCCACAGCTGCAGATCTGCAGTTCTTCGGCTCTCTATATTGCGTGCGCATTTCGTTTCGAGCGTGCGTGAACAGAACGATGACGGAGAGGGTCGGAACATCCGCTCCACCGCTTTCCTGTCTTCATGTTTCCATACAGCTAGCCACGGGCCATCTGCTGCATTTGCATGCATGATCGTAATATGAAAATTAAAGCATAAACACTTAATGAGCTCATCCAGTCGAGCAGAAAAGACTCAGTGCAGTATGTTGACTTTGGTCCAACATTCTGCGCCACCTTGATCATAAGCTCTTCTCTGATCATAACAAGGTCTAATTATGAGTGCAGCTCTCACAGATCTAAGAATACGACCAATGTGAGACATTGTGATGCCTACTTTGAATTGGCTTATTTAATCTAGAAACAGCCTCATTAACACCTACATGTACAGGTGAAAAACACATGCTTGTTTGCTACCTGTGAAACCTGTGAATTTAAATATCCTTCCTTTTAATCTCTGACAGATTCCATATGCGTCAGGTAACAAAAACAAATGTTACCCAACAAAGCACTGCAATCTTTGCAGTAGATTTGATAAGCTAATAATCAGTGGTTTGCACTGTTACCTACTGGACCCAGTAAAGCCTTTGCTTAGGTTTTCAGCTTAACCGCAGCATGCATGTTATGCTAATTTAGTTTAATGCCTCGGGATTCATGTCAGTTTAAACCTTATAGTGGCCATTAATGCTAAAGGGCTAATCACTGTAAATATTTAGAATGGTGTACCCCATCCTGGATTGTACCCTGCCTTGCGCCGTAACCTCTGAGACCCCTCACTACCCTGAACAGGTCAAGCGGGGATGGATGGATGATGGATGGATATAAATATTTAATTTGTTATGTTTATGTTATAATCTACTGTTGTCATTGCTTATTTTTACCATGTTGGACTTAAGAACAACACCATACCGCCAGACAGATCACATGTGAAGACCGGGCCCCTGCCTTACAAAAATGCAACACCACATGCTATTGGACACGTCCGAAGATGTGATCTGAAAGACCCGCGAGTGTGCGGCTGCTTATCGCTCATTTACTTCCTGAGAACAGGCCCTCTGGAAGGAGCACGGCGAAAGGCCGGCCCTGGATGTTAGTGCCCGCGTTCACATTTGCCAGCAGACATGCCAAACTGCCAGATGGCCCTGACCCACTGCGGCGAGAAAACACTAAGACTGACAGGCTGGGAGGAGCGAGATCTCTACAGCACACAGACATTCTCTCAAAAGGCTCTGGAATGACACAGCCAAGCACTGGCCTCTAATGTCCAAACTGTCTTAACTGCCAATCATACACAACTAAGCATGCATACATATAATTGGATTATAGATTAATTGTTCTGCTTTCATGGTAATAACTGTAAATTATGAAATGTTAGAAGGATTTCCCCAATATGGAAAGTACTGAAGTAAATGGGAGTTTTACATCATCCTGGCTGGTTTCACTATAAGGTTAAGGTTGATCTTGTAGGATAGAAACAAAATATTCAGCCTTGTGGTATTTTCTACCTCTGTGATGCGCAGCTAATGAATCTGAGCTCTAAAACATATATCCCTTCACCTCTCCTACTGTAAAATGGCGGGTCATTGTCTCGAATCTGATTGCAAATTATGCTGTTTCTTTTCTCCTGAGCTCAGCCATGAAACGACCTTTGAGCAAAGACATAGCTTGCGAACAGCGCCTCGTGAATCTGTCACTCAGGTCCTGGTCCTGGGCCCGATCCTCTACTGTGGGTGAGGTCCAGAGAACCTTGGCTTGCTAGGTGGGACCTTCTTCTTCTGTTGCATAATCCTCTCTTGCAGCCTGCGGGTCAGGAAGGGAGGGTGAGGTGGGGGCAGGATCTGGCAGTAACTGGCGCTGACTCATATCTGACTGGTTTCTGCGCCGCCCGCCTGGCTTGCCATCCCCCACTGACCCTGTTTCCCTGTTCTGACCTTTCGTTGACCCCATTTCCTTATCCTGACCTTTCTTTGACCAGATTTCCCTATTCTGACCTTTCTTTGACCCCATTTCCTTATCCTGACCTTTCTTTGACCCCATAACCCTGTGGCGCTTCTTGCTCCAACCCCATAACGAAGCACCTGCTTACAGCTACTCCAAAGATGCTTTGAGGTTCACGTTTAAGTCTGTGGAGGGATTTTTGAGAATCTGAAAAAGCACTCCACCAAGGAACAGCTACCCCCCCCTCCCCATTATTGTCTCATACTGATCCCAGCTACCTTTACGTTATAATCTCTGTGCATTATTCATAGACCTGTCAAATGAAATGTCACTGCTAAAACCCTTGCTGCAGTAACTTGCTAACACAATGCGAGCCTTCGGCAGAGCTCAGCACCCGGCTGACTGGGCATTATCTACAGGCCAGACCGAATCCTTCTTTGAGAACAGAACGTTTCCATTATTGCCCGCTGACTCAGTGCGTCAAGGGTTGGCAGAGCTGTGGAGGATCTGTGGGGCTCTGGCCGAGGCCGCGCCCGGCAGTGTGTCCCGCCTTCAACCACAGGGCGCTGCGCAAACGCTCTTTAATATTCCAACACGTGTCCGTCAATGTGAACTTATCGATATATCACCATGGTTCTCTCTTGTAGGCCTAGCTACTTATTCAGAGCATGCCAGCCATATGGCAGAGAGATATGAATAATTAAATTCAATGAATT
Organism: Brienomyrus brachyistius; assembly: GCF_023856365.1. NCBI lineage: Eukaryota > Metazoa > Chordata > Actinopteri > Osteoglossiformes > Mormyridae > Brienomyrus > Brienomyrus brachyistius. The sequence continues at coordinate 13,926,697 of NC_064552.1, forward strand.
AAGCAGATTATTTGAGAAAAATTCAATGACCCCAGTAGCATTTAGCACATTCACTGCACCATAATTTAAGTTAGTTATATGAAATGTCATGTGGCACGTAGCATTTCCTTTGAGGAGTCAACACATGGCTAAAGGGCCAATTCGCACGTGCAGGAAGTGGAATTCAAGTAAACCAAAATGCTACGAGGACCAAGGGTTTTGGTGTCATATAACTACTTTAAATCTCTACTAGCATGTTGTTATTTACGTTCTTCTTTTAAAGTTGAAGGGCTTTGTGCATGCGACTTTCATGGCCATGATCGGATGACCATATCAAAGTAAAAAAACGATGCATTTTGGAATATCGTACCAGTGTGCTGTCTGTCAGAGGCACCGTAATAAAGTGGGTAGCGTCAGGTGGCCACGAACATGCAGGTTGCGGTCTCTCCAGTGAATGAGAGTTCGCTGCACTAGCGGTTGCATTAACTGTGCATGTTAAAATTCACACTGATACCAGCGTGTGGTTTGTGACTAATTACACGGTGCTCCAAGAGGGATTCACAACAATAATGTGCTTAACTGCTAGTTTGTGAGGATCAGAGAGATAACCAGGAGCAAGGCATTTAATCCCTAAATAAATCTGCGCACTGCGCCGCATGTGTGTTCTGGGGGAAATGCCGGCTAAGCCCAGCAGGGTGCGCCGCTGAAGCCTGCCGTGGCTGCCGGCCAAACCAGCTACGGATGCATCGCGCCATGCGTGTCTTCAAGGTTGGCCAGTAGGGGGCGATTAAAGACGCCCCGCCAGACGCCAGGCAGCCAGAAAATCAGCACAAGCCAACTGAGGCAAAAAAAAAAAGCGACCCAGCTGTAGCGATGTTCGGAGAGCAGTTTGAGGCCCCCGGCTACATCCCTGCTCGCTGCCAAGCCGGACAGAGAGAGTACGTGAGCCGGTGTCCTCCTGTGACACGGCCGTGGGTGGCATCCGAAAATCCCACAGGCCTGCGTGGGGCCGCGTTATTCACAATGCCGCAACAGAAGGGAAACACCTACTGAGGCACAGAAAAAGGCAGAATGGGACTGGAAACAGTAAACAAGCACAGAGGGCTTTTGTAATCAGACCAGAGAGAAATACCTCAGAAGCCCGGAACTCCCACTGGATGGAAACACAGACATCTCAGCTTAGAGCTATGAAAATGGTCAGCAATTACCAGCATTGACGTCTAAAGATCTGTATTTTGCGGCTGTATTGAAAAAGAAGCAGCCTAAAGCAAAAGTGTATGTAAAAAAATTTAAAGAGACACAGCGGTAAAATGTATTTTAAATAGAATTTAAAGTACAAAAAGACGTGGCCTTCGGTAAATCTGATGCATAGCCGTATAACAGCTTTACACTAATGCGATAATTTGCGGGGAATTAGGCGCATGTGGTGGCTTGTATCAGTCACGCTTATCGACGTTTGCCAGAATGTTGAGGTTTGTGGTCAGCCAGCAGAACATCAGAACAAACAACACTGGATAACTGCTGCGAGGGTTTGTAAACCTGGGGCTTCAAGTTCCAAGCCAGCAGAACTGCCCATAATCTCCCAGAGACGTTTGTGGTGTTTGTAGCCACTGTGGAGTGAAATGAATCCATTTTCGAGTATGATGGTGGATTGTGGACCCGATTAATCTCAGAACAATAGCGGCAGCAGGAGCTGGCTTCGGATGGAATGGCATCTTCAGAAACCTGCTGGTTAATCAACACGCACCAGGCTACCTCAAGGGGGATCCCACAGAGGAATTTTTTTAACTCCAGCTGTTTAAATAGGAAATATGGAAACTCAATTTCCATTACAGGTGAAACCTCACGAATCATGAAACGGTCGCAGTTAGCGGCACTGAATGGGTCATGTCCGGCACAATGCATTTGTAATGTCTGGATGCAAATGAGGACAACGTAAACTGCATCAGAAGCACTGCGGTGTAAGGATTACCTTTGGCTGCTTGATGAAATGATTGAGGATGTTGACGTGTTAATCAACCGCTTCACACTTTCTCTTCTATGCCTGTGACTGACTCGCTCTGCATTTTAACCCTTTCGTGCATGAATTATGATCCACTGAGTCATTTTCTTTTAGGGGGAAAAAAAACAGTTTAAAGTTTTTTTTTTAAACTCTGTAGTAAAATAGTATATGTATCTAAGGAACATATCAGCATTATGTACAATATATTTTCTGAGTACTTCATAGACACTGGCCACGGCCCTGTCCACTATTGTACTATATATTTGCCTAGTTATCAGTGTTTATGGAGCATGAGATGTTCATCAGATCATCAGGACAGATTTTTTTAACAGCCATTATAACAGATACTTTGTTTATATGTGTATTTCTTGAGTTCAGATTCGTAATTTTGGTTCTTTATCCTCACTGATTTGACTAAATCAGAGTTTCTCAACCCCGTCCTTCGGAATCCACAGACAATCCACATTTTTGTCTTACCGGAAGTTGGGAGGAAGCAAAGACATGGACTGCCTGCAGGTACCCGAGGACTGGATTGGGAAATGCTGGATTAAATCACTCCTGAGCCCGATTGGAGCCTTTTAAATGGCAGAAGATATGTTTCATTTCATCATCGCGATTCTCAATCTTGTTTCGGTCTCGTTCATATCCTGGGCTGACTTGAGGGCCTTAAGCAACGCTTTGCTTGGGAGGAAGAGAAAACTGTTTATCATTTCGCTTCCTATGTATCACAGGTAATTTGAGGACCTTAGGCAACTGCCATTTATGCTATATCTAGAGCCGACTATGTTTTTGTCTGTTTTCATAAATTAACTTTCTTTCTATGAGATTTTGATTAGTACATCTTCTAATTCATTTAGTCTCTAACATAAATAATTCCTAGTTGCTAGCCCTTGCTTAATAGAGAGTGACTCTGCAGTCTACACTTTGCATTTCTAATATACACTGCCCTTTAATCTCCTTGTTGAGAAGCTTAGCATAGCCGTTGACTATTCCATTGTTGTTATCTCATAATACTAAATCTCTTGTCCTTGTTTGCTGTTATCTGTAAGCCTTTCAGTGGCCTGTTGACCTTAATTTGTTTTCTGTTACTTGTGCTAACATTTCTCCAGACCGCAGTGATGTCAATGCTGAGGCTTCTCCCCCCTCCAGACCTTCCTGTTCGATGAATGGATGTCCTTTCCACAAGTCCCACCCCGAAAATGACCTTGATTTAGCCTTTTGAAAAGACAGGTAGATCCCTTTCCTTCACAAAGGTGAAGGCACATTAAAGGTCAGGACTGATATCAACAAAGGATAGGAAACCATGAGCCGAAAAGACAGGAGAAAAATGCTGTTTTCTGCGGAGCTGGGTTTAATTTTCCTTCTTCCTTGCCCTGTTTCATCATTTCTCTTGCTCGTTGTTCAGCTGATCTGAAAACTCTGCCGATCTGAAAAATAAGCAATATTTTCTGATTTGTGTTGCTGTTTTCCTTATGGTTTCTGACAGTGCCTATCATGTTCCTTGTGACTGTTGATTATTCCCGGTCTCTTCCATATGATTACTAATTCTCTCTTTTCCCTTTCTGATGAATGCCAATTCTTCGATTTCTTCCCCTTATGATTGCCGATTCTTCCTCTCCTGTCTCCCATGATTGCCGATTCTCCCTTAGGCTTTCCGATTCCCTCTTTGCCTGTGTTGTGCTATAATATATGTATAACAGATCACTGATAAGCATTGACAGGTAGAATTAACGAGGGGGAAAAAAAATCACTTCTATGGAATTGTCTGACTTTTACATACTTCTGAGGTTTCTTCTTATCCCAACTTGTTTTCAACCAAAATAGAAACTCGATGAACATTTACTTTATTTCAGGGCTTCTTCTCTGCTTCTGTTATAACTGACAGACTGGGCCATTCCCTAGATGCCTAGAAACTATTCTAACACATAATGACAAAATCTACAGCATCCTCACCCAAGCTCTGTGCAAAGCGTTTCAGGAGCTGTCTTGCGAAATGTTAAGAGGGCAGGAAAAGCCATCTGAGGCAAAGTAAACAGGCTTACCTAGACCATTAACATTGCTCTGGCTAAGTATGGTAAAAGTGATTATCCAGGGGGGTGAGGTAATTACATCGACTGGCAAGTAATATGCCGCAATAGGTGGGATTTCAGGTCAGGTACGGCAAAACACACAGCTTACCAGCTGACGGCACGGCACAGCAGGGGTGCCTTAATTAATTAAATACACATTAATGCACAAACACACACGCGCAAATCCTGTTTCAAAGTAGCTTGCATAACGAAAGGCTTGCAGCCTGAATTCAGGAATGCAGGATGCATCGAAGTGCTTTTATATTCAAAATGTGTTTATTAGTTTGCAACATGAAATTCATTTATGCAATATCTGTAGTTAAGAAAAGTTTATGTATCTTAATATGCAGCTGTTTCCATGGTGCCACCTGAAGAGACTGTCTTCTTCATTAGGAAGGTACATGGTCAAGATATATATATGTATATAACGTTCTTGTATCCTTCATAAAATCTCAAGATGTAATGTAACTGGACTGTGATTCTTGAACAAAAATAGGCATAAATGTGTAATAGGTCAGCAATTCTATACCAAATATTTTGGAGGTAAATTAGCCAATAGAGTAACTGCTTTGTTTTCCAAATGCCGAAGAACTTGCCTAAACAATGGCAATTAGAGTGGCGTTTTCAACTTCGGGGAGCCTCCCAGTAGGTTGTACAGATAAAATCGGGAGAAACCCAGCTTTAATATGCTGTATGCAATACCTGTGCCTTAAATCCCAAGATAAATATGACAACTGCAAAAACCTTTTGTCTTGGTTTCTCTTCCAAGTCAGCCTTTGCAGTCAGAGTACTTCACAATTTGAATTGAAACTGTATAAAACTGCATGTAAGAAATCCTGGATTTGGTGACTGATGCTACAGTGACTGATGCTATGGTAACTTAAAAGCTGATTTTTTCAAGCGACACCTCAGGCGTCTTTAGAGAAAAAATGGACCAACGTAATCAACATCAAATACTCTCCAATGTACTTTTCTCTGCAGTGTCACCCAAAGCTCTGAGTGATATGGCCTGGATATCTACAAGCCAATGAAGCAACTCAATTTCAGCACATTTCTGCTGTCACCGCTATAGTTCTGAAATACTGTCAAGATAAATCAGTCGCGAAAACTGCTCATTTTTCCCATAATGTAATTATGTTTGAAGAGACAGTCAGGTGAATTGGTAATTAGACATTTTTTCTTATTTATTAATCATTTCAGATAATAGCCACTGAAATGTAATGAACAAGAGATTATGAGTAACTGACAGAGCGTGACAGCTGTTCTTGCTGTGGTGATATCTGAGATTAGCATGTTCTCTCAAATAGACCAGGACTGATAATTTATTTTCACGATTCGCGTTTGGCTGGTGGTGCTGGTGCTTCTATAGAAAGAGCTGTATGAAACAATGGTGGTTGGATCACATGTATCACACGCTTGAAATCACATGTATCATTTTTACAGTGACAAGATTTGACTTTTTAGGTGAACCAAGGTGAACCAAGCATTTGATTGTAGCTGAAATACTGTAATCCTACCTGCAGTTTAACAGTTTAAACTGATTTTTTATAACGGCCAGGAGTGTATCCCTGGTGAGGATGCACAAGTTATAAAGTAAACCTTATTTATTTGTCTATTTTCCTTATCTTATTATACTCAGATTATCTATGTATCTTTTTTTTTAAAAAACAAAAACCCTGGTTTATACTAAACATGTGATGTGTAGTATATGTTAAATCTCCCACGGTGGTAATGAGTCATGTGACAGAGAGATCAATGTGCACATACATGCGTTTTTTGTGATTTTTTGTGCAATTTTCCAGTTTCTCTAAAAACGGATTACTTGTCAAATCATCTACCTTGTTCTGATGTTTATGTTTTATACTTGCTTAAGAAATCCCCAAAGATTTTAATCATTATGTTAGATCTCCATGGTTGGGGGTTCAAATCCCATGTTTGTCTGAGGAATTTGTATGCCCCCCATGTTGAGAGGGGTCCAGTCTCTTCTAGAAGACCAAAACAAGCAGTTAGGTGAACTAATTTTTCCATATAGGCAAGTGATTGTCTGTGCGTGTGCCCTGAGTCGGACTGATATCCCATCCAGAGCGTTACCCCTGTTCGTGTCCTATGCTGGAATAGGATCCAGGTCCAGGTGCCACTGTCCTGGATAAGTGGTTAGAAGATGGATGGATGGAATTCTGTGGCATGCAGCAGGAAAATTGAGAACCTGAAGGAATCCTGCACAGCACAGGAAGAACTTGCAAACTTGATTCAGACCAATAGCCCTGTAAAAGCAACAATGCAATTCACTACCACCCTAATTGTACAACTAACTCAAATGTAATGTGCAATAAAATATATACGCATTACTTGTGTATATTATAAACTATGGGGCTTTGGAAGGACTTTTCCCATTGCTTCAGTTTCTTCAAAAAGCGTCTCTTTAATTGCTGTGATCCGATCATACATGGTATGTTCTCGTTAGTTTCAAAATATGCCATGTACAATCTGTTATTTTTGTGCCTTTCATTGTAATGACTTACAGCTTCGAATTCGGGTGTTCCAGCTCAATCGTATACAATGTCTTTGTAACAGTATTTTTGACAGAAACTTTTGTACTTGCCGCTACAAAGTACAGCACACAGAAATAATAGCTGAGATATTGCAGCATTCTCTCAAGCATTACATTGCAATCACTAAAACAATTACATCATGCATTGTGTACAATGAGCCATATGGGAAAGAAGTATATTCTGCTGTATGTTGATACCATTGGCGCGCTATTAAAACAGCCAGGGTCCTTCTAGCACTACAACCCTAGACCTATAAAGGCCAGTGGTACATCTAAAAATATATAGTTTAAATAAATAGTCGCTGAAAGAGTTGTTCCGGGCGGGACGGCAAGCAGCACCATGTGACACGGGAATGGAGGATAGAGTAGGGACATTATTCGGGTAATGGAGAGGAGATGGGCTTAGCAAAACAGTGAAGAGGAACAAATGCAAAAGCAAGCTTTTCAGCTATAAGCTGGATATGGGGGCTTGCATCAGCAACTGGGCTTCTGTAATAAGCCACAGATGAAGTGAATAAGGCAAAGGTGTTGGTTTGGTTTCAGCACTGGCAGGGACCAAATTATCCCCAACGCCCCCAGCCCCCTAAACACACACGGTACTCTCACAATTCTGATAGGGACACGTCCCTACTGTCCATACACAAATTTACACCCTTGGAACAAAGCCCTGCTCTCCAGAAATGTATGCAGGTGCTCAGTTCTCCTCCCTCATCATCCAATCAAATGCATGTGTACATGATTCCTTGCAGCGACATTGGTTTGTGGACGAATTACCTGAAACTGTGTATATTAAACCAGCATCCTATCTGACATGTTCTCCTCTTTGTGCTGCATATATTTCATGAGAAAGACTCCAGGTCTCCCTGTAACACTGATTAGAATAGGTGCCTGGAACATGGGGGATGGACGTAGCATTTTATTATACTAAACTCAATCACAAAAGAGACTGTGCTTAGATATAACTAGTATAAATTACAGGAAAATGGGCCGTTTTGATCTGCACACTACCCCTGCTCACTAGTTCTGCTGATTGAAAAATGGTTGCTGACTGAGTGCACACTATACATGGAGAGGATTGTTATGATTGATTGCCACCCGGATGTGTTTTCTGCTGTGATAAGGCACTGTCCCAGAGGAACGGCGTGAAGCTGAAAGAAAATTCCCGCAGCCACAAGGTCACTTTCAGTTATACTTGTCTTTTGACCACTTCTTCTTTCCAGAGAAGGATCTACTTTGTTCTCACATTTCATTCTCAGATTCCCTATATGCCTGCCATGCTGTTGGTATAGTCAGCATATTTTGCATAATGCCATCACTCAGACTCATTTATAAAGTTCTGATTTGTCACTGTAATCAACTGTTTCCATCCATCAATTGCCCATCTATCTTCCATCCCCTTATCCTGGACAGGTCACTAACATTTTATGTAGATAGGAATTCAATTAAAGTGGAAAATTGGTGCAACTAAGAAGCAGAACAAATGAACCCCAAAGGACTATTTCGCTATTAAGCGCGACAATACTAAACAACTACATGTAATTATTAGCTGGTTAGTACAGATTTGTCACTTCAGATTACTCGACGGCCGTGAGGCATTTCCCTGGCGGGCATCCTGGGCAGGGAGACCGGTCATCTCCGGACACGTGTACCTTATCCAAGCATTACTGTATTCGTTGTAACACAATTTATCACTTCATCTACAATAATACATCAGACATTTATTCACGACCTTACCAAGTGCAATTAATTTGCTATTCATTTTTTTGCTATTCATTTTATACTATGCAAACAGTAACTGGCTTCCCATATGACGTACAATACACAGTACATACTATACAGAGAGCATACAAAACATAATGATGTGCGGAAATGTTTGGAGACAGACAGACAGACACACACACAAACACGTACTGAAGCAAAGAACAAAATACAATAAAATACTTGTACGCTGTATACAACATTACCGTTAAATCGTTGGCTATAAACATACAGCGGGACTAGTAAATATTTTAGTTACCGAGTTTTAAACTTTAATTTTTATAATGCACCATTGTCAACCTGCACAATGACTGATATTTAAAGAGACAAATTGACACGATCGTCTCAGGAGTTCTGTCCGCCCTCCGACCAATCAGCGCATGGTGTGGGCGGGGCCTCCGGCAGCGCCTTTTGCCCAGCCGAAAACGCCGCTCAGTCGGACTATAGCTCTGCTCAGAGGTTTCTTGGTTTAGTCGGAGCTGTGCACCATTGATCAGGGTCTCCAAACGGTGACAGGGACTCGACTCTCATCCGCCGGGATGATATCGGAGGGGGCTCTTATTTCCAGATGATGTGGGATTTATCCTTGCTGGAGCAGTAGGTAAGGATAAGTGGCCGTCGGTTTGTGAGTGTTGTCTTTGCTGCACAATGGGACTGATACTGTTGGCTGGACATTTAGCTGGTACTCAAGCGATTAATGATTTGAAACGAGCCGCACGGAGATGACACTACTGGGGTAATGCATTGGCCAGTCCATTAAGTATTTTTAAGTTTTGAACGAGATGCGAGGAATACGAAATACAGGCAGGGAAGTTTCCAGTGGAAAGTAAGACCTGCACAGGCAGCAGCAAAATTCAACCTGGTCTCAACTGTACCATAACAATGAGTGGGCACTTTAGCACCATGCCCGCTGTAACGCTGGGGATTCTGCATCAGCTTCTATCACTCGCCGGAGACTGCAGCAATCCGCGCGCCGTTGGGCAAAGGCTTCCATCAAACAGGGTGGGGGGACCTGCAAATTATCACAAGGATGGGATCCATAAAGTTGTCCTAAGTATATAAATGAGCTGGCAATGTAATGCTTATTTTTTGTTTAATTATTACCTGCAGCTTGTAAACGGTGTAAGAGGCGTCAATATTCCTTCATATTGCAAAGTTCTAAATGTAAGTTAAATGTAAAATAATGTATATGTAAGTTGTGGGTTTTCGTTTAGTTTAGTTTCCCTGCTGGATGAGTATCTCTGTGCTGAAATAAAGCGGCACAGACCTGGTCCTGAGCTGTATATCAATGGGAACGCTAGGGGGCTTTCTTTTATCATGATAACGACTCGCATTTCCCTTGTTAACCTCTCCCTCAGAAGTTTGCAAAATACACTAGTTGTGTTTTTTCCATCCAGCCGGCATGCTTTTTAGCATCTGACGCACATTGGGCAAAAGCTAAAGCTGTAACGTGTGACAGACCTATTTAGGAAATGTATTGTGACTTGCATTTAGAGTGCATTGATTTTATTTGTTTATTTATTGTGGTCATAGGTATGTGATTTATTTACAGCACAACAGGTTGTCTTTTAACGCAATAACTGTGTTGAAAAGCGTTTAAATGTCAGATATACGTCTCAGTCAGTGCGACTGCATTTAGGTAGTCGTATTTTATGTTTTTAATATGGAGGAACGTTTTCTGCACAGCTGTTATGTTCATCAGTCTCCCCAGCAGTGTGCCTTGTGGTACTATTGCCATTGATGTGGGTGTTTGAGAATATTTATTTTAGCCTGTTTCTCTTCACCTCTGTATCCCACTAAATACAGACTTTCACTGTTTCACTGTCATGTGCCCCTCCCCCTCTCGCATACACACACACACACACACGCACGCACGCACGCACGCGCGCGCACACACACACGCACACACACATGAATATATATATATATATATATATATATATATATATATATATATATATATATATATATATATATATATAGCGCAAATATATAAAAGTAACATTAACTACAGTTTTGTTTGCCGTACCTACAACTGACTACCCATTATGTATAACTGGTTCAATAGGTCTCCCTGTAGTTAAACAAACAATAGAACATAATGATAACGTCTTGGCTGAGGATATGAATGTAACATTCTGTGAAAAGAAGCATACTTTATGTGGCCGTAAAAGTCTCATGTCGCTGTAGTCCCACAAAATCCAAAATGCTCATCTCAGAACGAGGATCTATGCTTGAGTCGCATTAATAACCGAATGATAACACAAAGTCGTATGTCGTATATGAAAGATCTTCTTAAGTATTGTAATGGTCCGAGCAAACCATCGTGTCGTTCCGAGAAAGCTGGAGAGCTTTTCGTATGGCTTTGAGGGGTGTCAAACTTTTCAATGCCTAAGGCAGAAGAACACCCTTAGCTATCAAAGCAGTTTGAACAGCCTTTACAGCAGTATGTGCTCTACTACGGAATTCTTTTTTTTGTTCTTTGTTTATGAATGACATGTGGGAGACTGAAGAGCTGACACTCAGCCGACTGCTTGAAGTCGCGTGCTCTTGAATCCGGGAGCCTGCGCGAGACTCGGGCGGTGTGCTCGTGACAGCGGCGACTGCGGTTGTCCGCCGTACGCGGGCGGCAGAGAGGAGCTGTTTCTCACTCGGCTCGCTTACTGCTGAGTTCGCTTTAAATTCTGCTTTTTTTCCACCCCTTTCCACCGACATGGAGATATCTGAGAAGCAATAACTATGTTAGTCATAGTGTGAAATGCAGAAAAGCCGATACCATTTTTGGAGTTTATTTTTGAGAGCAGTGGTGGGCACGAATGAAATAGGTTCGGCATAAGGTATTTTAAAGCCGAGAGCTGCGGCGTTAAATGGATTTCAGCGACAGCCGTAATTTCATTTGCTGACATCGGGATTTAAGGCGACCCAGACGTGCCAGCTCTCTTTGACATGTTGTTCCACACAAAAGATTAACATTTTGACCGGTCACACGGAAAGCCGGGAATATCTCGTACGCCGCTCCTCTCTTGTAAATGTCAGACACAGCTGGTAAATCCATTAGAATCCAAGATATCGCGTTTACAAAATACATGCTAAAGAACATCATTTAAGAGCTTGGTCTGTTTACATATGGCTTTGATGGTATGAAGTGGCTTAGCGGCGCAAATTCATCCACTGCCAGGATAAGACGATGTGTTGGGACATTTTTCTCTCAATGCTGTCCAAGGTGAAGACCCGCTGGAAGTAAGTGCCCAAATAGGTGACAGCAGGCAACCAATGAAGCCACCAGCCTCTTCAGATGGAGAAAATCAATACCCTTTGTTATTTTATCCCTGGAGGGCTGACACTTGGGGGAGTTTTGCTTTTAATCTGAATGGGGAAAGCACCTGTCAGCATAGTGACACATTATGCAGAATCCCCGTGGTGCCCCCAGATTGTCCTAGGGGCAGATAATTAAAACCTGGGGCTTTGCTTGCATTGATTTTAATCCCATTTCTAGGAGGCGTTGGTAACTGACACTGTGGAGCTCTGAAGGGCACGGCTAAGACTGACTGCTGTATCAGTGTGAGCCATCTCTGAATGACTCCCATGAAAATTCCTCCATTTAGCTCTGGCTAAGGACAACCCCCCCATCTCCCTTTCGTCCTTCCTGTTTGTCCTAGGAGATCTTGAACTGGCATGCATCTCTGTAGATATGGTAGCCATGTTGTTTGTGTCAGTTCTTACAGCTGAGTTTTCTACTTTTGCTGCTGATCTGTATAGCTTTGCATTTTTTAGTTCTATGGGAGTCAGTAAAGAAACAGAACTCAAATCAGCTCCGAAGACTTTAACCCTCCAACATTTAAAAGACAGTTTTTTCCCTTTGTTTACACAGATTGCACAGTTTCAGTCCTAGCAGTCCTCTTGTGTTGGATTACTATCTTAAACATTTATATATGAATTCAAAACACTAAGAAGTTTGGGGACCACTTGAGCACTCTGTGAAGCTGGGTGTGAAGAATTGGATTAGGTCCTTTTGTTTTCTGAGGATAATAGTCTCACTGAAACAAGTACATCATCCAAATGTCCCTTTCAGTTTTGATCACAGGTTCTTTATTGTAGTCAGATCTGCAGGCAGTCAGAAGATAGTCCTCATTTGCAGACACACACACACACACACACACGTAGGGTTTACCTATCCTTATGGGGCCCGCTCATTCACTTCCATGGGAAAAATGCTGACGCTAACTATGACAACCTTAACCCCCACCCTGCCCTAACCATAACCATAAGTAACCAAGCACAATACAAGACTTTTTGCATTTTTAGTTTTTTCATAGCAGTCACTGATTTTTATAAAATAGAGTTTTCCCTTATGGAGACCAGGAAACCGGTCCCCATAAGGGAAAAAAACTGATATTTATCACGTTATGGGGACATTGTGTATACCCGCTCACACACACACACACACGCACACACACACACACACACACACACACACACGCACACACACACACGCACACACACACACACACACACACACACAGACACACACACACACAAACAAACAAACATAAAAAAACTTTAAGTCAGTCAAAGATTTAAATTGCCTGTCATATGAACTTTATGCTGTTCCTGCTTCCAGGGGTAATATTTTCAGGGAGGCATATTTGCAGTCAGTCATTATAGCCATTTTGATTAATTCATTAATTCAAGTGTCATAGAACCACTATTGAGTCAAGCATTTTTTTGTCTGTCATAAAATACAGTTAGCTTTGAACATGACTTTATTGGGATATGTGGTGTAACAACTTTTAGACTTGTCCTAGAATTATTTTTAAGTGAAGGTCAATTTGAGACACTAGGCTTGTAAAACCAGCATGTATGTTATGCCTTCTTGTGAAGGGGGGAAATGGCTTTCTTTTTGGACTCTCTGATAGTGGACAGAAAATTATAATTTCAGGAAAAAGGAGCATGTAATAAAGGATGCAAAAGGATTTTGCCATTAGTGCTGTAAAGAATGAAATATGAAACATGGCTAAATATTTAGCCATCCTGGGTATCTTTTTGGTCATGGTAAGGTGTTCTTGAAATCCAGGGAAGTTTAATCAGTCCAGGGGGAATATCTTGTACGTTAGTCTGAAACTGTTGTGATGTCTGCACTTCCTGTTTTCAGGGACCTATCTACATTTGTCTACTCATTAGTTTATATAATCTACCAGTTCATCCTTGGAGTCTTTGGCCATATGTAATTGGTGTGGCTTTTCAGAGAAGATGTGGCATGTATTGTACTTTTTGTCCTTTTGAACTTAATACTTTCTAAATAAACACGGGCTGTGTTAAGATGCATTTTATTACGTTATTTTGTGAAAGAATAATATTTTTGAAAGTTAACCTGTGTAATATCCACATGTCTTCAAGTACAACTGACTATATTTCAGTCGGTATCATATTTGCAAGTCTGTTGAGTTATATTTTGAATATTTCATGCTACTAGTTCATCATTGACACAGTTTGAGTTTAATTGAAGACTGTTCGGGATTTGTAAGTTTGGATTATTGGATTGTGGCAAATGTTGGCTGTCTCACTTCATTTCTACACCAACATCCTATTCTAAAGAAGTAAGTTGGATATGTTCTTGGGTGACTGTCTTGTACAGCTACATGTCATTGTTGCAGATATTCCTATTGCCCCCCATGACTTTTCCCTTGGCTTTTCACTGAACCTTAACTCTAACTTCTTTCAGAAAGTTGTGTTTTTACTAGACATGTTATGTAAAATATATTGTCTGCTGGGACTAATTAGTCTATGTTAAATGAACTTGGCCCTTTAGGTGTTATTCACTGGCCATTAGTCTGCATCATTGGATCTATATTGTGTGGGTGGTAACCCAGATGGTTAGCAGTGATTTGATATAGGGGTTGAAAACTACAGGGCTTTTGCTTTTCAGAATGTGCTTTAGACATGAATCAGACATCCCAGTCTGGAATAAGTCTGAAATTACATATGCAAACATTATGACCTATAATGTTTCACTTCCTAACACTAAATGGGTAATAAATCTGGGTAAAGAGCTGGTGGTCTGGCAAAAAAAGAGCAACTCTTAATGGCCAAGACAGATGCATTCTTGACCAGACTCGGTTGATTGGTTTAACAGTATGATTTAAACAACTCTGTGATGACCAGCCAACGAATCAGAAAAAGCAGAAGGGGAGAGGGATAGCCTAGATGGTGTGGCTCGCAGCGGCATTCTCTTGCTTTTCCTATGGTGTCTGTTGCCCAGTATCTCTTGACCCTGCATCATTTGCCCTCAGGATGCAGAGTGTATCCATCTGGAGAGAGGTTTTCTTGGTCTTCAGCCACCTCTAGCACCGCTTTCATGCTTCCTTGGTCTTGCTTTGGATAAGCAGTTATGGAAGAGGGAATTTTCAGATAAAGTTTCATATTTGAAATATTATCTATGTGTTTGTGTCGTTACAGTTGCTGTTTTCTGTTCGAAGCCCTTAACATTCGGGATAAATGCATCAGAACATTAAATAATCTGATTTATATTATATCAGTTCTATAATGTTTCTTTTTTATCATGTTGAGAGTGTCTGATTAGAGGATCCTGTTCTTTAATTCTGCATGGGGACTTCAATGTAACCCAAAACCTTGGTCGACCACTGGACTTGCTTTCACTGTATTGTGGGTCCTCTGAAGTGCTGTGCCCAGTGGCAGAGAAGTCAATGGTGGTCCTACCACAAGTCGCCTACAGGCTCTGTTAGTAAGCCATCTGCCACGGTACCTGACACCCTGGTTCGGGCCCTACCCCAAAACAGCTTCTGCTGAGTCCTGCTTGTCTGCATTCTGGGTAGCTGCAAGCAGTTCCCCACAGAGCCTGAAATGCTGTCTGCTTTCTGAGTTGAGATCTCATTCTGTTTTCTCTCTCTCCTCCATGGGAGGTCAGTGCAAAGCTTAAATCTTAGGCAGCATTGTTTGTTTGCTTTAATTATTGAGCAGTTTCCTTATAGAAACTTAAACCATTATTCACTAACAGCCAAAAGAGTTTCACTGCTCTCTTACCTTTGAAAGCAGTGGGGAAATTGTCATCCATTAGCCTGCCCCCGTCAGGGTTGGATTTAGTATGGTTACATTACTGGAGTGGCTTGCATAACCTCTTTTTTTTGTTAACACCATTTAGAGACTCGAATGCCAAATTAGGCTGGATTGTCTCAGGCTGGTACAGTTCAGTTGATTTGTTTTTCTGTCTGGCCAAGGTGAGGCGTGGCAGAAGTCTGCACTGTTAGTTTCCGAGATGAATCTGTGGTGGGGGGGTGGGGGGGGTGGCTTCAGCTTATGAGTTTGTGTTTCTGATTTATTCACAGCGGTGTCCTACAAACATTTAACGTAGGATCTGATTGCTCTCTGTAGGGGGGAAGCACGAGTCCACGTTGGTTTGCAGGAAAAGAAATGTATTGCTTTTCTTACTTGAGTTTCATAAGGTTTTGAGAGGATGCAGAATATTTTGGATGCTGCTCATAGACTTCAGTTAGCATTCCTGTACTGGTCATTTATTTGCATTAACAGTGTCATTCAGCATTCTTGATTGCGCCGTTCCTAATTTATATGTGGTGCGTGATTGAAGGAGAAGGTTTAAAACAGCCATTGTATTTGAACAGGTGATGCAGATCAGTTACTCAGTTAACCTGTTACACGCAGGTACTACTGGAAAATCATGAAGTGGAAGAACAGGCCTATTTTCCAAGACTCCTGATCACCTGATCTATTGTAGTGTTATGATTTTTGATAAAATTTATCATAAAATGTAACATAGCAATACCTTTCCCAAGAGCATGGTTATAATGTGTCACCCAATGAGGCCTTTCAATATAGTGGACGATGAGGAGTTTCTGCAGAAGTCTATATAGTTCTTCTATGGTCATCGTTAGTTATGTGGTGATAAAGATGAAGATGGTGGATCAGTAGAAAACCAATGATACAACATCCAGCCTGTTTCATAGGTCAGGTAGAATGTTTGCATCATCTCGCTTTGTTTCTTTCTCAACCCTTTGGTTGAAGTTTATCTGGGTCTTGTCTATCTGATTGGCCCGATTAGATTTCCTAATATGAGATTGAAGATGCATAGAAAAATCTCTAATGATTTTGTAAATCAGCTCTCAGAGTGCTTTGACATTAGTTGATGTTTTCACCCCTAATGGCTTGACTGCTTGATTGCCACTGATGTCTTTCTTTTTCATGATAATCTGGCGAGTTTATCTGTCTAATTTCTCCACACTGTCAGTATCAGCCTCGTGTAGATTTATAGCCAGCCAAATGAAGAGCCGAGGCTAAAACCAAGAGTTCACATTCATAGCTCTCTTACATGCACAGTCACTGCGACACGACACACCTAATAAGAAGCGCCTGTCAGCCAGTGCTCCCAGTACATGCTCCCAGACTGAAAGGACTGCACAAAATGAGCTATTATTCTGAAATGTTAAAACATACATGCCCAGAAGTGCGCAGAAATGACATCAAGTGACATTCTGAATTTCTACCTTTTATTCATCTCCAATCCAGATTGTTTCAGAGTACAGTAAAAATAACTATCCAGTGTCCCAGTACTTATGGAGGACAGTGAACAAATTCCCTGTTGCCAGTAGAGGATTTTTAGCTATATTTCATACTGTGTGTAAACGTGATACTATTATTGGATCTACAAATGAAATGTGCAGGGTTCCAGCTTTTAATTTTAAAAATGTATAATAAATAACTCTTTTATATGTTTTTTTTAAAATTATTAGTGATTGGAGAAATGCGGCACTGAATTCCATATGGGGTGAGATTATTGTGCGTCTTCAGTCAGGTTTATCCCATTGCTCATAAGATGCTCTGTTAGTTTGTATTGGACTGAGCGATGCAGTGACTGACAGTCCGCAGTAGTCCCACCTACCAATGGTTCTGAAACTTCCTGTCTCCTATCACTATTTCCTTGTTACAGCTCTTTACAAAAAAGCCCGTTGTCTTTCATGGGTAAAACAATGGGTGAAGGAATTTGCCCTTAATCTGATAATTTCAGGGTTAAAAAAGTTTGAAATTCCTTTGTGGTATATCAGAGTTTATATTACCAAAGGGAATTGGAGGCATTCTGTAAAAAATCTTTTTTTTTTTTTTGCTTTGAATTCATTTTTCAGTCAGTCTTTGTAATTACATGTGTAAAAACCGCTTACCCTAACCTCAAAAACAAGCAGTCACTGACAAAGTAACGCTGGAGTGTGTATTATTTGAAGGATGGATGTGGATATGAGGAGGGGAAAAGCCCTTGCAGTAAGAGTCTCGCGCAGTGAACCCTAAATTCACGAATGCCGAGCGGCATCGGTTTACCACAAAGACACCTGCCAAGCTTGCAGTGGAGCAGCGTCGCGTTTTCTGTTTTGTTTCTCAGTGTTGTCATGGGAGCTACCTGGTGTCACTGGAGTGCTCTGCCATTCCCTTTCAGTCTCCTCTGTCGATTGTGCCATCTTGGAGCTAGCAGTCGCCTGCTTGGTCGGGCCGCTGCACTCCTATCAACGGCTGACATGGGAGGTCCGGCTGGCCTGCCTATGGAATCTGCTCGTCAATATTCATGTGAAGCATGGCTTGCAATGAGTGATGCATTTTATTAGGTCTGAGTGTTTTCTGACCGGCACATTATCTGTGGCTGTTCAGTACTGCGTGCTGGGAAATGTCACGCCTCTTTAATTGCAAGCTTTACATCTTTACAGTTAAGCTTATTGCTGCAGGTGTAGTAGGGATGCTTCATTACTGTCTGCTGCATGCTTCCACAAAGAAAAGCGACCCTTTCAGAAGAAAGTGCTATGCTTGATCACAACAGCGGGTTTAGAGAAGACATAAAACATTGTGAATCGAGGAATCACACCAGCGGTGGGGGCACTTGGCCCCTCCAGGGAGTTTTGGGTTTCTGGTGAGGGTCATGTCCAGCCATTCTGAAAGATAATGCAGGGAAGTGGTACAAAAGGAGCAGCATGTTTTAATACCTTTCTAAGTATAATTGATATGTTTATGTAATGCAGTTTATGCGGAATCGATCAGCATTGTAGGTTTATAAAATGGGCATTTAAAAATACTTTGATTTTGAAGAGGTTTTTTTTTTCCCATTTGAAATTCAACCATCCATTTTTCTGTAACTGTTTATCTTATTCATAGTTGTGGATCCAGAGCCTATCCTGGAGGCTATGGGTGCAAGGCAGGGAATAACCCAGGATGGGGCTCCAGTCCATCGTAGGGCACACTCACACACCATTCACTCACACACCATTCACTCACACACCATTCACTCACACACCATTCACTCACACACCATTCACTCACACACCATTCACTCACACACCATTCACTCACACACCATTCACTCACACACCATTCACTCACACACCATTCACTCACACACCATTCACTCACACATGCACACCTACAGGCAATTTGGCAACTCCAATAAATCTCAGCCTGTTTTTAGACTGTGTGTGTGTGGTGGAGGGGGGGGGGGTACCTGGAGGAAACTCCACGCCAACATAGGGAGAATATGCAAACTCCACACATGGAGCCATGATGGAAACTAGAACCCAGAACTAGAACTAGAACAACAGTACTATAGCACTGTAATGTTATAGCCACTGTGTCGCCCCCTATTTAAACTTTCACTGTGAATTAACACATTATTAAATGGCTGTAATGTTATACCGCTGTTCATAAGGGGAGAGAAATATAGTTTTAAAAAAAATCAATCCATCTATCCGGGCTTCTCAGCACATGGATAATATAATATTATATATATATATTTTTTCTATTTTCACTGGGACTGCCCTTGAGTAGGGTGCAACCCATCTCATTCTTGTACTGGACTCTTGTACTGGACTGCCATTGATGCCGCTTCTGCAGCCAGTTTTCAGGGATCCATCAGAGGTCTCGTTCTGCATGGTGTTCCCCTCGAAATCTGGTACATTTCACAGCACCAGAGGTTGGGCTCACGTCTCGGAATTGGACTGAAGCCTAGAGACCGTGTCTCTAAGTTCGCCATCGAATGGGGCCACGTAGCTGTGCTACACTAGTATCTGTTGCCACTTGAGGATAGTTGTTCCATCTCTGTCGAGCTGTATCTGCAAACGGAGCACTGGAACACGAGTACCATTCTGAGGGGTCTGGAGGTCCCCTTGGCTCTTGGTGATGAAAGGCTTTTTTTCTCTTTACATTTTTCTCTATAATGCTAAAGAGCTCTTAATTTGTGATGGGGCTGGAATGGAATTCCACTCTGATTGCCGATCAATGGATTCACTCATGGTCTGTCTACTTGGCCTATTTTATCTTTTATTGCTTTGTCTTCCAGGGACAATGGTTATGATACAGTATGTATCATCTCACTAATGTTTATCATTCATTGGGAAATGGATTAATGTGCACAAACAATGTTTTTTTAGAACTAATATTTTGATGCATGTCTCTGCATCACCTAGTTCAGGGCTGTTCAAATCACAGTCCTCAAGGTCCAAGCACTGCTGGTTTTCCAGCCTTCCTTTACCTGTGAGCCAGGAGTGAAGCCTCTGTGGCCAATCAGAATCAGTAATTATTAAACTAACTACCTGGGAGAACTAAAAACAAGGCCTGGATTTGGCTTTGCGGTCCAGATTTGAAGAGCCCTGGCCTAGTTCCTGATGGTCCACTGTTATTTTTTGTGATTGCATGTAGTTTCTTTAATTTTAATCATTGTTCTGTCTGGTATTTACTCCAGTATTGCAGTATCAGTTTCTAAAATTGATATGTTATTTTGAATCCCCTTTCGTTTGTGCAAATAATTAGCCTCTCCTACTTAACCCTCCCTTTTTGTAGCATGTGTCCTTAGTCAGCAAGGTTAGGTGCCCCTGGCCATACGTGTCCCATTAATGGAGGTTTTTGGGGTGGCAGATGGCACCATGTTGATGTTGGGTCACATGACTGCTTCTGCCCCTCACTGACTTGCACCTGCCGTGACTGAGGCCTGTGGTGCTGGAGCCCACCACCCAAACATCTGCTGGGTGTCTGGAAACAAGTGTTAGATTTTACAGAAGGGCCCATGACATCACTTCCGACGAAGACTCTGCCTTTCCTAGTTTATCCCTTTTATAACCACAAAAAGACTTGAATTTAATTGGCGAAACTTAAACAGCAGCCAGATGGCAATATAGTAGTAAATGTTTTTTGTGTTTTCTCAGCCCTCCCACACCAGCAGTGTAACAGGGTCTGAGCAGAGTGACAGACATTTCGAGATGCAGCTGGAGAAACACGCTAAGTGGTGCATCCGTGTTCTTCTCGCGGGCGCCTGGCAACCCTCTTTCAGTGCCAGGCCCCCTAACAGCTGGGGAGGGGTGGGAATTTTCCTCATTAACACCTTCATGGCTCCACTCTAGCCCACATCTGCCCGGCTCACAAGCATGTGTCGTTTATGGATTTTATGTCCTTTTTTGGTCACAGTAGCATGGACGGTCGTTTTGTTATTTTTTTCGGGGTTGGGAGAGAATAATCACTGACATTTCTGAGTTGTGTATCTCTGCCTGAAATCTGAAGCTAATATCCACATGTGCAGATATGACATGTAGCCATTTGTGGGGAGAGATGGCTGTGAAGTCCCACGGCTCTGTTCATAGGATATAAAATGCCTCAGTAAGATACTCATAATGTATAAACCTTTTCTTCATTCTGCCATGAGTTTTACACTATCTCACCTTTTCACCCTGTACAGAATCCCTAATTATTCTGGAAAATAGGGCACTGCCCCTTTAAAAGAGGCAAACCCGATGACAAAAGTAGATCTGTCCATTTCCCACTTGTGGGGAAAAGCAGCCTTTCCAGCGTGGAGGGCCAGACCATCACCACCCCCCCCCGGGTAAACTTTTATTCCCATTCTGTCTTGTCAAAAGAAGGAGAGGCCTCTCGCCATTGCTAAGTGGGGCAGGTTCGAGGGGGCAGGGCTCGTCCGTCTGTCAGGCGGCACCTCTGATCTACCCCCATGTTTCACGAATATGTGTTTGCTGACTCCCAGACTGGTTTTATGAAGCCCTTTACGGCATGTCTGTAATCGTGCTCTTAACATAATCCCATTATCATTATCATGCTATTAAGCTTAGCCTGGTTACTTCTAATAGGTCTGTTGTTCCTTCTTTCTAGGGAAGTTTACATTACCTGTACCTGCTTTTGCATTTGACGGCTTTCCAGGATATCCTGCTCCTGAAATGCTGGATGGCTGACCCTTTGTTTTGATTTGAACATAACTAACAGAATATTAGCAGCTCACATATTAACCACTGAAAGTGGTTTCTGATAACTCAGGGTTACCACTGCAGATAGTGGCCAACAAAGACTGTAGTGTGTCCGCACATAAAGCAAGAACCTTGTAGGTGCAAGCCTCCTGCTGGAGATAAGAATTGGCCCTCCCCACCACCATCACCCAGCATTCCTGCTTTCCATTGTAGCAAAAAGTGGCTTTTGCATGGGGGGACAAGGGGGGTGTGAGACCAACAGGATTCTTCTGTGCTGTGACATTCTTGTGATACTCTTCATCACTTTTGTGTCCAGTGATGTTCTTTGTGGTGTTTGGCTGTGTTGGGCTATGTTAAAAGCGTGGCACTTAATACTTACAGAAGAGTTTCTTAAAGTAAGCAAGAGTTTCATTGCTTATACCCTGACACGAATGTGACACGTTCATAAATCTCCCTTGTTTTTTCGAACATTTTTCTTTTAGATTATTTGAATTTGTAGTTTTATTCAAAGGCAGGATTTTATTCTATCCGCACCTTATATGCCCATCCGTTTTCTTATTTATTTCTGCGGCCTCTTGCCAGTCACTCGCTATATTAGCAGTTCCTGAAATGTACAGGAAGCTTGGAGCAGTGTGAAGCGTGGACCACACAGGCTTACCAGAGAGAGCCAATTGAAGGTTTCACAGCGAAAGAGAGGAAGGAGGGACAGAGGCTTGAGGCCAGCAGGATACTGAAAGAGAGGCTTGTAAAGCACAGAGGGAAGGCCTCTAGGATGCACGTACCAGTTGATGAATAATTTTATAAGGACTTCCTGATTTCACCATACAGCTTGAGGGGAAATACGGATGTTTACAGGATGCGTAATTCAGGATCTATGAAAACATTTTTCACCATATTTTGCAGGTGTTCTTTCAGATGGTAAAGTTTCTTGACTCAGTAGTAGTAAATTATATAAATGATGTGCATGATACATGTAAATGTTATGCATTTTTTTCTGTTTTACTGTTATATATACACAATTATTAGCCCTCAGAACCTCGAGATTGGCTGTAAAATGTGTTTTTCTATAATGCTACTTGTTAAGGTCATGATGAAATGTTTACAGCCTGGCCAAGCTCGATGCACAGTTTTGCGCTATTGAGACTGTGGTCAGTGGGCGGTCACCTGCTCTGTTCTTGGATAATTGGAATTATTATCATGGATAAGGCTCAGAGGCCGCAGCAATGTCATTGTATTTTCAAGGGGCTTAATTAGGACCAAAATTATAGGAAGGCTTGTAGTCAGAGAGCCTAAAATGACCGAATTATATGGCTGAGTTTGTCATTACGGTGTTTTTTTTGCATGCAGGAGCAAATCCAGTGGGACACAGTCATATTTTAAGGCTTAGAAACATGTTGGAGTTCTGGGCGAAGAGGAAATGAACAGCCACTGTGAGCAAAGTTGGCCAATAAGGCAGACAAGGTTCATTACCTAGTCTACACCCTTTCCAATCCCCCCTACCCAGTGTGCCAGGGTTGCGCAAGAAGGGGAGCTCCATCACCTTTCAGCTGGTGGATTTAATGGGGAGCAGGGCAACCTAAGGGGCTGCCAGGGTTGAGCTTTGGACCGGTGTGTGGAAACCGATCGGCACTAGCTTTTAGCAGTGCCATCATCGTGCCGTTGCTTTTTCCCATGATCTTTCAACATCCCATAGCTTGTTTATGCCTATCAATGTTTAATACGGCATGCTAACACATCTAAGGGAGGATTAACTATTTTCTCCTTCCACTCTTGTTTGTGTTCCTCTGTCCAGCACGATCAATGAGATAGACACTCTAGATGAGTCCAGTGCTGCAGGGATAATTGCTCTTCATAGACCAGCAATAAATTTAGTGATTGACGGCAGTCTATTAGTATTGCCTTTGCTGTCTATCTCCTGAAGTCCACCATTGGAGGGCGATGTTTCTGTCACCCCAGTTACCTGTATTTGGGTGCTTACTGGAGCCACATAAGGGGAACTGAAGGCTTTGTCCCTTCACATATATGACCCTGTTACCCGGGAAACACAAATACAGCTAATTAACTCGTAAGCTTCTCTTATAGCCCAGATTAGGCTAAATTACCATTTGCTAAAATAAACAAGTGTGGCTAAACAAATGGCAGCATCATCATGCATGTTCTCCCGGCCGGAGAAGAAGAAAAGGGTGTTGTTTTTATTTTATTAGCCGAGCGAGGAATGCCTCCAGACCCACCGGAGTGTATGAATTGCTGAGTATGTTAGCCTTGCTACAAGCAATGTAATGGAATGGAAAGAAGCCAGTTACACAAAAGACCAAACGCCCATTCAGATGCTGGCAGGCAGGTTCTCTGGGCTGGCTGTGTGTGTCTAATAGAGGATCAACAACCCATGATACTGTTGCTTGCTGCTCTTGAATATTTTAAATTGCCTTCCTGTTGTATGGTTTATGAAGGTTTTAGATCATTATCGAAAGGCAGTTATCTGATTCTAATACCTGTAATATCTCTGCGATTCTAAGCATCCTGTATAACGGCACTCTTCTCGTTCCTCAGAACCTTTACGTAAATATCGTGAGTGTGATTGCCTGGTCTGGGATCAGTCACCATCTGCTGAGAGCTGCGATACAATCAGTTCTCCACATTACATCTTTTGTAAGTAGCCTCGCCAGCGATGCAGAAGTAGGTTACTGGATGGAGATGACATGGATGCAGACTCTGGGTTAAATTTGCCATTCTGACCTGCAGTTATTAGTGATGGACTTGTGTGGTCGGAACATTAATCACTGTAGCAGCCATGTTTACTGTACACAGCACTCTGTGTTTACTGCAGCGTTTGTACAAGCAGCATGGATATTTTTGCACAGACGTTGCAGTAGAACTGGGTTAGTGACCTAAAGGTTGAAAGATCAAGTCCCAGAGGAGCACCAACCAATGTCCCCTACAGCAGATTATCTGGCTTACATAAACTGGGTAACAGGTGAAAGTAGTATTCATAATCAAGCATTCAGCTGTTTATTCAGGCCACCTGTAGCTTCATGCACTGGAGAAGAAACCCCTTGCTGTATCAGAAGAGTGGTGGTGTCAATGTTTGGTGTAGTTTTGTCTAATGGAAGGAAGCCCACACATAAATAGGACAACAAAGTACCTTTAACACCTATTAGGTCCCCATTCCCTACCTGGGGGTTTGAAATTGCAGATAACTTAGAAACACCCAATGAGTTGTTCTTGTCTAGTCTCCAGGGAAGCCCCTCTCAACTGTAATCACAATACCATATGTAGCAATCATGATGCAATGTTGGTTGGGTTAGCCCATATTGTCCACCAGTAGGATCCAGGATGATGCAGTGACTATTTCACCCTAGTTTAATCAAACCACAGATGTGTAGAGATAAGTCTGATGGAACTGAGACAATGAGATGAACTTATGTCTTCAGAGTTTCTGGCATTAGGAAGTTGAGTATCATCCTATAAAACAAACAGGAACAATGGCCACCTATTCTGTGGTTGCGTGAAAGAAACCCGTATTAGTAAATGAGTTGTTTGGTTTGTTTTGAAATCCAGTAAACCTTAGTTTGAGAAATTGATGGAATTTCTGGTATGGGATAAGCTGGCTGGCATCTAGTTTTTGTTGGTCTGTTACACACTGATCAGCATATAAAATCTTTTGATGGCGTCCAGGCAGAGCAGCATTTGGCAGTCTTTTCAATTGGCTCGCAGATCTCTTCTGAGAGGTGATGACAGTTGACATTTAGAAAAAATAAGTAAAAAAAACAAAAAAACAAAAGGAGAGCTCTGGAAAACGATTTCCTGTCAACCAGAAAAGGACAGGCTGTCCTTGAGGTGTCTGTGTTTTTCTTTTGTTTTCCCAGTTGATTATTAAAAGGGCTTTTTATTGAAAATCTGAAACAAAGGTTTCTTTCTAATACAGTGTGACAGCCATCAAGCATAATGGAAGGTAGTGGATATTCAATGAACGATTATAACGAGGCCTATCCCCATTATTGCCCTGGGACTGCCCCAGTGTATCATGGGTAGAGGACAAATCCTCTAGGATGACTGCCGGAGCTAGGGGTGTGTTTCAGGGGATATTTCTGAGCCGTTTTGGGTTAATGGGTCACTTAGTTGCCTCCACCAGGCTCTGTCCTCCACACTGTAAAGGAAAATATCAGGCATTAAACTAAAATAGCCAGAAAGGTTCAGACAGTTGATCTCTATGCAGTCCATTCTGCTTCGCCCCAAGAAGGGATTCTCCTGTTGTACCCTTACTCATAAGGGCTTTAGTAGGTGCCCTGCTATATAAATAATTGTGCAAGTTATGTAGATGACTTTGGTAATGACATTTACTGAGCCACTGAATTGAATAAAATTAATTTCGTAATAAGAGTTCTTAAGGTGTCTGTTTTTCTAGACTTTACTTCCTGTTTGGCAGTATTTCAAACACGGATGTGTGTCTGATATACAATGGGTTGGGGACGACGTAATGACTCTGATATTTGCATGTTTGAACACTACTCACTCAAGGGGATGGTGAATGCAGACGAGGGGTGGTTTTTCTTTCCTTTAGTCTGTGAAGTTATGTGTATTTAATGGTTGTATGGGGCCCGTGAGCTACTTTAGGTGCCGCTGTTTCTCAAGATGTTGTGTACCACCATTTCCTCATGCCACATGGGTTTGAGGTCCAAACACATGCAGCTAGGGGGGCTGGTGTCTCTAAACTATCGAGGGTATATTCCCTTTGATGGGCTGCTTTCCTGTGGTGTCACAGGGGAATCCAGACTCCCACATCACCTCATTGTAAGATGCATGTCTTTTAGGTACTGCCCTTCTGTTTACCTGCTAAATTGCGCTTACATTATTTGAAAAAAGAAAAATTAAAAGAGAACAATATTATTTTGATAGAGATGACAAATTTATGAACGTGACAAACAAGTTTGTTCAAATCCATCTCCCTATCCCTTTGCCCTGGTTTAGCTCTGAGGAAAAGTAGAGTATGGCTGCATGTTTGAACAAAGAGGCGTTGACATGCCATAAACCTTTTGTGTAATGGTTGACTATTACCGAAGGAAACAGTATGGACTGTAACCTGCAAAGGCCGATCCCTGCTGGCTTTACTCACTGGGGAGTTGCCCTTAAATCAGTGTGGCATGTGTCGGGAACTTCTGAACGAACCTCGCTGCTGAATGTGGGCAATAAAAAATGGGAGACCATTTCACAGAAGCTTAATAGGTCCTCAGGCTGAACATATCGCTCGCAAACAGAGTGGCAGGGTGCGACAGGGCAAGGAAAAGCATTCACTAACCTGGGACGTCTTTAAAACTAATTATATGCGTCTCTGCTTCCGGGGTGTCACAGATCCGGATGACGTGGCGACTGTAACCTGTTGTTCTTTTTGTTTCTGTGTGAAGCTCCAAGGACAAACGCGTGCTGGTAAGCAGGCAGCATTGTCTATCGGAGCACGGGGGGCAGCGCCTCCGCGCTGTAATCGACGAGGCCGACATGAAGCCGGTAATTAAGTCTCGGGCCTCATGCCTCTCTTCGGTAGAAGGCTTCAGCAGCTGCTCTGTCTTACCGCACAGAAACGGTAATTAGATCTGGATGCGGCTTAAATGGCAGAAATTAGTACTGCAAGCAATTACCGCAGTTTCATACGTGCAGGCATACACGTGTTCATGTTAACTACCCCCCCCGTTAACGTGGTGGTGCTAAAACATTAACCTTGCGTGTCAGTGAACGCCCCTGTTGACCTTCCACGCCAGGGCCGTTCTGCCGTCCCCGGGGATCCCGTGGAACGCTGCAGGGATGGGGGATCTTGGAACAGTCTTGCTTTCTTAGCTTCCCTTCTGTTTGGTCAAGTGGGTTTGGCAGCTGTTGGAGACTGTTGATTTTACAGAGGAAGTGAGCTGCAGTGGGCCCCGGCCGTCATGTTCGTTTGCATGAGAAAGTGCCCCCTGCCTTTGCCTCAAGGGGACACATACTGACTGCAAGGTGGGCTCTGCTCCCTGCACTTTATTCAGGACAAGGTACAGACCCAGTGTCCAGTATATGGGGTGTATTCAGAAGCCTGTCTCACCCACCCCCCCACCGAGGGGACCTTTGGTCAGTGTGACCAGCTGACGGAGGGGGTACTGGGGGCAGTTTCATTGTGCTTCAGTTCCTCCCTACCCCTCTCTTTCTCTCTGTCCCTTTTTTATTCTCGTTCTCTTTCTCTCTTTCCCTTTGTTCCCAGTGTTCTCTCTATAGCTCTCATTTTTTATTTTTTTTATCTTTTTCTCCCTCCGTCTCTATGTATCTCTCTCATCACTATTTCTCTCTCTTCCTCCCTTTCGCTTACCCTTTCCCTTTCTCCTTCTCTTTATTTCTCTGTCACTCCTTCTGTATTTCCCCCTCTCTTCCTCTCTTTATTTATCTCTCTCTTGAAGCCCTGCCCACCCCCACCCCCCCCCCCCCCCACCCTCCAAAGCATGGGCCCCCCACTCTCTGCGGAGGCACCCCCGGGCTCGTTGACAGCGACAAGTGGTTCAGGCCGTCATGGTCCAGCGTCCCCCTGTCTGTTTTTGGTACATCTGCCGTCTGGCCCCGAATGGACCGGCTCCTGTTCCCATGTGTGCACCCCAGAGACGAGACGTTGCCGGGCCACTTGCAGAGAGGCTGTCAGGTCTCACTTCGAGATGCTGAGGCCAGGCTTTACGTGGCCCGATATCCACCAGTCAGGATATCCACCAGTCAATCCTCATGGCACCGATGGATTTATGATGATATGAGGCGGTTGTTACTGTAACGAGTGGCTTGAGGTTTATTTTGTGTGGAATATCGGATTGCACCTTTTAAGAGGCTGTAAGAAACAGCTGTGAGCATAGATCTAATACAAATCAAATTCTTCATTTTTGCAAATTCAGTCAGAAATGGTGAAAACTACCTGTTTAAAGTAAAACAAAAAAGGTAAGCAAATGGGTTAGAGTCCATTGGCATTACTGCCGCCACTATTATCACTGTAATTATATTGATCACGCTGATGCTGCTTTCTGAGACAGAGGGGTCAGAAAATGATTCCACGCAGTATTTAAATGGCCCTAGTTTATGGCTCCCTGCCTGCTTCCTTACCGCCTGGCCCTTATCATAACCCGGTGCTGTTTAATTACAGTCCTGGGGGGCCTACATAGTTCTCTTTACACGGGTAAGAGCTCGGAAAGGGAGATAAATAGGTTCAATCAAGCCAGTTTTTGTTCAATCAGGTAGTTCAATGTCCAGCAGGAAGAAAAATCTCTCTGGTGCGGTCCTGTGGGAGGGTAACTGAGTGGTTGTACCCTGTGGTTTGGGGATTGACTTTCAGCAGAATGGGCTGCTGGCAGCTCACTCGATGTTGCCGTCCAGATGATACTGCACATTTTATTATACATGTGTAGTTCACCTCTAAGTCACCGAGTAATTGCAAGCCCGCTGTAAAAAAGCCATTAACTGTAGGCATCTCTGAATGACAGTGTTGTTTCTGTGACACGTTACGTTTGAAGATATGTAACGACAGCACACATAGGGAAACCCACACTCTATTTCCCTCCCTTTGTTCTCATCTGACATCCTCCACACCGTTTCAGCCGCGGGCCATTTTCTCCCGAGGACCCTCCTGCCATCGCAACAGGTTTCACACAAAATGGACACTAACAAGCCCCCGTCCGGCTGCTGAGCCGAGGGCTGCGTTAGAGGGTCTCTGAAGTGAGACGAGGGGAGGGGAGGGGGGGGGAGGAGGAGCCCCTCTCTTTGTGTGCTCTTGTCGGCTTTGTGGGCGTGTTGCTTCACAATTCACCTGTTGCCCTTTGTGTGAATGAATCAGGCCTGTAAATCTGCATCAGCTTTAAGTTTTTTCATTTTAAGTTTTTTTTTTCCCTGTCTGAACTTTAAGAACAATTATTGTCAATATTATTATTGTATTATTCATTTTTAACCAATCCGCAGCGAGCCGCCGCCATCTGAGGCTGCGAGACGGAGAGTCCAGGTTGCCTAGCGACAGGGCAAAGCCGCATGGCGCAAAGCCCTGACTGGTTGAGCTTGTCCCGGGCAGCCTGCGAGAGAGCCGGCCGCTACCTGTCCCCGCTGACTGCCGAAAGACGGGAAGCAGCGGCTAATTAAAGCTCCGCCAGCCAGCTGCCTTTTCCTCATCCCCTGTCAGGCGGGTGCTGCCATGTTCCTCTAGCGCTAATGTATTGCTGCTACCCCAGGACGCTCACCTATTATTAGGAAGAGATTCACTCTGCGGGCCTGGAGGACAGCAAGGGTGTCCCCCACCCCCCATTGTGCATGGGGGGGATTTGCAGGCAGGGCTGGAGCGGATTGAGCACTGACTCTGCGGGCCCCTATTCTGGCACTGCCGGGCACTGCAGCCCAGCGAACATGCCGACTGTAGGACTCTCAGGTTTCTCTGCAGCATATATCCCACAGAATTTGGTGAATCCAGTGCGTAACAGATGGCCTATCCTGGGCCCCTGACTCTTATCACCCCCCTGGCTCACAGCAAAGGGTCAATTAACTTCACCCCGTATTTAAGAGCTTCTTTTTTTTTTAACACCTCCAAAATGACAGGCACTAATTTTGAAAGCCACCCCCGCCCCAGATACTCATGCCTTCCGCTGTCAGCCCCCGCTGAGCTCACTCAGCCTGGAATTCCACCAAAGGGCCGTCTTTTCTCTGTAGGGGTGGGTCCACATCTCTGCAGGACCAGATCCTGTTTAACCCTCTTAATGGAGGTAGGGTTTCTGACGAGACCCTGCACCTCCCTTGTGCCTTGCGCACGCCCATCCATTTCCACGCGGTGGCCTCCCGTCCTTCTGTTTGCCTGCCACCGGCTTGTTTGGTAATGAGAAGTGTGCTAGGCCCTTCCCTTGTGATCTCTGGCCTGGGACCATGCCTACAAAAACAGGCAGGGTTATCGAATGTAAAAAGCCAGTGAAATTTCACTAGGCCTTCCTTTGTGGCACCCGCTGACCTGCACTGGCTCCCTCGTGGAGCCCTTGGACCATACAGCGGCTGTTTACACCCCCCATGCAAGTCACACGCAGCTTTGGGAAAGCTGGCGATGGGCTGCGTGGAGCACGTGCCATGACCCGCACAGCGACCCCCGCACAGCACTTACGCGGGGGCCCGGGGGCTCCCTCTGAGTCAGAGTCTGTCGCCGACCTTCTTAACGCTCGGTACCCCTCGCCATTGCTGCCGGCTGTCTCCCACGGGGCAGGAGAACGCAGAAGGTGCCGCCTACACGTCGCCGGCAAGGATGCGTCTGCCGCCGGAGTGGCAGCGAATCGCAGAGACCGCGGCAGCTGCCTGCTGTCAGCCGCGTGTCGGAGCTCGGCGTGTTTGCAGGAGAATTACCGGCGTGACATAGCGCTCCCGGGGATTACACAGTGTGGAGAGAAGAGAACGCCAGGAATGTAGTGCTACATTAATAGTATTACTACTGCTGTTATTTTTTATTACTGCTATTGTTATTGTCATTATTATTACTACTACTCGTACTATAATTATTGGTTGTTGTTTTACACTATTAATAGCACCTCTCTATGGCGTCACTAGCAAAACAAACAGGTGAGTATGCAAGGTATATCCAAAGAATCATAATTCCTAAGAATGAACTGTGGGAGGCTTTGTTTAAAGAGGGGAGGGTTCCGTTCTCTGATTAGTGTTGTCCTCAGATAACTTTATTAATGACAGTGGGTAATTCTGTAATATCACAGCACCTGATCAGGGGTAAGAATGCCAGGTATTACTCTTATTTTCCCCAGAAGATGTCAGTTTGGCTGAGAATGCTTCTATCGAGACTTGCTAGATGAGCATTCGTCTGCTGTTGTATTTCAAATGCTTCGTCCCTTGGGGTAAAAGACAGGAAACTAATATACCAGTTATAGGAGATTCAAATATAAATGTTTTCATTAACTGATGGCAAAGAAAGGTGAAGTCAGTAAGCACAGACATTTTAGTCAACTCCATCCATCCATCCATCCATCCATCCATCCATCCATCCGTCAACCTATCCATTGATCCATCCATCTTCTGAGCACTTCTCCTGCTAAGGGTGGCCCCATACTGAGCAGGTCGGACTGTATCCTGAGGTGGAGTTATCCTGTTTTAGCTGCATCCTCCACTTCACCAGATGTTTGTTAAGTAATTTAGATCAAACAGCTGCAGGAAAAAAGTAGAGCAACATCACAGCTGTGTTGCTGTACAGAAATGGTGTCATGCAGAGGTGGAAATTTCAGGTCCAGAAAGTAAAAATCCAGACCAGGATTTTTGGTTGAAACAAAATCATGGTCTGAATTTACACTTTCTGCACCTGAAATTTCCACCTCTGGTGTTATGTGAAAGAAAAGGTTCATGGTGAACCTTGGTAAACCGGTCTCTAAAACAAGGGTAAAGCAAGATTTTTTGGGTAGTCCATAAAGAATGTAGAATGACATGCAGTTTTTTAGTAGCCAGTGGTCTAGTGTTCCATTTTCTGTACTTGCCCTCTGTCTCAGTGACTCGCCTGAGGCCAATGGGAGAGCTTCATTTCCAGCCCTGGTTGTACTGGTCGTGGCTTTCAGTTCACCTCAGCTGTCCGGTGGCCATTTCCACCATCTCCTGGAGGAGGCAGTCAGTACTGCTGCTTTTTGGTCCTCTCTGCTCCATCCCAGGTCACGTTGGCCACCTTGCTCTCCCTAGTGTCACCTACTGGATGTAGGTGTAAAGGCTAGTGAAGGTTACGAAATGTGTCTTTAGCAATTTGCCTGATGGAGAGCCTTCCACCTTCCCCCTTCCCGCAAGCCGCTTTTGTGGCAGTCCAGGCAGCCTTGTGGATGGCCGGGTGCCCCTCCCTTTGTCTGTGTCCCACTTCTGAGAAGGAGAGCACTTAATGGGGGGAAGCCTCAAACAGGACTGCTGGTAATGAGCGTCCAGTGCTCTTTGGACCTGGCAGACACGTGCTGTCTCCTTTTAGGTGGTTGCACAGGTGTTTTACAAAGCTTGACACCATTTATAGGGCTGCCTAGTGGTGCAGTAGTGCAGCACCTGCAGGTGCTCAGGCCATCAGCAGCTTAACCCGACGCCAGTGTGCATTTACAGTGGCTGATGGGCCAACAGGGAACCAAGCAGTTATGAGAAGCGACTCTGGGGGAGACATGGTTTGTGGAGTGGCGGGGTACATGTGCAGCCCCCTTTAAAGACGGGCTGCTGGGCCAAGTGTGGGGTGCTGAGACCCTGCCACGCAGCCGGCTGGCCCAGAAGCGACCTGTTCTTTTTCTGGGGCATAAATCACCATTGGGCACTGCCTAGGTGTTTCCCAGGGGGCTGACTGGGTCCCATCAGGCCTGAATGGAATGTTCTAGAGTTGTGTTCCTGCGGCTGTGTGCTGTCTGTTGCTGGGCACCATATTATTATTATTATTATCCATCCATCCATCCATTTTCCAAACCGCTTATTCTACTGGGTAGCGGGGGGTCCGGAGCCTATCCCGGAAGCAATGGGCACGAGGCATTATTATTGTTATTATTGTTATTATTGTTATTAGTCTAATAATGTGCTTTATTCATTTATGTAATTGCCTTCTGTCACCTGTGCGTTAGCCTGAGAGGCACCATGAGTTGCGTGTCTGCAGGGCCCCTCTTCCTTGTGCTTTTTGCTTTGCTGTCTGGCATTTTCTCTCCTCTCCTTTTCCTATTTATCGCTCCACTTGTTCTGAAAGGTTGTCAGCGGATGACGGATAAATGAATGCGGCGCTATGGTAATGCGACGGCAGGTGGGGGTTGGGAGGTGGGGGTCACAGGGATCTCCAAAGGCATACCCACCCGCCCCCTGGGGTGCCGCGACTGGCCGGGCTGCCGGGGCCAGATGGCCAATGCGGGTGGGGGAGGGGGAACGGGTTCACACCCGAGGTGTCTTCGGCGCCGGCCTCCTGCACGGTGGGGGGCAGTCAAGCGGGACAGTGACGCCTTTCGGGGGATACCTGCTGGGGTGGGGGGTGTGCTAACATGCATGTTCTCATACTGAAGACACATTTTCAAAACGCTGTTTCACTTCTTATAGTCGTCTTTTTTCTCTCTTTCACGGAACTCGATCACAAAGTTATTTCATGAACCTGTAACACCAGTGACAACATCTAAAGTATTAATTTATTATTTAATACCTCATAAGTCCTCACAGCACTGTCGCTCACATATTATCATCTACTTTTGTCCTTTTGTCCATTGTACTCTGTGTCTCGAGCTCTTGGTCCCTCACATCTCTTGGACTTTTAACAGTGTACCCCCCCCCCCACAATCTCAGAGGGGAACATGGAGAGCAATGGCTCAAACTGCAGTCTGTGTACTGGATGTGATCTCCGCTCGGTGCTCTGCAAACGAGCACCTTTAATCCTTAATATCAAGGCAAACAGTACGTCGCGATATGTTGTGGTTTTAAGGGCTACCATCAGACCTCCTGCAAACAGCAGTTTCTCTCTCTTTTTCTTTTATTGGCTTTTTTCTTCCAGAATGCTCTCCGTTTCAGTGTCAGTATTTTTAAAGGTAATATTCATCATTAACTGCTCCAGGCAGATGCACCTGAGGCTGCCTCTCCGAAGACCGTGAACACGCCAGCCAGCGGTGGCACCTGCCTGGCGAGGCCGTTGGACCGTTGTGCTTTGTCTCCCACTGACGGTGGCCCTCGTTTGCCTAACAAAGGGGGAGGCTGTGTGAAAAGGCGTGTAAACAGGCCACTGAATACGGCGCCTTTCTCCGAGCACGGCGCTGCCCTGCGCCTGCTCTGCAAAAAGAGGTGCATTTCTGCTTCTTTTCAGCATGTTTGAGGCAAAGGAGCCTGTGCAGGCAGGGGGGTTAGAGAGAGAATGAGCAGAGGCTTTCTTTTATTCTCGCTCGGTTGTTCCTTGCTGAAGAGGAGCCCCGGTGCTTAGGAGGGGTGAAGGACAATGGCAGAGTTGGCAGCAGTCAGGCAGGGGGCCAGCTGGCAGGCTGGGGGTTGAACTCCACCCCCTATACACTCCCCGGACAAGCACGGCTAACCTATTGCCACTCCTGCCCCGTGGCCCTGGCTCGTCAGGACAGCACAGACCCGCATGCTAAAACACCAGGCCCCACAGGAAGTACGTGCAGGCGGACCCAGATGAAGGGAGGAGGCACTGGCGGTGAAATGGGAGTCTACACAGCTCTCAGTGCTCAAGCACTTACCTTCACATTTATGCTTTATTTCATTTCCCTTGTTTGACACCCATACAGAGAGTAACGGGTACAGTAGTCGGAATGGGAAAGGCAGAATCTTGGGCAGTGGGTGCCCATGATAGTGCACTGCCGGGGATATCCGTGATGGATGTGTGACGTGGATACTCAGCAATGACACTGTGACATTTCCAGCAGTCAGGTTCTGGCAGACGCTTGAAATTTGAGCCAGTCCTGCGGTAAGAGTGGCCCTTTAGGTCTTTTCGCTCCTGTTTACATGTAGGCTTGCCGTACTCCACT
Source organism: Brienomyrus brachyistius (assembly GCF_023856365.1). Lineage (NCBI taxonomy): Eukaryota > Metazoa > Chordata > Actinopteri > Osteoglossiformes > Mormyridae > Brienomyrus > Brienomyrus brachyistius. Next base: position 13,961,772 of record NC_064552.1, read on the forward strand.
CAAACGGAATGGTTTGGTCCTTTGTCAAGGAGTGCATAGTGCACATAATTCTGGTTAGAAACCTGGATAAATGGCTGGAGAGTCCCTTCTGTGGAATAACACACGTTTAATTATGGAGACCACCTACAATTCTGTTTTACAAAATGGTGTGGGGTTCCCCAGATGGATGTGAAATGTCAGTCTAACATTAAACTGGGGTAAATCCTTAGGTTTTACATTAAAATAGAAATGAAAGATAATGGGTCTTGTGAAAATAAATCTATACTGACTGACACACAAAAAAAATTGAATTGTTTTGAAGTACTCTTCAAACGCAGCCTTTGATAGATGAATTCAGAATACCTTCCAGGCATGAAACTGCCACATGTTTTGTTCTGACATTAGCTGTAAAAATAAAAAATTCCGCTGAAATGCATTCAGCGTCATGTTCATGTCCCCGTGATTACACTCTTGTTTCCTTTCATGGTCCAAAAACATGCAGTTATGTGTGTCCCCCCACCTTGTGCCCTGTGCTACCTGCCACAGGCTCCAGACCCCCGTGACCCTGGACTGGATGAGTGGTTATGGATGATGGATGGATGTTCAGGGCTTTTGCCCTTGGACAGATGAATAACCCCTCCTGCCAGCTTATGATGTGCATGGGGAAGGGAAAAATAGACTGAACAAGTGCAAGTAGCATTGTTATAAGAGGCATTTTGGTATCACCCATCTTTTTCTTTTTCACATAAAACGCCCGTTTTCTGCTAAAAAGACCTTCTGTCATGATGAGAAAACAGGCTTTATTGTCATGAGATGAGAGATAGATGCAAAACACCCCAAATCGAGCCATCACACTCCTACGATCCTGGGTCTGTTGGACAGGATGCCACAGGAAGTAAGTAACTGCCGGGACGTGGCGATATGGACTAGATAGGAGGTTCCAGAACAAGGAGAGTAGTAAGAGGATGGTTGGTGGAGCTGGAGCCAAAGGCAAACTCAGGAAAATGAACTGAAAGACAAAAACCAAACGTCACATAATCAGAACAATTGACTGGGGCGTTAACATTTGAGAGACTAGATGATCAGGACAATCACTGCCCAGTGTATAATAGGGCCCGGGACCTCCTGCATTGATGAGCACTAACATGACCTCAGTGCCTTGCATGAGCAGCTTCATGTTCCTCTCCAGTGCAGTAGCATCTTGAGGTTCCTCTTCATAAATCTCTTGTGTTTTAATTATATGCAACTGATTTGACAGTCTGCTGTAGAGCTATACTTGTAGCCAGAGTAAGGGGGGAAAGTGTGATGTAGCCAAAGCATCAACAACATGCACCAACAGCAAAACTGATTCAGTAATAATGCCGAGTAACGATTAGCTGTGGTTAAGTTGATGCCCCCTAGTGTTGGCTTTGTAAACAGTCAAGCTAAACAGTAAAGAAGCAAGTATGCATTTACTTCACAAATGGGTCGGACTGTAACAGGTTCACTGTAAAGATGCAAGCATCTTGCATGCAGCAAAGCGAGACCAGGGAAACGTCAGAGAAGGCTTCTGGCTTGTAGGGTTTTTGGTGACAGGTATGAAGCACGGACCTCTCAGCCATAAGGGGTGTGGGTGAAGAAAAAATGTATCCATGCCATGTCACTTCAGGTATCCTCTGATGCAGATATTTTTTGCATTGCAAAAACCCTGTAACTCCTCAACTTCTGGTTTGTTTACATAATGCCAAGATGACACCATCATGTTCTGCAATCGAATAAGTGCAGCTGGCATTGTGGGATACGCAGGGTCAGTGTGATCAGGTGATGTTGGCTTATCGCAACTTAGAATCCACCTGCAGGAAACTGCACAGGGCACAGGTGGTGTAACTCGGCAGGAACATTTTTTGGAAGGCTTGCAGTAGAAGATAGGTGACTTGCAGTAGGAACCAAAAAAAGAAAAAACAGGAACAAAGTCCACTTTGTCTGGGGCAGCATGAGATGGCACGGATCTCCAGCACGGTTTGCTTGACGTTATTCATAAGCAGCCTTGTTGCCCCCGACCACAGTCCTATGCAAATTGTACTAGGTCTGTTACTAGAACTAGCCAGAGGAGTGAAAGAGCTTCGGCCCCGGGGTCTCCGGTTTAGAGAGCTTGCAGACACCATCACACTAATGACATGATAGGGTTGCCATTCTTCTCTAAGGGTTAAATTGGCCCAGAGAAAGGGAGAGCTTAATTCAACCATGGGTGGAGACAGCAAGGGGAGAGGGGACGGCAGAGTCACAGACGCCGAGGCGGTGAAACGCCGGCATGAGCGTGAAGGTGGCTTGACTCACTAAAGGAAGAGGAGGACAACCTCAACAGTCCAGTGATGAAGTACAGGGCCAGCAGCAGGCTGGATAATCAGGCCTAGTGCTTGTTTATGTTCCATGTGCCGTCCATCGGCCTGTCTGTGAAATATCTGTTCAGTGGATCAAAGAATATTCTGTTAGGAAAACTTTTGTGAGCTGTTCTGTTTCCGAGGGCAAAGGGGTTCCGTGTCATAGTAAAAATGGAACCACCTCGGTAGTGAGTCTGTCAAGTAATTTTCTGCAGACAGTTGAAGGAATGCACAGATATGTTATTCTGCTGCTTGGTCCTGGCTAACCCCTTGCATACTTGACTGTTCTGTCACGGGTCTCATTGCCCGACTGACCTTTTTCTTCTTCGCTTTATGTAGGTTCCTTGATAGTTAGTAATGTTCAGGTCACAGAGACAACAATATGTTTGATACAGATGCTGCAGGTCCTAGCCATGAGTCTGACCAATCACCTTTACCGGCGATGCAAACCTGCCTGGGGCGTAGGGGGCTCCAAGATATTTCTGTAGAGGTAACCTCCCTTCTTTTTGTTTGTGCTGATCTGAGATGAAAGCGCAATTACACTAGTGCCTCTCCCTCATCCTCCACTGTCGAAATAGCAGCTGGTCTAGAAAGTTGCCAACATCAAGGCTTCTGAAGCGCTTTGGGTTGTCAAGACAGGGTGTGGCCTTTCTCAGGCTGTCATAACAAACCAAAAAAGACACGAACCTTCACCATAATAACGGGGCCCTCACATTTTAATTACATGTGTTTCCTTCTTGGCCAAAATTTGATCTTCCCAGGCACCACTTTTTATCACCTTCTTCAGGGTTCCCTCATGGTCATGAGTTCCTGGGAGCAGGAGAGGCCGTTTCCTGGATCGTCGCTGTCCACTTCTGGATTTGCCTGCTTTCAGCCTTTGCAAACACAAGTGTGAGCGACCCAGGGACAGCGCACATCCTAAATATACCTCCGGGGCCAGGATGAAACGTCTCCTCCCTTGAAGTAGGATGAAAGCTAGAAACTTCCCTTTGTACGTGATTGGACAGCGCCACCAGCTGCAGTGTGGCCGTGGTTCTTCAAGGTCCCTTTGTCACTCTCCGTTTGTCTGAGGTGCGAACGTAATGGCGTGGGGCCGACGAGCTGAAAGCACCCGCCAAAGACCTCGCATGCAAAGGCCTCATGAAAGGCGAGGCTTCCCAGATCGTGGAGCCTATTTTCGTCTGCAAGCGGCCCTTTAATTTGCAAGATGAGAGGGCCCCACTGTTCAGGGGATTTGATTTTATTATTTTTCTTGTGCTTTTCTCCATCATGTTTCCTTGGGGTCTGGTGCCGCACTTCAAAACTAGGGAAAAAAATAATAGATAGGTTGTTGTGGCATTGTGGTTACACTTACAGCTGATGGTGGGCGTGGTTATTATCCAGGAGGACCCCCCCACCCCCGGAACGTGGCCCCTGGGTCTTCTGTAAGTGCCTCAGTGAGCGAATCGAAGGCACTTGCCAAAGCCGTGTTAATTAAACGGACACTCCATGGCTCTGAAGTGTGCTTTGAAGCTACTGAGACCTGTGTCGTCTTGTCACTTGTGTCACTGTGTGTGTAAAATTGGGGGGGTGGGGGGGTGTGTAACCACGTTGAGGTTCCCGTCCTGTGTCCTCATTAACAGTTTGCTCCCAGTTTGACACCAAGGTCATGCGATTAATTGGCTTTTCCTTTTGTCTCTTTTGTTAGCCTCTGGTTTGGGTACTGAAATAATGGACGACCTCACGCGCTCCTGTTTGACAAGGATGATGATGAACGTGCTGTTCTGCAGCTGGGCTGCGCCATTTCCCTGTCGCTGGGGGGCACGAGCGGGCGAACCGGCAGCGTCTACACAGGAAGATGATCAGGAAACCACTCGTAATGGCTGCAGCAATTTGCCCTGCCTTTGCTGAGTGTAGGCTGCTTCCCCTAATTATTTTATGGATTCCTACCTGGTATTGTGAATCGACAGTGACAGCCTCGTTGATGGATGTTATGAAGTCATGGACGTCTGCTTATAGGGAAAAAGGAAATGCAGATTCATTTGATAATTTGTAGTATGTTTAAAATATATCCTCTAGGGGTCAAAGGTCAGTTTACTGCCTCTCTTCTCCTGGAAGTGCTATACAGACATACACACACGACCAGCTACCCCAGTCTTGAACCTACTCAATGATGGATTATCAATTTGTACTTGGATTGCCCTGGGTGACCGTCTTCCTTGACCTTGTCTTCTTGAAGTTTCTCTACTCTAGCAGCTTGGGTGCCTTAGTCCCTTAGCTAGAAACCTGCATCCTAACATGCGTCTCACAATCAAGAGTCCTGTCTGCTGCCTTCAGATGATTTACTTAGGAGTAGCTGAACAGTTGGAACTGGCAGCTATCTGGTAACAAATTTGTCTATGAACATAGCCCTACCAGTGAATATTAGCTGTTGATACTGTGCAAAGATTTTAATGCTGTAAAATAATCCATGTTACTCTGGGTTAATGCATCCATGGTTTCATGGCTTCTGATAAAGGTAGCGGGGGGGGGGGGAGGGGGGCTCTAATCCGACGACAGCAGTCTGGGCTGCTTTTTTAAAATAGTTTTTAATATTCCTCCTGTCTTTAATTAGCCGATGCCTAAAGATTATTTTAAGCCCCGAAGAGCCTTGCAGCCCTCCAGAAATGAGATGAAAGCGAGCCGGCCTTTGAATCGAGAGAGATGAGTTCATTGCTGTAATTAGTCTTTTCTATCTGCAGTGCTCTTGAGAACTGCATTTAACTAATGATATTGCCATCATCTATCTGCTCTGAAGACTAAAAAGTGCACCATACAGAAACGACCCTGCACCCTTTGCTCGCCACCTCAACCTTGCTCCAAAGCTAATGGCCTCATGGTACATTCCATAAGATCAGTTTCCTTGTAGCGGACTCCCATGCGTGACTGAAGGCTCATGCAAGACAAGTGCAGCTCTGACCACAGTGCTCTCAGCATTATTCTGGCCTAACTAGAGTTGAGCAGTATGATCATTATATCAAAACACTGAACATTTGGTCTTTGTGCTCTTTGTGAGTAATTTTGCGGATTTTAGTAAAACTGGGTAAATCTCAGCTTTTTGCACCTCACGGTTAGAATCGTCAAGTTGTGCCTGGTGTGTGGTTATTGTTTCACATGTTTCCAGGTTTGATACTATTGATAATTTTATGGGTTTTTTTAACTTACAACAGAACAGAACCATCAAAGAATGCCAGTTTCGTGAGATCCCAAAATACTCCAAGAGTGGCCAGCGTTCAATCAATATCGAGAAAGATAAAACTAGCTTTATACCAACAAGTACACCGTTGCTAGGTGAATAATTCCAAAACTGCTCACGTGTTCTTTTGTGAAGTTAGAGGTTAACTTGGTCAGACTGGGCAAGTTTAGACTTGCAGTCTTAGTGTAGGTGTTCAGCGGTGATCTGTAATCTCTCACAAGTTTTCTTGTCACATTTGGATGTGTAACTGGCTTCACCTATGCTTTTCATCGAAGGAGAGTATAACATTTCTCAGTTTTACTTAATTTCAACACTGGCCTGTTTCTCCAGAGTCTGTTCTAAAGACTAAAGACTTTTAGGCTTAGGAAGATTAAAGTTCTGTAAGGGGGATTTTGTTTCCTAGAGTGGGAGCGGATGGGGGTTTGACAAATGCAAATAAGGCGGTTTAAGCCTTCGGGAATCTACTTCATTGTGCCTGACAGCAGGAGGGATACACAGGTGCAGCAATTGGACTGGGCAGGATTGTTATCGCTGATGAAAACATCTATCATGACAGCAGCGCTTGAGTCATGAGTCTCTGGGAAACTAACAGATTCATCTTAATAGCCTTCAAGATTTCTTGTTTATTTGTAGGCAGTTTTACTTAATTTCCCAGAAGGTTTGTTTGTCTGAATATAAAATGCTTTTCAGTAGAATTAGGATGTTGAAAAAGTTTACCCGTCTTGACTGCAAATCTAGTCTAATATGCCTTCAACTTCTTGGTTATGTGCCTTGTTAACGGGGCAGTGGTTCAGTCCAGAGGCACAGATTAAGGATGGGATGGAAGAGGTTGTTATCTTTGCCCAGGAAAGAGTATTGAGGTATACTGTGCTGGTGGGAACCCCTTCCCCAGGTTCAAATGAACCGTAATCTTCGATTTCTTGTTACATGTAACCTGATCCCAAAGGCTCTATCTTTCAGATTGGAGCCGGATCTAGTTAAAAGTGCACAGTGAAACTTGGAAAGTGGCCTAAATCTGGTCTGCTGTTCAGGTTTAATGTGGGACTAACAGGTGCCCATGGAGAACGAGAAACAGCCATTTGAGTCGGCAAGTGTACTCTCCTGTATGTGGCCGTCTGGCCCCCGCAGAGAAAGGTCTGCCCCAGGGGTAACTGTGTCCATTACGGCCCTTCTGGTGGAATAGAAAGGAATCTTTATGACCTGGACACGGCAAAGCCGACGAGGAAGAGAGAACGAATAATGCAGAGAAACCCATTCACAGTCGCTCTCTTTCATGTTTACAGCTAAGAACAAGAGGAACACAACACGGCTTAACTGCACTTTGCATTTGCCTTCTTGTGCGCTGTGCACCTCCTCAAAGTGTAAAGAGACGACTCTGAGATAATGTACTTCAATACTTTATGGCTCTCTGACAGGAATGGCCTAAATAGCTAAGATGTAAGTGCTTTTAATAACTCCGCAGGAGTCTTTTCAAATGTAAAATCTACCTGATTATAAATTCTTCAGCACCCTGTTGGAGATTGTAAGCCATTAAAGTAAACCATCTCACACTTTGGGCATTCGTTCATGCCACTGCTGGAAGAGGACAAATGAATCCATGTCTCCTGCCACCGTATGTCTGGAAGCGCTGAACACTACAGCCTTTTCCGTTTGAACCATCGGGTAGCTTGTGGTCACGTGACCCTGCTTTTCTTCTTCTTAGCTTCTCTGGTTTGTACTTCAGCTACTATGGAGATGGTGCTGAACTTCTGTTTCTTTACAAATATTTACAGCCCTTCCCCACTTTGTTGAAGTACTGGAGCATTTTTTCAGTGGTCTTAAGTATGTGGTTTGATGTGATTAAAGTACAAAGGTTTTTCTCTAATGGAACATTGGTAATTGTTCTGGCTGTAACTGGTGAGGGAACATCTTAATGTTTGGGTATCTTTGTCGGTCTATTTGCTTGTTTATTGTTAGTTTTTGTGCATGTGTCATATGCTGGATGTCATTTTTACGCAGTGATAAAAGGTGCACGTTTAAGCATTTAGGGGGACATCTGTCTGGGGAACATCCAGCTCAGGCTGGGACCTTCTGAAGGAGGCCCCCCTCCACCTATCTGAACCGAGTGGGATTCCGGCAAGGCACACACAGCTTTTACTCCACCAGGGGAAGTGGAAAGCCAGCTGTTCCACTCAATGGAGTTACAGACTATGGTAGAGGTAGCATGTGGAAATATAGGACTTTTGTAACACAGAAGTTCTCAACCTACACAAGAGCCCCTCTCATACCTGACTCAGGCATGCATTTTTTTTTTTTCGGGGGGGGGGGGGGGGGGGGTTGAGAACCTGTGCCGTAATGAACTTTCTCTTCTCTTCCATAATAATCCACAGTGGCATGCTTCTGAATAGTCTAAGTCCTATAGCCTCATGTCCTCCAATGATGTATAAGTCCATCTTTCCCAGTATTTACATATTTGTGTTTTGTGTCTTCTTCTTCTTTAGGCCCTTTGGAGAATCTGTCTTCAGCGGCTGCTGTCTGGATCTAGCCGTGGTTAGGACGCTGTCCCGCATCACTGCATCAGCCTCCTCTGGCACATGATGGACTCGTGGTAACAGCGACACCTTGTCGCAAGCACATTTTCTGGCAGTTGCCTTGCAGCCAAGTGCCCCCCGCTCACCAAGACGCTAGCTATCGGTTAAATGGTGTCTGATGATGTAACAATGAGGGGCCTTGGGAACGTGTGAGCAACCTGAGATTAAGGGCTGACGACTGGGCTGATCTGGGGGCAGAGCCCAAGGGGGAACCAATCAGTATGCAGTCGGATGACCTGTTCAATAAGAAGCTCAGGGCCCTGAATGGGAACATGGGACCTCCGACCCCCAATGCGCAGGGGGCACCGGCGATGCCTAAAATGGGCGTCCGGGCAAGAGTGTCAGAGTGGCCCCCGAGGAAGGAGGGCTGGGAGGGCCGTCCTGCGGCCAACTACGAGAGCTTGGTGATAGACTTTCAGAATGGGCAGTCAAGTCCTGGGTTGGATGTGGACGAGCAAGGTAGGGCCATCCTCTTAGACCCTGCCTTTGCTGAGTCCAAGTACACCCTCGGGGATATTCTGAGCCACTCTCAGCACAAAGGGCTTCATCCCATCCGGCAGAGAAGCAACAGCGACGTGACCATCAGTGATATCGATGCAGAGGACGTGGTGGCTCAGAGCGCCGTCAATCCCAACACTGGGGCCTCTCTGCACCGTGAGTACGGCAGCACCTCGTCCCTTGACCGTTCGGGCTTGTCTGGCGATAGCTTCCTAGGTGCAATGAAGGGCTACCGGCCAGAGACCCTAGATCCTCGGATAGCCCCACCTATGGGGTTTCCCGAGTTGCTGCACTACGATACTACCGTGACCTCCCTCTCACCAAGCCTGCAGACGGCGGCACAGATCGCCCGTGGCGAGATCGTGCATCTCCCAGGTTTCGACTGCATGGATGGTGCCCTCCTGTATAGCCGCGACCGGGACCGGACATTCATGCAGCGGCTTCGGGCGGACAGCTCAGAAACGTCGCTATTCCGGAAGCTGCGGCCCATCCGCAGTGAGCACGACGTGCTCCGGCTCTCCACAGAGCAGGATGACGGCAGTCGCTACAGCCGACCCCTCAGCTTCCAGAAGTGCTTTGCCCACTATGATGTACAGAGCATCCTGTTCAACATCAGCGAGGCGGCTGCCAACCGCGCCAACATGGCCAAGAGAAAGAACACCACGACAGGGGCATCTGCCGCTTCGCAGTACCAGGTGTCTGGTGGCATGCAGCTTTGCGAGTCCCCACTGGGCAGCCGGGAGGACCTCAACTCCAAGGAGAGCCCGGATACTGACGAGGGCGACGGGAAGAGCAATGGCCTCGTCCTCAGTTGTCCGTACTTTCGCAACGAAATCGGTGGCGAGGGTGAACGGAGGATCTCCCTCTCCAGAGCTAACTCATCCCCCTATGGTGCTGGGGAAAGCTGTTCCTTTGAGTCATCCCTCAGCTCCCATTGCACGAATGCGGGGGTGTCCGTGCTTGAGGTGCCCAAGGAGAGCCAGCCCATCCACCGTGAGAAGGTCAAGCGCTACATCATTGAGCACATCGACCTCGGTGCCTACTATTACCATAAGTTCTTCTACGGCAAAGGTAGGAGCCATAGTTGGTAGCGAGCCCATGTGGTCGCAGGCAGGTGTTTTTAGTTAATCCCACTGATATCCCCAACCATGATTACCCATAACCATAAATTTTAATGGTCATTTCGTGCAGTTGGATTAGTTCTGGGTATGTTGTGTTGTCAGTTTGGAGTTTTCAGCCCCCTGTTATAAGTTGTGCTTGTTGTTTTTCTCGTAAAATGCTATGTATTATCATGTGAGATTTAGAGGAAATTAGACAGCTTGACAGTCTCTCTAGGGACATGAAGGTCTACCTGATATTGACATCTCATCTGAACTCCTGTCTTTTCCCAGGAGGTTCTGTTAAAACAGCTTTTGAGCTTCTAATACATACTGCTGTCTCTCTTCAGCAGCCTCTTTTTTGCCTTTAAAAAATGTCTTTCCCTCCCAGAGTGCCTCAACCAGCTTCCTTCATAAGCATATAAATCAACTGGTGATTATTAGGTCTGTACTTTTTATTCCTTCCACAAGGGACAGAATATACAAATTAAACTGAGTGACTGAACTGCATTTCACCTCACCTCAATGGAGGATTTTGTACAATTTGTTTCAGCCGTCTTTTAAATATGCATGATGCCAACGGAAAGATATGCAGTTTTCTAAAAAAAACTAAAAACTAAATTAGTTACTATGCAAAACTGTTATGCTACAAATAATGTATAAATTGGCGGAAAAGGGGGCTCTGTTTTGTCAGTTGCACTTCCTGTTGGATGGGTAATGATTTAATGAAATGAAATTAATAATATTTTAAAAGACCAGGTAATGCAGTGCAGGCATTTAAGTAATGAGGTGTATCACAAATTCTGCAATAACTTAATAAGTAATTGGTTTTATGTTCTCCACAATAATGTAAAATACAATTCATATTCATATATATTATGTTCACTACCAAAAAAAATTGTGTGGCGTAAAGGCGCAAACCATCAAATATAGGGCGCGAAGCACAAGGATGGTGCATGCATGTGAATATCACATCTTAAAATTCTCAGATTCTGAGAATTCTCTGTCGTTCTTCTGCCTCGGGGCTGCACTTTTCATACCCGAAGAGAGATCTGAGGCCTACATGATAAACACAGAAAACTGCAATCTTCTCGTATAGTCAACATTGTTATGATGCTCCGAGATCTGCTGTGTGAAGTGGTCACTAAGCGAGGACGACCTCTGTTCTACTATTGCTGAGAGTACCATGCCCTTAGAAACATCCAGTTTCCGATGCTTTGGCACTGACTACTGAGGGTGAATGGAAAAAAAAAATAGCATCATATGATGCGGTGAGAGTCGACGAGAGCAGCCACTGAACTGAGCTGATGCCTGGTTTCAGCAGTGCAGGCATCTTGCAGTTTTAATGTTGACATGGAAGAATTTGTTGGCAGGGAGTTTGTCGTTCCATGTGGAGGAAGTGTTCGTGCAGCGAGCTGCAGGGCTGTCGAGAGATTGTTTTGTGATTTAATTATTTTTTTCAATGATTTCCTGAGACGTTTTGTCCGGTTGCCAGAATATTGGATGTTGCTACACAGCAGTCTGTGTGAAATCCTTCCTTACCTCCACACCGTCTTATGTGAGGCCTCAGAGCCTATGCATCCACAATGTGATACAGTTACCATTCTTTCTTCCTATCCGGCCTGCCTTTGGACAGAGGCTGAGCAGTATTACTGTGTAACATGCCTCGGTTGCCAGTTTCAAATCTTTTCCAAGCCAAACAGTACCTTTGGTGCGTTCTTGTTGTGAAGGCAGCACTACAGGAGTCGCTTTTATTGGCCGATTGTCCCCTAGCAGTGGGGTTAATTCCATAAAGCTAGGCTTTGTGTTGTGCTGTTGTCACCTCTGCCGCAGGTGCCTCGCCACCCTCCCACTTCCCTTCTCTCTATTTATTTATTTTTACCCCCTCCCCCGGGCACGGTACTGATACCATCGACCTCTCCACTCCGTCACCATTTAGGCTCCAACAAAGGCTGCCGTAGCCCGCAGGCGAGGTGTCGACGGTTGAGACTCTCAGTCCGTTGCACAGAGAGGGTGTGGGATGCATGCTGGGGAGGGGGAGGGGGGGGGGGAATTCAGTTTGACCCTGGTTGTCAAAGTTCCCATCTGTTAGTGGTAGGGCACCCTGAGGTGGAACTAGCTGGCATCCAGCCAAAGAGTCATCAGTACACTATGAGTTGCCCATTAAACACTCTCCTTCCTCAGATGCACGTCACTGCAACTGACATTCCAGTTTTGTTTTCCTAAAGGGTTACTGACCATTTCTTCTGCTTTAAAATGTGCTGTAGTAACAGTAACATAATATCCCTTATTTGTATCTTCTGGAAAACAAAGACAGGTTGTCTAGGTCACGACACGTCTCTGAGCTGTTGAAAAGGGCTAGACGTTCTCACTGTTTATGTTGGCGCTCAGCATGCATCTCTGAGCCAGAGCCTTTGCTGCATGGCGAGGGACACATTTCAGTCCATGTCTGCCCCCATTACAGAAAAGCAACAAAAGCGGGTAGCAGGGCTACACTGGGCACCCGTGACCTGGAAGTTCTCATGGGCAAGTGAGATATCAGCACTCCATTTCCAGTGCTGATATTCAGTGAATACTTTCTGCCAGAGAAGGCAAAGGGCAAGGAAGCCTATGTTCATATTTGGGAGTCATCCCAAAGATTAGCGTTATTGACTCTTGGAACTCTTATACCCTGTTTTCACTAATGCAGGAGCCGGGCTTTTTTCCCAATCCAGAACTGCTTCTGCACAAAAAAAAACCTATTGTGTCCAAGTCTTGCACATAGCCAGGTAATTTGATTGATAACCAATATAGTTTTTTTTTTTTTTTTTTTTTTTTTAATAATGCCGGTGCTGGCAGTGAAACAACTTGCCAGCGCTTATTAGTGGAGTAACGTTATATTGTTTTTCTTTTATCCTCTGGAAAATGAAAGATTAATCTGCTGACCAGATTTAATAATAAATTATAAACATGTCGCAGGTTGAATAAATAAAATATTGTGGCGCTTCAGTGGCGTAGATCAGGAGGCAGACAGTAAACGTTCGATTTTTGAGTCTTTTATTGATTTATAAGGATAGCGGTAAAACAGTGAGCAAGAATAAACTCACGTACACACAGAGACTGGGGAGAACACAGCCGTTAAGAAGATGAACGTGGATACAGGGAACATACACTGAAAACCAGACTCCTTCATTTTCCTTATTTTTTCATCTCAGCTGCTTAAAAAAATAAAATTTGAAAAAAAATCTTAAAAATGAAAACAGATAAAAATAAAAAAAAAAATAATAAAACAAACAGAATTCATATGGACCTTTACTCTCATTCCCACCTGCGTAACGTTTCTGTTCCGTTCTTTTTTGAAACCGGTGGAAATGCAGGCAGGTTCTCAAAAGGCACCAAGTGAGAACCAGCCCAGCACCGGCACCGGCTCCATGTTGGTGGAAACGAGATATATGATACTTTTGGGGCTCTTGGAGAAACTGACCCAGGCAGCTGGTTCTTTGTGGGTTACTATGTGTTTTGAAGGCATTTGCTAGCCAGGGTTTACACTGGCAGGTTACAGTTTGGATATTGCATATTTTTGCTTAGCAAACCCGGCAGGTGAGCTGAGAGTGTGCTACTTGCCACCCAGCCATTTTCAAGCACTGTGGTGTAGTGGTACAACATCTCATTCTGGAATGAAATCTGTTCCTGAGTATTAAGGTGCTTAATGCCGTCTCCAGGACTTCAAAGGATTGAACAGTTAGGGGTATAAACCTAAAAGGACACGGTGCCGCATGTTCAGTGTCATCTTCATCTCCCAAGGCTGACAGGTTTATCTTTTGGGTGGCCTGGACCACCCAACCCAGTAAGCACTGCTGAAACTAGGCAGCAGGTCTTTGTGGCCCCGCTGCTCCGCAGTGGGAAGGGGGGGATTATCCCTCATTCCCCTCAACAAGAGACGAAAAGATAAGCGGATGTAGCTCAGGAGTTTGGAGGAACCTCACTACCCACCATCATCTAGGAAGAATGTCTCCATGACTCGCTCACAGACCCAGCTGCATGTCCTGGGGCACCCAGGCTGGGCTAATGCAGGCTGTTCTGTAGGACAGCTTCAGAGGGATGATGGCCGGCCTTTGAGATGTTGACTTGTTCAACCCCCAGAGCACCAGAGCTACTTTGGCGTGGATGAGAACCTGGGCCCTGTAGCAGTCAGCATCCGCAGGGAGAAGCTGGAGGATGGGAAGGAGAAAGAGGGCTCTCAGTATACCTACCGCATCACCTTCAGGACCAGCGAGGTAACGTCCCACCAGTCTGCTCTGTGTCTGGGGCTCTGTGTCTCTTCAGCATTGACTGGACAGTATATTGACATTCATAGATCTTGACAGCCTGACTCTTGCACGGGCTGGACACCTTGAGAAACACCTTATCCCTGGATTATATGCAGTGGTCACAGTTAATCTAGTCACAGTCACATAGACCATACTGTAATAGGACGAGATAAGCCTGTGTTTTGTTTGCAGATTTTGATGGGGGCAAATTTGTTTATTTCTGGCAAACCAACTGATGTCATAGGATGCTGGATGGATGCTGGGTGTAAGTCAGAGTGTGATTTACGTTTTTTTTGCTTTAAATGACTTGTGTGAGAGAACGTTTTTGGCCTTGTGAGTGGTCCAGTCACATAATGCTCAATTATGCGGTGCAGATGGTTTGCCGACCCCCTTAGCAGTGCAAAAAAGTTGTTTTAGGTCATATACTGTTATCATTATTGTCTGAAAATTTGAATTTATTGTCTGCCTATTACTAAAAATGGAGTTTCTTGTGAGTATGATTCCATACCGTATATGAGTATTTGAGGTCTCCTTAAAGGCTCAGCCACTTGGGAGAGCTGTGCAGATCTGGTATTCAAATCTGAAATCAAGCCTGGGGATGCAGGTCTGAATGTGGGTGCAGGCCGGTGTGCTACCCCATAGTTTTTTTATTGTGCAGTGATGTGTTTTGGAGCTTGTGAGCTTGCTGGCCAGAATAGTAACATGTGAGAGACACGGAGGCATTTAAGGGCAGAGTCACGCCCAGCCTAGCAGGCGTGCAGCATATTTCACAGCCGTTTGTGTTGCCATGGTCGGCCGGCTGCACGCGCATGTCTGCGCACACACATATTTGAAGGTTGTTGCTTTTTTGTGCCCTACTATGTCAAGTTCATTCTCTGAATTATGCAGAAAAGACAGATGGATCTGGGGCAGGGAAATGTCACAAAATAAAAGGCAGATTCCAGGCCGAAATGGCACAAAAAAATTACACCAACACCCCGTCGTCAGGGATTTGTGGTTGTAAATGAAAGGAGCAGTTCAATCAATTTCTTGTCCAAACTCCCAAGTGTCTGCTGTGTGGCTGGTGATGAATTCAGGACGAACCGCATTTTATTTGCTAATTTCTCTCTGAGCTGACTGAAAGCTTGAGTCAGTTCTCACTTTATCAGTGGGTAATATAATCATGTTTTTCATGACTCTTTGTTTGAGTTTGTGAGTTTTGCCTGCGTCTGGGGCAAAACAAGTAATCAAAATAGAAAAATAAGTGGTGGAAATCCAAGTGGGAAAATTTAATGGAAGTTATATCCAGTGGATGACATGCCTGGCCCCATGATTCTTAGCATTCTACTTGGACCTCATAGACCTGCTGGAGAGGAATGGGGAATTCATCTCATTAGCATGTATGACTGCTGAGACGACCCTTTGCTGGGTCTAATTTCAGACACAGAGAATGACCATTGGCTGGCATTTCTTAAATTAAGTTGTTTAACTGCACACCTGACCTGGCTTCCCAGGTGTACTTGAGTTCCTTTAGTCAAATTAATGAGCTTAACATAACTTAAAATACTTCCTTTTTGGCACTAGTAGGTGTTACCTCACTATCCTCTGCTCCAGATTAAATAAAGGCTCTTTCTTGATCTTCTCTTGACCTTGACTCGGCTTGAATCCCGAAGCTGACCGCTCTGAGGGGGGCCATCCTGGAAGATGCCGTGCCGTCCACGGCGAAGCACGGCACGGCCCGGGGACTGCCGCTCAAGGAGGTGCTGGAGTATGTGGTTCCTGAGCTCAACATCCAGTGCCTGCGGCTGGCCCTCAGTTCACCCAAGGTGCCTGAGCAGCTGCTGAAGCTGGACGAGCAGGGGGTGAGTGAACTGATCTCACATCAGTTACATGCTTCTTTTGACCGCGGGGGTGAGTGAACTGATACATGCTGCTGATGACTTTGGGGGTGAATTAACTGATCTCTCATCAGTTACATGCTTCTTTTGACCATGGGGTTGAGTGAACTGATCTCACACCAGTTACATGCTGCTGATGATCAGGGGGTTGAGTGAATTGATCTCACACCAGTTACTTGTTGTTGGTGATCTGGGAGTGAGTGAAAACTACTGATCGCACATCAATTTTATATCATTGACAATGGGAGGTGCACCAGATGCATGTTTTTGAAAGAGAGAGGCCAGGTAAGTGTCCAGTGGCCTCCAGGTCTTGGATAAAGGCATGCAGAAGAGTGTTAAGAATATAAGCTGAGTCTTAGAGATGCAGCTCTCCTCTGTAATGAGTATTTAAGCAGAGTATATAAGTCGAGTTTTAGCGATGCGGCTCTCCTCTATAATGAGTATTTAAGCAGAGTATATAAGTCGAGTCTTAGGGATGCGGCTCTCCTCTGTAATGAGTATTTAAGCCGTGTATATAAGCCGAGTCTTAGCGATGCAGCTCTCCTCTGTAATGAGTATTTAAGCAGAATATATAAGTCGAGTCTTAGCGATGCAGCTCTCCTCTGTAGTGAGTATTTAAGCAGTGTATATAAGCCGAGTCTTAGCGATGCAGCTCTCCTCTGTAATGAGTATTTAAGCAGTGTATATAAGTCGAGTCTTAGGGATGCGGCTCTCCTCTGTAGTGAGTATTTAAGCAGTGTATATAAGCCGAGTCTTAGCGATGCAGCTCTCCTCTGTAATGAGTATTTAAGCAGTGTATATAAGTCGAGTCTTAGGGATGCGGCTCTCCTCTGTAATGAGTATTTAAGCCGTGTATATAAGCCGAGTCTTAGCGATGCAGCTCTCCTCTGTAATGAGTATTTAAGCAGAATATATAAGTCGAGTCTTAGGGATGCGGCTCTCCTCTGTAGTGAGTATTTAAGCCGTGTATATAAGCCGAGTCTTAGCGATGCAGCTCTCCTCTGTAATGAGTATTTAAGCAGAATATATAAGTCGAGTCTTAGGGATGCGGCTCTCCTCTGTAGTGAGTATTTAAGCAGTGTATATAAGCCGAGTCTTAGCGATGCGGCTCTCCTCTGTAGTGAGTATTTAAGCAGTGTATATAAGCCGAGTCTTAGGGATGCTGCTCTCCTCTGTAGTGAGTATTTAAGCAGAGTATATAAGTCGAGTCTTAGCGATGCAGCTCTCCTCTGTAGTGAGTATTTAAGCAGAGTATATAAGTCGAGTCTTAGCAATGCAGCTCTCCTCTGTAATGAGTATTTAAGCAGAATATATAAGTCGAGTCTTAGGGATGCGGCTCTCCTCTGTAGTGAGTATTTAAGCAGTGTATATAAGTCGAGTCTTAGCGATGCGGCTCCTCTCTGTAATAGTATTCTTTTCCATCATTTTCCCAACCCTGCGGTGCTCCATCTGGTCAGCTGTCAAACCATGCTGTCCAGGAGGAAGAAGAGGTGAAGCCTGGGGGTGGGGGGTGGGGGGGCTCGTAACAAACGCCTTCCTCAGCCTAATTGAAATCTGTGAAGGTCCAAGGTCACGTTTGTAGTTCCCTGCTGTTCTCCATTTTGGCGAGTCGATAAAGTTGAATCATCCATCACTTTACCTCTTTTTAAAGGTCATAATTTGTAGACGGCTCGTTTAAGACAAGTGGTTGCCGAGAATGGAGCGATTCCATTTTCAGTGCATTTACATTTGGTTGGGAAGTGCTCATTTATTTATTTATTTATTTTTTTTTGCGTAATTCTTCGGAGACTGAACATGCAGCGGTTTTGTGGGCCGTTACTGTACCCTGGTGAGGCTGCTCCTTCCCTCCGTAGATCCCGGCATTCCATGTTTTATCAGCCATTCTCCATGCAGATTGAGGGCACAGAGAGAAGGTGCATCTCACCCAGGCCTTGGCTGTCACATTCCCGCTGAGAGAGCCCGGGCTTTGAGGGGAGAGATCTCCCCCTTGGCTGCTCCCGGTCTCGGAGTAAAGGCTGTGCTGATTGCTGGTAAAATCAGTATGCTGCTGTGACACAGGCGGGTGGCACCTCCCCTGCCGGCAGTGCAGAAGGGAGCATGTCCGTGCCAAAGCGGGCCGCATCACAGGACTCCGCGATTCTGCCCCTTTAGCCTGTCAGCTTGTCAGAGCGACACTTCCGCACTGGAGATAGCCCCACGCCACCTCAGACTGTCAGTCTGCCTCCCCCACTCATGTGCTGGTGACACTTGGGCCAAGTGCAGGCTGTCTCCTAGCAGAACCAGGTCTGCTTGTGTCGGGGGCTGATGATCAGTGAGCATGCTCCTCTATCTGTGACACTCGGTCAAGAGCCGATGTCTAAAGCAAACCTCATTTTCCGGATTTTCTTTTCCAATTTTTTTTATACCACAGTATGGGTGGGTCCTGGATTTAGGGACATTCTTCCGTCTAGATGTCAGATCAGATGTGGCCCACCCGCCCGCGTGGATAGCACTATAAATACTGTGGTCTCCTTGGTGGGGTTGAGCATGAGGGGGCTCTTACCCTATGATCAAATGAAGAGGAACCAGGTCGATGTGTCAGCCACAAGGGGCCATGCTGAATGTTAAGCGTATATATTGATCAGAGCCCATTTCATTAGACGCCAAAGCGGCCCTAGAACATACTCTTCACCCTATTACCACATTTTTAATTAACCATTTTTTTAACTTAAGCAGTTGGGATGTAATGAGCGTTTCCTCCTTCATGACAAATATTCCCCCCCACCCACCATTTTAAAAACATCTTTTAATGATCTTTGAAAAAAGAGAGCAGCCCTGTGTCTCTGATCATTAAAATCTCCCCTCTCTGGTGGTAATTTGCATCTCAGTGGGTCACTGGGAGTGTTTTGACCTTATTATGGAGATGGAGTGCTGATGAAAGAAAATGAGGAAGTGAGGACTTAGTCGGGAAAATATAAAGGTGTAGCACAGCCGTGATTGTGAGTAGGGGGGTGCTGTCCCACGCAGGGACTCGGGCTGCCGGGGCGCGACCCTCGCTCCCCTGGGCATAACGCCGTGAGAACGGGCCTCATTTGGATTACCTGCCTCTCTCAAAGAGACACACGTTATGAGGTGGCGGACAAAAGGAAAGATCCTTTTAGTGGAGACATTAAGAGGAAGTGAACCTCTACCCTGACCACCTCCCCCCACCACCTTTTTCCAGGATCTCTTAAGAAAGCAGTTCAGCCTCAGACAGTCCCTCCCTGCCAAGATCTGCTAGGCGCATGATCACAGATCTAAAAGCAGGGAGACGGGCGGAAGCAGATTGACACTATAGGCTGGTGTGCAGTCTGGGGTTTTACTCCTCCATTAGGATCATGGTGCTGTTTACCTCTAAGCTGAAGCAGAGACTAGCTGGAGTTTCCTAAGCACTTTATTCAAATTAGCACGTGCATGTGGCGAGACTCGGAGCGTTGTCTTATCATTAATGCGAGACTTCGGGAGAGCACAAATCCCGAACAGAAAAGGCTCATGAAGTCCGGTCGCTGTGGGAACCTGAAGGGTCCTGTTAAGTGTGGATGCTGCATTGGTGTGCTGTCTAGTGCGCGGCCCGCCTGAATCCTTCTCCTAATGCTGTGTTTGACCCTCAAGGTGAGGTGCTAGGATGGGAATCACTCTTCTGCCCCCAGAGATAGAATAGCACTTAGACATGGAGGGTCACATGCAGCTAGAAGGCAGCACAGGGAGGAATATTCAATCAGGCCCTAGATTTGGGTTTACTCTGCAACGCAGCTGTGAATTTGAATGTTTGGGGCATCGTTTTATCCACATATGAAAGGTTATTTTATCTGAACTTGGGACTTACCTTTTTCCAGAAGCAGAGGCCACAGATTCACAGACAGCCCTGCTTTGGTGATGAAGACTGACAGGCTTGGCGACGTGAGACGAATGCCTCCTGTCTCCTTGAGCCGCGATGGGGGGATTGGGGGGGGGGGCTGTTGGGGGGCTGTGTCAGGCACGCGTGTCGCAGTATTTGCTCGGGAGGATGGACCTTCCCGATGTAGCCGAAAGAGCTCGGCGCTGATGTCACGGAGCAGATGGGTAACATTATGTAAAGCGCTTGGCAGTGGCAGGGCTTTGTGCTGCTCTGACAGGAAGCGAGCGGGCGGGCAGAGAGGGCGACTTCCTCCTCCCGAAGCGGCGATCAGGGGCCACGGGGCAGCGGGAGCTTCCGGCAGGGAGGACCGGCAAGCGTTTCCCAGCCTGCTGTCGGGGTCTTCTTCACCGGGAACTTTTACGTTTTTTTTAGTCTCCGGGCCCCTTTTTTGCACGTGACATGAAATGGAATAGCGTACTGCGCTCTCTTCATTTCTGTGTCCAGGTTTCACTGTTGTGAAACGCCTGCTCCACCCTACGTCTCTGAAATCTAAGAACAACAGTTAGGGGTACACAAATAATGACACCCCACCCCCACCCTGTTAGTTTCTGCCTTTAACCGGATATGCGCTCGGGCTGACTGGGCCGCTCCTGAACCCACAAAACGCCCCCTGCTGCTGAGCGCGGTCACCATGACGACAATGTTAAGAGCCATGCTGGTGCTGCTTCACTTTGACACATAGGGAGCGCTGTTGCTGGTCACATGACAGTGAGGATAGTGGTGAATGCTTTAATATCACATTCCCCCCCGGGGGTCCTTTCTTGCCGCAGTGACCCCTCTCTCAGATGCAAAAGGTGGGTGAGATACTCATTGAGGGCCTTCTGTTGTCGAGGTCTTATCAATTATTCAGGGATAGCCATTCCGTGGACCTGAAGTGGACATGTAATTTAAGCACTGTCCTGTTCTCTGTTACGGGCCTGTGCCATTGATGTTGGCATTTAAACTGCTTTTAAATGTATATTTCATGGTTTTGGAAGGAACGCTCTTCATAAGCACTGTGCTTTCTGCCGCCAGTTGGTAGGGTCTAATCAGCGGCGCAGACTGTGTTTGGTCAGCGTTTGCGGCCTTTTGTCGTGTGCCGGGTGCCAGGGCTGACGTTCCGGGGCTTGCAGGATGGTGCGGCTTCTCATGGAGCTCCCTGCACAGCAGCTGCCTGTGATACAGCGAAGATTAATCAGATCTCCCCTCCTAGCCCTCGTCCACAGGTCGGGTTGTCGTGATGCCCGCTGGTCCTAATAACTGGCCTGTCTCTCCCCCATCAGCCGTGGACATGCGTGCCTGTGTCGAGCTAACAGCGGGAAAGCGCACAGCGAAAGTGTCTGTCAGTGATGATTGAAGCTGGAATGCAGTTGTTTTGTGTTGCTTCCCGGTCCACGGTGATCTGACCTGTCAGCTTTATTATTATTTTTTTACTGCCATGCTTTTCCTTCTCCCATAGCTGAAATTGTCTCTGCCCTGAATGATTTATGTGCTCTTGAACAATCTTGAGGTTTTTTGCAGGCTCTGATAAGCCACCCCCCCCCCAGTGGCATATCAGTCAAAAAAAGGAGTACCCTGTACCCCTCCATTGGGCGTTAGTCATGTGTGCTGAGAACGCAGGTTGGCTTTTCTTCTGTGGGGACGGATCCACGGTCATCTCCATGCCATCGCCCTGCATTAATGCCTCCTGTCGCCTAGGCAACCGCGAGGCTGTGGGTGGGGCCGAGCGCGCGGCGTCTTCCCCCGATCCCCCGAGCGTGTCGTGTCGCTCCACAGGACGCGTGGCATGAAATGAAGCGCGTGGCTGGCAGAGTGCACATCGTGGGAGGCGTGTGCTAGCGTTTTGTGGGGGGGGGCATGATGGGATTAACCAGCCGGATCAAAGTGAGAGAAAACGGGGAAGAAAAACAGACGAGATTATGTCTGTGAGATTTTTCATAGCATGGCTTAAATGGAGTCGTGAATCGACAGACGGCTGAATTTTCCACATTCTTGATCATTGCAGCTGAGCTTCCAGCACAAAGTGGGCATCTTGTACTGCAAGGCCGGCCAGAGCACCGAGGAGGAGATGTACAACAACGAGAGCGCCGGGCCCAGCTTCGACGAGTTCCTGGACCTGCTTGGGCAGAGGGTGCGGCTGAAGGGCTTCACCAAGTACAGAGCACAGCTGGACAATAAGAGTGAGAATCGCACACACCGAACACACGTGCGCACACACACACACACACACACACACACACGTAGGGCATCGGCATGGACACCTTAAAGGCACACAAACCCAAACGCAAACTTTTGAGCACTAAAATTCGTGGTACAAGTGCGTTTGTTTTGGTTAGGCAAGGTCCAGTTTAGTAGGCACATTGCCATCAATCATCTCTGTCCTTCTTGCTGGATCCATTAGGATGGGCTTCTGTCTCTCACCTTATTCCATCAACTACATGACCTTACACACAGACACACCCCTGTAGTCCTCAGTAGCTGTCCTGTCAGGACAGCATCTCTCTGAAACTCTGTGTGACTGACATGTGTCTCTGCCTTGCAGCGGACTCCACTGGGACGCACTCCCTGTACACCACCTACAAAGACTACGAGCTGATGTTTCACGTGTCCACGATGCTCCCCTACACCCCCAACAACAGGCAGCAGGTGTGTGCTAGTGGTGGTGGGGGTTGTGGGGGGGGGGGGGTGGGTCACGGCTAGTTACCAACGATACAGATGGAGCAGTCTGAAGCTGAACACTCGTTTTTGTTCTACCTGTTGGGGACAATTAAGGCAGTAACTGATGGCGCCTGACAGATGCTTTCATCCAAAGCCACTTACATGGTTTGTAGTTTTATATGTATACGCAATTATGTACAATTATGCAGCCAGCTATTTGCCCTAGAGCAGTTAGGTGTAAATGTAGCCCTCTGTTATTTTGTTATTTTACTTAATGTTTTTAATAACAGCTGTGCAGCTATAGATAGTCACATGAGAAGAATACTCCTGTAGTCACGGAGTCGTGACCTTCCCAGTCCCGCCAGTGCAGTGCCTGCGTATCATGCTGCCCAGTTATATTGCTATGGCAACAGTGTGTGGCACAGCCTTCGGTGAAACATGACCCTGGGAGCCAGTGAGGGAAGGTGACCTGTGTGGCACAGGAAGAGGATTCTGGGCCATTGCGTTGCATTCTGGGTGATGCTGTGATCAGGGAGTGGGGTCCCTCTCCGAAAAAAGCTCAGGCTCAGAGAAGCCAGTGTTCTTGACGTGTCAGTCTGTTGAGAGCTGAGGAGAACAGCGAGCGGCCAGGTAGAACCATCGTTTGCCTGGGGTTGAACTCTGGTGTATGAGCATGGTAATCCTGGCTGTGGGGAGACATGGGCGATGCAGTAACAGTGTCAGCAGAGCGAATTGTGAGACGGGCCTCTCCATCACAGAGCTCAATTGGCAGGATTACTGGCTTCGCCCTTCAATTCCGGCCCACTGCTCACCTTTGATTGCCCTGGATTAGTGGAAATCTCACAGAGGAGCTAGAGAACAGAGGTTCACCCTCTCATATCTTCATCCTGTCCGTACATCCCTGGCTTCCGTTTGTTTACTAGCTTTGTTGCCGGATTAAGGATGTTTTGGCAAGTTCCAGCATCAGCACAGAGACCTCAGTGCGTGTTTTTGATCTGTTACTGGTAGATATCTGTTCTTTTTTTCCACATGTCTTTTATTAATTCTTCCAGCATTTTTTAAGGCATTTATGTATCTGATTAATTTGATCTGAAAGGTGTTTGCCACCTCAGTGTGGACTATGAGGTCATCCCCATGCCTGTGGACAGATTGGACAGGTCTTCCCTGGTTAAACCACGTCGGGTCCCCTAAAATGCTCTCGGTCAGCGTGGCTAAGCCTCTGAGTGGTGTGTTCTTGTGGGACCCCAGCGTTGTGGTCTGTATAATTAGGTGTTCACTAAGAAGGGAATCTTTCGCTAGGTCCATGGTGATGGTCCATGATGAATCTTTTACAGGCCTTCAAAAGCACTGTTTGTGCACTAAAATCCAGCCCTATAACCTTATTGGGCTCTTTATTGAACATAAATATCTCCTGCATATTCCCGTGGTCAAGGCTTCCTTACGTAGCTGAGAAAACAATGGGATTAGTCACAGGCTCTGGCGAGATGATCATGTGACTGTCTATGTGACCGACTGAGAGAATGACCGGGGTGGCAGGTGGAGCCGCCTTAAAGGTACTGGCTCCAATCCCATGAGGCCATGCTCCCACCACACAGCTTAAGCGGAACCATAGCAAGAATTCCGGGGCGGTGGTGTGGCTCCATTTCAGCCTCCCCTCTTCCTCCACATCCCTTCTCTCCCTGCAGCTCTTGCGGAAACGGCACATAGGCAACGACATCGTCACCGTTGTTTTCCAAGAGCCCGGCGCCCTGCCCTTCACCCCAAAAAACATCCGCTCCCACTTCCAGCACGTGTTCGTCATCGTCAAGGTGCACAACCCTTGTACCGAGAACGTGTGCTACAGGTAAGTAGAGAGTGGCTCCAGCTTCAGGCTACGCAATGCTAAGAGGTCTCATCAAGGGAGGAGTGTGGAGGGGTGTGTCTGAGGTGTGAAGACTCGCACCCAGCAAGTGGGATCCATTCAAC
The DNA here is from genome assembly GCF_023856365.1 of Brienomyrus brachyistius. Lineage (NCBI taxonomy): Eukaryota > Metazoa > Chordata > Actinopteri > Osteoglossiformes > Mormyridae > Brienomyrus > Brienomyrus brachyistius. The sequence continues at coordinate 13,986,174 of NC_064552.1, forward strand.
CCACCCAGATACTCAACGGCTTAATTCAGCCCTGGGAGTCTTAAAGTTCTTTAGCGTTACAGCGTTAATCCCACTTATGATTTAAGGGAGCACCTTTCATTTTTCACAGCTGTGCCCCTGTGCGCGTTTCCCTTCCTGATGGTTTCAAAGGAGGCTTGTGACTTTCATGACTGCTCAGGTTTCATCTAATTCTCACTATCCAATTCCCCAAGTTAAAATTAACGAGTCGTTCATTACAGACTGCTTCTTTCGTGGTTTAGCGTGACCTCTATGCGGAAGTTAAGTACCAGAAAGCCGTAGGGAATCAATTCTTCTTAATTACTGTATGCTGTGGCATTTAAACTCCCACATTTCCAAATCATGCACAGGAGATAAAGGATCTCGCTTTGTTATAGCTGAGTGAGGGTGGATCCTTATTCATATTTATATCATACACCATATCCGCCGGTCCACCCATTTCATCGAAGCTGTGGCTGATTCGCTCGGATGACTCTCTGCCCCCCCTCTCCCCGCAGTGTGGCCGTTTCCCGATCAAAAGATGTGCCCCCCTTCGGCCCACCCATCCCTAAGGGCGTGACTTTCCCAAAGTCCGCTGTGTTCAGAGACTTCCTGCTGGCCAAGGTGATCAACGGCGAGAACGCCGCCCACAAGTCCGAGAAATTCCGTGCCATGGCAACACGCACGCGCCAGGAGTACCTCAAGGACCTGGCGGAGAACTTCGCCAGCACCACCGCTGTGGACTCGGCCGTCAAGTTCAGCTTCATCACGCTGGGCGCCAAGCGGAAGGAGCGGGTGAAGCCACGCAAGGACGCCCACCTACAAAGTGCCGGAGCCGTGACGTGGAGCGTCGTGGCACGCGACTTTGGCCAGGCCACCGACATCGAGTGCCTGCTTGGCGTGTCCAATGAGTTCATCGTCCTCGTCGAGGAGGAGACCAAGGATGTGATCTTCAACTGCTCGTGCCGGGACGTCATTGGCTGGACATCAGGAGTCATGAGCATCAAGATGTTCTATGAGCGTGGGGAGTGCATCCTGTTCTCTGCCCAGGACGGCTGCGAGGAGGATGTCCGGGAGATGGTCCAGAGGCTGGAGGTAGGCCCCAGGGTGCACGCAGTGGCCGTTTCGGTCCGCACTAATGTTCATTACCTGCTGTTTTGTGAATAGTCTCATGCAAACTAAGATTAAATCCAAAGACTCCTGGGTCGTAGAGTATTTTTGTATTCTTTGGCAGCTTTGTTTACATCTCTGTTAAAGTCGTCGTTATTTATAACATGCTTTTACAAAAGGAGCCAGCCTCCTTCTGGGGAAAATGGTTTTGAACACGTCAGAGTCCACTCCTTGGAAGGGGATATGGTTACTCTCTTTCTAAGACAGATTTTTGGCTTAGCTTGAAAAATGCACTAGTGCGTCTGATGAAGGGGGAGGTTTTATGGAGTGAACCCAAGGTGGGGGTGTGAGCTATGCTTGTGCTCTCCAGCATATCACAGTTCAACAGCTGGTCCATGATAGTATTTATCTGGTGTAAGGTTTCACCTGTTATGCCTGTGATTCCCTCGATTCCCCTAGGGTTAGCTAACTTTTCACTGAGCTTACGGGGCCGTGGTTATAGCTGCCCTCATATACGACCATTAAATAATTAAAGGGTTACTAAGTTACTGCTGGACATGTGCTCTCTCCAACCTTGCCTGGTACTGACTCCTTCTAGAGAAGCTTTTCCACTTGATGTGGGAAACCTGGCGTGCTTCTTTTCTTAATGGGGTCAGATTTTCCTGTTTTGTTACAGCATTTCTTTTAGAGGCAAATAGTATAACGCGATACCAAAGTCTTTGTCATGATCTGTGTTGTCACATGAGATATTCCAGTTATAGCACCTGCAACCTGCTTGGGGTGTCGGCAGAGAGAAATGCAACATAAATTCTGATAAGCATCATTTTGAACATGATGTGTGTTGCGTCTGATACATTATCCACATTAAAGGCCATCCTTTAATTTAATCCAACTCACTCGACCTGTGCAGCTCATGGACCCTGGGGACCTTCTGGAAATTCATGACTTGATATTTAGCTCCATCATTTTCAAGGCCCCAATTTCTAGATTTTTCTTTCCTCATAGATGGATGAAACTATAGAGCATCACCGGGGTCATATTTTCCCAATTATTTCCGTCATACCGGAGGCTGTTTTGGTGATTGTTTATTTTGGATCGCTCTATTATTGATTGATGAAGATTATTTTACTCTTATTTGCTTGTTTTTATTTTACTGTGAAACGGCAAAGTAAGTTATTATTATATTAAGTTGTTGCCGGATTGGTCACCCTTAAACTTTAATGTAAACTTTAATGTCCTGAGTGATGGTGCCATCACAGCATTAGGTCTTTCCTAAGACCAGGTGTTTCTTCTCTGCTCCTGCAACTTGCCCTCCCTCCAGTTTCCTTTCATTTAGCTTTGCACCAAATTTTTGTCAATGCATCTGTCCCCGGAAAAACGACACAGAGCATGCAGCAGATCCAGTCGCTAGTGATGGCCAAATGATGCTTCATGAACCATTTGCTGTATTTTATGAACCCACTAGATGGTGCTCTTCGGTTACTGTGGGGCATGCTTTGAGCCATTTTTTGAACAGAGAGAACCATCTAGTGGGGTCATAAATTACAGCAAATGGTTAATGAAGCCTTATTAGGCCATCACTAATAATCGCAGCTTAGTGATCTGGTTGCCTCTCCAGTTTCCTGTGAGATCTAGTCGAAGGCGAAGCCCCTTCAGAGAAGGTATGCCTGATTGGAGGTGTCCCCCCAAGCTGGGTAGCTGTGAGGACGCAGGAGGGACTGGCACCCATCAGCAACACAGGGCAGCACAAAAGCCGGTGCATGCCGACCCGGTCCAAACTGGGCGAGTAAGTGGTCATGTGGTGACAAGAAATTCCCAGGCTGTCCGCAGCCTGCAGTGAGCGAGCGTGAGGACTGGTAGGCCAGCTGGTCGTGATGGAGGAGGAAGCTCAGATGGACGGGACTGGCTGTCCTCTGTCATCCGTCTTCCTCTCAGGGCCCCATCCACGCTGCTTCCCAGGGACAGGGTCCTTTCTTAGCAGGCCAGAGCCGATACTCCCCGAGCGGGGCCCGTGGTGACAGACAGGGGTTCTCTCAGGACAAACAGCTCGCCTGCCAGCTGAGGATCATGTGTCCCAGCCACCCCCACAATCCCCCCCCCCCCACAATGAGCCTACACCTTTACATAATTTCATGGGTCTGCAGTATGTCGTCAGTATTCATCAGCCTTTCACCTCTCCAAGCAAGAAAGATGAAGGTCACAACCAAAAAGCGCTAGTTTTCCTGACAGCCCTTAAACTTTTGGCTTAGAAAACAAAGAGGTATATTCCCCCAAGTCTTCTGTATGTTTACTTAAGTCAATAAACCCCCTGTGCTCCTGTAGTGCACCCATCTGTAGTGTGACGTGTCTGATGTCTGCTGCATGCCCAGAGGCTGTGTTAGTATGTTTTTATGTCCTACCAGCTAGCATTAGAGCTTCTATGGGTCTTTGAGCCTCTTCAGTGAGGGAAGCCTCATTGTTTAAAGGGAAGCATGGTGAAAGATGGAGAGCATTTACGTTACTTTTACATTTTTCCAGGCGCCTTTGTCCAAAGTGATATATTTATAAATGAGGTAGATTATAAGCATCATGCATTATAGGCATACAGCTGTCAAGGGGCCAGCTAGGCATAAGTGCGGCTTGGCTGAGCTCCCAACAAATGACCAAGATAGCATCAGAGCTACAGTGCTTTATAATGAGAAAAGCTATTCTAATTGAAACACTGTAGACTGAGGAGTGACAAGGAGGCACTCTGCCTTTTCCCCAACAGCACACTCCACAGCCGGCCCCGTCAGAGCTGCCGCTTGGGGTCAGGCCCGGCCCCTTCCTCCTCCCTGGGCTGGCTTCCTGTCCCCATTTGTGTCAGTCTGCACTCGCCGCCAGATCCATCATTGGGTTTCTAATCAGCACGGGTTCTCCTCCAGCCCTGATTATCCAAGCAGCTCTCAGATTCGTTCACTTGTTTGATTACATCATGCCCCTGATTTAAGGTATTAGCTTGAGGCTGGAGCTCACATTCTGTTGAGGAAGACAAATATATTGGATCTTGTCCTTATTTACCCTTGAATTTATATATTTCAGCTGCCTGAGTCACATATTGTTTTGCAGGCTGGACTGTTTCGACACACTTGTCCCCTGTGGGGGGAGAATCTGTTCGTAAACGCGGGAGAGGGCGGCAAGGACGTAAGCGCTGCTCCAGTCCCGCGTGAGACCAGGCCCTTGTGTGAGCAGCAGGCCGGACACAGGCAGCCGGCTGGTCCCATCACTCGCAGCGTGCTTCCATCAATGAGGGCGGTCACAGTGCGCTCGGCTCTGCCTGTCCCCATGGGTTAGCCTGCGCTAGCGTGGAGCACTAGGCTAGGAAGCTAATTTGCCTGTTAATGATAGCATATGCCTAGTCACACCTATGTTGTCAACAAGTGTCTCCAATAGCTTCACTAGGTTGTTCCAAAATGGCCACAACTTAATTCTGGACACCGTTACAAAGCTGGATGTACAGGGTCCAGTCCACTGGTGAAATGTAGAATGAACAGAGGCAGAAGCCTGCATCTTTGGCGCCTACCCATATACCAGCTCTGTGCTTTGTTGGCACCGCCTCCAAAACCTGCTTTCGCTGCCAAAGAGACGCAAAATTAGACACTAGAGCACATGTTAGGAACCGTAAACACAGTATCGCATGCAAAAAAAAACAGCCAATGTCTGTTCCTCTGCCTCCCCCGCTTTTAGCTAGCTTGTTTTCCCCCAGGATAGCCTTACAGTGTTTTCCATCTTTACTGTCATATATTTCGCAGTAATAGTTTAGGTCGAATGCCCTGCGGAGCTCCTAGCAGGATTACGTGCGGAGTGTTGATCGTGCTCTGGCCTGTCTCAGGGGCCCAGCATACTTGGCATGTGCCGGATCCCATCCAGAATTTGTCTCTGCCTGGGCCGCCACTTGTCGCCCTGCCATCTGGGTCAGCTCCTAGCAGCCAGCTAACCCTGGCCACCTTGCTCCAATAGATGATCGCTCCTCCTACAGTGGAAGACTGACTTTGAGTTAATCACAGGCGACTATGGCTCCATCTTACCGAACCGTCATTCTCACTTTGACGGGGGCTGCGTTCAGGCTCGTGGTCTGTCAGACACGAAGGCGATAATGCAGCCCCGTCTTAATGGTGCATTAGAACTCGAATACTGAATGCATCCTTGTCAGAACAGCACTTTTCTAAAAATAGTGAATAATTATTAGCGGAAGACAGTTGACAATATAAACATCTGGTACCCTGCATGGGGTACAAATGGGTTCATGGGAAAAGGCCCAGAACGATTGCATGCAGTTAGCAAAGCCACATGCATGTATGGGGCTGGCTTCGCTTGCTTCCTTGTGAGAACGCACCGTCTCTTCCTCCCATTCTTCCAGCCAGACCTGCACTTCCGGCTTGTATCCGTCCCCTTACATCCTTGCCGCCGGCATTAGCTGACCGGCGATCTAGGCACCCGTGACGGAGCCCACGACAAGTATGGCGTTAAGTTTAGCATTATGCGAGCTGGGTAGCCTGCTTGATGTTTGCTAAAAGTTGCTTCCATCAAAGATCAGCGGTTTGAACCCAAAAGAAAACAAACTAGACCAAACCTCCACATTAATCCAAAAATGTGAGGTACCTATAATTCTCTGCACTAAGTGGCATGTAGAAATTAGCTAGCAAACTGTTACTTGTGTCTGGATGGTGATCTCCAGTAGGGACTTGGTGATTTTAGTATGCCATTTAGCGTGGCTGGGCTCATGCTGACACCGGTTTATAAGTCCCCCAAACTGCATCTGATGCATCTTGCCAGCCCCCATCTGGGATGACGCCAATGAGAACACACAGACCCCCATATATAAAACTGGCAACTGGGCAGTAATTCGGTATTGATTTTTGTTGTCAGTCTCAGTACATCAAGACAAAAGGCAGAATGTGAAAGGCCTCTGACATACACTGTACAGCTATTGGTGCCAATGTGTAGGTCTCTGACTGAGTTCTTACGTAAGACCGCTATGTATAACCAGCATGGTGTTCCACGATTTAGCACTGTAACTTCACACCTGTGGGGTTGTGGCTTTAAATCTCAGCCTGGTTGTTTCTGGGGAATTTGCCTGTTGTTCTTGTGTTTCCTCCTGCAAGGGCAAAAGCATGATTAGGCAAGTTAGTGTATCTGAGCTGCTCAGTGGATGTGTGTGTGTGTGTGTGTGTGTGTGTGCTGGAATCCCATCCAAGGTGTCCCACATCTTGTCTCCTGTGCCTTTTGGGATGGACTCTGCATTCACCATGACCCTGTGTAGGATCAGGGGTCGTGCAAGATAGATGGATGTATATGTAAGCCAGCCAGCAACTTCATTTCATTATTACATCATTATCTAAAGGTGAATCAAAAGAACCGCGATTGTGAAGTAGTGCCACCGTCCAGCTTCTCATGCTGTGCTCGTAAGTGTTCAGTCCGCCCGGCCACCTTGCTGCCGGTCCAGCCAGAGCCGGGTGAGGCTTCTGGTACAAGCGCAGAGTGCCTGACTCATCGCGGCGCCCGCTTCTCGGGGTCATGCCGAGTAACGGCTCAGCATCTGGGTGCGTTTTGTGGATGGGGAATTTAGAGTTCCGATGTGAAGCTGATCTCTGCTGTCGTGGAAAACAGTGGCCCGTGCTTCTGTTTTCTTGCACTGTCCCTCAGTTTGCAGTGTGCGTGTGCACCCTGCAATGCACTGGCATCACATCAGGGTGTCCCCTACTTTGTGCTCAGTGCATTCTGGGATACCTGCAGGCTCATCATGTCCCCATGCCACCATGCTCATCATGTCACCATGTTCCTCTTCCAGAATGTGCTTAGAAATTAATGTCAGCCTATTGATATTTATACTATATCACTGTACTGGATAAACTGTTAAAAGATGGATGATTGGCCATATATAAAATATATAAGGTCATGTATTCTTTTATTTTCTGTGTCATTGTGACCTTTATCTATTTATCCTTCATCCAGTCAGGCCGCTTTGAGCCTACAGCCTGTACCAGGCAGCTAGGGCGCAAGACAGGGCAACACAACGGCTTCCTTCCATGATTCAGAAACATTCACGTCTGTGAATTGGTGACTCAGAATTTCCCATAGTGTGTGATTCTGTGTGTGACTAACTCCCGTCCAGGGTGTACCCCAGCCCTCTGCTGCTTTGGATAGGCTCCAACCTTCCCCCCCCCCCCCTCCCACTACCCTGACCAAGATAAGAGGTTGGAAAATAGATAGATGGATTTTCCAGAAATAAAATTAAACAAAATTACAAATCTGCAAGTCAATCACATGAACTTGTGGAAGAGCATTCTTATAATTATTGTTTAATAATCTTATAGCAGATATATATGTGCAGATATCATAGTTATTAAAATACTAACCAGGAAGTGGCAAAGATTCATATTTCATTTCACAACTGCGTGTTTATTTTGAGTCCTGGACCACAGCATACAGTCCTGTGGGTGGTTGGCTTTTGGGTCAGAGCGCTGTGGCACTTTCCATTGGTCCATTGGCCGGCCGCTGTTTGAAGGAGCGGGGGTCCTGTATCTCTGTGTGGGCGGGCCTTCCCGGGGTCACCCCATAACCCGGCAGCGGGACAGAGCCGCTGTCTTTCACCCCTCCCCTCCATCTGGGTAAAGGGATTATGGGGGATGAGATAATTACCTCACCGTTTGATTCAATGCTGCACATTCCCCCCATCCCCAGTCTGCAGCCCACAGTCCAAAAGAGCTGCCCGGTCACTGATCATCATGTGTAATCTTACCAGGCATCCTTTCCTTGGTCTGGACACGCTTGTGCCAAAATTGCTGATGGAGGACTTTGCAGTGTTCCAGCATAGTTAGTTGCCAAAGTTACAACAGCAGAGACCTCTCTTTGGCCAAGCCTGGGTGATCTGGTGCCCTAGGCAAGATTTCTGCTAGCCCCCTGCCCACCCCCCCAAAATAGAATTTCAGTATCTGGCTCCCTTTGACCCTAAATATCACATGTAGTTACAGAAAATGGAATGATGGATGGATGGATGGATGGATGGATGGATGGATGGATGGATGGATGGAGAGTATCTGGCTGCTGACAAGCTTACTGGGATCCATTTCACAATAAAAGTGGTGAGATAAATAGTAGTGTAAATAACTGTAATATCATGGAATGCAGGTATGTCTTCTGATTTTTTTCCCTCTCGCTCTTCTGCGCCCCTAATCAGTTAGTGCCCCCGGTGACTGGCTGTGTCGCCTGTAGGGCGAGCTGACCCTGCTTGACGTGTCCTTGACCACCAGGCCCACAGTTGAATATTCTGATGAATATACTGCAAGTAAGCAGAACAACCTGCCAGACGGTACCTGTTGGCTCCTTGACAGACAGCTGAAATGGGAAATAAAATGATGCTTTATTTGCCATTTGCAGAAGTACATTGGGATGCTTGCTTTGCTCTGAGACATACACACATGTGCATGCTGTTGAGAGCAAAGCATGGGGCCTGAGCACAGGGTCAGGCCATTAATCCTGCACCCCTGCAGCATTTGGGGTGGGGGGGGGGTTAACAGCCTTGCTCAGGGGCCCAATGGACATGTCACTTGGAGACAAACCAGGGACCTCCTGATCACAGAGGCCTAAACGTACTGAGCCATGCACCACACCCCCCATAGGCTTGTGATATATTATCTGTTTCACTGTATGTCAGTTTGGTCCTAAGCTTCTGCTAAATAAATAAACGTAAATATAAAATGCAAACCCATTCAACAGTCCTGCATCATAATAATCCATCATGCAGAATTTATTTCTGCCATTCGGACTAGTATGGTGCTGAGGTATCACCCGGTGCATGGCTGCCCAGAGGTTCTCACCCACGTTGTGTGATAGGTGCGATCAGTGCACACTCCTTACTCCCCCTCCCCCCTCTCTCTCTCTCTCTCTTCCCCCCCCCCCCCTCTCTATATGAGCAGCCTGCTGGAAGGCCTTCGCCTACGTGCTAAATAATAACCGTGAGGTAAATTGCGGGTCTCTTTAAAGCCTCACTTGGCCTTTGGCTACCTCAGAAAAATGCCAGGAAAGGCTTAGAAACTGAGCTTTTCTTATGCGATATCTCAGCCCTGCAACCTGGCAGGAGACTAGCACTGTTTCCGAATCCAGACAGGCCAGCCAATGAGAAGTGCTTTCCTGTGAGGAGCCTGTACTGTCGCTTATTCTCACTTCCTCTCCTATCCTGAAATGACACAGATTTTTTTTTCTCTTTACCTGCATGTAAAAGCATCTTTGGATGATAATTTCCTTCTTGATGATATGGGCAAGGAGTCCCCAACCTCTGTTACATGCGAGCAGAACACGCAAACATTAGGGGTCCTTAAAAACCTATGTGCAGTACTGTGCAAAAGTCTAAGGCAACAAAAGAAAATGATATTTCAATGATCTTCATGTCGGTGTAAAACTACGCTAATATGCCTCTAAAAATGTGTCATCTTAGGCATTTCCAAACTTCTGCTAAAATCACCCCAATATTTCCAGCAACCCTCCAATACACCAATGCATTTTTGACTCGACAACTAGCACGCCTTGTAAATGAGCTGGTGGTGAAATATAATAAATAAAATTGAATGGTTGAGGTGCCCCTGAAGAGAGGATTGAGAACTAAAGCAGTGTTCATCTAGCAATCCAAGGCAGACATTAAGAAATTATTATTACTTTTTATTGTTACTCTTAATTTGCATATGTTCTAATTCTGAATTGTCCTTTTTGTTCTGAGCAAAAGTGCGCTTACTGTCCAGATAAATAGCTTTAAACATATCTTTTGACTGCCTAAGACTTTTGCGCAGTACTGTAGTATACTTCTGGAAATTAACCAACCGCAGAGGAATAGTGGAGGCTAGGGAGCCCTAGTATTGGCCATGTGGTGAAATTGAATAAAGCTCATTACAGCCTTACAGTTTAACAGCGTTCACCTGTTCCCATCCCTTAACGTAGATAAACACAAAGACATTTGACAGATAATGCAAAAAATTCCAAATTATTATTTTAAGTCAGAAAATGTACACTCTATTTAGCTCCTGCTGCAGGAGGTCTGGACAATAACTTTGGCTTCTTTTTCAGCCAGTTGTTGTGGGGATTCCTATGTGTGTGTTGGATCATTGCTCCTTCTGATTCCACCCTCAGAGGACCTTCTGCTTTCCCACTACGGTACTCCTGGAGTGTGAACTTTATGACAGGCTAAGTTATAGCATAGTAATGCACACCAGCAGCAGGTCCCACCATTTTGATGGCTGGTGCGAGGTTCTTCTGCATAAAATTTGAAACATTGTAAATTATGACAGATTCACGATTGACTCATCTGTCTAGAGCTGCTTGTTTCAGAAGTCAGAGTCAAGGTTTACTGAAGCACATGTTTTTCTCGGACTCAGACCTTGTGTTTGTTACAGTGAGATTGGCCTGTGGGGCTTGGAGACTTTGGGGTGTGTTGAGATTCCTGGCAGCATCATTTGAGAGCATCTTAAGGAGAATCTGATGTAGACGCCAGTGCTGGGCAGTTTGGCACAGTCACTAAATTCTCCCCACTGGCAGATTGACGTCTCTTGCTATGAAAAAACGGGCTTTGTATTGTTGAGAAACTGTTTTGTGTGCTTTACTATGCTGATGAGCAGTTTCAGAATGAAAACTATCAAAGACTTCTAATATGTGTATAATGTGTTAGCAGGGCTCTCAGATTTCATCAAAGGTTTGGACTGAGATTACATCTGCGTGTGTCTCACGGTCAGTGCGTGAGACTTGAGAGCCCTGCCTACCGCATTCATCGGATCTTGCTCTGCCACTTCCTCCCTGTCTGCACTCCGTATGGGTACACATTCATATAATGTGCTTGCAGCGGGATCACATGCAATAAAAACTATTTTTTGGTTGGCCGTCTAACTTGACTGGGACAACTATGAACTCTGCACTCCATATACCCACGCCTCATCCATTAATTCTATATAAGGGGAAACCTTGGTGGGCGTTATCCCTTACTTCTCAGTGTGAGGAACACAAGGTGTGGCGTGTGAACTGGTTGAAATGCGTGTGTCTCACGGTCACTGTGTGAGACTCGAGAGCCCTGTGTTAGCGTGTTCAGCGTGATGTTTCCTTGTACTAATCCGGGTGTGACGTGTTACCTTCTGCTAAACTGGCCATGATGTGTTAGCTTCTGCTAAACTGGGTATGTTGTGTTAGCTTCTGATAATCTGGCCATAATATATTATCTTCTCATAATAAAGGGATGATGTATTAACTTCTGCTAAACTGGGCGTGATGTGTTACCTTCTACTAATTTGGGCATGATGTGTCAGCTTCTGCTAATATATGGTGCGTTTCCTGTACAACAACGGAACTTATCATTAACGATGCATCGTACTATGTTAGTTCAAACTAACTAACATCCAATGTACGACTATTTCCCAAGACGTCGTACTTTGTTAGTGCCACAGTACCACAGGGCTAACACTGGGCTCTCAACCACCAAAGTTCCAACTACAGTGGTTGCAGAGGTGATTAGTCTGACTCTCACAGCGGGTCGCATGCATAAACCCACAAACCTCATAATATTATTTATAAATACAACAGTTCTACCAATATTACCTTATTAGTTTATTGTATCAGTCATATAACAACTGTAGTAGTATTAAAAACTCAAAAATAGCAATACCGTCATAATACGATGCTTGTATGATGTCGCTTGTAGAGGAAAAAAAGAAATAGGATATTAGCTATTCGGCTACAATGCATCTGCTCTATCTGTAATTATGTTTTTTTTTTTTTTTTTTAATCACACTATAAACACTGATAAATTCCTGATCCGTCACTGTTTGTGCAGCCTTAGAGGCTCAGTGGGATTGACGGCTGTGTAAAACACCCAGTATAATACACCCAATTTCTTGCCTACACAGTAATGGGTTTGTATCTAAGCACCCCTGTTCATTTATTTTTGTTCTTTTTTCATATTACGATGAACAAAAGCTCTCGGTGATTAAGAAGTGATTCATTATTTTTAGCCATCAATTGGCTTTTTGTTTTATTTGCTTTCCCTGTTCCCTGCTTACGAAAACACCGCCAACTTACTAGACATACTCTATGGAGAAATCGAATTTGGCAGTAGTTTGTTTCGGGTAATTTCATCTTATTTTTGGTTTTATAAATATCACGATATTACTTAATGTGATATTGCCATGTCATAATCGTATAATATATAATATATATATCTCAAAGTAATGAAAGCTACTATATAGCTCAAACAAGGTGGGTAAACAACATCCTCTCCCATCATACCATACTCATGAAGAGAGAAGCACATGAAAAAATTCCTCTAACAACTACATTTTCAAAGCACTTGACATTATCAGTGTTTGTACAGCAGGATATTTAATGTTTTCGCCTTATTTACACGGTGACTGCCCTCCTTCCAGTGCATTCTCCACATTCAATGTCATAGTCACTCAGAACTAAGCTTCTACCTACAGCCCGAGAGCACACCTGAGTATCTAATTTTATTTGCAAGTTTCTTCCTGACAATTAGCTAATCATTTGCATACATTCAGTACACCTGATTCTAATTAGCCTTTTAATTTCGACAACAGAATTAACGATTGACTGACTGTTAGGGTCTTTAACATTATGTTGCTGTATGAAATATGCTTTTTTTTTTTTCTTGCATTATCGACTCAGACCTCACAAACTGTGTGTGTGTGTGTGTGTGTGTGTGTGTGTGTGTGTGTGTGTGTGTGTGTGTGTGTGTCTGCGTCTGCGTCTGCGTGTGTGCCCTCCCTGTGATGAATGGGCATGCTTGCCACATGCCCTGAGCATCTTGGGGTTTGTTCCAGACTGGCAGTGACTCTGCATTGAATAATCTGTTGAGGAAAATGAATGGGATGGAATGGATTTCTAGAATGAGGCTGACATATCTTCCGTGTAGCACAAAGTTGACATGAAATATGTCAAGATTTTTTGGTTTAACAAATGGGCTGCTAAGTGCCCTGCTGTGTGAGGTGTACTGTATTTTGACCACATTGCAGATGCTGAGATTCATGTCTGTCAATGTAGGGGATCATTCACCTGGGATTGGAGGTGTCTGGAGTAACATAGCCTCCTATGCCTTGAATTTCTTACTCATTGTAAGTTGTTATGGGGGCTCTCTAAGCTGACAGTTACAGCCTTACCCCCTTCTTTGGTAGGTTGTCACCAGGGGCTGTGAGACCTCGGAGATAACCCTGAGACGGAACAGCCTGGGCCAGCTGGGCTTCCACGTGAACTTCGAGGGTGTTGTGGCCGACGTAGAGCCTTTCGGCTACGCCTGGCAGGCGGGACTACGGCAGGGCAGTCGGCTGGTGGAGATCTGCGGCGTGGCGGTGGCCACATTGACACATGAAGAAATGATCGACCTGCTGCGCACATCGGTAACGGTGAAGGTGGTGATCATCTCGCCACATGAAGATGGCACGCCCAGGAGGTAAGGCGTCACCGCAGCCTGACCACACGTTTGCTCCATGTGATGGGTAGACGACCCACGATCTGACTAGTATCTACACCAAGTTTGCGTATTTGCTGCTTTGGCAGTTCTTACTACTTCTTAAAGTTATGAAAACAGAAGTATGAATCTTCTCAAAAATGTCTGCTGTCTAGTAGCTCAGCTTGGACTTCTGCTAATATCTCCATTTACCAAGATTCTCTTGCTTATGAGGAGATCCTGCTGTGAGTTGAAGTTGCTATTCGTCAAGCTTTCATCCAAAAGCAGATGTAGTAGAAGAACTTCTTAAAAAGATCTTAGAGCAAATGGGGTTTCTCACATCCTTTGTTTACCCAGATGGATGCGTGATGTGTGTGTTTATATGAATCTACATACCCTTTTAGACCAAATGCTGTTTACAATCTAACACGTGCTGTGAAATCTTACCAATTTCACATAACTGGGTGTAGTGATAGATTTACTAGAATTTCTGCCAGCATTTTATAGAAGTTTGAAGTTTATACCACCTAAGCTAACAGCATTCCAGGGAAGTCTGAAAGCCATTTTGAATTTTTCTTCTTTGCCTCCTTCCTTTTTTCAGTAATTGATCTTCTTTTTTATTGATTCTCCGGTCTGAAAGTTGGTTTATCTACCTGCGTCAGAGAACTTCTTATAATGTTTGCATAACAAATGGGTATAGGGACCTTGTCGTGACCCATTCCGGAGAGTAAGCATGATAGTTATTGGTTTTTGTTGGTGGTGTTTGACTAAAGAGCTATGATAAATATCACCATATAAGTCACCGTATTGGTTTTTGCCACTTTCTCCTCACTTGTCGAAGTTGTTGAGAATCACTGTACAGTCTGTTGTTTCTCTCTGTCTCACTTTTGTTTGCTTTTCAGCCTTTTCTCCCAACTACCAGCTGCCTGTTCCTGCATCTGTACATTTTTTTCACCACTTCTAATACAAAAAACTATCGATTCTTTTGATGCACCAGCCGCTGTGAGTCTTGGGTTAATTTGTTTTCAGCCTGCTTCTTAGAATCTCACCGGTGTCTCTTTCTTTATTTTTTACATTTACACACTGATGATTTTTCCAGACATTTGGCAGGAAGAAAAGATGGATGTGTGGATCTTTTTTTTTCCCTAGGCTGTTCTCAGCATGTGCAGGCGAGGTTACTTGATTTGAGAGGGAAAGGTCCGGTTAACGCGTACGGTGCATTTGTGGAGGGCGGAGCAGGGTTGGAGTTACAAATAACACTGCCGTATCAATGCTGTTGTAGCGTCGCTGAGGGTGCCAGCTAGAAACCGTAACTGCGAGGTGTCAGTCCTCTGCTAAGAGCGAGATGCACTGTATGACAGCTTGCGTGTGTACAGTACAAAGCAGCAGATCACTGTGAATTGTTAGGTCTTCATTAACGAAGATTTAGGTCAGAAAAAGGGTGGCACAGTGGTCTCACACCTCCAGTGTTGGGGGTTTGGAGACCTCGTCCCCTCTGTATATGTGTGTGTGTGTATGGATTAGGTTTATATTGTAATAAAAAAAAAAACAGTTTTTTTTGTCGTTGTGGGGACCATTTTTCAGGTCCCCACAAAGATTTCTGAATGCTATTCTGAATATTTTGTTTGGTTACTTATGGTTACGGTTAGGGCTGGGTGGGGGTTAAGGTCGGTTAAGGTTGTTGGGATTAGCGTTTTCCCTATAGAAATGAATGGAGAGTCCCCACAAAGATATAATTACAAACCTGTGTGTGTGTGTGTGTGTGTGTATACATGCACATAGCCTGGGATAGACCCCAGACAGTACTGAATTAGTGGTTATTAAAGATGGATGGGTGGGTTCAAACGTTTATTTTCTACAAATGACATGCAGTTCAGTCAGACGCACTTGAGGAAGATTGAAATTGAAAAATATCTAAATTTCATATTGTTTTTCATCTTATTCATGTGGAGAACTCATGTTAAAGTGAAGCCAGATAAGATGGAGGCTTGCGGACTCCCAGAATGGGGTGGAGTCATGTGACCAATACGTTAATTTGCTTCACCTGTGGTTAAATATCCCTCATAATTTAAGACTGGCTTCAGTTTTCCCTCAGGAGGAAAATGCAGAATGATTCCAAACTTGTTTTCCTGTGATTTTCTTGGCCTGATGCCAAAGCGGCTCTTTTGTTTCCATTCCTTCTCACTGTTCCAAAATACAGTTCCTGATTCCTCCCTCCCCATCTCTCGCTTCTGTCCTCTTCGCCACCCAGATGGAGCAGCGTGCCGGCTTTTGTGCTCAGAAATTCAGCAGATTCATTTTTGCTATCTCCCATTGGGTTGGTGGGAGTGACTGAGAAGGACCACACACAATGGACAGGGTTATTTCTTATTTTGCAGTTTTCTCCGTCCCTAACCACACATTCGATTCAAATAATGTCCAGGCAGATGTGTTTTTGTAGAACTTGGACAGCTTCATATGAAGCATACATTTTTACTCCGGAATTTTATTTTTCTAGCTGTATCTGACCTTTTACCTTAAATGTCACTCGACTTATGGCGGCGAATCAGAAGTGGGGCTGGCCTTTGAGAGATTGTAGCATTTTTTTACTCTTTTTGACCACATCTGCATCAGATATTGCTCTGCTCCCGTGTCTGTACTAAATAAACCCTCATTCACTGCTCTCCTTGATCTTTATGTTTCCCTCGTGTTACTTGTCCCTAATCTATTTACTTGAGTGACACTTGGACATGCTCGATGGGTGACATCATCGGCCTGCTGAGGGGCACGGCCTGACTTGGCATCAGCAGTGCCGCTTTTCACCCTCTCGGGCTTATATGAGAAGCAGACATTGATGCCCTGAGGGAACCTCGGCATTGGATTCTAGGAGCCCCGCTCATGCTTAGTGTTTAGTCACCACAGTGCCGCGATAAAACACAGAGCCTCAAATGAAACATAATTGGGTCTTTCCATTTGGCCAGGAATATGGTTTTCAAAAATGACACTGCATCATGTAATTGCAGTGGTAATTGTGGACCATGTACCATATCGGTGCCTCAAACCGACAGCTCTGCATGCCCCACTTTGTCTGTGTGTCCTTTCATATATTTATTCTGGACTCTTCTCCTTTTTAAGCTTCGCAATGTGCTGTGTGAGCTCAAACATGATACCCTGAATAAGTAGTTATGCCAATGCCAGTATAGCCCTTATAGTCATCAGTTAAATGTGTTCCTGGCTGGTCAAATCTCTGCTTAGGTCAAAGGTTATTTCCATATGCA
Source organism: Brienomyrus brachyistius (assembly GCF_023856365.1). Taxonomy (NCBI): domain Eukaryota; kingdom Metazoa; phylum Chordata; class Actinopteri; order Osteoglossiformes; family Mormyridae; genus Brienomyrus; species Brienomyrus brachyistius. Next base: position 14,002,992 of record NC_064552.1, read on the forward strand.
GTCTTTTCCTTTTAGTGCCTGGTTCCTTGACAATACAGCGTGTGGTCTGAGTTTGTCAGACTCAGTGGTTAGATATTTGAGTACATTATGAGTTTCCCTTTATAAACCCAGTGTGTTTGTGTGAGTTTCTTCCTGGTTTATAAGCACAGGCAGTTAAGAGGTTCCTTATGGATCGGTATCAGTTTGCAGACCGCAGGCAAACCTCCATGGGTGCTAATGAATTGATTATATCTATTGTGGGCAGAAATCCAGTATTTCAGTCTCTGTATTTGTGTCTGGCTGTGAGGCAGGTACCCCCTTGTAAATGTGTTATAGATGAAACCTGGAGTGCCTGCAAGGTGACCTAAGAACCCCCCCCCCCCCCCCCCCCCACAAACACACATGCACACACACACACACATTCGCCTGCATGGCCCTGTGCTTCAGCCAAAAGGCGGGAGGATTAAGGGATCTTGACGCGGATCTATGAACCCGTCATCAGTGACGCCTTGCCCTAATGAAGACAAAGTGCCAGGGACACGAGCCTCCATCAGGCAGCCTTGTTTTTATTGACAACTATCAATGAGACAATTACAGTGCGTTCCGCCCCGGAGCCCGGCCAGTGCTGAGATTGCCTGGTGGGAGCCATGAGGGGCCTTGCTTCCTAAGACCTGACCCCAGTCGTGCCCCAGTTCATGGCAAGGAGCTGTGGAAAAGGCTACTCCTATAACACGTACAACAGATCCCCGGCCAGAGGTTGAGCCGCAAAGACATCTGCCCAGTTCCTTGGGGCACCAACTGTAGATCTGTATATCTCATTGGTTAGTGTAAGACACTGGTTCTCAAACTTGGTCCTTGGGCCCCACCGCCCTGCTTGTTTTCCAGCTATTCCCGCCATACACACTGCTGATTGACTGAACACACCTGATCCAGGTAATCAGAAGCTGCAAAAAGACAGCTGGGACTTGTGTGTGGGGCAGGGATAGCAGGAAAACAAGCAGGGCAGTGGGGCCCGAGGACCGACTTTGAGAACCACTGGTGTAAGACAAGTCTGGCTCCTGGAATCTGAAGCGTACCTTTAATCCCCAACTTTTGGACATTCCTCATTCTCTGGGCAGAAAAGTCAAAATTATGAGGTGAATAAATGAATTTGAGCTAGAGAAGCAGGACCATCTGTCACCCCAGTATCAACTCACACAGCATCAAACATTACAGAGCTATGGGAGAGGGTCATACAAAGTATCAGGGCTTTTTCAGCTATTCCTGTGCTCTGCTGTAGCCAAACGTGAGAGGGACATTTAGGGTGGACTTCATTTCCAGCTTAGCTTTATGAAACAGGGGAAAAGCTCCTGCAGGTATCCTGTGGTTTAATTTAAATAGCGGGAAGACGTTGGACAATTTATCATGGTTTTGTTGTAATGTTTTCCTGCTTGTTTGTTATCAGCAGTCCTCCTTAAGCAGAAGGTACGGTTTATTTATATGCCATGCTGATGTAGGATCCGCGGAACACTCAATAGTCATGCTAATAGTAAAATTAGCATCTATACCCAAGGCATGGGAAACCTGAGAAGCGTGACTTTATACTGTAAGACCCAGGAGAAATTGATCTAATACTGCACTTAAAGCACACCAAATGTGCTGCAGGATGGCAGTCCAGCGGCGTGGTGTGCCCAGCCAAGTCTCACTTCATTTCCTTCATTTAACCCCAGTTGACCTCGAGGTCTCCTTCCACTTCTTCGCTTAAGGGCTTTCCGGGAGACCGTCGCACGGCATGCGGCCAAGAGCCCATTCACAGCGTCACGACCTCGTTTTCCCATGGTTTGGTTCTCAGGATGGCGGTCAGTGGTTATGCTGTCCTGCCCGGGAGCTGCAGTCTGATGTGGCGTGAAATAACACGAGGGCCCTCTGTGGCGGCCTCAGCGCGCGGCTGCGTGCTGATGCAGCAAGGTGTGTGAAATGGCAGAACCGCAGAATGGGGGCCCATACAGTGTGCTGGGGGAGGGGGGCTGCTGAGCTTAAGTGGTGCTTCGTGCCGCGGTGAGACTCAAGGATTTTCCATGGGTCACTCTCAATGCTGAGAAGTCCTCCTGTATGCTGGACTGTGTGCTGGGCTGCAAAAAGCAGCCCTTCCTTGTTTGCACAGAAATGGAGAAATGATACCAGCCAGCCAGACTGGGCTGCTTCCTGTCTTGCACCACCAGACAAGTGGAAGAATGAAGGAAAGGGTAGTCAGCAGACTGTAGTACAGTGTGGGAAATTCATCCTTTACATTGTTTCCCCTCTTCTGGGTCTGGCTGTTCCACCTCCCCAAGCTGAGCTTATAAATAAAGTTTCTTAATTAAAGACGACAGACATGTTCCAACTAGCCCACATTCACCAGCCTGTAACCAAGATGCCTCAACTGCCTTGATTTTCATTTTTTTTCCCACATCATAATTGGATGAGTGCTTCACACTCGAACATGCTGATCCATTGTGGGTAATCAGACCAAAGAGGGAAGGTCGGAGGTCGCATTCAAACAGGACCCACCATCTGTTTAAACATTCCCACCAATGCTGGCATTAGTCTGAGTAACAATGTAAACCACACTGCTCTCACCGGATATGTGTAATGCAGATTGATTTTGCGACACATTGATTTTGCAACAATCAGTATTTTACTGGTGTTTAATCAATGCTTGGTTTTAAGTAGCACACGGTTTCTGCTGTGAAAAGACCTTGTGCATCTCCTTTCAGCTGAGTGACCTGACAATAAAAATTGCCATTACTCTGAATGTGCGAGTACTGTGTCCTCACTCGCCGCAGATGGCTGTCCGCTGTAGCATTTTGAACCCAGAACTTGAAATGGTGTTTATAACCATTGTTGCCCGGAGCTGAGCTCATTTATCAAATGGCTGGGACCCCTCCCTGGGACAGGCCTGACCCCAGCTCCATGTGCTGACAGGGGCTGCTCGGAGCTATACAGGATCCCCATGGTGGAGTACAAGCTGGACAGCGAAGGCACCCCCTGCGAGTACAAGACCCCGTTCCGCAGGAACACCACCTGGCACCGCGTGCCTGTGGCCGCCGGGCAGCCCCTGTCGCGTGGCTCCCCCACCCAGGGCCCCGAGAGGCCGTCCTGCCAGCCGCTCCTCCAGCAGGCCCAGGTCGGCCTGCCCCGCAGCACCTCCTTTGACAGAAAGCTGCAGGACAGCTCCAGGTACCGTACCTCTACTCTTCTCCAGAGTGGCATCTAGCCCTGTCCTCACCCCCATGTCTGCTTTATTCCTTGAGTGTTTTCCACTCTCATTTTCACCTTGCTGGCCTCAGTTATCTGCACGCTACGGGTCATATGTGCCCGTGTTCACAAAGGACAGATTTGGGAGTGTGCACTTCCCTACCTGAAGGGGGCGATGTGATGGTATAAAGAGGCAACACCTGGCAGGCAGCTGCATACCCCTGCTACCTGACCAAGCCCAAAAGCCTCTGCATTCCCCATAGCACCATTCAGGAATGCCTTACCTTCAAAACGGATGGCCAGCTGATTCCCTGACGATTCCTAGCAGCATTCCTCTTGCTCAAATTGTAACTGATAGTTGTGACCTGTTTCCTACTTGAAGGTGATGCTAGTCATGTGATGCATTAATAACAGGCAGAGAACAATGCAACTGCCCGCTTGCTAATGATTTTGGAAATTCACCTTCATGTTAAATTGCACTGTGCGAAGCTGAATTAAATCCCACTGTGTGCTATTGCAGCATGATCTATAAACAGGCTGTCTGAGAGAGTGGTTCTTATGGGGAATGTGGAAGACTGCCTTCATCTTTTGCCTCGTGTTCTGCTTGGCTGTCAGGGCTTATCCAATCTCAGCCTCAGCCTTGCCTGTGTGTGTCGCTGTCATTAACGCAGCGTGCCCTGCAGGGGTCGCTAAGGGTGCGAGGAGAATGGTACCCTCATTGTCGGGAATTAATTTCCAAGCCTTTCAATGATGGCATCCTGCTGTGCCCTGTGTCCCTCCATTCGGCCCCCACATCCCATCATGACCCCCCCCCCCCAGCCACGCTGCCGTTCACATCTACGAAGACTAAAGCACATAAAGGACCTCTGGGGTGGGGGTTGGGGTTTGGGGGTTGAGGTGCCCCCCATGGTGCAGGTGGCCGGGTCTGAGTGGGGCCTTCCATCCAGATGGGGGGAAACGGATGCATCTTACTTCTTATTGTCAGCAGCCTCCCCCCCTTCTCCCCCCATTGATTTCTCTCTGAAACAAATCAATTTCCAAATCTATTTTCATTCATGATCTCAGGACGGAGCCCTTAGTACAGTAGGGCTACTTGGAAGATTAGTCTGTCTGAATGTCAAAAGGGTTTTTTTTTGCAGACAGGAATTGATCATACACAGGCTGCGCCCGGCTTTCATAAAAATCTGGGATCACCCTCCCGTGTTGCTACCCGCATCTTGATGTTTATTTCTTTATTTTTGGTTGATAATTGAAGCCATTGGCCTTATTTGCATTCTCTAGGGTCCAATTTCTACCTTGTGTGTATGCATGTAACTTTGTGTGTATGTGTATCTGTGCGCACATTTGTTTGTGTTTAACACAAGACTTAACAAGTATTAGAACAACCCCAAGCCAAGTCCTTTAAACGTGCTACAAAGTGTGGTCAATCTTCACCTCGTAGAAATCCAGAAAATGAGTTTACACGCATGACATAGGCACTATTTGAATCCCATGACACCGGAGGTGTGTTTACTTGTGCCAGTGAACGGCCGTGTGCTGAAAATGAGAGAGGAATTAATTTATTCAGCGCACGCTCCTGTAAGCAGGAGGTAAAGCAGAGCTCATCACAGCTCCGCGGCATCATTCACAGCCCAGGGTGTTAATTGGTAGAGTTCTAGTCCCCGCTTTGGAAGCCAGTGTTTGCGCTGATAACCTACTGGGTACCATGGAGGTTTTACCACCTTTCTATTTAGATATCGTTGCCTCTCTGTCTCCCCTATCCCTGAACCACTGATCATGTGACCTGCAGGCTTGACTTGATTGGTCATTTCCAAAACAGCTTTACGTACTTCCCCTCTAGTCAGAGATAAGTGGCATTGGGTTTCATTGTGCAAGACAGAGCATCTCCACACATTGATTTTTGGAGGTAGGGTCCATTTCAGCTAGAAGTCGGAGGCTTTTTAACTTTGAATGGGAAAAACAGTAAAAAAGCAGTAAAAAGGGAAATATCGTTTTTCTTTATTGCCTGTCATCTACACCTTCATCTGACTCTCAAAAGCCTCAGTTTGCTAATGATAAAATATATCGCACTGAATAAAGGCTCTGCTGCTGTCTTTTTTTGTTTCCATGACATCCAGGGGTCACCAAGCATTGACCAGAGGGCAAAAGGCAGTTTCCAGATGTAAATTAACAGTGACAGTGAACGGCCATTACCGCCTCACGTTATGCGTAATCGCCGTGATGTTGTGAGATTCAGTGAATAGGAATCGGCAACATTATTCCTAGCCCAAGAATTCGCTCAGAGAGTTCTGGGACAGGTTTACTCAGAACTGTAACCTCCAGTCGTTTCCGAAGAGCCTGCGGTTGGTGCCACCAGCTGCCTGTTCTGCTCCTACTTCTCTGGAAAGTGCCAGTAGTACCATTTATTTACATCATTGCTCATCAGTTGCTTTCATTGATTATAACCACTCACGTTATATACAGATAGCAGCTACATTGTCATCTGAAGATTTCAAGGTTCTTTGCAGTGAGGGGATGACTCCACTGCTCCTCCGGAACTGCGCAGCGCCGACCTTGGCGTTGCGAAGGGCATGTCCGGTGCCAGAGCTCTCACCCCACATCACTTAAAGAAGGGTGACGTCTAATTAGTCTGCAAGCCAGGGAGTTTGTTCAGTGGCAGATTTAGAGAGGAGATTAGGGCTTTGGCTATGAGGTCAGACATTCGTGAGTTGGCTTGGCAAGAGCTTTCGAAAGACAGAACATCCTTCAGTCTTAGTAACATCACTCAGAGAAAACAGAACCCTTGCTACCAGGTCATTTTGACTTAATTTAAGCTATTAAGCTACAAGATAATATCGCTGTATCTTAAAGGACCTCGCTGTGAGTGCGGGGAGTCGCAGTTCTGGCCAGGGTGACACTTCTCTTGTAGAACCTCCAGAGCCGGTGGCGGTGTGCTGAACCCCATCCATCCCTTGGGTTTTTCAGGGCAATGCAGGACCTGGAGAGCCCCCAGATCTCCCTGTGCGGTAAGGGGGATCCCAGCCAGCACTACCGGAGCTCCCCCAGCAACCAGTCGTCATCGAGCGACCCCGGCCCGTGCGGCAGCGGCACCTGGGCCCAGCAGGCTGGATACGAGGGGTACGGTCGCGAAGCCCACCCCCTGTATCGTCTGTGCAGGGTGGCTGCCCGATTGCGCGATAGCCCCCCATTTCCGCATATTTAATACTCCCGCCCCTGCCACCTCCCCCACTCGGTTCCTGTGGGGTGTCCCTGATTAACTTTCGGTATCCATGGTAGCGAGACAGACAGGCTTAGCGTTGCCCCTTGGTTTTCGTCTCAAGTTACTGCCGTATGTTAGACCTCCTGAAACGTTGCCGTATCATTGGAGAAAGCAGCTGGCTTAATGCAGCTAGTAGGTCTCAGCCCACAGCTGGCGCCCCCTAGAGGAGAGGGTGCTTGGTAGTTTCCTGTTTGTGCAGAGTGTTGTTCAGATACTCTAGCCGGAGATCTGTAGCTCTGCACAATAGCAGTGATGATAATGACTGAGCCGATAGTTCAGTTCTGTCACTGCGGATCTTTTCCCCTGGGGTCTTCCCACCTGCATGGGTGAATCATACGCCACTCTATTGAACATGTCGATTGTGTTTGATTAAGAACCTGGGAAATCGTCACGATGATCACCGCGTAGCCGGTCATGGCATATTTTCGCATCATCCTGAGCTGAAGACTTGCAGCCTCATGTAATTGGCTTCTCTCCCATGCTTGAAATGAAAATAAATGCGAAATGCAGCTGTGCAATATTTTTATTGCATCATTTATTTCCCCATCTTGAGCAGCTTGCATGTTTTATTTTTGTGTTTTTTTTTAGCTCATTTGTACTAGTTGCTTAAGGCTCACACAGTCAAACAGCAATGCCCAACAGAAGGAAAACCCTTACCCAATAAATCCCAACTAGTGGAACTGATTTAAAGGGTTAAATGGGTTAGTTTTCCCTGTTGAGGCAAGTCTGAAACAAGGATGCTGTTGGATGATGGCCCAACAACCCATACCAGCCCTAAGTGCTATTCCATATTTTTCTAGCTGCCAGTCGCCTGTTCTTCACGATGGCTCAGGAGATGGTCTGGGGGGCCACCTAGATGCAGATGGGCTGCGGGACAGGGAACCCCCCCTTGAAAGGACCAGATCAGCCGGTAAGTCCCTCACCAAACCATCGATTTTAGGCCCTACAGGAGCCCCAACTAATTAATTAAGAACAAAAGATCGGAATTAGCAGAAGTCAGAACAGATCATTAGCATCCCAGTGATCATTTTGACGGGCATCTATTATAGCGGTTAGCATAGTGAGCGTGTTCTTTAGATTGGAATAGTGTGTCTTCATCACTCAGACAGAATGATCTGTATTTAAACTTCCTCAATTCATTTTCCTGCATGAATCACAAGTCGCTTTATTACGGCTGGATCGCGTCTCTTGTCAGTCGGCTGCCTGCCGTTTCTAAATCTGACGCGGAGCCAAAAACGACTTGATGTTCTCATCCATTCTATTACTGGCGGAGGCTATATCTGCTTCAGGCTGCCTTTCTCACACGCTTATCTGCTTCCCGTTTGTCCCGGACAGAGGCGAAGTGGCACATCCCCTCCACCAAGATCCTGAATGCTTTGAAGGACAGAGGCCTACAGAAGGAGGGAAAGGATTCTCCAAACAGGCTGCCTCGCGTGAGTCTTCAGCAGCAGGCAGCAGGCAGCCTCAGCTGTCCATGCAGACAGAGAACTGCAAGCACGAACACCAGAGCAGTCCATGCTAGATTAACTCCAACAAGCGATTCATTTTACACAATCTTTGTTTTGTATGTGTGTTTAACGTCGATGCTATTATATGTCTCTTTAAATCTGTGGTATTCAGTTACGTTACCAGCATTAACTTACAAACCATTTACTTTAGAATGTAAGCAGATCTTTTTCAAAGTGACGTACGTGGTGTAATTTTCTATTATTTAGGTTCTTCTCCCAGTGCACTTACACATACCTAGATGGTACAGCCTGTTACACATCTAGGCTACAATAAACGTTTTTATAAGTAGAAAGAGTACACTCTAAAACAATGATAGAAAGTACAGTATCGTAAATACATGAGCCAGCAGTAGTTCTTATCATTATCAAATATATGTGCTGCTGATGGTTGTATGCGCTATACTTTTATGTACCTGGTAGCGCAGTTGGTTCGTTCACACCAGCATCACCCCAAACATGTGAGTAATGTGACGTCACTAGGCGATAGGAATTTTTCAGCTCCATTATAATCTTATGGGATCACCGTTATATATGTGATCCATCACTGACCGGAATATCATTTTGCGTCACATGACTGTTGTCATAATTAGGTCAAAGTTCTGTATCTATATGTTAGTGACTCACATCCATCTTTATATGATGACTATGATGGGAATTAGTGTAGTTACTCTCTGTGTCCAGCAGGGGAGCTCTAAGTCTTAGGGGCCTCACACAAATGCATGGTTAGAGTGGTGATACACACCGCTGTTGATGGGATGTTTAAACCCACAGCGGACAGATATGTTGCATCATGCATTACAGTGTGACCCCTCACCCAAGGACCGGGAGCCTTGTTTGTTCTCGGTTTTATTTGCTGCTCAGAATGCTTTAGCTTAGGCTCAGCTACCAAGGGGAGTCCTGCTGTTGTCTTCTTGTATAAGGTGCGGTGTTGACTGATTTATTCACTGAAGATATTCAACTGAACAGAAGGGAAAGTGTTAAATCGCAGTTTGTTGGGTCGTTATTGTGTCTGGCTATTACTCATAAATTTAATGTGAAAAGGCATTAATTGTCTAACTTCATTTGCACAAGGTTAGAATCGCCCTAATTTTTGCCCAAGGGACCAATTTGCCGTATGAATATCCAAATTTTTCCTCCCACCCCCCCCTAAGAATTTCTCATCTGTCGAACACTATGGCTATTCAGCATAATGGGGGGAGGAATACAGCATTGATGCATTAATGTTCCGTCCATGCATCAATCATCTTGCACAGGGAGCATTAAAGTTTTAAAATGGCACCTCATTAACTTTTCACGAAGTCATTTTGGAATCGCCTGGTTGTGGAGTATGGTCAGTATTCTCATTGCAAGCGTTATTAATTGCACATTCCGAAATAGCCGGATGGTATGGGAAAAGCATGTCGGCTCCAAATATATCCCACACTTAATTAGAGCCCAAAATGGAGGATGGTAGGGAGCACGGTCTCCACAGAACCCAGAACCCAGCGTGGGCGGCTCTCTGCCTCTTTCGCTTTCTTCACAATCACGCTAAATAAAAGGGCACGACTCCATTTGCATGAGTGGAGCACCTTTGATTAGCCAAATCATCTGCTTATTCTTAGCAAACCGAACCCTATCTTTTTCTGCACCTGCAAAGAACTTCCTGCTCCGGTTTGTTCGCAACGTGGGTCACCAAATCCCTGATTATCTACACAGTTACCAGGAAGCAGTGCTGTCAGACCTGCCACACCTGATTACCTGTCTCGTTGGCATTTCGAGACAGCTGTAAGCTAATGCGACATCAAAATGCGACCCGTGGAACCGAATTTGTGGCGTTGACATTCTGTTCCACCGAATCCACTCATACATCATATAATAAAGGAAACGTTCCTTTGAGTCACAGGTGACACAGGCCTCACTCCAAGTTGCTGGCAGGACTCTCTAAGCCCCTCACACATCATTAAAATATGAAAAAACATGCACGCTCCAAAATCTAGTGGAAAGCCATCCCAGAAGACTGGCAGCTGTTGTAGCTACAAAGGGGGGACCAATTCCATATTGATGCCTGTGGATTTAGAATGGGATGTCATAAAAGTTCCTGTAGGTGAAATGGTATAGTGTACATGGTGCCAAAATAATGACTAGATTTGGACCCAGGTAACAATATGAGAGCAAGACTTTAGAGAGGGCATATTGAGCAGTGTTGTAAACAGGAAGAAGACAACCGCTGTGCTGCCTCTGCTTGTACCCCAGGTTGGTGATAAGAGCTGCCCCAGCCACTGCTCTAGCCACTCCAGCAGCAACACGCTGTCCAGCAACGCCTCCAGCAACAGCGATGACAAGCACTTTGGCTCAGGCGACCTAATGGACCCCGAGATGCTGGGCCTCACCTACATCAAGGGCGCGTCCACCGACAGCGGTATCGACACGGCGCCCTGCATGCCAGCCTCGGCCCTGTCCGCCATGACGGCCAGCCGGCTGCTGCTGCCTGGCCGCGGGGATGCAGCGCTGCAGTGGGCCGCCGAGCCCCCGGAAGATGGGGGTCGAGATGACGACGAGCCGACCAAGCTGTACCTGGCGCAGGGCTACGTGCCAGCAGTGGCCAGTAGCCGCATGGCTGGAGGCAGTATCGGTGACCTAAGCGAGATCTCCTCCCACTCCAGGTATGTGAGCAAGGCACTGTCATGGCCGCCCTGCCGGCAAAGGGTCCTCAAGAACCCCTGCCAGCAGTTAAGGTTAGATCTCTATGATCCTCCTTTATTGTGCACCAAGGGGGCGACGAGGGGGCGTCCTTGGGGGTCCCTGCCTGCTTTTGGAAAGTACACTTCCTAGATCCTTTTTTGTCCTGGCCCTCATGGGTTGGGATGCCTTGTGGCATCAGCTTGCAAACCCTCACAGTCAGGAAACTGGTAGCTGACCCAGTCCATCTCGGTGCTGATAATTGATGGGACAGGAGAGATCTGCCCCAGTCTTTAATGCCAGACTATCGATGATTCGGTCTCCGCATGCGACCGTGTTTAATTGATCCAAATCCTCTTTGTCACTTGGAGATCTTGAAGGAAATGAGGTCGGCTGAGATGATGGTAGTGAGAGGCTCATACATTCAGGGCTTTCTAAAAACTTAAATTCCTCCCGGTTGTTAGCCAGTGACCTTTGACCCATGCCGGATTCTCCCTTCTCCCTGTGGCCAGCGGATCCCACCACTCGGGCAGCCCGTCCACCCGCAGCTCCAAGCTGGGCATCTCTCTGGACTCCTCGAAAGTCTACATCGTCTCCCCGGGCGGCCTGCTGCCCAGCTCCACCATGGACGTACGAGCATATGCTCGCCAGGCTCCGCCAAGCAAGTACCTGATTGGCTGGAAGAAGGCAGAGGACAGCCCTCCACCCGAGGAGGCCGACAGGTTGGCAGAGTGTGGGTGAGTGTAACCCTGGAGAAAAAGGGATCTCATCTGATGAGCTACCAAACGCTTTATTTTTCTTGTGCGTATGAAATTCAGGCAGGGAATTCAGGCGGTAACCAGTACCTCCTGTCTTTGCAAGGCAGAATGGCCATAATTGCCCTTGATTAGGTTGTTTCATTTGAAAATTTGTTTTTAGTGGTAAACATGCACAATGAGGTCAGCCAGAACTCTAAAGACCTCTTTTTGAGAATGTTTTATGTTGTATTTTAGGTTGTGTTCCCTTTAAATTAGTAACACTTGAGTATCCATCCATTTTGTAAATTCAGTACAGGGTCATGATGAGCTTGGAGCCTATCCCAGTAAGAAACAGGGCATGAGGCAAAGATACCCTACTACAGGGCGCACACACACACACACACACACACACACACACACACACACACACACCTGTACTCATATCTTTGTGGGGACTGTCCATTCATTTCTATGGGGAAAACTCTACTCCCAACAGGACAACCTTAACCCCTACTCAGCCCTAACTTTAACCATAAATAACCAAACATAATACAAGACTTTTGGCATTTTTACTTTTTTGATTGCATTCACAGATCTTTGTGGGGACCTGAGAAATGGTTGTTATCACATTTTGGGGGACATTGGTTCCCACAATGTAAGATAAAGATAATCCACACACAGCGACCCCAGTTCATCAAATAACATGTTTTTGGACTTCAGGAGGAAGCCGAACTATTCAGAGAAAACTGTCTGAAACACAGGAGCATAAACACAGAGCCCAGAGTAGGAATACGAGCTCACAATTTTGGAGGTGTGAAAGCGCTAACCGCCTACCGACCGTGCCGCCCACTCCATCGCCCTGATTTTGTAATGAGATAATCATCAGCCGCGGTCCCAGTTCATATTGGAAGGTGGTTTGGCTTCCTGCACGACCAGGCATGTGGGCGACTGGCCAAAGCGGATGGGCTCGCTAACGACCGTGACGTGGCACGGCCAGCATGTCTCAGTGCTCCTTAATGATTGCCACCTGCATCTGACCCGCTATGAAACTGGTCTCCCTGCAAGGGTGGATTCTGAGTTGCAGCGAGTTTAAGGAGCGGTGCACACTCATGGGGGGGGGGCTCCTTTATCGCTGCTCCTATTTTTCTGCGGCAAGATCATTAGAAACTGGCATCCGGGTCGTAGAAAGCAGCCGCACGGCAAATCGGATTCCTTCCCGCCCTGCTGCCATGTTTATTATTATCTCAGAACTGGGAAAAAAATCCCCCATTGTGAGTTCCGTAATCACATTTGTGGGACAGGGACTGAACCCGCGACTCGACGGTGATAGATAGCGAGGGGAAAGGTAATTTGTTCATGCGTTTTCTAATCTGCCCTGTAAAGGACTTGCAGAGACCCTTACCCCCAGCTTAATGATTGCCTCAGAATCCATACCCTGTTAAAGTTGCTTATTACATGGTAAACCTTACTTCCTGATGAGCAGAATGGGCTGCTTTGCTTGAGGAAGCGACTGTGCTGTTCCAGCTTCTGTTCCTTTGTTCTTTTAGAGTGCTGTACAGTCATTCCATCTAAGGTTCTGGAGGGCAGCTCTGGGTGAGAGGGCCAGCCGCACCTGCGGTGCTCAGCTAACCCTAACCCTAACCCCCAGAGCTGCACCCTTTTGGGCGGCACCGAGCTGGCCTGTCCGTGCTCCCTGTCTGCGTCCGTTTGCCTTCTCTTTCCCACTTTTGACGGAGTGCAGTGCAGTGTAGTGCAGTGTAGTGCACTCTATAAGCTATGTTCCCTCTATAAGCTACACATATTTTCTGTTAGGACCTGTTAACCTTCTGCGCTCCCCCCAAGAGCGGTCACAGCATGTCCTCATCTGACCTGAGAGCCGTGTTTAATGCTCTGGGTGATCGGGCCTTTATGGGATGTTTAAACGTATTGGGCTTAGTCCCAAACCCAGTCAGCAGGTCCCCCCATGTGAATCCAGCATCAGCGCTTGTCTCAGAGTCTTCCTGGGTATCGCCCCCAGAGTCCCCATCCTGCCCGTTACCTTCTGCATCAGTTTGTTTGACTGACAGGCGGAGGTAAGAGTATCAGCAGCCAATCGGCCTCTCTGTAGGCACCACTTGAACCGGCCCCAGCCCATAAGCTTCAGTCTCCTTTCCAGGATCCATCTTCTTCTGTATTGCACAGTAAACCATTTCTAACCAATCGAAAGGATGTGTAGCATTTGTCACCCCCCCCCCCCCCCACCTACCTCTTATTCATTTCACGGTTATACCCCCGCCCCCAAAAACAGCCATAGATAGCAACAAATGAATAACACCGATTATGAGTTCTTGCATGATATAGTACAGCACTTAAGTCCTAATGCTAAAAATTGTTCGCTTGTAATGTAATTTACTTAGCTGAGTAAGTGCTTTGATTCCAGGTCTTAAAGAATAACACTGAACCATGTCAGCAAGCTCCACTGCATCTCCCCTGTTCTCCGCCTGCCACCCCACAGGCAGCTGTACGCAGACATCCCCCTGCAGATGCAAGCAGCTATACGAGACGGCAAGCTTCCCAAGAGCATGTCCAAGGAGGAGTTCCTCAAGATGATTCTGCCCGATAGCGTCTCCGAAGAGGATGGCCGGCGGAAGGTAGGCGGGCCAACACAAGGGAGGGGGGGCCTAAATGCTGCTGTGTTTTCCCGCCATGTCCCTCCACCCGCCAACACTGCATGGCAATGTTTACTGAGACAGCGTGGGCTGCCCAGGTGACTAATGATATGTCGGGTCTCCTCCCTGTTTCCACGGAGAGCTTGTCATGTTGCACATGAGAGCAGGAGTATCCGAATGCCTCTTGTGATTTACCGTCCTGGATGGTGGCCAAGGAGATAGAGAGCATAACTCTGCGTTCTTCCTGATGGCTAAATTGAATATTTGGGTTGTCATTATCAGTGCCAGTTGTCTAACTGGGAGATAGGGAACTGCCATTCTCGGGGCCATGTTTTGGCACTATTAAAAATGGTAGTATGGTAGATACACTTTCTCAAGTTTACCAGTATGGCTATCTGTGGCTAGTTACTTACACAGTCCCATGCAGTTTAGTTGCTTCACCCATGCTACACTGATCCATGGCCATCACATATTCAGCACAGCATGTAATGACACCTACTGTATCTGAATCTTATAGTTGGGAGCAAAAATGTGAACTTTCTTCCTGGGAGCTGGGAGGGAGCAAAAATTGTGGCCTGTGTTGGGAAATGCTGCTCTATGGCAGCACACAGGCATTTCTGGAACTTTAAAAAGGAGCCCCATTAAAGGCCTAATGCTTACCCTTACCGTGGGCATTCAGACCTTGAACTAAACCTGGTCACGAAAAAGGGAAATCAGTTCACTTGGTTCTCTGTGGCGTTACCTTTCCTGCTTTACAGCGTAAGAAAGGACACATGTCGTTTCTAGGACATTTTCAGCTTCAGTTTATGAGTATGTCTGAGTCAGGCTGTGGGTGGAAAAAAAAGTATATCATTCCTTCCACATTCAGTTGGCGTTCCATACGCGTAATCAATTACTCTTCTGTCCGATCAGCACATCAAATGATTCGCTGCTCAGGGACGGCACATTCAAACTCACTCTGTCCAGGAAACGGCATCCCCAAGGTGCGGGATTCCCCTCCACGAAGGATTCAGAACCTCTTCCACGTACCGGCGCATCGTGGAAACCGGACGTACTTCCTGATGCTGTGGAGCAGTAAAGAACCCTGGTCTTGGGGTGTGGATGTTACAGGAAAGCTAGGAGTTCTCTCACCGACCCTTTGCATCAGCTAGAAGACTTTTGTGAGACGTACTACTACCTTATCGAGGCCAAAGCTGTATGTTACGCTGGTGTACTTGTACCATGTGGTGTAAAATCCATGCCACACTCCTTTAAAGTAGGGGAGGGTTTTGTAGTGCCGGGCCCTCAAGCAAAGCCCTTAACTCCGACTGCTCCAGGGTCAGTGGCTGACGTCACTATGGACTAAAGGGTCTACTAAATAAATATATATTGATAAAAGTAATTTATAAATAGGTCACTTGCAACTAAAGCCATTACAAGCTATTTTTTCCTTCAGCCGTAATTTTCTTTCACTTTTTTCTTGTCGTGCTTCAGGGACATTGGACCCCCCCAGTACAGGAATATCTTGCATATTTTCCATAGCTAAGATGGATGGAGGTTTGTCATGATTCTATGCTAAATGTGCCTTTATTAAAAAAAAAAACACCATCCATTACCTCTCACTCATGTCAGCATAGGGCTTCCTGCGTCGCGTCAGTTTTGATGGACGTCAAATATGGATGAAGTTATGGGAGCGCTTTGGAAATGCTCAGCGATGCAGAATCCCCATTTTTAGCATCCAGAGCAAACTACTTCACTCCTTAACCACTCCAGCTAACTGTGTCTCCCTGTTGTGCTGTATATGTAATAGACACAGTAGCCCTGTGTGAGGGCAAACCCAGGAGTCATGCTGGCCTCCCGATTTGTGTCTGTTGCTTCCGGGATACGGGTTGGGAGGTGACGGCTTGCTCTAGTGACAGAGTCATGGCGCGCGCAGCTTTGCTTCGCTGTGGCCTGTGTCACTGCGCTGACCCCTCGACTGCGGCACCGTAGTCATGTCTGCGCCTGTACATGCAGCAGTAGGTCGACCTCCCTTTCCCACAGAAACAGTACTTCATGTCCTCCCAGTGGTCCTTTAACCCCGATTCCCTTTCTCCGCGCCCCTTCAGCTGTCCTCCGCCGGCACCCTGTCTCCGCGGCGCTCGCTGTACCGCACGCTGTCAGACGAGAGCGTGTGCAGTCACCGGAGGGCCTCGTCCTGCACCAGCACGCGTGGCTTTGCCCTGGACCAGGCCGCACCCAATGACATCCTCTTCAGCAGCACGCCGCCCTATCGCAGCACGCTGCCCCCGCCACGCCCCGCCCTTGGCCACGCCTCCAACCTGCGGAGTGAGTACATCGCTGTTTGCCGTTAATAACATGATGAATTGTATATTTATATGAAAACGTATGCCTGTGCATTATATATATATAATGTATATTTCATAGAATTGTTTCTGTATTTATAGCATTATTATATATGCAGGTTTATATGCGGTGTATGAATAATAATGGACTTGCATGGGTGTGACACGACCCCCAGGGACTGTTCAAACTGCAGATATAGGAACAGGACTGTACCTCCTGGGAACACTGTACCTCCTTCTCCCACTAACCCCATTGGCTCCCTCTGGAATGCTTGCAGAGGCTAACGGGGCAGTTTTGAAACCAGTTGACATCCATGTGATCCATCTTCTGATCGGCGCCCCTTCCTGTCCCTAAGGGAGAAAGAGCTGCGTTTTTTTTTTTTTAAAGAACGGCCTTAATTAAAATGCAGTTTGTTCCTCCTCGCTCGGGCTTTCAGAGCGAGCCGTGTGCGGCTGCACATGAGCCGGGCCTGGCTGGCACACGGCGATGCCGCCCGTGGTGCCCGCGAGTTAATAGGCTGCAAGGTGTAGTTTGTCACCTGTTCTCTTTGGCAGCTTTTCATTAGCGAGGAGTCACGTCTCGCGGCTGCGCGATGTATCTACTGACCCAACCCCCCCACCCCATTTGCACTATGCCGTTTGCGGGTCTTGCAGAGAAACTGGATTGTTTGAGGCGTCCGGTTTTCTGTGTGGGATTTGACCTTTCGACCTTGAGATGAGTTTTGGGTGTCCAGACCCACTAGACACATGCGTGGAGTGGCCCCCTCCCTGGTTGAGATGACTGCTCTTCTGCGCCTCCTGCCATCACGCAGACTGAGAGGGGGTCCTTTTGATTGAAACACGAGGACATTAACCCAGACATCAGATTTATTGCTGGCTGGATGGATCCCGTGGGGGAGACCCGCGATTCGCTAGCCTCACTGCGGCATCCATCCCGGTGAATTTAACCTTCGAGCACGTCCAGTGTCACTCCTGCTACAGCCTGATACCTCTCTGAAACCGCACGTCCCTAGAGGATTGCTCTGCATGCAGGATTTCCCCCCCGCCCGGGTGAGAGGCGGGCCGGCATTCATGAGGCCTGCATGTGATTCATTCATTATTCATGCCCTTCACCTTTCGCGGACGGGAGCTGGAAGCTGCCAAATGAGCCGGAGTCCAGCAGCGCCATCAGAGTGACTGTGGGATCGGTGCCCAACCCGGACAGCCCGCCTCACGCGTTAATCACCGGCCGTCCGCCGCAGACCACGCGGCACCAGGCTCTAATCTGCATCTGCACATGGGGCGCGGCCGTGTCGAACCGCAGTTATAAGCCGGGGGGTCTCTCACAACATCTGGAAATAAAGGTCTTTTTGGACGACCTTGAAATTCACAGCATATTTATAGGACATTTTTAAATGACAAACTTGTTTGAGTGTGTATTCTGAAAATATCAGTGCGTTGAGTTACATCTACTTATAGTTATATAATTGTAACTTTGTTTAATAAATTTGTTGTGCTATTATGACAAATTTCTATTAGTCTTATCATTAGAGCAAGGCTGTTAATCTGTCGTTCTGATAAGCATTGGCCTGCATGTATCCTGCACCGTATGCCGAGTCTTAGTCAGAGCTGCGGAAGCAGGGGATTGTGGGAGTTTGCTTTAGGAAGGTGGGCTTCCCCGCCCGCACCAGCCTGACGATAGCTCCCTCCACCTCCAGACGAATGCTGGTCCTCTGACGGCTCCCTGGCAGACAAGTCCAAGTTCACGGATCCTGGGCTCATGCCACTGCCGGACCCCATCTCCGGCCTGGACTGGTCCCACCTGGTGGACGCTGCCCGGGCCTTCGAAGGTACCGTGTCCAGTGGAGTGGGCCGCCCGTCCACAGGCTGTGCGTCTCCTCAAAACACCCCTTACTCAATCCTACATGGGGACTCGGTTCAGCATCCCCCATTCCTGGCTGCTGTTGTTTGTATTTGCAATGCTCATTCCCAGCCACGTCCCTCCTCGTAGTGTTAATTGGAAACGGAGATCGCATTTCCAGGAGGGAGCCATTTTCACGCTGCTGCCCTGCAAGGAGCCACTCAGGAAAATGGCGGCTTCCTCTGCTTTCCGCAGTCAGGCACTCGGCTGCAAGTCGCAGGCAATTAAAGCTTTTCTTTTCTGTCCAAACATTTCCATTCGGATGCGTCGATCTTAGTGACCCGCTGCTGGCGGTCGAGTTTGATAAAAGCTTTTATTGTACTCTTGGTGCCTTCTGTATAATTTATCAAAGTGTGGTGTCGTTTTATTTTTTAAAAAAGCCTCATTTAGATTTTCAAAATGGCCATGTTTCACAGGAAAAGCTCCCTCTCTCTCTCAAGCAGACCTGTTTATAAACACATTGTAATAATTCAGAGTGAATCTGGAAGCCTACATGTGATATGGGCGAGCACATGCTGTAGATTGATACCCGTGAGATTACAACCTGCCGCGGCTTTCTGCAGATGTGGACAGATGTGGAGCTCTGTACTGCTCTGCTGTGGATTGTGGTGGGAGAAGTAATATTACACAGAGTGTCTCCTGTCTGATGTCCTGTGCTTCCTGCCATACGCTCCGGGTCCCGGTGCTGTGCTGCCGGTTAAGCAGAATGATGGATGGATGGATGGATGGATGGATGGATGGATGGATGGATGGATGGATGGATGGATGGATGGATGGATGGATGGATGATACAGGAGAAATATCAGCCAGCCTTAATGTACGCTTGGAAATTACCGTGGCTGGCCAGCGCGTCACCAGAGCCATATCTTTGGCTGGCCAAGCTGAGCAGATTTCCGTTGGCCTGTTTCGCTGTTCGCTGACGGGACGCCGCTGCTCGTTAACATACTTCCCACCGAGGAGAACCAGAGTCACGACCCAACCAAGCTGTGATAAGAACAATCCAGCCAGAAGCCAACAGCAGCTAGAAAGATGCTTTTAATACATCCAGGTGTCTGATGTTAGCACTGCCTACTGCTGATGTCAGCATGACTTCAGTTCATGCCTTAAGAGCAAATTGCCATGTGACACTAGCATCCCGTACAGGGTTCAGTTCAGTTCAATTCAGTTTTATTCGTATAGCATATTTTCACAACATTACATTGTTTCAAGGCACTTTATGTGTTCCCAGAGAGTAAGCCAGAGGTGACATTTGGCAAGGACTCTGACATCACCGTTAGTGGGGGTGTAGCAGGTAGTAGGGTAGGCAAAATATCTTGATTTTTTGGGTCTTCAGGCAGCACAGCCCAGGAGGGGTGAGAGGGGGTGTATTAGCCAAAGTAGAGGAGACTAGAGGCAGTGCTCCCAGCCTTGTGCCCAGTGCCCCCTGTGAATATGACCTGGTTGGAAAGTAGATGGATGGATGGATGTAATATGGCCGTGGTTTAAAAACTACAGTCAAGAGTTTCACAGCCTCGCATCAGCCCAGGTTCAGCCAGTGGAAGAAGAAATCACACAGGTTAAAGCTCTAACAAGCTGTCAGTCCAGTGACATTTAGTTACCTCGTTAAAATTAAAGGGCAATTGGCCCTGGTGATCCTTGTGCCATGATTTCTCTTCAGTTCCCCTTCTGACCTTGCTTTCTTTTCCCCTCTTATTGCAGAGCTGTCCTTTGCTCTCTTTCTGGAAGGTAATATGTGTGATGTGCCACAATCCCATAATGCACCCGTGCTGCATCCCTCCTTAGCGAGCTGTAACGTCCTCGCCTGCATGTGTCACTCTTGCGAGGGGGCAGTCCCGTAAATGCCAAGGCTGTACCCACACATTTAGGGCTCCTGCAGAGGCCCAGCGTCACCACTGGACACAACACCGTCACTATGATTATAAGGTTCAGGCACCTAAATGGGCAGCCTAGGGGCCCTTCACTGGGGGCTGCTGAGCTGAACAGACAACTTGCAATTGATCACCAAATTAAAAGCCTGACCCCTCTATTGGAGAAAATCCTACCACATTAACAAAAAAAATTAATAAATACTACTACAGATGAAATACCCGGCAACAGCCTGATGTCATTTCCTGTCACGCATAGGAAATAAGCTCCATGCTTATTTTTTCTGCAGCATTAACCCTCTGTCTCCTGGTGCCAGTGTTAATCAGCATCCCCATGATTTCCCGCTTGTGTGCTTACGCTGAGCTGTTAACGCTTCAGCATGTCAACATGTTGGCTGCCTGTCAAGTTTCCCTGTCAGGAACGTCCGCAGCATCTTTGGGGTCATGGAGGCAGCGGCTCGCCAGGCTTCCCGTCACTGGGACGCGGCATGGAGCACCCCCCAAACCCCCCCTCCGCCAGCGTGGCGACTGCAAATTACACGACCGTAGCTAATCTCTACGGACAACCACACCGGCGCGATTCAGTGTGCCCGGGTTTGGCTCGCCTCTCCGTCAGCTGTGGGGCAGGAGGGGGTGACGGGTGGCATCACATGGGCAGCCACAGACGTACCGAGGGACAGATGGCATGAATGCCAGCCTGCCCCGTACCTCTCGGGGGCCATCGGGGCTTCAGTCGTCACCGCGAGCTGACGTACATGGCCAGCAGGTCTGCCAACGGCAACTGGCAGCAGGCAGCTGGATGAGTCGCACCGTGCCTCGACTCGGAGATATTACAGTGTGTTCATACTGGGTGTTTACATCGGTGATGCCGTCAGGTAAACATCAGAGGTTATGAGATGGATAGAACGAGGAGTGAATCCCCTTGTTGTTGACTATCAGGCAGCAGTTACTTTGTTTAGTGTCACTGTACAGTCAGATGATCCCCATTGCTCCTCCAGTGTGACTCAAACGCAGCATATAACAGTTGAGTAATATCCAAGCGGGAAGTGTGTTTATTATACATATCCGGTCGTAGGGTGGCACAGTGGCTCAGTGGGTGCAGCTGCAGTCTCATCCCATAATGGTTTTCAGTTTGGAGTTTGCTTACTTCACTGTGTTTATGCTATTTTCCACATGCAGTTCAAAAACATGCCTTTTCTGTGCCTCGTGCCCTGTGCCTCCTGGGATTGGCTCCAGGCTCATGGTGACCTTGTACTGGATGAGCGGTTCTGGGAAAGGGGAAGGATATCAGTTCATTTCTGTAGCTGGTCATGTGCTCCCACGTGGGTATTCCAGTGGACGGCAGCTGTGACACGGCACCGTGAGCTCACTGCGAATCATGCTTCCGTCCCTGTCAGAGTGGACGGCGGTCTTGCAGGCAGAGGCTCCCGTCCGCTCAAAGCCAGGGTGAGAGGGGTGGCGCTGAGGACACGATTGGTTTGGAGGACATCGAGTCTGACTGTGGGCATTCTCTTTAGAAAAATGTCCCACGTGAAGTAGGTGCTGTCGCAACAAATTAAATTTTTTGAAGATTGTTTTCCAGGGTTGTATTATTCTGAAACTTTCTTGAAGCGGGGTGTTTTTCTTTATTCATCTTTGTTTGTTTATTTGTTATTGTAAAATAGTATCTTGTATGAAGTTCCCTTTTTACTCAAGTTTAAGCTACGGGCTTTATCCCGCTGTTTCTGTCCACCCCGAAAGCGACACCATACTGGGTAGGAGTGCGAGCCGTCTCACTCGTTTTTCAATCACTTCTTTCTGTACGTGTAGGCCAAGCCCCCACCGATCTTGGAAAATATCCGTAAAAGCGGCTTTAGGGGGCCGGATTTGTTTGGATTTTTTTTCCTCGGGATCGAATAGACGGATTCTGTTCATTTTGGTTTATTATTATGCAGATCCCTCATATTGGAGAGAGATGATATATAAGCATCAAATGCTTACCCACTCAGTGTTCTATATGGGGCTGTTTAGGATTTAAGGAGAAGACCCAGAAAAATGGGTCATTCCGCATCGCAAGTCGCAGTTCTGTGAATGCATCCACGCAGCATAGATTTCACTCGGAGCGGAGCGTCTGTTGGTGAGCATGCAGACGTGTTCCCGGCTTCCAGGCTTCACATCGCGTCCGTCTGCACCCTCCGTCCGGTATGGTGTTCTTGGGAGGCGATGGGGGAGGGGCCTTTGCAGGGCAGGGCTCTGCTGACCTTTCACACACTTTTCTTAAATAAGTGACATGTGGTGGAACCAATGAGATTTCATAGTACACAAACACTGACTTTTGTACTAAATGCAATATCCTGCTTGATATTTTTCCTTAATGCATAGTTTGCCTGGGTTATACACTTTTAGTCAGAAGTCTTTTGTAGTTTTCAATCTTTTAGTTTTTCTTTCAGTTACATAATTTCTTCTGTTTTGAATGAGTGAAGTTACATTTGTGGCCAAAGCTGCGGAAACACCTAGAATTTTTACCACTGTGCTTTAAAAACTACTGCACAGATATCAGCGGTAATGTTTATAAACCATCAACGAATGTTACAGATATCATACATTGGATGATTAAATAAATAACTGAAGCAACAGTTGAATAAAGTTTTGCAGTCTCTAAAAACTGGAAGTGTTTCCACTGTTTTGGCCGCTAGTGTATGGTAATCGATGCTCTAGCATTGTGCCCTATTTTGCAGTAGCAGCACAGTGTTTGTGGCAGACTCTGATTTGATGGTGCACATTGTATGACAGTTGTTTTTGCTGGCTGGCTGTATGTTACAGTGAATTATTGCACAGAGTAAGTGCTGAATTGGGCTGTGCTGTAAAGCCGTGCTCAGACACGCAGAAACCCTCACCGTAGATTTATGAAGCCCTTCTGCTTTGTCAGCCTCCTCTGTGCATGGCCGTCACTGCCTTCCCTAGTAAGGAGCTTACACTGTAGGTCAGCACGGTGCCTTCAGTGGGCAGCGAGTCTGCCTCAATCCTTGAGTGTTGGGGGTTCAAATCCCACACCCAGCATGTGTAGGGTTTGAACATTTCCCCATGTTGTACGGTTTTCTTCCTGCTGTCAAATTACAGTTTTAACGGTGGCTATGAATTACACATAGTCTGTTTGTGTGTCCTGCGATGGGCTGGCGCCCTGTCCAGGGGGCATTCCTGACTTGTGTCCTGCGATGGACTGGCATCCCATCCAGGGGGCACCCCTGCCTCGTGTCCTGCGATGGACTGGCGTCCCATCCAGGGGGCACCCCTGCCTCGTGTCCTGTGGCGGGTTGGCATCCCATTCAGGTGGGCTCCTGCCTCGTGTCCTGTGATGGGCTGGCGTCCCATCCAGGGGGCACCCCTGCCTCGTGTCCTGTGGCGGGTTGGCATCCCATTCAGGTGGGCTCCTGCCTCGTGTCCTGCGATGGACTGGCGTCCCATCCAGGGGGCACCCCTGCCTCGTGTCCTGTGGCGGGTTGGCATCCCATTCAGGTGGGCTCCTGCCTCGTGTCCTGTGATGGGCTGGCGTCCCATCCAGGGGGCAGCCCTACCTCATGTCCTGTGCTATCTGGGATAGGCTCCAGGTCCACCTCCTCTCTGTCCGGGACCAGATGGATGACAGTGTGCTGTATACTTGCTTTCCCTTGTTATGCTGATGAAACCAGCAGCTTCACTTCTGCCTCTTAATTACCATTCATCAGCTCAAAGAAAACTGTTGGCCTGATCCCCCAGTGAAACTTGTTACGGGTGAATGAGCCCTGTGTTCAGCCAGCCTGACTAACAAGGCAGCAGAATCTCTTCTTTGTGCGAGTGTTTCCGCTAAAGGGTGAGAATGAACAGTATTCCTTTTCGCTCCTCTCTTGTAATCACAGGTACCAAAATAAAGGCATAGTAATAGGTTATGTCTTTCTAAACTTGCCCTGTTCGTTTTTTTCCCACCAGCCGGGGTTAAGACAGCGACTTAATCACCTCGTCTGTTCTCCTGTCTTCCTCTTTCCTCATCCTCACGGTGGAGCAGCTAAACTAGAGCGAATCACTTAGTCTATTTATATGTGCTACAATGGTCGTCTTGATGTGCGGTAACTGAACAAACATTTAGACGCGAATCCAAATGGGCCTAGATAATGGAGAATGTGAAATAAAAAGAACGGTGTGCTTTCACTTCTTAAATCAGCATGTTTTTAGTGTCTTCAGGTATTTAAGGTGTGAATTATGATACAACAGATGCACATTAAACGCATGAACAGCTGCTTCGACTGATTTTATTCTGTGCTGTTGCCCTTTCATGGGAGTCCCTAGTTTGAGAGTATTAGCTGGTGTACTGATGGCCCTCAGCATGTATTAATAACCCCCCCCCCCCCCATTTCCTGGGGGGTTGGGATGATACGTGGGTTTGCTGGGATATGAGGAAGTTTAGTAGGGAATCCTGTGCTTCTGTCACTCCAGGCCTCCAGCAGGACCCGGAGTGCGGTGCTCTGTACCATCACGCAGATGTTATAGGTGACTGCACTCTTTCGCATGGAATGCTTGGTTACAGTTTCTCACATCCAGAAATGCTGGATCTCTGCATGCCGCCTCCCAAAGCTCAACTCTGACGGCCAGAAGGGAGACCTGAGATGGGACCAAGGGGCTAGCAGGGCAGTCGGCTTGCTCAGGGGTGTCCGCTACCTGTCAGATTTAAGTGTATGTGTTTGCGGTGAGGGGCTATTGTCTGCTGTGCACCTGCTGGGTCTGTCCAATAGAGGGTGCTGTGCCTCCCCCACCCCCCCAAAGCATCATTCCTCCTGCAAGTGGCACATAGCTTTGGAAGCACTTGCTAGCTGTCTTGTTTACCCACCATGTCTGTATCTGCTGGCCTCCGGCGCCTGGCCCCCATTGCCAGGCCCCCGCCTAGCTGTACTAACAGCAGGTTCCTCTCTCCTCACAGACCAGCGCGTGGCCTCCTTCTGCACCATGACGGACATGGAGCGGCCCCTGGGCCTGGATGTCTCCCACGAGCTGAGCAGACAGCTGGTCACTTCGCAGGGCTCTAGCCTCGAGCCGGGGTAGGCTGAGCGCTCATAGGGACAGGGCCCACCTGTGCATCGCCCTTTACAGTGGCATATATACTAAACTGACTGTAGATACAGTAACACTCAGGTATTCTCAAGATTAAAAATGTTTCTGACCTGGTCTTTCCACCAGTGAGGGGACCTTGACTGGTAAGGTGAACCAGCTGGAGCTGATCCTAAGGCAGCTGCAGAATGACCTGCGGAAGGTGAGCGCCTCCCACCACCTCATTACAGCAGTAATATGGGAGATGGGATTGAGGGCGCATTTCCACCACACCAGGCACCGTACTTTTGGTACTTTTTAAAAAAGTGTTGGTTTTCCACCGGTGCTGAATGACATCCGAATGCGAGGCGGGGTATTTTGTATTTTATTCAAAAAATGGCTGTAGTATATTATAGGGCTGCCCAATGTCCAATATTAACATCAGCATCGCATGTTATGCGCATGCAGTTCTTCCTTCACTAACTAGATTAAAATCAGCCTTTTCTTACGTTCAATTATGTATAAGGAGGTTATAGCGCAGGGGGCTAAAGTGTTGCTAAATTGTTTTTACTATGTTACTCTGTCATAGAAAAAAAACTTAGCAAGCTCTGAAATTTTTATTATAATTTTTTTTTATAGATTATAGATTTGTAGACTATCAATTATCATGTTTAAAAATCAGTTTAAAGTTTACTCTGCTGCTTTTGCATGAGCTCTGCATGTGCTCTCTGAGATCATAATCATTTTCATCCTTGCTGTTTAAATCACTCTTTGTGAGAAATGTACGAGCGCCATTCTTGTTTTATAAATACCCCAGTATTTATTGAAACAAAATCACATCCCTATATTTACAACAAAATCACCTAGTAAATTAAACCAAAATACTTTTTTGCTTTCTTGTCATGCCATCCTGATCTTTTTGTGGCATCCGGTCTTCCGTCCGCATTGTAACTTTCTTTCACTTCGTTTACTGCTGTTTTTTGAGATAGTGTACCTTACTGTTCTCAAGGCAGCATTTGTATTGTGGTTCAGCAGCATGCTATTTTCATAACCAATCAGCAAAGAAAGCGTATGAAGTCCCGCCCCCAAAGCAGCAAAGTCCCACGGTTTCATGACCTGCTCGTTCGATCCTCCTGTGTGCCACGCCCCCCTCACTTACCTCGTGTGAATTCCTGATTGTTACCAGCTGTTTCCTGCTTTGCCGTTGAGTCCTGTGTATTTCAGTCTGCGTCTGAGTCCGTTTCCCTAGGCCTGTCATGGAAGTCTTTACCGTGTGTTTGTATTTGCCCACAAAAAAATCCCCTGTTTCTTGGACTTCGGTCTGCCTGACCTTAAGTCTGTGCTCCCTGCTCACTCGACCGCCGCGCGGTCATCACACACGTAGTAGCCCAGCTGGTTTGGCAGTTTTGGTTCTGGAACTTTTGGTACTGACACTCAACTGGAAATCAATGGAAAAGCAAAAGTACCAATAGTACCGTACCACTTGGTGTGGTGGAAAAGTGCCCTGAGTTCCCAAGCAGCGTAAAACACAAGCTTGTTTGGTGTCCTTAGCATTAGCGCAGGACTGGCTAGAAGCAGCGGTGTGCTGTTTACTAGCAGGCGTCAGAACACCAACTGCTCCCACATCCTAATGCTCACATGGATGCCCCCACTCTCGCATTTGAAGCAGATCAGACGTTTGCCGCAGAGATCCGTGCGCTCAGCTGTTCGGCGTTCACTCCCCCTTCTCCAGGAAGTTTGTTTTTCCAGTCATTTTCACTTGCCGCTGCTTTCAGCCATTGTTCCATCCTGAGAGCGACAATGCAGATGCTAATTATAGCGACCGTGAATAATTTATGGCCGCTCTTTGTTTTTATTTGCGAGATCGTTGGAGGACGCAGAATGGGAACAGGAGATCTTCGTGAAAATAGAAAAAATCGGCACATGTTCCCGTTAGAGCTGTCAAAAGACGTTTTTATGAAACGGCCTACTTTTTTAGTTCGGCACATCTTGGCCTGATTCGGTGACAGGGGGCACCTGTACAAGCCTTTTTATAAAATTATGAACTGCAGGCTCCTTAGGGGAAAAAAAGCAACGTGTGTTTGGCCAGAACCTTCCTGGGAGTAATTACCGAAGGCAGCTAGAGTAAGAAGCATTACCTAGTCCCTTGTGAATGTGCGCACCTGCCTGATAACGCAAGTGTGCGTGTGTGTCTCTCTATCTTCAGGAGAAGGAGGACAAGGCCATGCTGCAGGTACAGGTGCAACACCTACGGCAGGACAACCTCCGTCTGCACGAGGAGAGCCAGACGGCAGCCGCCCAACTGAGGAAGTTTACAGAGTGGTTCTTACACTCCATGGACAAGAAGCCGTGAGGAACACTGGACAGCCAATGGGAGGGCTCAGGAGACCTGGGGCCTCTTCCCATTGGTGGAATGTAAACTGTGGACACTGCTACACAGTGGTTGTCGTTGCTTTTGTGGTATCCAGACGGAGAAGATAGGAAGAGGAGAGATGAGTGCTGATGGCAGGGGGTTGGGGGGTATTTTTGGACTCTGCTACCTGTGGGACAGGATGTGACGAATGCACTGGGCTTCAGGCAGTTGGCTGTAGGTCACGCTTCCTAGCGAGAAGAACCAGAAACCATCTTAAAAAGTGGGAGATAAAAAAAAAAATGAATGTAACACGTAAAAACCATATTTCAGCTGGAGACGGGACACATCACGGCCAAAGGCCATTTCAAAGGCCAGGAAGATCTCTGAACCTACAAGTGACGCTGTCTGCTGATTGGTGAATCCCTTGTTTGTGTTTGCCTTTTTTCACAATTCGGATATAGGACGTATAGGTGCTCTCTCACTGTGTATGTGCGTGTGCGCGGGCGCGTGTGTACCGGTGTGTGTGTGTGTGTGTCAGCTGGTCCGGGTGTTCGTTTGTGCCCGTTTGTATAAGCACCGTTTTTAAGTAGTTTGCAAAATACCCCACTGTTACATTGTACTAGCAATAAAGAACTGTGCTTAAAGGTTAGAACTAATGTAATATCATTAAGACAAGGTCACATAGACGTTTATTTTGCAGGAGCAGATTGTGCCTGATAGGGATAGTCTTTAACTTTCTTTCCTTTACCCCATTTTTTTAAATTCCAGCTCTCCTTTCAGACATGCCTTGTCCCAGTTCTCTCCTCATGGTTCTCCAGATTGTCATGTGTGTATAGCGGCAAAAACTCTGTTTTTATGCAGTCGTCCTAGAACTACAGGATGTGAGTCAGCAAACTACTTTAACAATGCCAAAATTAGTTTTCATTTGTACAGAGCCTCAGAGGAAGCGTCTTGTAATTAACACTCTTATTTAAGTTTATTTAACCAGAAATCGTTTTATTTTATCCAGAGTATTTTTTTTCCTTTTTTGTTTTCCTGCACTAAAAAGTGGAATAGCTCTATCTCCGCTGTTGTGTCTGTTGCTTTCCAGAGAGATTATATATACATATATGTGTATAAATGATGGTAAATGATTATTTCTGGAAAGTCCAACATTTGGATGCTGCTAGACTACAGTTCCTTGGTTTGTATGCTTTTACAAATGTTCTTATCAGACTCATTTAAGATGGGAAGTACGTCAGCTTTTCTGAAATAAACGTAGGTTACGTACATGTGTTCACGTGTGTAATGAAATTAACGAATGTGTTCTGTTCACTGGTGTTTTTTTCTTCTCTGAAATGCTCTTTGAAGACTGTAGACGTTAATAATGTGTCCCGGGAAGATCAGAAGTGAGAGATACCTGAGCTTCGCATTCGTGAAATTGAATGGCCTCGACGTTCTCCAGTGATGTGTCCCCCAGCCGTAACGCATAGGGCACATCCAGTGGACTCTTCTGGCTTTTGTTCTGCATTAAAATAAATGCAGTGAGATACATAGACCCAACTGGTTATCCAAGATTAGCGATGGCTGGATTGCTTCGGGTATCTCGCTCTGCAGTTGTTTAGGACCACAGTCCAGTAACTACTGATTATTGATGAATGTAAAGCTTTTAAGTTCACTTTTGTAACATTAGAGTCCCTTAATGACTGGAGCTATCTGGAGTTACTCAAGACATCGTGCTGGATTCCTCTGACAGCACTGCACGCGGCCTCGGATCCTCAAGGGTGGCATAATGTCAGCTGGAACTTATGAATTATTTCCATTCATATATGGACTCTAGGTGACAGGGCATGGTCGGCATAGCAGTGAAACTTCTTCCGTTTGTTTACATTTACCCGGCATCATTAATCCTCACAGACTGCAGAGTAACCAGGCAGTCACATTCTCCAGATAAAATGAATGGCAGCCATACTAATTAGACAGCAATTTGCCGCGTGGCTTCAGACTGAATTTCACCTCCCTGTGATAGCTTCTCCCTGGATTGGGGAGAACAATGCATCCATGATTCACTAATTTTGAAAGAAAAGAACTCATAAAGCCATAATCATATAATAAAATTGACAGTATAGCATGGATTAGTAATCCTTTTATTTCAATTTATATGTTTATGTCAAAACTGCAGGAGAATGAGAGAATTCAGAAAAAAAATAGGCTATAGGTGAAAGGAATCTGTATATTTTAGGCAGTGCGACAGAAAATGCATTTACTTGTCCACTCTTTACATGTTGAAGTGACCTGTGCCGACCAAAACTGGTTCGGTGTACGTACACAGGGTACCACATTACAGCAAAATAACCAGTTTATAGTATATACTGTATATTGGGTACAATATTACAGCCATAGAACCGGTTTGATGTCACTATACAGGGTAAAATATTACAGCCATAGAACCGGGGGTCACTATACAAAATAGAACCGGTTTGGTGTTACTATACAGGATACAACATAATAGTTATAGAACCGGTTTGGGGTACACATACAGAGTTAAAATACAACCTTTGGGATCGATTTGGTGTCAGTGTACAGGGAACAACATCACAGTCATGGCACCGGTTTGGTGTCAGTGTACAGGGAACAACATCACAGTTATGTAACCGATTTGGTGTCAGTGTACAGGAAACAACATCACAGTTATGGAACCGATTTGGTGTCAGTGTACAGGAAACAACATCACAGTTATGGCACCAGTTTGGTGTCAGTGTACAGGAAACAACATCACAGTCATGGCACCGGTTTGGTGTCAGTGTACAGGGAACAACATCACAGTCATGGCACCGGTTTGGTGTCAGTGTACAGGGAACAACATCACAGTTATGTAACCGATTTGGTGTCAGTGTACAGGGAACAACATCACAGTCATGGTACCGGTTTGGTGTCAGTGTACAGGGAACAACATCACAGTTATGGCAACAGTTTGGTGTCAGTGTACAGGGAACAACATCACAGTCATGGCACCGGTTTGGTGTCAGTGTACAGGGAACAACATCACAGTTATGTAACCAATTTGGTGTCAGTGTACAGGGAACAACATCACAGTTATGTAACCGATTTGGTGTCAGTGTACAGGGAAAAACACTGCTGGTGAACAATACGATTATTTAGCTCAAGATATATATTTTAAGTCCACCGACATTCCTGCCCAAACCCCTTCAGTGCGTCACTGTAATGACCCAGAAAATGAGGACCTTTAATTAAGCGCCTGTGTTTCATGCGGGTAGCAGTTTATATTGCATGTGCCCTGTCACGCCCACAAAGGTGGAGTCTATTAACTGTTCAAATGAGGGGGGTGGCTCCTGACTGTGGCTCTAGAGGTGTGACGACCGCCGCCCCCCCAAAGCCTGCCTTTGTATATAAAATGCTCTAAATATCCAGTAGCTTTAACACAGGCGTGTTCCCCATAAAGGCAATGAATGGTCTGGCAACCATATGACTGGGTTTGGTTGACGTCAGATTTGTTTAAGACCTCAAAGCAGAATTCGGGTTGCCAGCTTGTTGACCTCTGTTGTTGTTCTCAGCACGTCTGTGTCCTTGTGCGCCCCGTCAGAGATCCCAAACATGTGAAGACGAATGTATAGCAGCATAACAATCAAATTTTTGTTTAGCAGAGAACATTTTGAATAAATATTGTCATACTGGAAGTGACTTTCAAGAGAATTGTGTATGAAAGTGTATACAATTTAAAATTAATACCTGAGCCGTCATAGATAAGATCTGGGTCTGTCTTCTACGTATGTAACAATGTACAGGTGTGCGCTCAAATCCATATGATAAATATATAATAATTGTTAAGGGGATGACTTGCAGATGGAGAAGCTGCCTCCATATCCATTGAGGGCTGTCTGCCAACTTCATATCTTTGAATTTTCCTCTAGACTCTTCCCCCATCCCCAAAACAGGTTATAGAGGCAAGCTGGGGATTGGAGGCTGTGTTAGTGAATTAATGTCCCCTGTGGTGAACTTGCATTCTGTCCAGCTGACAGATCGCCACCCTCCTCATTGGATAAGCAGCTTCTGACAATGAATGGACGACTGTCCGGAACAGATAAGGAATTTCGGGGATTGGCTGGAATGGAAAATGACGCCCCCTTGGTTTCTATTCCCTGCAGTAGTCCACGCAATCAGCTTAGTGATAATTTAGACTCGGCGGTAGTCCTGGAAACCTCGGGAGATGTTTTTTATACTATGCTCATAAGATAAAGAGTGAGAGAGGCAGCTTTTACCCCCTAAGACTAGGATAAAAGGATACTGCTAGCCAAGTTGGATCACACAGATTTAACAAAATAAAATAGTAATAAATAGTAATAAAATAAGATATTAGACAGTGGCGTGTTTAACACATATGCAATGTCCAGTTCTGACATCTCATTTCATCTGATTTCATGGTCCAGAAAGCAGCAGCCAGAGTCCTCACCAAAACTAAAAAATATGATCATATCACCCCAATTTTATCTTCAATCCACTGACTGCCAGTGAAATTTCGTGTTGACTAAAAAATACTACACAACTTGCAAAGCTGTAAATGGTCTAGCACCGCAGTATGTGAGTAACCTCATTTGCAACTACATTCTGACTCGTACGCTTCAATTGCAAGATGCAGGTCTTCTATTCATACCCAGGATAAAGAACATTACTTTAGGGGGAAGAGCATTTGCTCATAAAGCACCAGAGTTAGGGAATAAACTTCCCATTAGCGTTCGGAACAAAATTTCTGCTTTTAAGTCAAGGCTTAAGACATACCTTTTTAGCCAGTCTTTTGGATAGTAAAATCCCCTTTTCTAAGGTGGATGTGAGATCTGGGGGTTCATGGTCATTTGAGATTAAAGGTGAAAGGGGGGATTGATGCTGTCGTCCTGCCACTCTCGCTGATCACTTAAGTTGTAGACGGTAGTTTGACTTGACGCCGAGACCCCTGGAAACCCTCATGCCTGTGCTTCCTACCAGGCTGCCATTGTTACTTTAGCACTGCCAGAGGTTAGGTGTAGGACACTAACTATCTTCTCTTTCTTCTCTTTTCCAAGCTGAACACCGAGCTGCCACTTCACCGCTTGAACCCTCACCTGGGCTCCATTATCTGCAATCAACTACGGCTTTTGAATTATATGGACTTGAACTTTTGAACTAATGTTAATCTGTGTACATTTTCATGCACCTCGGTCGCCCTCAGGAGGATGGGGTCCCCTTCCGAGTCCAGGTTCCTCTCAAGGTTTCTTCCTGCTAGAGGGAGTTTTTCCTTGCTACTGTCGCCTCAGGCTTGCTTGGTGGGGTTCTGGCCGGTTAAATGTAAAGTGCTTTGAGACAATGATTGTTGCTTAAAGCACTGTATAAATAAAATTGAATTGAAAAGGTCAACGCCATCTATGAATACAGGCAGTCCTCAGGTTAAGGATGTCTGACTTACGGGAAACTCGTACTTATATAAACTTATATAAAAAATATGAGTTAAGTAAATACAATGGTTTGTAATAACAAATGCAGACACTACTTTGTGGCACTTGTGACAACATTGCATGGCTTCAGAAGTTTGTCAGCTTGAAGTACAGAACAGTACAGTACAGTAACTTGGCTACAATTTAGATGTAAAGACAGACTTAAGAAAAAGAACTTGTTCCTAGTTTCAGTCATTTTTCAATTTATGGGTGTGCGTCTGTGAATTTTATATACTGTATATGTGTGTGTGTATATATATATATATATACACACACACATATATATATTGCAGCCTACTTCCTTGTTTGTCATTAATGAAGGGCTCTTTGCTTTATGGGACTTCAGTCCTGCTTCTAGGAGCTTGTTACACACTGTCCTAGCAGTGCACTTCACACCTGCACTTAATGTTTCCCATTCCTTTTGAAGGTCACTTGACTTGTTGATCCTCCGATTCATGAGAAACTGACGGATAAGTTAACGATCTTCTCTGGCATTGGAGAGACGCCCTTTACCTGACTGGTTTTTGGTTATTCCCAGTGTCTCTTGCTTCGCATTATTCTTGTGTGCTGCTCAGCGTAGCCTTCTGCCGGCAAAACCATTATTTAATCCGGATTCTTAAATGCTGATTTGTTTAAATATATAGAGTGGTCCTGTATTTTGTTCCACGGCTGTATTTCTCTTTGTATAACAGAGCAAGAGCTTATGGCAAGTTTTACAGGCCAGAGGAACACAGTGCATGGGATACCAGTCCAGGATGTTTTTAAAAAGAGACGAGACTGTCTCTCAACACCGGGAGAGGACAATAAATACAAACGCAAACAGAGCAGGGGCAGAATTATGACCCCAGCAACCCTGGAGGTGTGTGGTAACAGGGTTACCCACTGAGCCACCAGACACGTGAATATTGGGATATTCACTGTTTGCTGCCTTCGCGATGTTAGTGTGAGGCATTATGGGTAATCTGGTTAAGCTCTAGGGCCTTTCTAAAAATATGATCGCTGGCATTTAGTAGAGGTTAAGGAGCGCTTACACCCTAACAGCTGTCTGATATCCTGGCCAGAGAGAATAACGGCAATTTATTTTAAAGGTTGTTGGATGCATGGATGGGTTTTTGCATAATTAAATGAGATGCATTATCTTAATTTAGAAATATATCGAGGGTAAAAAGGAGTCACTCTGCTGATTCGTGCTTCAAAGGACAGCTTCAAGTCAAATAATCACTTTAATAACTGCCTTGGGTGTCACAAAAATAGCCATGCAAATGTAGAACAAATCCACCATTTCTGCAAATATATTCTTTTTTTTCCGTTCAAAGTCATTTAAAACTATGGTAACTCAATTGTAGCATGATTTTCAAAATGGGATTTTGAGGAGGAGTAATACAAAATTGGGTTTTGAGGGAGAAAGTTGACTTGGTTTAATGCTTTGTGGTTTAATACTTTAATACTGCGTGTAATTTTACCCCTAAACCATGAAAAACTCAACAGAGAGCATGTAGAGGGAGGATACTGGTTGTATACATTGTTCTTAGGGACCTGCCAGTAAAATCAGCTGTTGCTTGATGGCGTAGACGATGGACAGTTTAGCGACTGGCTGAAATAGCGACGATGTTGAGCGACAGGCTGAAATCTGAACGATGGTGTGAAGCCCAGGACGGGAGTCTGACATGAAAGGAGCCACAAGTTTTGGTGAGTTTAGACCAGTGGGAGTCAGTTTGGTTCGGAACATCATGAAAATGAAAAAGCATGTGCAGTGAGGCATTGAGCCAAGTATCAGAGTGTTGTCGCATCATTATTTGCAGAGTTTTGGAAGTACCTCACAACGGTTCGCCGCCTATCTGCTTATGAGTTGCTGCACATCACACTGAAGTCCTCTCAGATGAAGAAGCGCATTCGATAACCTACCAGGACTCCAGGAGAGCTCCTTAGGTTCTGAACATTCTGTTTGGTGATAGAAGGGCTAAAATAAAAGGGAGGAGGCAGGTGAGAAAGACGGGGGAGGTAAACAAAGGCACAGCATAGCAGGGGAGCGGATGAGAGATGAAACAAGAGAAGGGGAGGAGGGGTGCGTGAGCAGGGGGGGGGGTCCTGTGGGACCGACTGTCAAGGGCTCCGTGTCATTGATCGAGTGTGCCGCTCACACGCAATACACCTGCAAGTGAAAAAAAACAGGTTCCACTCCTGCTGCGGGGGCTGTGACCACGGCACAGCATGCGCGAGACGGGGGGGGCAGCTGACTCAGCGTCGCTCGGATCACTCTGCATATTAATCACGCCAGGAGAGCCAACCGGTGGGGGGAAAAAAAAATCTCGAAAGTGTGCAACGCCCGCACAGCCGGTAAGGAGAGCGAGAGAGAATGCCAACCTGCCAAGGGTTTCAGCAAAACTAATGGTTTGTTCCATAATTATGCGTGTCAATGGGTCAAGAATTCCAGTCGAGCTGCTTCTGAGATGAAATCGACTCACTGCGTCCTCCTTGGAGAAGCAGAGCTGAATGTACAAAGGAATAAAGTTATATAGGATGGACTATGTCGCCTTCACCTTTAATTGACCTTGTACTTATCAAAAATCCTTGTAAAAACCGCAGAGAACAAGGAATTTAAAGGTCAAGTGAAGCAATGTATTGTGGGAGAAAAAGGGGTGCGATTATATGATTTCAGGAAGAATATGTTTTGATGAGATTTACACATTGTAACCGCCACCTAATTCGGCATTATTCTGATCTTTAGTCATCTCCGGCTCAGATAGGCAGAGCACAAAGGCTCCTGAAAGTATCATATAAAAGGAGGGGAAATTGTTTTGGGGGGGGGGAGATTTTTATGAAAAATTGGTTTTATCTGCAAGGACTTCCCTTCACTCAGTCTGGAAGAATCAGATTGTCTGGATTTTTGATAGAAGTCAATGGATTTTTTTTTAGCGACCGACAAATTAGACTTAATGGCTCATCAAAATATAAGACTTAAGTATGAATTCATGGGATCTATGGAAATAAATGCCTTTCTATGGAAATAAAGGCCTCGTTGACTGGGTATGGGCCTGGCTGCGGTGGTGACGAGACTATGAAAGGTTTTAAGATAACTAAGCTAAAATGACCCTCCAAACCAATAAAAAGCTTTATTCAGCTTTAATCAATACAATTGAAAGCCTGAGAGGTGACACCAAGCCTAACGTCAGTCTAGCAGCCTAACAGCAGCCTAACAAGATAAACAGAGGTTGGATTCACTGGCTATACAACTTCCGCTGTACTGACTGAACAGCTGTCTAAACTGCTAACAGATTTGATTTTTCTTGGGTGTGATGCAACATAATTCATCAAAAGTCCCACCATATTGAAATTTAATTAATGTTATTTGTTGTTTTTCATATGCTTTCGGTCTGGCACAAAACGATTCTGTACTGGTGACAGCGAGTTTTGGAGAAACCAAAAATATGCTACAAAATTAAGTCAGAGCCGCATAAACAGCAGAAAAATTGTTGTTTAAGTAAGATTTTAAAACGAGACGTGAAAGCTAAAGTCCCGTAACCCGCGAGAAGGTCTTTCGCCTTGCTTTGCGTGGTTTTACAGCTCTGTCCATGGACTACTGCTGGGGTAATTGATACTTTCCCCCCAGACGACCTGGTCTGGGGAATAGCTTTAGCCACTACCCGCTGTTATCAAGAGGCCTGTCACCCCCAAGAGACTTAATAAACAAAAATATCATCCGCAAAGGACCAGGGAGGTCATGGAAATGCAGATGACTGGTGACATGGGAGGCCATGGCAGATTCACTCACATCAGCCTGTTTTTACCCAAAGAATATCATTCTGGAAAACCTAAAAGGATGTACGTAAGATTAAATGTACTTTATTGAAGCAAAGTTCAGGCAAACAAAAATAGTGCAAACAAATATAAAAAGTAAACAGTACACAAACAGAGCATCCTAAATAAGAATATTAATGAAATAAAAAAATAAACTGAAGGTGTATTATATGTGCAAGCAGATAGCACTGGACTTTAGTACAGGAAAAATGTGATGCTGTTTTTGCTGCCTCCTCTGGGTCCCGGGTGAGTCCTGTGCTGGATGGGGCCGTCCTGATGAATGGCTGTTCATGCTGCAGCACGTTTAGAGCCTGCCACCCCCTTAAGAAAGCACTTCAGCAACTGACCTGAAATAACGGCTACAGTAACTGAATTAAAGTACTTTCACAGCTGTGATCTTTTTAATGCTTTAAACGGAGCTGGCAACCTCGCATGTGGAAGAAGGTCTGGAGGCGACTCATCTACACAAGAGTCAGAAGTTTTTGTTGGAAGAGCACCAGCGAAATACCAGCATCCGGCCGATACTGGGCAGGGCCAGTTGTGGGAACCGGGTGCAGATGGGAGGGATAAGTCTGGCACAGCTCACACTGGGACAGTCGCCCGGAGTGGGTGAGTAATGGGGGACAGCGGAAGCGGCAGTGGGATGGATCCAGGCAAAACCACCACCTGAGGCTCCTAAAATGATATGATTAGCAGGGTTTCGCTGATTGGCCTCCAAAGGGCCTGGGCTTCTGCTAACATGCTAATGAAAGCTTCACTTCTGACGGTGAATGGTTATCCTGGCGGTGAATGGTCATCCTGACGGTGAATGGTCATCCTGGCGGTGAATGGTCATCCTGGCGGTGAATGGTCATCCTGGGAGGCTGGGCTACTCTGTTCTCACTGGCCTCTCTCTCCTTATCTATCTCATTTCCAGACTAGAACACTCCCCAGGACAAGCCACATTGTTACTAAGATTACACAGCCATGGAACTGAACAATGACTATTTTTACATCAAATATTCTAGATGACATGGAATAAAAAACAATGTTATAATTGTGCATTCCTTTATTAATATCATTCTTATAATTATCACTAATAATAATAACCATGTGTTAATTTAAAAATAAATTTGGCCTGGTCTTCATTGTGTCCAGTGCTCAAACCAGTTTTAATAAACTTAACGCAATGGGGCTCTTCTAGTTGCTTATCAGTCAAGCCCAGAATGCACTTCATGGACGCAAAACCAGCATCCATGCTGAAGGAGGACAGAAGCTGCGCCCCCTGTCAATTCCTGGCATCATTGCAACACCCAATTCTGCAT
This sequence comes from Brienomyrus brachyistius, assembly GCF_023856365.1. Lineage (NCBI taxonomy): Eukaryota > Metazoa > Chordata > Actinopteri > Osteoglossiformes > Mormyridae > Brienomyrus > Brienomyrus brachyistius. The sequence goes on from NC_064552.1 coordinate 14,041,043, forward strand.
GTTCCCTGTCCCTGCCTCATGCTTGGGCTACATTTTCAGATGGTCACCATGACCGAAACGTCTCTGTTGCAGATAAACATCCTTTTTGTCATGCCTGCAGGGGAGAATGGAAGGTGTCTGCATACAGGCAGGAGGCTGATGTTAGCAGGTATTTCAGGGCTTGTGGCTTTGATGCCACCCAGTGAGGCAAACTCACTGTTAAATACAGCATGAAAGCCATCCAACCACATCACTCCATGCACTGCTATCAGCTTGCTTTAAACGGGATCTTTTTGGCGACGACTGCATTATTCAGCCAGGATAATGAGGCGTTGGCACACGCCCCCACCCCCCGCCCCCAATTGCTCATGTGTCCTTTCCTTTAATCACTCTAATTTAAACCAAATAGGCACTTGTCATGTACCCCGATAACCAGTGATTACAAGTTCTGCTGCATAATGAGAGAGCTGCCATTAGCTGGCAAGCCTCTTTCCAGGTGGTCCAGAGGTGAGCGGGGTTTAGAAAGCAACTGTGTGTGTGTGCGTGTGTGTGTGTGTGTGTGTGTGCGTGTGTGTGTGTGTGTGTGTGTGTGTGCGTGTGTGTGTGTGTGCGTGTGCGTGTGTGTGTGCGTGTGTGTGTGTGCGTGCGTGTGTGTGTGTGTGCGTGTGTGTGTGCGCGTGTGTGCGTGTGGATGTGTGTGTGCGTGTGCGCGTGTGCGCGTGTGTGCGTGTGTGTGTGTGTGTGTGTGTGTGTGTGTGTGTGTGTGTGTGCGTGTGTGTGTGTGTGTGTGTGTTTGTGTACTCCTGCACTTTGTGATTGTACACAAGGCAGCACCAAATATTCCCAAATCTATAAATGTGGGAAATGCACGATACAGGATACTAGGGTTACAAACTGCTGCTTGCTGCTGTCGTCTTTCATTCTTCCTCCAAGGCCGGTGGCAAATCATCTGTGAATAACAGAAATGCAAGATTATCCAAGTTTTTTTTTTTTTTTTCTTATCATGACGGTGTTTGCTGTGACGTCCGGTCCGTGTAACAACGTAAACGACGTGAGGACGTAAACAGAAAGGCCCAGAGAGAAGCTTTGCCAGATCAGCTTGACAGAGGCACCATGGTCTGTCGATCACGATTGCGAACAGTAATTAAACTTGTTTAATTTGGTGTTTTCTTGCTGATCGTATCCATTTCTGTCTTGTTTGCCTATTTTCCCAGTATATTGATTTGTTTCCTTTCCATTATCTCTTAGTTTTCTGTTTTGTTTTTCATCTCTTTCCTTTCTTTGAAATACTGGATGTTGAGTGATACCATATAGAAAGGACTTTACTTGATGGGGTACAAAAAATGTAGTAGTACACTCTTATTTAGAGTGTTGACCATAAACTACTGTAAGTTGTTAACCAGAAACTAAATGTTAATTATGTATTGATCCCGTTACGTACTGATCCCGTTACGTACTGATCCCGTTACGTACTGATGCTTGATCAACATTAATCAGTGATAAGTTCATGTTATTTCATGCACTTACTATATTTGTTCATGAATTGTACACAAGTAGTGAACGAGTTAGTAAGGTCCAATTTCAGCCTGCGCTTCCGCTAACACGCTAATGAAAACACGTCCCATAATGCATAACTGCCGCATGCACACCCTTCAATGACGTGTTATTGACATAGAATTAGGGAAGTTCAGGGTATTACATCACTTATATGTCATGGCTGATGACATCAGAGCCCCGAGTTGTGAAATACCCTAATATCACATGCCCTGAATATCTCTCTGCAGTGTTATAATTGGAGCAAACTTTAGGAGAAATGAATAAGGAATAAGGAACCACACAACCATAATGACCTATACAATTACACCTCTACTCTGTATGTGTATCATACTGTCCTGCCAAAAACACTTAGTGTGGATGTCATGTCCATAATAATTTGTGAACACATTCATAACATATTGTAATGCATACATAAATCATTATAAACATCCATCCATTTTCCAAACCGCTTATCCTACCGGGTCGCGGGGGGTCCGGACCCTATCCCAGAAGCAATGGGCACGAGGCAGGGAACAACCCTGGATGGGGGGCCAGCCCATCGCAGGGCACACTCACACACCATTCACTCTCGCACGCACACCTACGGGCAATTTAGCAACTCCAATTAGTCTCAGCATGTTTTTGGACTGTGGGGGGAAACTGGAGTACCCGGAGGAAACCCCATGATGACATGGGGAGAACATGCAAACTCCACACACATGTGACCCAGGCGGAGACTTGAATCCGGGTCCCAGAGGTGTGAGGCAATAGTGCTAACCACTGCACCACCATGCCGCCCCTCATTATAAACATCCATCCATCGTCCAAACTGCTTATCCTACTTGGTCGCGGGGGGTCCGGAGCCTATCCCAGAAGCCATGGGCACGAGGCAGGGAACAACCCAGGATGGGGGGCCAGCCCATCGCAGGGCACACTCACACACCATTCACTCTCACATGCATTCCTACGGGCAATTTAGCAAGTCCAATTAGCCTCAGCATGTTTTTGGGCTGTGGGGGGAAACCGGAGTACCCAGAGGAAACCCCACGACGACATGGGGAGAACATGCAAACTCCACACACATGTGACCCAGGCGGAGATTTGAACCCAGGTCCCAGAGATGTGAGGCAACAGCGCTAACCACTGCACCACCATGCCGCCCCTCATTATAAACATGACAATAGATATTTCAAAAAAGGCATAACACAATATTGCCATGTTTATTATGCATTATGAATGCTTTATCCACTATAGAGAGCTTATGAAGTATAATCAACACTATAATGCCTTATGACTGTCAGTAGAAGATGCTGAAATGCTTTATCGATTCTTATACTTATTATTATTATTATAATGCATTATGAAGGTAACTATAATGCAATAAATATGACACCTTTAAATAAAGTATTACTGATATTTCAGGCAGCCCACAGAAGCCCATTTTCTTCTCTTTGAAAAAAAAGGTCTGAACAGAGTGGTGTCTATTCAATTTCATCATCTCTGAGCAGTTTCCAAGTCTCCAAGGTTAATTGCACAAATGAGCAGCTGTGTTTTAATCCTGCTGCTAATGTCTGCTTTTCCCCACTTTCTGCAGTCCTGATTTGCCCCGGTTGGGGCGCTGTACGGTACAGAGCAGGAGGGCGGCGTTCCCTTTATTATCATGCCAGACTCTGAGGTAAATCCTTCCATGGCTTTTTATGGATTGAGAGCACAGAGGCATGATGAAATAACGGCGGCTTCGCTTCAAAGCCATTAGCGCACAATCCGAGAGCCGTCGCGAAAGCCAGAGGAGGGCGACAGGGCTGCGTCTCAGGACCGGGGCCGAGTCTCAGGACCGGTCCGGTCTGGCAGGCCGCACATATGCATCCGTCCAGCTCTGCTTCATCCAGGGCTTTCAATACCCATAACGAGGATCTGCTGTACCGCCAATATCCCCAGAACAATTCCAAATGCAATGGCAGAGTAATCCTCTTTCTCCAGTTCGCAATTCGTGCCCTTGGTAAAAAAGCAACCACACGGAGGTCATCAAAAATACATCAATGCATATTATTAGAGACCGGGCTGTGCTAGAGGTCCAGCAAGCGGAGGCCTTGGAGGAATACGTAAATCTCAATAGATATCACGATGACGCCACGGCGCGTATTTAATGACGGAGAGCGTCTACCATGCGGACGCTATACGATAGCCTTGTATGAATTACGCAGGCAAGCAAATGGTGTATAAATAAGTACAGTCTTCCAATAAATCAATGCATACAAAGTAAACGTGAACTCAGTCGCATTCACGAAAAAAAGACGAAGTGCTCAATATCCTCAAGCTTTAGTTACAGGAAAAGAGTTTGTGGGTGTATGAAATTCCCATTGTACAAAGCATTACGATATACGGCAATTACAAGCACAAGCCTTTCGGGGTGTAGTTCCTACTCGACTGAACACACTGCAAATTTCGGTGAATCCGTCTTGGCAGATTAGCTTATGTCCCTCGACTCGTGCCGGGGCTTTGCTTACGAACTGCGGTCTTTAGTGTTTCCCCCCAAAATCCTTAATAGGATTCGCAGAATCGGAACTCTATGGTATTCAAGGACGTTCACTTTGTTATTCTTAAGCTGCTCAATTGCGGCTCTGGCCCTGTTCTTAGGATCGTCGTCCCACTGAAAGGTGTTTCTCTGCCCCAGTTCCAAAGTCTTTCACTGACTTTGGTTTTCCTCTAATATTTTCCATGACTTTAGTCCTTCCGTTTTTCTTTCAATCTTAGAAAGCTTTCTTGTTCCACCCGATAAGATCTTGGGTTCAGCCTGGGTCAAGCATAAAGCTTTGAATTTTAAAATAAATCATGCTGGTCTTATTCGGCTTGGTCCTGGGACCGCTTTACATTTTGGGTACTCGTGAGTTTTTGTTGTGACATCCAGGCCTTTTTTCTGCTCCCATACAGGCAAATTTTGTGAAGCAAAACGTGTGAGGATTATCTTTACTGTATCTTACATTGCGGGGACCAAATTTCCCCCACAATGTAATAAAAACCTGTTATCTTGACATTGTGGGGACCATTTTTCAGGTCACCACAAAGATCTGTGAATGCAACCAAAAGAGCAAAAATCCCAAAAGCCTCGTATTATGTTTGGGTATTTATGGTTGAGATTAGGGCATTAGGGCTGGGTAGGGGTTAAGGTCGTCATGCTGGGATTAGAGTTTTCCCCATAGAAATGAATAGAGAGTCCCCACAAAGATATAATTACACACAATATGTGTCTATTATATATATATATATATATATATATATATATATATATATATATATATATATATATATATACAGTATATAACAATTTCTACTACTAATCAGTCACTGAACTGTGTACCCTTTTAAAAGTGGGAAGAACCCTTTCTGTCTGCTTGTTTAGTGAGGAAGATTCTGCTGATCTAGGTGTGATGTAACACAATGCCGTCTCTGGATAGCTAAGTAGACAGTGTTGACAGTGGGTGGTGGGTGTTTGGTGGACCTTTCCTCTGCTTCGGGTTTGTTCCGTGGACAAACACATAATAAATGTACCCAAATTTTGAGTTGTCTTTTTAAAAGCAGTTTAGGATGGGTACAGTAACATCAAATGGAAAATAGGCTATTTGGTTAAAATAAGTAAACCCCTTTGTGAAAATGAAAATTGATTCGTGATCGTTACATTAAATGGTGTCATAGGGGTATGGAAACCTGGCAAATATAGCCCAGGCCCCCAAGTCTACCATCATGAATGAAGCTGAGAGTTCCATACCCTGAACATCCCTAATTCTATGTCAAGATGTGAAGCATGTTTGTGATGTGTGTGCTCAAGTATATGATCCTATCGTGTTTGTGGCACTAGAATCATTACACAAGTCATGCATGATGCTAAACATGGCTGACGTGTGTGGAATTGGGGTCCTTTGAAGTCCATCTGTTAGGCTAAAATAATTTACAGTGAAAAGGCTGCCATTCATAACAAATAACCTGCCCACACCACAACTAAGACAACAATTTAGAAAGGAAATTAACTGAACTTAAAACTGAGTCTTCTTATTGGGGCCTACTGTACTGTATATGATTAAGGTGCGTCAATAAGATCCAAAGAGTCTAAGACACTTGAATACTAGGTTAATGATATTTAAAAGATTATCCTCTTTTAACAATGCAGCTCTCTGGCCTCAGCCTGTAGGTATATTTAATGATAACAGCTCAGCACTAATTATGGAAAAATAAATATTTAATCTTATTAATTACTAAACACATAAAAACTGCCCTAAATAGACTCTTCTTATTTCACCTTAAATGCTTATTTAGAAACCACAGTTTTTAATGTTAGTCATGATTTCAGTTCACAAACAATTTGTTAATGCAACCAACAATCATGTCATATTTAAAACCATGTAGATCATGCATCTTAGCAAGCCAGTCACATCCCAGGTAGCACAGGTCAGAAGGCATGGGGCACAAGCCAGTCATATTCCAGGGAGCACAGGTCAGAAGGCATGGGGCACAAGCCAGTCACATCCCAGGTAGCACAGGTCAGAAGGCATGGGGCACAAGCCAGTCATATCCCAGGTAGCACAGGTCAGAAGGCATGGGGCACAAGCCAGTCACATCCCAGGTAGCACAGGGCAGAAGGCATGGGGCACAAGCCAGTCACATCCCAGGTAGCACAGGTCAGAAGGCATGGGGCACAAGCCAGTCACATCCCATGTAGCACAGGGCAGAAGGCATGGGACACAAGCCAGTCACATCCCATGTAGCACAGGGCAGAAGGTATGGGACACAAGTCAGTAACATCCCATGTAGCACAAGGCAGAAGGCATGGGGCACGAGCCAGTCACATCCCAGGTAGCACAGGGCAGAAGGCATGGGGCACGAGCCAGTCACATCCCAGGTAGCACAGGACAGAAGGCATGGGGCACGAGCCAGTCACATCCCAGGTAGCACAGGGCAGAAGGCATGGGGCACGAGCCAGTCACATCCCAGGTAGCACAGGGCAGAAGGCATGGGGCACGAGCCAGTCACATCCCAGGTAGCACAGGACAGAAGGCATGGAGCACGAGCCAGTCACATCCCAGGTAGCACAGGGCAGAAGGCATGGGGCACGAGCCAGTCACATCCTATTATGAATCATGTCAAATGAGTAGTGTGTGGCTCAGCCGGTCAGCTCATGTGCTAGTGATGGGAAATTCACCAGTTCCCATCTTGTGGGTGGTGTGTGACTTAGCAAGCAAAGCCTCTGTAACTGTTATCAGAAGGTCACTTGTTTGAGCCCCAGTCCTTTCCGAATAGTCACAAGACCATGGCCCTTGAGCAAGGCCCTCCTGAGGCACTGCACTCTGGTGAACGCCTCCCCAGCTTGCTCTCACCTGTCTGTGTGTCTCCCGGAGAGCAAGATGGGGGAGGCAAAGGAAAGCGTTTCAATGTACCTTTGTAAACGGCAAATAAAAAGGCTCATTTCAGAGTGATGTCACCACTGGGCCCCTGAGCGAGGCCCTTAGCCCCCAGCTGCTCCAGACACTGGCTGATCCGCTCTAAATGTCCCGTCCCTTTGGATAAAAGAATCTGCTACACAAGTAATCATGCGTCTGAGAACTAATGCTGTTTGTGTCATGAAAATGAAATTACTAAGATGGTGACCCTGACACATTTTGCAATACTTGATAAATATGATTTTGCTGGCTTATAAGAACTTGGTAATATGTTGGGTTACAGCCTTTCTTTCGGTTTTGCGAAAGGAGTTCTGTTTCCTTTTTTAAAATAGGAAACAAAATCTTCTGGCCAGAATACCGCAAGTGTTAAGTGCTTTAATTACCGTAGTAATGTCTTAATTGGTGCTAAATGACATTTTAAGCAGTTTTGTCAGAATTATGTCTCTAATGCATGCAGCCAGCTTGCTGATTTGTTGACTAGATGCCGGAGACAGTAAACTGCAGGAAAAGAGTGATAAAATGTAATGGTGCGAGAAAACCTGCTGTTTGCCTAATTTGATATATGACAGCCTCTCTGTCTTATATATCTTGTATAAAAATGTCATTATATTATAAATTATGATAGAATTAATACAGCTAAGTTCTGACGGCAAGGATATTAGTTATATTTGCAAGCTTGTTCTCCCTGCCAATGATATGATCTGTCAGTGTCCAAGACAGTCAGCACAGTATTGTGGCTTGAGTTTGAATGCAGGACTTTCTGGTGCATGAAACACTCCTAATTACCCCAGCAGTTCTGATTGCGTTTCCACAATGCGATTAACTTAGACCAGTATGCATAGGCTACAGCGGATAGGAAATTGTCTTATGTTTGGGAACCAAAAGAGTTGAGGGCTTGAATCCAGCCCCGGCTGCATCTGCGTGTGCACATGCTCTTCTGAGCTGTGCGGTTTTGCTTGAATTGAGGGTTAAATTGAAATCCCCAAATTGCCAAACATACCCTGCGATGGGTTGACATTCGGGAGGAGGGGCCCCGAGCTTGAGGTTCCTGGAGTCTCCCCAACACCCTTTACTGGTTAAATGTTTAAAAGATAGAGGCTTTTCAATTAAGTGCATAAAAAGCTGCTATTGATAATATTAATAGATGCCACATAAAAATGACCAAGTATGTCCATCCATCCATTTTCTGAACCTGCTTGTCCAGTTAAGGATCGCAGGGGGTCCATTCACCGACACAGTATAAAGTATATTTACAGCACAAATAAATAATACTAGTGGAGTGCATTGTATCTTAAGCCGACACTATTTAAAAGTCTTGAATACCTTATAAGAGAATACATATACTTATTCATTTATTCCTTAACAAGACAAATTATTCCTTTGAACATTGGCTTTGCACTGGTGTACCCAGTGGGGATTCCCTCAGAGATTTAGTGTGTGTTCCAATCTTCAGATGAAACTTACGTGCTCCGAGAAGCTGAGTATAACTAAAACCTTATTTAGTTCAATCTTCGAGTTTCGTCCCTATTGGTCTCGTTGACATCGACCATTAATCTTGTACCGGGAAAATTCAGTGTAACCTAGAAAGCTGTCAAGCAGGACTAATCACAGGCAGGAGCACAGAGAGAAACAAAAGGAGCCATTTCAGACACGCAGGTATTTGTAGTGGGGCGGTGTGAGTCCTCGGCTGACAGGGGAAGGTGGGACTAGCTGGCTGTGTGCTCACCGGTGTCACTCTGCTTTGATTAAGGCATCACCACAGACTCCTGCCTGTGTGTGTACCCTCCTATTCCAACCCAACCTGGTATCACTGTAGTAAAATCAGCCTCACTTTGTTCCGGTACCTTCCGTCAACATTATGACCTTTTTACAGTCTGCATCTTCCTTACTCATGTATACATCATCAAAAAAACATCTCATGCTGTCTTCCCTTCTCTCACCCCCATCCTGAGCCGCGCTTTCAGACTGTCCGTCTGCATCATCTCCGGCCTCTCAGATCCCCTTCAGCGTTCCTCAGTGAGCGACCTGAGAGTTCTTGAGAACAGCCGGGTCAGTAGAATAAAGCTGATATTGATGCACCGGCCACCTGTGATCCTTCCAATCCCACAGCGCTCCTCTGCAGCACTGTACCCAGCGCCGCCCCTCCCTACACGCAGAACACGCGCTGTGTGGAGGACCCCCCACGATCCATGGGGGGCCCATTTTCTGCAAGGGGATGCATTCTCTGCAAATGCGCAAAAGGATGCGCAGATGTGAGACGCGCATTAAAGCACCAAGTCAGCCCAATGCAGGAGAGAAAAAAAGAGACGAGTAATCTGACACTGCAGACGTTACCGCAGTGATTTACAGCAGGCAGCATCCGACCAATCAGCGGTCAAATGCGCCAGCAGGCAGTTGGATCCATGCAGGTGGAGAGATGGCCTCCAAACGGCAATATGAGTTGGGAGCCAGCAAAAGAAAGAAAAAGTCAAAACAAGAGGAGGGTCCTGCTTCACGTGAAGGTGGGTCTGTTGTTGAACTAAAAACGAAAAACTTTGTGGCATAAACACCCCAGCTGCTACCCTGCTAATCAGGAGACAGAAGAGAGGATCATTCTGTATAGATGTGGACTGGAGATTCAATTTTCCAGTGGCCCTGATTATCATTTTTTCAATGTCTTGTTAACTGCATTTTGTAATGGGGTGGGGGGGGGGGGCCTCAAAATAAAATTTTGCTTAGGACCCCAATTTGGCCAGGGGCAGCCTTGACTGTACCCTGTCCTTTGTAAGAGAGTATTACTTTATTAATAATAGCTGACATCATGCTTCTAGGTGACGGCGTGAACTAAAGCGATCAGAGATCAGTAGCTTTTAATTGCAAAGTCGGGGTTTAAGCCCCCCCCCCCCCCCCCATGATTGAATTAAGGGTCGACAGAGTGATAGAGGATTCAACAGATGTACCAAACCAACCATCTGTGCATTGTAAATGTGCTTGGTAAATGCAACATCCAGTCCGGCAGACCATTTGTTAAAGTGTAACCATTAATTAAGAGCTTTTCCTTATTGCTCAGACTCTGAATGGAACCAGAGCTGCAGAAACTATGATGCCATTAAGATGGATCTTTCAAAGGGGTCTCTCTAAAAGGAACCTAATCATCTGAAAGTTTATTAAAATCTCTGAGTGTTAATGAGGATTTTGTAACCACGAGAGAGGGGGAGTATGATTCATTAACTACACTTCATATTGTGAATTTATTCCACTTTAACCAGTTGAGGGGTCAACTATTGTTCCAATACTAATGTCTGAGTACATGACTTCTTTGACAGCTCTTCAGTTTAAACACAGAACCCTTGATGCTTAATGGGCATGTTTGTGTTTTGCATATTTTACCTCTTTGCCTGGGGGAGGTTATTGTCAGGCATGAACTCTTGCCACATAACTAAACAGGCAGATTTTTTTATTGGATCCATCTATCTTCCAACCACAGGATAGCAAGGAGCCTGTACTAACAGAGGCATATATAGGGGTCGGGTCACAAGGGCACTGGCCCAGATTGAAAGCTGATTGGCCCCGTAGTGCCCGCCTCCCTGTCACTCATTGATTCAAGACATGTTATTGGCTACCGATAAGGTCTGCCACTCCGTGTGAATTTTGGCCCCTCTTGTGGCACCCATTTGAAAACATTCTAGAACTGCACTTGCATCTTAGGCAGCATATGCACAAGACAAGGACACACCCTGGAAAGAATCCATCAAAAAGAACACACAGACACACACTACAAGTAATTTAGAGACACTGGCCTAACTGCCTGTCTTTGGGGTATGAGAGGAAACTCGCACAGCACTGGGAGAACTTCGCAAGCCTGGCACACACACACACCAGTTGGGATTCAACCCCCCCCCCCACAAACCTGGAGGCATGAGGCAACAGTACTACGTTTACATGTATTTATTAAGCAGATGCTTTTACCCAACACAATGTACAATCAGGAAGGTAGGGTCAGCTGATCCCTGGAGCAACTGGGAATAAGTGGCACCCCACTGAGTTAACTCTCTAGTTAACTCTCTGCAGACTTAATGGATGGATGAATACTAAATTAATGGGTTTAGGTCATCAAGGCATTTAGTTATAAAATTACACCCATAATAGTAATTATTTTTGCATGGACCTGTCCTGGGGTGTTGCGATGGCTCAGCAGTAACCTCACACCTCCACGGCTCCCTGCATTTTTTTGTCCCCCCCCACCCCACCCCGGTACTCTGTAGTCAACAAAACATGCAGCCTCTACATTTCCCTCAGTGTGTTTGGGTATCACTGACCTGTGATGGAGCAGCATCCTTTCCAGGGCATGCCCTGCCTTGTACCCTTTGCTTGCTGGAATAGCTTGCCGGCTGACCATGACCTGGTACCATGGAAACAGTACAGAAGATGTGTGGATGGATTTGTTTATATATAAATGTAATTTTTGTAAACGACACAATACATGGAGCGTCTGTACCCCTTGACTGAATTTAGTCTTCAAAGCACTGCAGACACTGCAATTTGCAAACAGAAACAGGTGAGGTCTGTCTTTTAATGGAAATGTATGTTCTTTTTCTGTTGTAATTTGGCCCTCATGCATGGTAAATGTTCATAGTTACTTACAATACAGATCCAAATTGTCATGAAAGGGTTCCTGGAACAGGTCAAAATGCATGAGATGCAATTCGCTTTGGATTCTCGGCATATTCCTTAGCGATGGCCAAAATCACCTGCAAACCTTTCTGAGTGCAGTTTCCTCTTTGATATACGTCAAAGCTGCGTTCAGACCCCTGAAGCCTGTTCTGACTATATTTCAACTTGCAACCTGAACTGAGCTACCCTATAATTACATCCCACAGTCTTGCTTTGTTAAAAACAGCAGATCCATCGCCTGGCTTTGTACAGAAGAAAGTGTCACAGTGGGTTAACCTCAGGGAGCCAAACGGACCTGCGTCCGTTCACAGCAGAAACCTCAGAATCACACACCAGGCCTGCAATGAGTCCTGCAATTATTATTATTTATTGTGGCACTTCTCTGGGAATCAGAAACACACGACAAACAGACATTGTTCTGTAGTGGTCGCGATTCTGAAACTGCTTGTTTCACGAATACATCAAAGTAGCCCCAAGGAAAAAAAAAATCATGCGATACCTAGTAGCTTCAGAGCTACGTGATAAGTGGACTTAATCAGTTATTGTCTCGTGTTTTGATCGGATGTCAATCACGGCTCCGTCATACCGCCCACAGCAACGGAAGTCTGACTGGGATTACCAGAGCAGAGGGGAGGCTAGCCTGCTGGATGTCTGTCTTATCCTCTTTCTGAGTGCAGGATTCTGGGTGTTTATCACACAGTGACAGACCAGTCTGTGTCCTGCTAATAGTGAATCGCAGCAGGAGGGCGGAGAATGGAGGGTCCCTCAATCCGTAATCCCGACGCTCTCAGCTCGCCAGGCGAGAACCTGACTGCATGACATCACCGTCACAGATGGGTCGGTTTATCTTCATCGTTGGTCCTCAGGACAAGAAGCATATGGATACAGCTGTGTGGCTTTTAAAAAAGGTTCTCTGCAATCGTACAGCAGGCTGTTAGAAGTCACAGGAAGTCACAAATCCATTCTGAACAGAACAATCAGCGCATTAATGGTCATCAGACAGGTATTAAAATTCTAAAGCAGAATTTTTTTTTCATTTTTTTCCATCTGTGAAGTAAGGCTAACGTTGAAATACACAATAACAAATAGATGTTTACTATTTATTTGTAATGGAAATGTAAATTGCCTAAAATTACTGTAATTAAATGTATGTTCCTGTAAATTACTGTGGGCTTTTTTACTCCCCATTGCCACATTTCTTTTTATAGTCCTTCTTCATTATCTATATAAGTAGCTTCCATTTCCGGTATATGATTGGAGAGTCCCCACAATATATAATTGCAAACCGGTGTGTGTGTGTGTGTGTGTGTGTGGGTTATGTTTACATTACATTGTGGGTACCAAGCGGCCCGCACGATGTGAAAAATACCTGTTATTTTGACACTGAGGAGACCATCAGTGAATGTATTCAAAAGACGAAAACTGCCAAAACTCTTGTACTGTGCTTGGTTACTTATGGTTATGTTTAGGGCAGGGTGGGGGTTAAGGGTGTCATAGTTAGGGTAAGCATTTTTCCTGATGAATGAGCGGTCCCTATAAAGATATGTTTACCTGACATGTGTTTGTGTTCCCGTGTGCGTGTGTGTGTGTTTGTGCCCTGTGCACCCCCTCCCCCCCAATACACATCTGCTCCTGCTTTTCGTTTAATCTTTCTAAACCAATCCAACAGGTGACGCTTCAGACCATCAGCTGTCTAGCCAAGCACAGGCCTTGCGTTCTGTCTCAGGGCTCTGTTATCTTTCCTTTATCCCCTCCGATTTGGAACATGTTTCAGTTGCATGGTGCACGTCGGTTTCACTTCGCTTTCTCATTTTTTTGCTGCACAGTCAAGTGCCAAGACAGGTGCTGTGGGCAAACAACCTTTTGCTTGATGATAGCGCCTGTTCCGGTGTGAGTTTTCCAGCAGCTTGTACACCAGGGCTGAAAAAGCGGAATAAAGTCCATCTCCCAAATTACCAGTACAGGGTGATGGGGGTGGGGGTTGAAGACGAATGGCAGTCCACTGTAGGACAGGCCACTGCAGGACAGTCCACTGCAGGACAGTCCACTGCAGTGTCTTTGAACTGTGGGAGGAAATGCACAGCTCCAACCTTTCCAACTTAGAATATTAACAGTGTCCATTTGCTAACTCAAACCTACTCCAAGCTCCCCCCATTACCAATGCCGCAGTCCTGGGTCCTACCTAGAATTATTAAGGACTTCTCTACCTATAAGCTCTTGGGAGTCCTGCTCTCATGTCATGTTTGAGTAACACACGGATTCCAGGCTCGTTTTCATGCCTCCTATCTCTTTGTGAGTGTATTGGGGACCTGCTGAAGAGCAGCATGAATGAGGATATGCTTTGGTTTAAATGATGGTTTTAAAGACCGCACTGCCACCTCTCTGGGCCGTCGTTGGCCTGCCAACAACCACGCCGCTCCCCTTCTCGTCCCTCTCACAGGGCTGTGAGTCTTTTTGCCCACACAGCAAGCCTGTTTGCTTAAGTGCTTCTGGGATGGATGCTGTTTTGCCCGCGCCGTTTGGTTGTCATGGTGCTGACTTGCCGACAGCAAGATTTCTCTGGCTTTATTTATAGGTTCATTCATTTAATTTACACATCAAAGCCAGCGGGGCTATGCTTGATAGATTTATCCCCATTTCAGCCCCCCAAATTATTATTAATTCTTTTATTTTTTTTGTCAGTAGTGCAGTCTATCCTTAGACCCTGAGCATCTGGTGACATCTTCAGCTGGTTCTTCCCTTCTTCATCATCAGGGGTGGGTGTAGCTGACCATTCCTCTACAGAATGTCCTCATTACCCCTTAGCATAATGGGACGCATCTTTTACCGGCTTTCCATAAACATCCTGCTTATTGGAAACCCTGAAGGCTTCCAGAGCACAATCTCAGCCTGTTCAACAGGGCATCTCCCGTTATTTGTTTGAAAATGAAAAGGTCGCCCCGTACGAGACTCTCGAGAAATGAGGACAAGGGTACGCTTTTATGTTTCTTAATGAAGGGGGAAACCATAGCAGAGGTCTTTGGACATAAGTGAGTTAGCAACCTGAATCTGAAAGGTCGCTGGTTCAAATCCCGTGGCGAAGTACAGTAATCGTATCGGTGTTGGATCGTGATATCATCATCAATCATATCAGTGTTGAGCAAGGCCCTTTATCTCAAAAGCTGCCCTCCGGGTGCTGGGAAAATGGCTAACCCTGTGAGATATATCACAACTAAAACTATATGTACAAATCGCAAATTAATAGTCTCCTGTGATTCTTTGGAGTCAATGCCAGCTGAAGAGCAAATTTCCAAAAACTCACCTAGTCCACGGGATACATTTTCGAGAAAGTTTCTGTGTACTTGGTGCGGTGTCTCTCAGATCAGTGCTAGGGGGACCCCAGACAGTCAACGTCTTTGCTCTCTCCCATGGACCGCTTGAGAAACACTGACTTAGCGAGTCTAGGAAATGTAGGGAAAGTTCTATGCTGGACTACATAAGGACCGAAGGAGTTTTGGTTACTAACACTGTAACACATGATGAGGAGGCCAGACTTTAGATCATCGGAGGTCTCATCTAAAAAAAGAAAAAGAATAGACCGAGTGAGCTTTGGAAATTTGTTCTTCGAATGGCCAACCCTGTCTAGCTGAGCCAGTCGGAGCCTGTCATACAGGCGTCGCTTTGCCAGTGAATACTAACCAAGGTGTTACCTAGCGTGTCCTTCAAAGCAACCCCCCAGGGGACGACTAGCAAACACTGAAGGAGCGGGGAGAAAGGAGACGAATTGATGTAGCAGTAATTGAGATGAGTGAAACTGCAGTGACTGAGGAGCAGGCAGGATGATTCCTGAGGAAGATGGATATCTGTGTCTTGTGCCCGGTTGGCATCTAACTTTAGCACATAAATTGAATTCTTTCATTTCCATTGTATTTGTTGTTTCTTGCGTCTTACTGGCTGTCAGAACAGATTCGTCAGGTGATTGATACTGATTTCGAACTGGGGTGGGGGAGAAGGGGGGGGGCTGGGTTTATTGTGTCTCCTTTCAGCCCAGCGATATTAACGTCCTGAAGAAAGGAGATAAAGGTGTCCAGGAAAGTCAGTATTACCCCGGGTGGCTGGGAATCTCTCATGTATGTGCCACACACCAGCAATAACGAAAAAAAATGAATGCCAAAAATGACGCAAATGTGAAAAATAAGGTAAAAGGGAAATATCAGTATTGCCTGCAGATGCAGACACTTTGTTTAACGAGATTTAGTCAGTCCTCAGCTTTGTGCACTAGTACAACTCAAAACTATCCATTTACCTACTGAGGCTCAAATCACTCCAAGTCAAACCCAACTAGACATTAATAATTATAGTATACCATCATTTATTTCATCAAAGCCCACGCAGAAAATGTGAGCAAATTATTCTAAAATAACTACCACATACAGCAGCTGAATACATTAATTAGCGTCAGGTTTACTACTATCTTTGAGGCCTGAAGACCTGACCCTGAAAGGGGAGAAATGGAATTAAACTAATAACTGAATTTTTCTGGATTCAGTTGTCTGCTCCTTATTAGCATAATGGCCCTGCTGGAAACAAACATCTAAAAAACAACTTGTGCTGGTAACTGGTTTATCTGGTCTAAGATGGTCTTAGATGGTCATTTTCGAAACTCTTGTTGCTCTGTGATGGTTTTACTGGGTGGGTAGCCATTTGGTCATGGTGGAGTGGTGAGCCTGTCAAGCTGGTCATGCTGGTATGAGCATTGAAACCAGCTAAAATGACCATCATGATCTGGTATGACCAGTTAAACCATTAAACTATCATGCAAAAACATGGCTTACAACTGGGCAGCTATCATAAATTGTTCAACTGGCTGTTTTTTTTTTCAGCAGGGGATTATTTTACTGTTATTACCTTCACTACTGTTGTGTGGCTGCTAAGATTTTACATTAATGTATATGGATATTTTCCTGTAGCAGTTTCGGATTTAATACTGTCCTCCCACCTCCGGGAGGCGCAGTTACCAGGTGGCTTCAGGTTACAGATGTGTAGCATTAAATGTCACTGTGGCTAAAGTAAACCCTGTTTATTTTAAAATGGTCCAGATATCAGAACAATAACCCACAGCAATGATGAGACACCCATGCAATATTTAAGAACTCTAATCAATCTTCACACCATGCACCATCGCCCTGCGAAAAGCTCCGGGGCTCGCCGGCTCCCCCTGGCTGTGAATGAAGCCGCACACAGGCATGGCACTACAGAGACACCCTCCTGGCTGTGCCTCGAGCTCTGGGGGAGGCTGGGATTGTTCGAGAGCACTCACAGGCAGGGATGCGGCAGAGAGAGTCTCAGAGGTGGACGCAGCACCTTAGCATTAGCACCCCCGCGGAGCAGAACGCACTGGGTTCAAAGGCCTGTTTGAAGATCAGTTATTGGGTGGCTGGCTGACTGGCTCAAAGCAGAAATGTGGTTTGGAATTAAGTGAATTTAAAATAGGAGTTCAGAAAAGAGATAAAGCCTGGGTGATACTCCCAGATAATCGTTACTCGTACAGATCTCCAAAGGCCAGTGTATTGATCCTGTGGGGTTTCGTTCTTTTGGTTGTTTAGTTGTTTGCACTTTGTTTAAGCCATGTTGCACATATCAGGTTTTTAATTTTTCTTAACTTGTGCTTTCTTTTTCAATAGAACTTTCTGTTCCGTGTTTATTATATTTCTTCCCTAATTGATATTACAACGTTACAACCACCTTTTATTTCATTTCACTGACTGAATAAACAAAAATATTTGAATTTATTTATTTTTTTTGAACATCCAGCCATAAAAATGATATACAGACAGCCATAAAGCCATTTTCCCGATGGAAGATGGTGAATGTTTGCTTAGACACACACATTTCTTTTCTTTTTTTAAAAAAAAGTAGAAATATGCTTATGGAAGCAAACAGTAGGCTAGTGGCAGCTGTGACATTCACATTAAAATATACCCCCACCCCCCCACCCCAAGGGGTGGGTGCAATATAAGCATACATCTATGCACACAAAAAAATATCTGACTGCTGTAATAGGACCTTCAAGCATGGATCCCTTGCAAAGGCTCATGGGAGCCCACCATAGCAAAGGCAACCTGGAGACTCAAGTGCAGAGTCCAGTGTGCACTGGGGGCTAACATCTTCTTCTCCTCTTCCTGCAGTGTCTAGGCCCCTTTCCGAAAGCCCCCAACCAGCGCTGCTCCAACAGAGAGACGATTCATCACTACCAGCATTAACAATTTCCCAGCTTGCGGTCCTGGTTCCGTGTTGTTCTGCTTCCTGCCGGGAATCCACGGCTTATGCTCCCCTCGTGTCTGTTTGCAGGAGAGAAAATGTGATTAATTTCCAGGCCGGTTGGGTTGATAGGAGACATCCTTTGGGAAGAGGCAAGGCAGCACCACCAGAGCACCCCCGCTGTGCCAGGAACTCTCCCTCCCCCCAGCCCCCGAGATTCACAGCAGCTGAATACAAATCGGTGGTCTCCATGCCTTCAGCATCCACCGTTGTCATCGTGGAGCAGGTATGGCAGCTTTGTTAGAGCACAGAAGTCAGCAGCGTGGAGAGAGCTGACAGCAGGTCGCAGGCGATGATGTGAAGGCATGTCTAGATCGGTGTGCTTCCGACAATCTGGGCTTTTTAAAGATATCCATGATCTAGGCCAGGGGTCGGAAGTCCGTTTCCAGATTTTCCCTAATACCGCCAGCTAATTAGTTTCTCCAGTAAAGCGAGATCCTTCAGACGATGTGTATTATGAATTTAATATCAAAAACTAAAGAAAAAAATATTGGTGTCAATTCAAATGTAAAAACTTGATGATTAATTTAAATTTCACAGCATGTCATTTGTAGGAATGGATATTGTTAAGAGAATCGTTAATTATTCAGATCAGATTCCTATTAGCTATATAACACCATAGTGCTACTAATTATTACGACAATACAAGCAGAGGTTGAGCCCACCATAACATAGAGGGGGCAGAATTAAAGACCTCTGCCTTTGTTATCCATAAGCCACAGTCCATATTGTGAATTATGCATACGATACTAATGTATTTTGTTTAATTGGATGTCCTACTTAGGTAGAAACACCTGAAAGATGTAACAAAGCCCAACTGGGTAAATATGAGTGTGGAAATAAATTAATGGGTGGGTGGTGTTAAAATATTTAAGAAAAATGTATATGTGGGTTTGATCCCCACTCTGTGTCTGAGATGGGAGGCGAGGGGAATGCAAATTGTGCCGTGTCGCTAATCGAATCCCTGTGGACCACGGAGTGGCGAGTGCAGGCTGGAGGTGCGTGCCAGTGTTCACCCATCCTTGGTAGGGCCTTTTCTCAGGAAACCTATGATGGGATAATTGGTTATTTGAGATGTGTAGAAAAAAAAATGTAAAACACCCAATGCCCAAGGTAATGATGAAAACAGTTCTTTTCTCGCCAAACTGGTTCCAAACCAGCATGTGAGAGTGCCCCGTGGAGAGCAGGCTTCCTCCTCTAGCCATTGTCTACCTAGCAGCAAGTGTTTCCACTAACAGTCCATTGATCAACAACAGTTACATAAGTGATGATAATTGAGATGATAGACTAGAAGAATGTCTACTTCTCTGATTGGACAATAAAATGACTAAACCTTGCCTGCTAATTTCACATGAATAGAGCAAATACAGAATGCAGGTGGGGGTCCTTGTTTACGTGTTCTGTGCTTAATGTGTGCCTGAAAGTGTAACGGGGAGGGGGGGGGGGAGCATGACCTGTGTGAGGGAAACAAACTGGCAGCAGCTTTAGAGGGAACTCTTCTGGCCTGGCTACCATTAATTACCCAGGAAGCAGAGTCCCAGGGGCCTGCGGTCCGGGGCCCACCCTCCCTGTCCTGGCGTTATCTTCAGAGGCTGGTCTGTACAGAAAGCCGAGCTCATGCAAGCCATGCATTCTTTGCACAAGTTTCTGAGGTGCAGAAGAATAGGACCAGCGCTACCTCACGCTTTCTGCTCACTGCGATGGCGAAATGGTAACTTTCAGCTATACTTGCATTATTGCATTCTTGCACAACTTGTCAATTTACACAGTATAACTTGCTCACTTAATTATCCTGTATATAGGCATTCATACTGTTTTCATACTGAACGTATCCTCCATGTCATTTCACTCTCTTTTTGTTCAGTCCTAGTCTACTGTCTTCTCTGTTCTGCATTACTTTAACTCTGCACTGCTGTACTGTGTCCTTGCTGTATCCACCCCAAGAAATTCTTTTAGCTATATATCTATATAGGTATATACTGTATATGTATATAGGTATAGTGTAAATTATCACCCCTCTCATTGTGATCTGTCTTGTGTGTTTTATGTTGCACTTATGGTCACGGAGAACGATATTTCGTCTCACTCTATACTTATTGTGTATTGTCGGGATGATGATAAAGCTCTACTTACTTAAACATCTGAAAATATTTTGGAGAATTATTCATCCATCAATTTCCTGTAACCGTATATCCTTGGGAGAACTATATAAATAAAGGAAATTAAGAATGTTTCTAGTGTAAAATGTAAAATGGAGTAAAAATTTTTTCTATGGAAAAAAGTTTTTTTCATAGAAAAAAACACAACAGACGCCTTCTGAATGGGAATTTGTACATCACGGTCGACTCCGTAATAAGTCTTCACTTCATGGTGTTGATTCTGCTGCTTGGCAATTCTTAAACTTTACATTCAGGTCTGCATTCTCTTAGAGATGATTCATACACATTAAATCGAATGAAGGATAGAGGATGAGGTAATGTTCCACAAGCATTTGTTACTTAATTACTTAAGGCAATAAATTAACATTACAGTCACTCTCATACCCTATCATCCTTCTATCACAACTCTAGATTCATAGATCATTTTAAACTAATTGTTCCAGGTTGTTTTCTAAACTGAGATGGAGAAACAGGCTATAAAATATGTGGATGAACTATAAAAATGAAAAAAATCTGACGTTTCAGGCAGAAAAAAAGGTCAATTTAATATGAATGAGAAAAACAACAGATTTTCTATAAATAATACCTGCAGTGTTAAGATTGGGTTACGCATGTGCTCAGTTTTTAAGCATTTTATATTACTGCACCTTTGAATTCTTGAATCTGATTGGTCAGAAGGGGGTTGATTAGTTTTCTGTAACCGTAAACCAGGTAACAGCCGGGCAAATCAATGCTCGGTTGTAATTTTCAATTCCAGTTAATGTTACTTAACGTAAACTATAAAAGTAAATCACTTGCACAATAACCATGCTTCAGCCTGAAGACCCGGACCTGTGGTCAGTGATTAAATACCAAAATTATTTACTGATGTGATGTACTTGTACTCCACAGTGCTGTGTCACCTGTATAAACAGGATGGCATGCAATTCCAGTTTTAATAATTGATAAATAGTAAATGTGTCAGGTTTCACCCATAACATAGCCGAATACCATGAGGTGCATTCTGTCTATGGCAGGAATTCTCTGCGGTTATTATTGTAGCGGTGCACATTCCCCCCAGCCAAACACTGCGGAGGCTGTTGGAGAACTTTGTAATATCATCAGCAACTTACAAACAGCTCATCCAGAGAATTTTAATACTGCCAACACGTCGATTTAACCACCAAGGGTGACAACATGCTAGATGCAGGGTACACAACCATGAACGAGGCTTAAAGGCAAAGCCGCCTCAGCCACTCGGATCACAGAGTCGCTATGCTCCGACCAGGCTGCACACCGTTACTGAAATGACCCCCACACAATGTCAAGCAAATCAGAGTCTGGCCAGAGGGAGCCGCTTCTGCACTATAGCAACACCGACTGGACTGTTTTCAAAATAACAGCCACCAATTAAGATCAGGTGGACCTTGCAGAACATAAAGAGACTGTTCAACTGATCAACTACATCCACAACTGCATAGAGGACATCACTGCACTAAAGTCTACTCAGTGACGTTAAGCATCCAGAGAGTAATGGTCCGATACGGTTTCATGCTCCCCGGTCGCCCATAGGAGGATGGGGTCCCCTTCCGAGTCCAGGTTCCTCACAAGGTTTCTTTCTGCTAAAGGGAGTTTTTCCTTGCCACTGTCGCCTCAGGCTTGTTTGGTGGGGTTTGGGCCGGTTATATGTAAAGTGCTTCATGCATCATGTTGAGGTCCTCCTGTGGCCAGCCAGGTGCCCCGATCTTTCCCCAATCAAACATGTGTGGGATCAGCTCGGATAATTAACTCAGACCCAGTGCCAATCTGCAGGATCTCGAGGGTCAGTTACAACAGCCGTGGGCCGACTTGCAGCAGGAGAGGATACAACGGCTGTACGACTCCCTTCCACACCATATCGCCGCATGTATCCAGGCCCGAGGGATACCACACCCTACTGACAAGAGACCAGCAGTGTGCCCATACTGCCAACTCTATTGTCCGTTTAATCTGATATTATAATCATTGCGATACAGTCACATGACCTTTCACCACATGCAGATTAATTTAATTTCCACCACTCCGTCTAGGTGCTTAATATTTTTTGTTTCTCCGTGAGAGGAAAAGAGGAAGCCCTGGTTCACAGCATAAGTCCAGCAGGTTTAATCCACAGCAGGCTAAAAGCATGGGATGTGGCCTTCAGGTCTGCTTACCCTGAGCCTCTGCAATAAGGACAGCTAGAGACATTTTGTCATGGGTAATCAAAACCACCAAAAAGAGATTACACACAAAAAAATCCATGGTCAGTACATCAGAGACACACAACATTTGGGTCAAGGCATACAGGACCTCAAGGATTGAAACCCGAGAAGACCACCCCCCCCCCCCCCCCACCAATGAACAGGCACTCCACTAATCCACAGCAAACGTGAGACACACTACGTGAAGTGACCCGACATATGGCTGCCCCTCCCGATAATACTCCAGGTCGGGTTCTGCAGGACTGCGCCAACAAGCTCACAGATGTCCTGATAGATATCTTTAACACCTCACTCAGATGTGCATGCATCCCTAAGCGCCTAAAAACTGTCATCATACTGGTGCCAAGAAGACAGCCACTTCAGGTCACAATGATTTCCGACCCGTAACTCTCACCTCCATCATAATAAAGTCATAGGATACAAAGCAAATCTCCAAGCTCCCCTTGATCCATACCAGTTTCTATACTGCCCAACTGGTCTACAAATGACCCCATAAACCTGGCCCTTCATACCACACTAACACACATGGAAAATAAAGACACACATGTAAGGATGCTGTTCATCAATTTCAGTTTAGCATACTAATGGCACAACAGCTAACGCAAGGGCTGTCCCAGATTGGTCTGAAAACATCACTTTGCAATTGGGATCCTGGACTTTCTGGCAGAGAGACCACAATATCTTATAATAAAGAACATCATTTCTGCTCGCATCAGTCTGAGCACGGGCAACCTGCAAGACTGCTGCCTCCACGCCCTGCTCTTCACCCTGCTGACATCAGACTTCTCCGCCAGCAACACCTCTAACCACCTCAAGGTATGCAGATGACACCAACACGATCAGCTTCATAAGTGGAGGAGATGAGTCTGTGTACAGACCGGAGGTGAGAGAGCTGGTGAAGTAGTGCAAGGCCCACAACCTGCTTCTCAACGTCAACAAGATGAAGGAAGGGATTGAGGACTTCTGACGAATCTGACAGGAGCATAACCCCCTATACATCGATGACTCTGTTGTCATGGTGTAGCTTACTGAGGATCTCTCCTGGCATCAACATGCACCCTCCCTGATCAAGAAGGCCCAGTGGCAAATTCACTTCCTGCAGTGCTTGAAACAGGTGAGACTGCCACTTCCCATCCTGTCCACCTCCTACAGAGGCTATATTGCGAGCATCCTCACAAACCACGTCATGGTCTGGTTTGGTTTCTGCCACAAAACATATAATCAAAACAGCAGAGAAGATTGCTAGGACCATGCTGCCTTCTCTGCTGAACATCAGTCACAACCACTGCATCCAGAGGGCCACTAGAGTTATCACAGATCCATCACACACCTCCTATAACCACTTTGCTTCCTGCTGTCTGTTAGGAGGTTCTGCAGGCTCAAAGTCAGAACAGTCAGGCTTAAAAGCAGCTTTTTCCCCAGGCAATTTGACTACTGAATGGTCTCTCCCCTCCCGGTCTTTTCCAGTGGTATGAACTTTCCACCTCTTGGCACTGGAATCACAATACTATTACAAAGCAGTTCTCAACGTTTTTTAAAATATGTATGTGTTCCCCTACACAAGTTATGATATTGTTTCTCTTGTATACATTCTGAAATGATGACAAACATTACCAGTGTTTATTAATATAAACATACAGTATTTTAATTTAGTTACACTGCCAAACAATGTAATTTCTTTTGAAGTGCCTCAAACAAGGCTTCTCTCTACTATATCCACAAACACAGGTTTTTTTGAGTTTGCTGTCAAACCAGCAGGTGAATGTTTATGAGCAAAAAATGTATCTATATCTAAAACCTATTTGGCAAATGGCTCCAAAATGAGATGCCTAACAAAAAAGTTGAGTGTGATTATGTCCTCTTTTCCTGGGACTTGTCCTCTTTTTTGGGACCTAAAAATGTCTGAAATGTCCGGGATTTTGCTTTGTTTCATGTTGACATTTGCTTTCTACAGTCAGAATACTTTCTGTGTGATTATTTGCGTTGCTTTGATGTCTCTCTTGGTGTCTTGCCTGCAGTGTCCCTCTTTTTGCAAAGCAAAATATGGTCACTCTTTTGAAAGTGTGTTTAATAAGTGAAAGGACTCTCATTTTAAGGTATTAGCCTTCAATAAAATAAAAGAAATTATGTATTTTTAACAAAGTTTTTAAATGAAATGAATGATGTACCGCTGATTCCTCGCTTCCCCCCTCCGTCAGCTTCCTTGTGAATCGTCACTAACTGAATGGCCTGATTATAGCTGTGAAATCTGGGATTCTGTGTAACGTCACAACCAAGGCGCTCAGACTGTTTACAACCAGGAAGGAAAGCTATTGGTTTATATTAACATTTTTTAATTCAGCCCTATTTTTAACACACAGTAAAAGTACAGTAAAACCCCGGATTGAGAGCATAATTTGTTCCGGACACGTGCTTGTAATCCAAAGCATCCGTATACCAAAGCGAATTTTCCCATTATAAATAATGGAAACTCAGATGATTCGTTCCACAACCCAAAAATATTCATATAAAAATGATTAATAGAAAATATAAAGTAAAAATACATAAAAACAAATTAACCTGCACTTTACTTTTGAAAAGAATTGTAGATGGTGTGAGGGAGATGACAGAGAGGAGAAGAGGAGGGTTATTTTGTAGGACAACTTTCACTATAACTATCGGAATCACTGCTATCTATTGGCTCACTGGAATCTTTTTCTTTTTGTGCGATTTTAACAAGAACCTATACAATGACAGCCGCTTTTGCCTCCTTTTCGATTTAGCGGACATGTGGACATTGCATTGTCATTAAACAGATTCATCGCTTGCACTGCTACACCCTTATTCGGATGGTGCTTTTCTACTAAATTTTGACTATATGAGTGAGGGACACCGACTGAGACCGAGCATGGGAGACGATTACCCACAATCCTGCAGCAAGATGATTACCCACAATCCCACGGCGAGACAGAGAAGAACCACCGGCTCAGTTGTGATCACATGATGCTCGGCAGACAAGGCATATACATAATACTCGTATTGCAAGACCTCGCCCGTTTATAAAGTTAAAATTTATTTTAAAAATGTGCTTGTCTTCCAAAACACTCGCAAACCAAGTTACTCGCAATCCGAGGATTTACTGTATATCGATATAAACAGTATTGAGTCATCCTAT
This sequence comes from Brienomyrus brachyistius, assembly GCF_023856365.1. NCBI lineage: Eukaryota > Metazoa > Chordata > Actinopteri > Osteoglossiformes > Mormyridae > Brienomyrus > Brienomyrus brachyistius. Next base: position 14,066,475 of record NC_064552.1, read on the forward strand.
ATGTTATTTGAAAAATATATCAATATGCCAAACAAATTTGATATAAGATGCCAGGGCTGGGGCCTGTCCATCCCTGTCCTATGTGTTGGGTCCCCATTTGGCCAACAGGTGTTGCTGGTCACCCTGTTCCCTCTGTCTTAGTTCTAAGTCCAAAGTACAGTATGTTTCCCTGGCTTCAGAGACTGCTACATAGCTCTGTGAGGTGACTGTGTGGTACAGAGGCTGTAACCCTGGAGTCATGGGTTTGAGGCCAGCTTTGCCAATTGTTTGTATTTATTGGTTTTCTCTAGTGTTTGTTATTTGTTATTTCTATTTTCCTGTAAGCTGTGCCCTGTACTTTTGTGTCAGGTTACCCTAGTGTTGTATTCCTATGTTAAGCTATGGTTCCCTAGTTTATGGTGTTTAAGTTCTCCAGTGTATTGGCTATGTACTAATTTGTTTCACCTGTTGCTTACTTTTTGCTGTTGATTGGTTTATTGGTTATATTCTGCACCTGCTCCCTCGTTAGCCCAGTTATCTTTATGTATTTAAGTACCTACCCTTGTGCTTTGTTGCTGTGTGTCATGCCGTTGGTTCTCCTAGTTCCTGGTGTTGCCTGTTTCCCTTTGTTTGTTGGTTTTTTTTTTTTTTTTTTTTTTTTTTTTTTTTTAGTTTTCTCATTTTTAATTGTGACCCCCTTGTGGTTTTCCCCTGGTATTCTGATTGTTGTTAATAAACCCCTTTCGTGTTGAAGCCACACGTTTTTTCCATGCCTGTGCCATGCCCCACCGTGACAATAGGCTACCATCCAACCCTACAGCAATGTCATAATTTGTTCTACAATTAACCCACTTATACCGGCCCACTTATATCATGCTAACTACACATTTTGCTTATACATTTGTACCTGGCAGCTGGCAATTTTCCACGACGGACTGGGTTATGGTCTTAGCTACAACCTTTTTGAATGGTGGTTTAAGTGTCATCTAAGCAAAATATTTAATAGTAGCAGGCTTGGGCAGTGTCTAATTTTTCCATATCATCATACCACTCAGATATTATACTGTGGTATATGTTATTTCATAAGATTGTGCATTAACCTGTACATAAGCAATGCATTTCAGTTTCTTACAATTGGTACTATGATATGATAAATTTAGGGATTCTGTCAAAGGGGTTCAAAGATGACTTATGATAAGCATTAGACAAGGTATGGATATCTAACCTTTAGAGTGCTGGAGGGTGGCCTTATCCCTTGTTGATAGCTATTCTATTGTAGTGTAAATGAATCCTGGGTAAGGAAGCTGGGTCACATCCAGGATCAGAAGGTGCTTCAGCATCATGTGTCCATCTTAAATGGCAGCTATTCACCAAAACGTCCACAATAATCCATTCCCATAGCAACGGCCCAAATAGCGATTTCTGGTTATGCGTGTGCAGGTGGTTAGTCGGTATGGTGGACTCTGGGGATGGCTGGCCGACGTCCAGCTACAACAAGGCAAACGTGACACTGAACAGGATCATACAAAAGATGCGGCACAAGTGTTTTCGCTAACTGGGGACCTGGGCACTTGCTCTTTGCAAAAGAACTTTCTGCGTGACTCACTTTCGGGACGTGATCTGCGATTCATGAGCCTGTTTGTTCTGCTGGCAAAGCTTTGACGCATGTCTAAGCAGCACATCTTGACATTAGGAACATTTAATAGGCATCTGCAAGTCTGGCCCCGTGTCACCACCAGTGTCCCTGACTCAGTGTGAAGCACTGATGTCTATCAAAGTGCACCCCCGTATGTCTAGACATTTTCCAGCTTAGTGCCGTGCAGAAAAGCTGAGATCCTTTTAATCGGACGGGTCCTGTTGTTCGGGGATGTGCGTAAAGCTACTTGGATTCAAGAAAGCAGAAAATAATGGGGCAGGGGGTTATTATTTAATTTTGGTCATGGTTTGGTGATTCTGCCCATTAGCATTGCACTGCAGAAACAGTGTGGACCCCCCCCCCCTTGAGAGAAGGTTCCGGAACAGCAGTCTCTGCTCAGGCGAAGGAACACGGGAATATTAGTCAGTGAATGTGAAAGGTGTCATGCCCCATCTGGGCCCAATTACAAGCTCCGTGGGCTTTGGGGGGGGCGGCCTGAACGCCACTCTTCACTCGCCCACCCGCCGAAGCATGTTTTACGGCGGCCCAGTGCCAGTCGGCTTCCTTAGAGGGAGCTTTGACTCGCACTCTGTCACCCGGTGCATGCTGGGTACTCAGACACACTCACCCCAGGCGACAGAGCGGTCACCCCCTACAGATATACGCAGATGAGCCAAAACATTATGACCACCTCTGCATGAACGTTAATGATGTTGACTATCTAGTAAAAATTGTGTTTGTGAAGGTCTAAGGTATATTAGACGGTGAGGTAATATTCAGTACTCGTGGTCGGCATGTTGAATGCAGAAGAAATCGTTATGGTCAAACAACTGGGTTCGAGCACCTTCGAAACGGCAAGGCGTCTGGGGCATTCATGGTCACCTGTGGTGAGAACCTACTGAGAGTGGAAAATGGAAGGGTACAAACTGTAGATATTTTTGATTATGAACACAGAAGTAACGTGTCACAACAGACAGGGCATCACCTGGCTAAAGTGCCTACAATGTGCACACAAGCTTTAGGACTGGACCTTGAGGCAATGGAAGATGGTCACTTGGGCTGATGAATCCCATTCTCTGCTGATTCCAGACGGTGGCCGGGTATGTGTCGAGCACCTGGGGGGGGTTAAAAGCAGCCTTTCAATTGGCATGTACCACACCGCATCTCCTTCATTCGCATTTCACTTTGATGAGTCTTGACCCAACACCCTGTCAGCGTCTTGTGGTTCTTCCCTCCTCAGATCCCTCTCAGCAGGTACTCACCAGAGCCGCCCCTTATCACCCAACCCGCTTTTCTCTTTGATATACACTGTTTTGACAAGATAGTCAACATTAATCGCTTTCCATGAGGGTGATCGTAATGATTATTCCTTTGTTAAACATAATGTGTACTCCTTTGTTCAAAAAATCAATCAGCCATCATTACTATTTTTAATTAAAAGTATAAATAATTAAATTATTATAAGAAAGGCAATTATGTAAGGGTTAATGCATGAAAAGCCATTTAGAAATGTATAACGCACAACCCTCAAATGTGACGGTTACTCCAAATTTGACTTACATGTTTATATCTAAAACATTATTTTCACATTTACCAGCCAATAACACATTCATTAATAGAGCTACTTTCTTCCACCAATAATTATACATTTTCATTAGGTTCTGTTTATTTGCGTTCTTCATCTGGAAATTAATGTAACATTAGTTAGAATTAGAGGTTGCAAAAGCGCCTTGATGTACTGTTGTGATTCAGTTGGCTGGCACTACATGTGCAGTTATAGGAAATTAATCAATCCCCTTCTGACCAATAAGATTTAAGAATTCGAACAATGCTGTGGCGTAAAATAGTAATGAATCCCTTAAGAAAACGTGAAGGTTTTTAGCCTCTGTGCCCCTTCTCCTGGATGTAACACAGCTTGTGGAATCAGAGCCCGCTTTGCTGTTGTTCTCTTACTAAGCTGTGCATTGACTTTGTGTCTGGATGAGCGTGTAGAGCATTAGCCCAGCACTCTGGATATTGGCAGCGACTGCAGGTAGTCTTGCTTCTATGTAGGTCAGCCTGTCTCAGGCAGCCTGTTCTGTGCTGTCTCGTGTCCTTGCCTAAATGCTGCTCTGGATCTTATGATTCCCGGGGGACTTGTTGACTCCGTACCGGCTGCATTCCGGTATTCCAAGTATAGGACGTCCTTCCCTTGCTGCCTTTCGTCTTCATTAGCCCGCAGTCTATCGTGGGCGTGTGTGCGAGCGGCTTCCTTCGTCGCAGCCTCCGTGTCTCCGTGAGGGAGCTCCGTATTCCGGGTCGGGTGGGGGGGGGGGGGGGGGGGAGCTACGGTGGGAAAAGCCACCCCCCCCCCGTGCGCCTCATTTGCCCCCTGGGCACACCAGGTGGTGTCGACGGGATTCTGCTTGATGCTCTACATCTGCACCAGATGGGGATGGCCCCCTGGTCTCACAGCCACCCACCTCCTCATGTGTCATTGAGGCCCTTCCTTGTTAGATACACCCCACCCCCCCTTTCTGATTCCTATACCTTTCATTGAAACTCGACTGCAAGGTGAACACGCTCAGTGTGCACGACCCCACCCGACTTTCCCTGGCTCGTGTTTTTTTTTTGTCTTCTCAGTGCTCGACACGGCATGCGACGGATCTTTTGTAGGACGTTTTCCGTGTAGCACGTTCCTCCAACTGTCATGTAGGATCAAAGGACACTCTGATGTCACCTCATAGGATGCCACAACAAATATCCCTTCATCTGTCTCTTTTAAAAACACGTGAGGACAGTTTCGCTCATACAAACTTGTGCAGTGATATCGGTGTCGTTTTTACTCAAGCAATATCAATGTGTGTGGTACATAGATAAAAAAATCCTCAATCGTGAGCTACCATCTTTAAAAAAACTGTTTAATATTCACAAATAATTCTATTTTGTCAGGAAAGCAAAGTAATTTAATTAATTAAGATCAGCGTTTCCCAATCCAGTCCTGGGGGATTCACACCCTGTCCATGTTTCTGCACCCTTAGAGCTCCTTGTCAGACAGTACACATTTTTGCTCCCTCCCAGGTCCCTAGGGAGCAAAAATGTGGACTGTCTGTGGGTCCCCAAGGACTAGATTTGGGAAACATTGATCAAGACTATGGAAATTAAATCTGTGGTTTATGTTAACAGTGATCTTGAAACTGAAAGAGAGATTTATCCTCCGTGTTTTATAAGGCACATGACCTGGAAGAGCCTGCAGGTAGAACCAAGGATAGAGTGAGATGGACAAGGTGTTCAGTTCTAGATGACAAACCGTCCAAAGTCAAGGCAGGACACCCAGAAGGTGAAGGGCAGGCGTGGTCTGTATGCTCTCTGCAAGCAGAAGCTCCATCGTCAGGCTCGATTAACAGATGCTCACGTCACACAACCTCTGCAGATCCGCACCCACCCACCGGTTGGCATGTGAAGGTGCCTCTGCGGTAGCTTCCTGTCCGCAGATCTGGGGACCCCCCCCCCCCCCTACACACACACACACACACACACTGGGGCACTGATTCCCAGCCCCCCCAGTGGTGTTATCTTCTTGTGGAGGGCTGGCCCACCCCGTGTTCCGCTGCTCTGCCCGGTCTAGTCATACGCTTCATTCTCTGCCTTTCAGAATTATAAACACATTTGTTACTAGGATGTAGCCAGTAGGTGTTTATTACTGTGAAAATTATCTCTGAAAAATAAAGGATCCAACCAGCCTGCTATAGGCAAACCCTTTATATGACGGGGGGAGGGGGGGGGCAGCACCCCAGAAACTACCGGAAGGGAACCCATCCAAAGTCATACTTGCAGTTACGGGGAACCCAGCATTTGTTAATTGTGCACTTTAGCAGTTACAGCTGGGCGGATTCAGCTTCTTGCTTCACATCAGAAGAGTGTGAGGCTCAGCAGGCTAAGCCTCCGTGTCTGAGTGTGGAAGGGGGTCAGTTTGACCCCTGGCCCCGGTAGAATAGTTACATGTCTGTGGGCCTTTAAGCCCCAGCTCCAGGGACACTGCGTGCTGGCTGACCCTATGCTGTAACCCCCAAGCCCGGGCTCACCAGTATGTATGCGCCACATGAAGAGCAAGAAGGGGGTAGGCAAAGAAATGAATTTCCCTAGGGATTAACAAAGTATCACAAACTAACATGTTCATATTCATCGTCAAAGACAGTGACTAATAGTTACACCTTAATCTCTCATTGTTTTGTTCTTGTCTTAGTCTTCATATCCCATCAGTACCTGCATCAATATTAGTGAGCTTGACATCTTACCGCGTAATTTTTTCCGTGCTTAATCATCATCGTCTGGCATGACGGACTTGCTTATGGCCAGCCTTGGTACGAAATCTGTGCACAAAACATTATTACAGCAGAGACATTTTCTAAAGTTTCTGCATAAAGACATTTATGGAAATTAAAGCAAGCTGTTTTAATTTCCTGAACATTAAAGCTACAAATGCAAGACATGGGAATTCATTATGTAATGTCACAAGACATTATTACCTGCCTGCCATATCTAGCCTTTCATTACTGGCTTTTTCAAAATTAAGCAATATTTATGCATTGCAGCAATTTAAAGACCCTGTGGCAGACATGAGCTGGTAACGCACTCACAGAGCACAGGAACATGGTTAGACGAGCCAAACCCTATTATTCCAGTACTGCAAAAATTCTCTCACCATCCATGTAAAGAAGCCCAGGTGGTTACAATTAGTGAATGTGCCGGATGTATTCCTAAATCAGCTTGGATGCAGTACTGTTGGACAGAAGGAAAGACAAGGAAGAAGACAATGAGTTTATATGTGTTGGTTAACAGTAGCAAAGGCATTTACTACCACTCAAGTGGTATTTGTATATTTGTGTGAGGCCCCCAAGGCTTGGGAGCCCCCTGTTGGTGACAAGTAGTCACTACACTAGGGGGGCCCGAAAGTGACTTTTTCAGTATGATGATTTAAAGGGATGTCATTCCACTGAGAGGTTAAAAAGAAAAAGTTCATACCTTGTCGTGTCCCATTAAGGTCCTCTTATCTCAACATGCCCCAACAAAAGGACTTTGATACAGTTATCCTGCACTTATAAAGTCTATATACCTAAACAATTTAGTCTAACATAAGAAAGAATGAGAATACATCATTCACAGTTATGGTCATTCCGTGTCAGCATGCAGCCGGAACTGCCTTGTTTTATAGTCTTATGTTCTGTCATAATTGTGTGTCTCTCTGGACCCCTGCTGGCTTCGACTGTAATTGTGAGGGTTACTCTCGAACAGCACGGGCCCGAGCCGAATCCGTCATTATGATGCCATCCGTCTCTCTAATAGAGCGAACAAATACTCTGTAGTAAAGCTGCTCGTAAGTCAGGAAATGTAAGGTGAGCAATAAACACAGGGACTGCGACTGGAATTGCTTTAACTGCAATGTTCATACATTAAAGCTGACTTTGTTATACGAACCAGACACAGGGCTACAAAGAAGTAATTACGTTCACGTGGCCAGGCTGGAATTGCATGTCTATATTTGTTCTAAGTATTTATCATAAGTGGATGCATGACTGATTGAACACATAGGCAATCAATGACTTGTAAACACTGACGACAGAAGAAGAGGAAAACCACAGAACATGCCCCAATTCAGGGCACCGCTTTTTCATCCAATTATCATGAAAACATGCTATTTCCGTGTGATAATGTAAGGAGCTGGGCTTTATGTAACGGAGACTTGTGCAGCCTCAACTTTCGTCCTGCTCAGGACCCTGTTCGGTCTAACTGAATTCGTTTGTACGCTGTCACGCAAGAATAAATAAAATGATTATGTTCATCAAAGCATGACCCCTAGTTGAACAGAGTCTTTCATATTGATTGAATGAACTGAAAAACAGACTCTGAGATGAAAGCATCACCACATTTAGCTCTGGGAGAGCAGGTCCACAGCGGGGAGGACTATTGCAGGTGTAAAAGCCTTAATTCACAAATGAGGTCAAACACAGCTATATAGAGGCAAAATTTTGCTCTGTGTTTCAATGGGAAAATTCCAGATTTGTAAAGATATTTAAACTGCTGAAAATCAGACCTCAGATAGAAAACCATCACTTGCTGTGAAACTTTGCAGCTAACGCTCTCGGCTTAAGCACACTTTCATCATTACCATGTGACTTTTTGTGTTGAAGAAAAGTGCTACCACACAGCACAAAGGAGTTTATGATTAATGCCCTTATTTTGTAGCTTATTTAGAGTCTTTTTGGGCACAGTGACACAGTCCTCCTACAGATTTATCCAATATGCAATGCAGCGATTTTTAGTTACAGTATTAGTCCTGCACATATAAGAAGACAGTTCCATATTTTACCAGATATTTCCGATTTTCTTGTCAGCCCAATAAACACTACACCTCTGCCATAGAACAAAATGATTCTTTGTCGCAATGTTTGTTATTGCCCAATCTGTATGTGCTATTTTTTTTTTCGCAGAGGCAGATCTGAGCTTGACAAGATTCTGCCAAATTAAAATTTTTAGTTTAACTCCCAGCATGCAAAATCAATGGACTCTCGTTTGCAGCTTTCTTATGTTCTTATGACGTGATCTGTACAATCTGCTCGAACCATTCCTTCCAGGTCCTATTCATGTGTAGTGTACATGTAGGCATGCATGTGCCATTCGCACGTCTGTGATCTGTGCTCAACCACGGTACGGAGTGATCACACCAGATCTGTACCATGCCTTAGTCCAGCTAATTGTGCCTGGATCCACCACTTCAAGTGGGCCTGGACGCAGTTAAGCGTAGTGTACCGGCCACTGTACGAAGCAATCACACTAGTCAAACAAACTGGACTTCAGGGGTCAAACATGCTTGGGCACCGTATGGAAAGCCCAGTGCAGTGTGAGTACATCCTAAGAGTATGAAGAGAATAAGTAGCCAGACATTGCATTGTCCTACCTTATCTTTGCCAGCTTTGACAACTGTCTTTATCAAATAATGACTTTAATTCCTTTTAATGCATATTTAATTCCTTGTGATTTTTTTGTATCGGAGCTGTAATGAAAAACAGTTAGCAGACACTTTTATCCAAAGTGAACATATATAACAACATGCAACCTGTGCCTAGCAGAGTGATGCCACCATTGGGCCTTTGATCAATGCTCCTAATCCTAATCGCTGTATGGACACTGGTTCACCCCGGTCTTTAAGACAATGTCCATGGAGCAGTTGAGGTTAAAGCTCTTACTCAGGAGCCCATCACAGTCATGACTCTGCCAGCCACAGGATTGGAACCGTAGACCTTCCGATGACAGGCAAGCCCAGGTCCAGTCACTACCCGAAAAAACTTGCAAGGCAAACGGCACAAAAGGTACGTACGGTGTCTCAGAAGGTCCCCACTTCCTGAAGGTCATGTGACAGACACAGCTGTGCCGGGTACTCGTTTTAGCCCCAGCCCTGGATTAAAGGCTGATGGAGCCAGACCTGCAGGGTGAGCTGTCAGTGCTGATTACCGCTGCTGTTTATCTGAGGCCCAGGCTGAGAAGGGAGGGAGGAGGCCGGTCTGGGAGACCAGGTGGCTGGCATAGCCTTTTGTTAAGTATATATCAAAGGCACAGGGTGACATCATTGCACACTGGGCTTTTTCACCAGGGGGACGGCGTAACTGACCTTCTCATAATATAATTGACCTTTACACATCATGCATACCTCTGGGAACATCAAAGCTCTAAAACTTCAGAAATCTGCATCGTTAAGAATATCTCTCTTAATCCCTTGCATATCGTCAAGAAAAATGTGAAAATCAGAGATCAAAGATCAAATTGCATGGCTGCTGGACTCTCTCATGGAGTAACTATATTTACTTACTTACAAAATACATTATGTGGTAATTTCACATAAACACTTGAGTATTCAACCAATGACTCCTCTCGTGACATATTGCATCCCATCGTCCATAACCAGTTATGTAGGATCATAGTGACAGTGTGCTAATCCATCACAGGGCGAGGGCAGTCAAACCCACTGAGGTGCAGTACTGCTCATGTGCACATGGATTGAGCACCAGGGACAGTGGCCAGATGGACCAGGACAACCAGGACAAGCAGTTAGGATTTGTTGGGAACATCCCGCATGCCGAGTGAGACAGGGATGTTCAAGACATGATTTGTTGCGAAGAACTGTGGCCAGAAGGCAATTTGTGCCTGTCATGGCTGTAACTGTAGGACCTGCTGGTGGAAACCTGTGGTGAGGAAAGCTGTCGAGTTGAAGAAGGAGGCCTACAGGGCGATGGTTACACAAGGGTCTTCTAAGATGGCAGAAAGGTGCCGAAAGGCCTGAAATGCTTCGGTGAAAGTGGTCATGGAGGTGAATGTTTAAGCATGGATTGGAGAGGCTTTGGAGAATCACTGAGTAGCTGAGATGTCTTGGCAAACTGACAACTCAGGAGGAGATTTTGCTTAAGCTGTGTTTAGCAGGAGTAGGGAAGCGCTGACCGACTTGGGATATTTTTGAGTTGTTGAGTGGAGCTCTTTGAGGAACTTGGTAGATATGCCCTCTGACCAAAAGGCAGTACTGGAGACTTCTGGTGGATCTGAATCTGTAACTGCATATGCAGTAGTCAGAGCCTTGATATTGTTGGGGTGAACATGGTTGACATGCCTCTTCAGTGAAGCACAGAATTGGCTAAAGTATCTGTAGTGGGCGATTTTTAAAAATCAGGATTATGGGTTGTGTTGCAAATATAGGGGAACTGCACTGCTCAGTCTCCTTGGGAAATCCCATGACAGGGTATTGGAGAGGAGTCAGTGCTTGTATAACGTAGAATCCAGGAGGAACAGTGCAGATTCCAACCCATTGAACAGAGAAAGAATTTTTCTTCCAAGGGGGGATGTTCATGCAGTCTGCGTGTGCTATGTGGATGTGGAGAAGGAATATAAGTGTGTGTTCTGGGGTCTCGCAGGAATATGGGGTACCTGGGCTACTACTTCTGCAATTCAGTCTCTGTATGAATGTAGTATGACTTGTCTCATACATATACTCTTCTACTTGTACTGCTTTTAGTGAAAGAGTAGTTTAAGTATCCTATTTTGTTGACAGGAAGAGTGAGATTAACAGGTGGATTGGTTCAGCGCCTATGACCCTTACCTCACCTAAAGTCTCAAGCTGTGGGTGAAGACTATAAAAACAAGGTTTCAAGCATAACCTGCCAAAATGAGGTTATTCTCCAGGGTGACTGCTTTCACTGCCTTTGTGGACTCTGGAAATTTGGAGGGACCTCAAGAAAGAGCTGTTGCTTCTCTGGATTAGCAGGAGTCAGATGAGGTAGTTTGGGCATCATCTGGCTCCCAAAGAAGATAACATCAGGCAACATCGATCCCAGCCCTGGGGCCGAACCAAGAAAACATCCTGAAGGGAGATTGTCTCCCAGCTCGCTTGAGAATGTCTAGGGAGTCCCTCCGAACAAGCGAGAGTCTGGGGCCTTGGAAAGAGGAGCCTGGGCTGATCCAGCCTCTACCATAAGCCTCACCAGACAAAGGTTCCTGTGTTGTTTGATTGTAGATGTTTTTTTACAGGTTAAGCACACTGTCATATGGAAAATAAACATGGCAATTTATTAAGGGGAAATATGAAATGACAAACATCATCTATGTAACACAAAACACCAAGACATTTCACATTTCACTATGATTATTGCTGAACACATACATTCTATTAAATTAAGGCTCAGGGTATTGGCCTTGATGTTTATATGCATCTGAGCACAGAACACCCCGATGTGGTTATGGTTTGGTGACTAGACCATGCCATTCCTTTCATAGTTCATTAATCCTCCCTTTTATTCAAATAGTTCTTGGCACATTGCTGAGAATTTAACCAAAAATGGTCAAATATAACTACTGACTGCAAGTGAGGTTTATATATTAGATAATAAAATTTCAAAATTCTTTTGCAGAAAGTTTGTAAGTTAATCTTTATAATTGTATGCTTATCCATCCATACTCATCTCAATCAATTAGATAAATTGCTCTTGGTTGTTCAGCTTTTCAAACAGACCAATGATAAGCTTATGTTATTAACCTTCTAATATAAATTTGAGAATATGTCCACTGATAAATTTAAGATGCATTGAAGGCTTGTGGCTGTCCAGGGTGCCCCCTGTCTTCTGCCCTGTGCTTCCAAGATAGAGCATATGCCCTCTGTGACCCTGTACTGTATAAATATGTTTTAAAATTGATCCAATAATTTAAATAAAACTAATTCACATAGTATTAACTAATAACAACAGCACTGCAACCAGATGGCAGCCAAAACTGACCTCATGTAATTGATTTCATGCTAGCAATGGAAAATGCACTTGCAAGGACTGATGTCAGTTCATGCTTCTCTAGAAATGAAACAGCCTAGAAACATCAACTTCAGGTTCTTCATTTAGGGTAATCTCGAGGTAACTGCTGGCATAATGAAAATCCATCCATCCATCCCTCTTCTATACCTGCCTATATGTACATTTGCTTATAAACTAACAGGGGAAAATGAGACATTCATCCTTGACACAATGGAGCAGCTGCCCACCTGTAGTCCTCCTTCAGCTCTACATATGTCGTGCGACAGCAGGTGGCCATGTTTACATGTGAGGAGGACTGGGCAAATCAGTCTGAGGTTTGCTGTGTTCACAGCCAGCAGGTCACAGTAGAGTACAGTACAGTGGAGCATCGTATAATAATGAAGCTGAGAAAGAGACTAAAATCAAATCCCAGGAGAGCGAACCAGGTACCTAATCAGAATCTGCCCGGGTGTAAAAAGGAGGGGAGTGCAAAATGCCGTGCTGCGCCATTTGTTTTGTGTATGTGTTAAGGTAATAATTAATAATAAACAAAATCAAGGTGTTCGCCTTTAGTCGCTGCTTGGAATAACTTTCCCACGGGAGCGTGTGAGGGATGGGCCGACTCTTCTCACCTTTATTTTTGTTGTGTATTTTCAGGCTCGTTCGGACATTTTCCCGCGCTGTGCTCTCGGCTGAGCGATGCTTCTCCGCAGGCCGTGATACCGGGAATGATAATGCGTCTGGATGATGAGGCGGCACTTGAAGAAAGCAGATGGAGGAAGATTAAGATTGCCCTAATTATTGTCGCCAGGCTGCGAGTCTCCATCTGCCATGTGACTCTCGGAGGACGCTACCGAAAAAATAAAAAAACAATGTTCCCTCTTGGGGGGGGTAAGTCTGGTTCTGGAAAAGCGCGTCCAAAGAGAGAAGTTTTTGGCGGAAGAACCACCAAAATTGCAACCCAAAATGAGGAGGAAATTTCCGAGATTCACTCTAAACATTTTGTTTTTCGAGATGAGACCTAAAGTCAGGCTTCCTCATCATATGTTACAGTGCTGGGAACCAAAACTCACTCAATTCTCACGTAAGCCAACAAGAAAGTCTACAGAAATTTCCTTGAGAACATTTTCTGAGTTTAGGACATTTTCTCGTCAGTTATACCCCAACGGCTAGGAGAAACACTCCGATCCCACTCAGGGTGTGGGACCACGAACCATTTCATTAGGGAGTTTTTACCATCCAATGTCAATTTTAAACTCAGAACACTATAGAACTTCCGACGTGAATGTGTAGTGACAATTAAATATTAAAAACCATAAATATTTACAAAATAATTACCTGGCTAATATTTGGTTGCATCACATTTGGCTTGTCACTCTACAAGAAACTGCAGTCTAAGAAAGTAAAAAAAAAAAAAAAAACAGACATTGTTGGAGACGAGATGAAGAATAAAATCCCTGCCTTACGCGTAGAGGGTATTTGCTGATCGTTAGACAGCCTCCGGAGTTATTAGAGCACAAATGAAACACACATCCTACATATAGCCCAGAAACAAGAGTCGGGTAGAATGAGTTTTGCAAACCCATATTGAGCACAGATTCCAGGATGGATGTTGGTCCAGGGAACGCAGCCCAAGTTAAATATGCTTTTCACAGCCACTCCAGGACTCTGAAAGTAGAACTGACTACCTCATTCACATCCACATATTTACACAGTCCAACTTTATTTCTGTCATTTCAAAGCAGGCTTTTATCCTTTATTTCTATTCTTTCCTTCCTACAGTCATACCATTTCGGCGTTCATAGTGATCTCTGGCCAAAGCAGCTTGGCGATTTACCCAAATGAGAGCCTGCATTTAAAATTATAACCATTCTCTGCGTACCCAGTCCAACATCTCCTGTATGATTGATTTGTTCGTATGTCCAAGGGCGTAACATTGGGGGGTGGGGGGGGAGGGGAGGATGGGGGATGAGGTCTCCACCCATTTAAGGGGTGCAGGGGGTTGTATTGGCTGGTTTTAATTATTGAGGGTTACCCCCTGTTTCCCCCGTAATTTATATCCATGAATATGATCTTCCGTATGATAGAGTGAAGTCTGTACGTACAAGTGTATTTTATAGATATCATTGAAATGATTTAGTTTTTTTTTTAACCTCCACAGTGATGCCACTCAAGTTTTACTGATTCTGAGAAAGAAACTTCGATTAAAAAAAAAAAAAAAATCATAAAAAATTGCTGGACCAACTGGAACGATGGCAAGCAGAGGCACCTAATTTTATCTTTTATGTCCCCTTTTCACCATCTTTTGACACATTTGTATAAAGACAATTCATCATTCCCTCATTGATAATTAGGTTCTATTATCTAAAGTACATTTTAATTGTATTGGTAGAGAAAATTGTACTTAATAGATTTATGCCAAAATTTATTAGTTGGGGTTAATGGTGAACTTCATTTTCATTAGAAAAATTACTTCTGTTCACTGTTCTCTTTCTCTTACTGTCTGCCTTAAAGGTTTCTTCCCTCTCTTGAAAAACTTCAAAGTGTGTTAATGTATTGCAAGAGTAACCCTTTTACAGATAACCCAACAGTATTTCTGTCCTGACCCCCCCCCTCCCCCCGCCCCCACCATATAAATGCTGAGAACTTTAAATTAAAGATTTTATCTACAGCCTTCGCTACAAACATTACCAGTCAGTATTTTTTCCTTGCAATACAAAGGACATCATAGAGCCTGTTGTGCTAGGGTTTGTCTCCAAGGCAACTCATTAAATGTACTTCCCAGTATGAAGGTTTAGCATATATCCATAAATAGTTTGTCTTCTTCTTCAGGATGAATTGTTATATTGACCACAAACAGTGCTTGAACCACATGCATCATTGTTGGGATGTGCAGCAACTTTATCCATCCATCCATCCATCATCTGGAACAGCTCCTTTGGGAATGTCCATTTTCCATAAATGATTATCCTGCACAAGGTCATGATAAGCCTGACACTAATTTCAAGAAAAACCAGGTTCAAGGCAGAAGACACCATGCATGGGATGCTTTCTTGCTATGTGTTCCTATATGTACAGTATTTACAACAAGATTCCATCTAAGAGCCAAACAGTTGCTCTAAGAATCCAGGTTAAAACAAATACATTTTAAGCTTAAATTGACCATGACGGTGTATTTTTAGCTGCTCAGTAACAGATATTTAGTGACCTTACACGTCCTCATTACACACAAAAGCACATTAGCAACATGGATTGCAATGAACTAATTCTGTGCATTTCCTCAAATGGCATCCAAATTTTTTTTTCCTTGGAACACCTTCCCTGATAATCCTCTGCTTGCTGTGACGAATGAACCAGCACGGACAGATGAGAGCATCGGGCAGAGACGGGTATAAGCCTGTGGCCAACCTAACTGGGAATGTTTGCAGTCCAGAGGCGAAGCGGAGGCACGAAAGAGTCCAGGCACAGTAAAAATCCATGTTCCAGTGTCACAGATTTGACAGCACATCCGGGGGGCGACCTACGGACTGGCTGGCAGCGATCTACGACTGAGTCATTTTGTAAAAGCGGGGAAACCTGGGTCAGCATATCACTCTGACGCCGAAGGCAGTGAAGCAAGGGCCGGCGTGGGACATTTATATATCTAAAACAAGCCGGGGTTTTTAAACTCTACGGGAGGAGGAATGCAGTAAGAGCGCCGCTGCACTGTCTCCCAGCCAGCCCGCCAGCACACCGTCCTCTGCAGACAGATATCACAACCTGTCTGCGCGAGAAGGAGCCGAGCGCAGGCCCGCAGAGCAGAGCGGCTGACAGGCTCCTAATGGTCTGTCTCTCTTCTCCCGCGGCTGATGGGAGAGTCCCGGCAAGGCGCTTAACAGCGGAGCGGAAACAGAAAAACACGCGAACCGGCTGGTCACCTTCTCCTGCACGCACTCCTGTGTGCGCGGGAACAAAAAAAAACGTCAATTACACTGGTCCAGGAGCCCCTGCTTCCCTTGCAATTCGGACACAAGGTTCCTCCTGACCGCATAGGCCAGTGACAGAGGGAATTACCTGGTTTGATTTCCTTTTTTGGTACTTTTCTAAGTAGAACTACCTCTGCCTTTCTGCTTTAAACGTTGCAGGGCTACTTCTAACTTCTGAACTCTAAACTCATTTGTGGTTATACGGCCACGACTTCCACCGCAAAGTAAGTTTCCAACAATGGAATATATTACTCTGGTATGCCCCATATAAATGTAATATACAGGCATCATCTTTTTGTTGACAACACTAATAAATAGAATGTAAATATCCCATGTCTATAAATGTTTTACTTTAGTGTAAGAAGACCTAGGGTGGAGGTCATTAATTATAATCCCTTAGCATTTGTTCTGTCCCAGGTCAGTAATCAATGATTCTGTTGTGCTTAGATTGGACGCCTTGCTTGACTCTGTTCCAGAATAAAATGCTTGGCACATTTTGTTCGTGACTGATTTTGAATCCTTAGAATGCAATCCTGAAGCTTACAATTTTGTCATTGGCCAGCCAGATAAATGCTAAAACGTACAACAGAAGATCCGTCAGCCTGTGAGAGTTTGCTGGTGGCTGCATTGCATCTTACACGGAAAACACTTTAGCAGTAATGACACGGATGCTTTTCAGGACCCTACATGCTAGGCAAGATTCCGGAATAAGACTGAAATGAAAACAGATGGGAGAGATGCATCCTTTGTTCACATGTTTCAGTGTGTACGGGTTGAACGGAGTAAGGATGCCTGCTTAGTCATTTGTAATGAGCAAAAACACTGAACTTGAATCCCTTGCATTAGTTCTCTCCCTTCAAGTCACAGCATATCAGCTAAATGGAGGGAAGATATTGATCAAACACCTGCATCCCACCTCTTCACTGAAAAAGCCATGAAACAGAGATGCATCTGCGGACTAAAGCGTAATAAGAGCCCCCGGCTCAGAGAGCCTGACATTGTCATCAGGCAGCCACCTGTCTAAAGAGGCTTTGCACTACAATCCACCTGATTATAATTGGGCCTGACATTCCTCATACTACACGTACGCGGAGCAGCAAACTGAGAAAATGGAAAAATGCCTCACTCCGCCGCATACAACTCCAAACACATTCTGCGATTTCAGACAGTCGGATTAAATTTGCATCATACTATGGATGAAGACCGGAGATCTATTTTTATATGGAAAGGGGGCAAGGCAGTTTCCAGGGATACCTCCATAGAAAGTAAAATTTCATCTGATGATGCAAGGCATCTCTAAAACCAATCAAAGAAATTTATATGTCCCAGAAAGCGGATTTATGAAACTTACAATATGACTGGGGAATGCGGTGCCTTCCACATGTACCAAAAATCAAAAGACGCACAGCTTCTAAAATCAGATTTGTTCTAGATTGTCTGTGTGACCTCAATACTAGTACTACTAAAGTTAGACTTCCAAATACTGCTAGGTAAATCTTTTGAAGTCATATTATATTCAAACTTTTCTTTTTCATTATCAAACAGCATTTATCAGTGTTTTGTGTTGGTTTTATTATTTCTATATAAGCAAATACCAGAAGTACAGTGATAACTTCCAAGTTATGCTTGCAGGTTTTTACAGCAACCAGAGGAGTTAAGATACACAGACACATAAACTGGTGATGCCATTCCTACATGTACTCAGCATTTCGAGTAATAAGTTCTTTCAGTAAACTAGCTTCACCAGTTACAAGTCATGAACCATCCACTTGTTTACTGGATCCCATACCTACAAAGATAACAAGGCATCTTCTGCTTGTAACTGAAACCTGTGCTCGACATCATAATGATGTCGTTATCTCCTGGATTTCGTGCCAAGTCTCTTAAGAGAGCCGTGAGCAACGTGCCCCCACCCCCCCAATAATCCAAAGCTAGACCCCAGTAACCTGCCTAGTTACATATCTCCCATTTCCGTGTAACATTTTACAGAGATGTGCTGCCCAGCAACTTTTCAATATCTAATAATGCCTCTGAAGTGTTTCAGGGCAGCAGCAGAGTGCTGAAACAGCAGCTGTCAGGGTCATTAATGGCTGGCCCATCTTTGCTAATCGTGACAGGTTTCAAACTCTATTCTGGACAGAGTCAAATCTTGCTGCTGTCTGTGAACAGGGATTTCGATGGTGCAAGTTCTGTCCAGGGGTGCAGTAAGGACAATGATACTCGGGCAGACTCAGGGGGCCCAGCACTTTATAGGGACACTTGAATGCATAAAATTATACGTGAAATTTGGCAGCGGGGCACAACATGACATTCTGTCAAGAAGCCCGGAATTACTATCTACGCCGCTGGTCCTATCTGTCAAACTATTAGCAGTTTGTCAGCGATATAAATGCTGCATTGTCACAATGCAGTCAGGTCCAGTGTTTTTCTACATGGCCCAGTGCCAGGCCTGCTGCCTTTGTTTATGCCTGCATATGCTAGGCCTTGCCAGTATTATTCACAAGAATAACTATGCTGCTTGCACACTGTAAACCCAGTGTAACTGTAAACCCAGTGAAATATTTGGACACAGCATAAAATCTGTATAAATGTCAGTGACTGTAATTTGCTCTGACATTCTCATGCTTTTAGACGAATGTAATGATTTTGAGGTGAATATGGTCATCACCATAAAAGATCTTGGTGTTACAGCTGACCTCGTCAATACGCTACATATATACATTAGAATTGCATTTTTGTTGTTCATATAGCAGCTCATATAGCATTAAGCTGATCCATCCTTTCCACAGATCATTGCAAAAGCAAATCTGGACGCTCTAATGATTCCATACAATGTCTTCAATGAGTTGCAGCAGTGAGAGTCACTCATCAAAATAAAACGTGTGAGTATATTAGTTGTGAAAGTTCCTCGCTGTCTTTGCTGTGAAATATAAATCACAGCTTTCACCCCTGAGAGCCTTAAACAGGCACGCTAGATTGTATTTTACAGATTATATTACCTCCAACACAGTCTAGCCTGTTGACTTTCTTCAAAAGATGTTTATTATCTGTACTGTGCTGAAAGGTCAAAAGCTAAAAAGGAGACTTCTTAGAGAACTCCAGTTTTACAGAATAATCTGTAAACTCATATCTGGATTCAAACACCTTGGGAACCCAAAGGGAAAATGTACTGTATCTCTGCCATATAAATTTCATAAGCGAAGGATGCTTGCTGACCCCAGAGCTGATTGTGAGCTGGCAAGCCAGTCCATCAACGCGGAAGATGACTCCTTCTAGATGTTCCTCAGGTTTCTTTGGTGCCGACTATCCCAAGACTCCATCTGTATCTCGTCTATATCCTCCACCATGCTCCCACAGTTACAGTCACCTGAGCAATTCAGTATCGCTGAACTGTTCACTAGCAGAAACATTTTTAGCTTTTATTTTTTATTTTTTTGCTTTTCCTTCTGCCTCAAATGTAGAGCCATCTGGCCCTAAGATAACAGATAGCTGGACACAGAGAGCCAGCCAGCAGCTAGGTCTGCGTGATAGATCGGCGTGCTGGCCTGGCCCAGTGTACTTAATCTGTCTGCACTGGTCCTCTCTCAGTCCCCTGGGTGGGATCACTGGATCATTTGCAGTCAGCCTCAGCTGCTGTCATCCATGAGCAAGCTGTTTTATTTTATTTACTGTTTACTATGACAATTTTAAAAGTATATTGATTATTTATTCTTGGTATTATGCTAAACACTGTACTCTTCTCTGAAGTACCGTTTTACTGTTTACGTCAGTCACATGCATTTTAATGGTCAGCTTTCTAACAACTGCTTATTGCCTGAAATGTGAGGATGGAGTAATGTGCAGTAGTAATATATACTTTTCTGGTGAAAAAGAGAGTCACAAGGAAATCAGTTATAGGATATGCAAAACATTACATATGCTAAACAAATCAGAGGAGTTCCATGTTGAAACATGCAGGAAGTGAAAAAAGACTAAATATGTAACTTTGTTTGATGTGAATAAAGCAGAATTACAAGCACAGCTACAAATGTGAGTCAACTTAGATTGGACGTCAGTTAACAGTAGGTGTAATTCTATAAAAGAGGTCAGACAATCAGTTCTTTGATATGAGTTACCAAAGCAAGATGGGACAACTATTTCCAAAGAGTCTGAGCCTTCTTTGCTCGAGACTTCAATCGCAAAACCTGCAAAATCATTTAATGTGTCAAGGGGAAGTTTAAAAAAATCGTGGCAGCATGTGTAAAATATGGGCAAATGGCGCTTGAAGAGAGGAGCAGCGGTCGCAAGTCGCGAACTCGCCAACAGGGAAATCAGCCCATTTCTCACTAAACGGATGCAGGGCCTCAAAAATAACCGCAAAACTGAACCTGATCGGCTCCATGTACAGTAGTGTGACGCAGTCCCACAAATTCACAGAGCTCGATGGACGGCTGGGTTGCTATTCAGAAATCGCTCGTATCCAAAGCCAGTGCACAAAGACCCACACCCAGGTATACGCAAAACCTGGGCCCCTGAGGAATGAAAATAGTGCCATGGTCTTTCAGCCTTATTCCTACATCGGAGTGACTTTACATCTGGAGAAATCCACGTGCTCTCCACCCCAATGGCTGTATGTAGTCTGGTAGGGAGATGGGAGTGTCTGGGGGTCCCTGAGGACCAGTTTGAGAATCATTGCTCTACATGGTTATATATTATGTGGATGTTTTAAAGGACCAGGTCTACCCAATGGTGCAGACATATTTACTTCATTATGTCCCCAAATTACAAGTTTGTAACTGAAACTGTTGCAGCCATATTAGTTGTATATTTTGCCATATGAATGCGCGATAAAAGGGACTTTTATTTTGAAATCTGGGTCCGTGATATATGCGAAGAGACGAGAGAAAGAAGTGAATTGCAAGCAAGCCAGCATTGTGTGCACTGCTGAAAGTTTTGCCATGTTTATAGTTAAACGAAGTGAAGACAAGAAGTTACAGATGATTCCTTTGATAGCATGCAGCCAACAAGTTTTCATGGTTTGAGGTCTTTGGTGATTTGAAGAAATGAAGGCTTCATTAAACCCGTAAAAGAAATAACTAGCGTCTGTACGTGCTTGTTAAAGTCACAGTAACAGTCCTATAATACTGATAACCAAATTCAAGAGTGCCATTCATCCACCTATCCATCCATCCATCCATCCATCCACCCACCCATCCATCCATCCATCCATCCATCCATTTTCTGCCACTTCTCTGGGGTTGGGTCACGGGGGCAGCAGTCTAAGCAGGGATGCCCAGACCTCCCTCTCCCCAGCCACCTCCACCAGCTCCACCAGAAGAATATCAAAGCATTCCCAGGCCAGCCGAGAGCGACAATCTCTCCAGCATGTCCTGGGTCTGCTCAGGGGCTTCCTCCTAGTTGGACATGCCTGAAACACCTCCCCAGGGAGCCGTCCAGGAGGCATCCTAGATAGATGCCCAGAACCACCTCAACTGGCTCCTTAGGAGGGGCAGTGGATCTACTTTGAACCCCTCCTGAATGTCTGAGCTCTCACCCTCATTTCTGCCGCTTGTATCCGCGATCTCATTCATTCAGTCATTACCCATAGCTCATGACCATAGGTGAAGGTAGGAACGTAGATCAACTTGTAAACTGAAATCTTTGCGTTCCAGCTCAGCTCCCTCTTCACCACGACAGAACAGTACGGCGTCCACATTACTGCCGATGCTGTACCGATCCACCCGCTCCCTTCTTCCCTCACATGTGAACAAGACCCTCAAGCTCCTCTGAGGCAGCAACTCATCCCCCACCAGGAGAGGACAATCCACCCTATTCCGTTTCAGAACCAAGACCTCAGGCTTGGAGGTGCTGATCCTCATCCCGACCGCTCCGCACTCACCTGCAAACCGCCCCAGTGCATGTTGCAGGATCACATCATCTACAAAGAACAAAGACGCAATCCTGAGGTCACCAGACACGTACTCCACTGCCCCTTGGCTATGTCGAGAAATTCTGTGCATAAATATCATGAACAAAATCAGTGATAGCCCTGATGGAGTCCAACACCGAGTGGTTTGATGAATACCAGTTTGAGGTGAAACACCTTCCATGGTCTCTCCAGTCAGCAAATCTACACAGCAATGAACCTTTATGGAATGTCCAATATTCTATTGCAAAGTGTTCATGATGTCACAATGTTCCAAGATGGATAGAAGTTCTTCTGAAACCAAATGGTGACCATGCTCCTTACATCCATCTATTTATCCATCAACCCATCGATCTTCTTGTAGCTTATCCTGTTCAGGGATGTTAGACTTATTAGGTCCTTGATGTTGATATATTGTTAGGCATTTCCATTATTTGTCCACCTTACTGTAAGTAAGTCGTTTATGTTTTAAAAGTTTTAGTCAAAGTAGTTTACCCATAGTGGCCTCTACTTGGGAAAAATAAGCAATAGCTTCACAAAGGCTTGCCACATGACTGTTTCCATGACACCGACTCAGGGAACTCTGGGTATTTTTTACAACCAAACAGAGAATTAGAGTGCAACAATGCCATTTGTTCCAGTTCTTTAGCTTCCCTTGTGTATTATCACGAGAAGCTGTTTTTGCGGGCAAGGAATTAATTAGCCCGTTAAAATAATTCCAAAAGGGTGAATAACTTTTCTTTTCAACATGACTGATTAAATAATGAGTTCCACCTTGAGAGGGCAAAATAATATCTAGTCTACTATATAAAAGAGAAAGAACGGTGGCGTTCTCTGGCCTATTTAATAAATGAAACGCCACGGGGATAAAATGAAGTGTTCTTTGTGTACTGTATATAGCTGCAGGATATCTGGGAGACAAACCTCCTCAAGGCAGTCGTCAGAAGGTGCTGTGTTTAATACCTAAGTAACGGGCCCCACATATGAATTTATGACAAAAATATATATCCATCCATCTATCTTGTAACTTCTTATCCTGGTCAGGCTGGAGCCTATCCCAGGCAGCATAGGGCATATTTAGACGATAAATCATAGAAATTGTATACTAGAAAATGCCGTATTTATGCATGTATATATACTGCATAAACACACATAAATTATGCATGCAGCTTCAGACAACTAGATAGATCAACATAGGCCCTATGATGAAATACTGATGCATAACATTGTCATAAACATCACATAGAGCTACTGTACTGTAATGAGGTTCTCATATAAAGGTTCTGTGTTCGTGTTGAAGTTTCTTTGTACATTACAGCTTGCATTATTTATAACACATTTTAGAAATATTTAGGGGTTATGTAAAATGAAATTTATTTTTCAGTTCATTCACAGAGCTTAAATGTTTTACTTTTGGTTCAATAACTTTTGGTCATTTCCTTGGTAGTTAAACCTTTCTTTGATATCAAGGGTTGAAAATTGTAGTGATTTTCATTCCTGCATCTCAGAGAGCTGCTGAATTAACATCGCATTCATCCTGGAAACTGGATCATTATCGTTTTATTCTTGTCTCAGCGTGGAACACTCCCAGGGCTTCTAGAATTATGCAGCTAGCATTTTATTTGTTTAAAACATCACTACAAATTCTCCGTAACAGGTGAAAGCGCAGGAATCAGATAAAGTCTTCTGGCGTACATATTTCGATCATGGAGAACTCTGGTGACACAGAAATTTATTCAAAGTTTTCATTGCCACATGAGCTACTCTATCATCCAAGTCACAAATAAGTGGACTTCATACTTCACCTATACAACTGTCATTCTGGGAAAAACTACAAAATGACAGTTAGCAGATAATTTTGGACAAGCAATGGATGTGACTAGTGTTTCTATATGCATCCCAAAAGTCATGAACAAGGTAATCCTCTTGCCAAACGCGGCATAAAGTCACGTATTTTAAACTCGGAGATGTGCTGTAGATTTAGACTGAAGTTCTCTTTGAAACTGTTCCATGTAATTAACTACAAAAGATGATTTCTTATACGGTAAATGGAGCCTCGCTCCCACAGTCATTATCACAAAGCTGAAACTGCTTTCTGGGTATATAGTGGCTGGTATTATATATAGTCAAGATCTGTAAAATGCAGTAGAGCCATTTCATTAATGTGATTCTTCCTGGACTTACCTTACCATGATTCCAAAGCGTAAGTACATTACATCACTGGGACTGTGGTCGCTAGGTGATTTTCACAGGAAGAGTTTGCAGTTGGTTCCCTCTGTGCTTTTGTATGATGTTTATTACACAACAATCCATTCATCCATCCATTGTTCAGACCGCTTATCCTACTGGGTGTCGCGGCGAGTCCAGAGCCTATCCCAGAAGCAATGGGCACGAGGCAGGGAACAACCCAGGATGGGGGGCCAGCCCATCGCAGGGCACACTCACACCATTCACTTACACATGCACACCTATGGGCAATTTAGCAAGTCCAATTAGCCTCAGCATGTTTTTGGACTGTGGGGGGAAACCGGAGTACCCGGAGGAAACCCCACGACGACATGGGGAGAGCATGCAAGCCCCACACACATGTAACCCAGGCGGAGACTCGAACCTGGGCCCCAGAGGTGTTAGGTAATTCTGAAGTGCTAACCACTGCACCACCATGCCGCCCCCTACACCACAATCAAACATTCAATATCATAAACGTGGACATTTTCCATGCCGCAGCCTGGAGTGATAGTTTAACAGAGGACACTACAGTATATTGATTTGATTGAGTACAAGAAAAGTCATTCATTCACAAGCATTAGTTTATTAATTTGTCGAACTATAGTACTTTGTAAAAGTCTTAGGCAGTCAAAGAAAACAATGTGTAAACAATCTTCATCTTGCTGTAAAACTATGATTTTATGCTTGTCAAAGTTGTCACGCCCTGCTCGTCCGATCCTCCTGTGTGCCACACCCCCTCATTTACCTCATGTGAAACCCCAATTGTTACCAGCTGTTTCCTGTCATTTCCATTTAGCCCTGTGTATTTCAGTCCGCATTCGAGTACGTTTCCCAAGTCTTGTCATTAACATGCTGCTTCTCCCCAATAAATCCGAGCTTACCCCTTACCTAAGGACTCCCGTTCTTCCCTTCTTGGCGTGCCAAGCGTGCAAGTTATGACAGAATGATAAGACTCCACAAGAAGACACCTCAGATCGGTGAGGCTGAATACCTCCACCTCACCAACTAGGTGTTATACTGGCTATGTCAGCCCGAAGTCCGGGAAGATGCAGCGGCTCAGGCTTTAGCCAACCGGAACAGGGACATATTGAAGGTGATGTCCCTGCCTGGCGACGTGCACTTGGTGGATGAAGGGCGGGGCAACCTCCAGCGGCTTAGATAGAAGGTGGTGGAAGTGATGATACAGCAGGTGGACATCAACAGCGGGCTACCTTACAGTCTGCTGCCCGAAACACTCCAGATTTCACAAAAGGCAGGGAGAAAGAAAAAACGTCAGGAGGACTCACCGGGGATCTTCCTAGGGGCTACCCTGGTCTCAACTGCTATCACGCAGGTCTCCAGGATCCCTAAACGGGCACCGACGCAAACCCCTGATCTGCCCTCTGTGATTCCCGAACCTCCAGAGGTTCCTGCACGGGTGGACGATGCTCCGCCCCCCCCCCCCCCCAAGGTTCCTGTGCCGGCAGTTGATGCTCCGCCTCCTGAAATGCCTGCTCCGCCCGTTCCTGAGGTGCCTGCTCCACCTGTCAAAGCTCCACCCGTTCCTGAGGTGAGTGCTCCGCCCATCCCTGTTCCACCTGATCCTGAGGCTCCTGCTCCGCCCATCCCTTCTCCACTCATTTGTGAGGCTCCTGCTCCGCCTGTTGCTGAGCCCACGGTTCCTGACCTGCCTGTACCTGATGTTCCTGGCCTGCCTGTACCTGATGTTCCTGACCAGCCCCCAGAAGTTCCTGCTCTGGCTCCTGACCCTGCTCCTGCACCACCAGCTCCCGGGGCCCCAGGTCCTGTCCCAGAGGAGATCCCGGACTGCTCAATCATCGCTCCTTCTCCCTTGGGGAAGGAGGAGCTCGAATGGGACCCCTCAGGGATTTCCCTGATGGCCCCATTGGACCCCTCCGGGGGAATGACTCCTCCGTCACTACAGCAGGACAGATCCTGGCCAGGTCCCCGCTCTCGGTCTCGCGAAAAGGGAAAGAACACCTATGTCCGGTCCCGCCCACCCTGCCTCCTGGCTCGCCCTCTATCTCTTTGGTGGTGGCTTGAGGGGCGCCTGTGGATCCTCTGGCTCCTGCTTGCCGGTCGCATGCAGGTTCCCCCGCTTCGACTCGTCGATCGCCTGTGGGTTCCTCCACTCCGGCTCGTCGGTGGACGGCGCCTTCGCCAGCTGTGGCTGCACCGTCACCTGCCGTGGCTTCTCCTTCCTCCTCACCTACTCTGGTGCCCCTCCGACTTCCTCCTCGCCTCTTTCGCCTGTCCCTTTGCCTGCCTCCTCACCCCCTACGAGGTTCCCTCCTACTCCTACCTTGATTCCGCTAAGGTTCCCTCCGGCTCCGGTCTCACGGTTGCCTGCAGCCCCCAAAGCTGCCACCCCTCACCCACTGGGGTTCCCACGGACTCCCTGGATCCCCTCGTGTTATGCCTTCCTGCCCCCTGTGTCTGCTTCTAGTCCCTCTGTTTCTCCTTTGTTCATACCTGGTCCCTTCATTCCTCAGGTTGATGTTCCCCCAGTGTCTCCTTTCTTGGTGCCACTGTGCCTGCTGCGTTCGCCGTGATTTGTTAGTTGATGTTTTGGTTATTGCCTCTGTGCCTGTTCTCTGTGTCTGTACTGTTCCTGGTACCCCATTGATGTTTTGCTCTTGTTTTCCAGGTCTCATGTCCCCGGTCTGCTCCCTTTGCTCCCCTTGGGGGGGGGGGGGGGGTCTGTCAAGCCCTGCTCGTCCGATACTCTTGTATGCCACGCCCCCTCATTTACCTCGTGTGAAACCCTGATTGTTACCAGCTGTTTCCTGTCATTTCCATTTAGCCCTGTATATTTCAGTCCACATTTCAGTATGTTTCCCCAGTCTAGTCATTAATGTCCGTCGTCGTTGCTGCCCATCTCTCCCGCACTGTGTGTGCTGCTTCTTCCCAATACATCTGAGTTTACCCCGTACAAGTGGAATCCCGGGCTTCTCTTCTCGTTGTGCCCACAGCAAGTCATGACAAAAGTGTGTCAGATTAGCCGTTTCAAGACCTCTCCTGAAGTTACACCAGTATACAGTATACAGCATCCGTCCTATACACCAACGTAGTGGTTGACTTGACCAGTAGAATACCATGTCTGGCTAATCAGTACCTCAGTTATTTAATTAATTTTATTAATTCATCAAGTGAAATGTAACAAATACATGGAATGGCTGAGGTGGCACTGAGGAGAGTTTTGAGAACCGAAGTGATGTTTTTCTAGCCATCATTAACAGGATATCAGTAATGTTTTGGAGAACAGAAGTAATTTTTATTAGGTTTTGTTTTACTCATAATTTGCATCTGAGGAAATATACAACCCAGATAAATATCTTTTTCCCAGATAAAATTTTCTTTTACTGCCTAAGACTTTTGCACAGTACTGCCCTTTTCATCGTGTATTTTATGAAGGCTGCTTAAGATAAAGTTCTCATTTGACTCCAATTGAAAATATCCTACAGAACAATAGTTGTATGAGTAAGTAGGGATGAGTAAGGATTTCTTGCTGACATTTAACACATTCAACTTAAAATAAGACTTCAGAAGCCTAGCAACAAATTCCAGTTCCATCCAATTCCTCTTGCATTTAATCGAATGCAATTAAGGTAGATTAATATTATCTAACATTCATAAATATGACAACAACCATTAAGCGATAAATCAGAAAAAAAAGGAATAATGGTCAGTGTAGGGCACTATTTTTAAAACCATTAGCCAATTAGAAGAGAATCTAATACCAGAAGAGATGTTTTTTTTTTTTTTTACTAGAGAAGCCGCTGAGGTACGGCCAATACGAATGCACTGACTTTAAGACTAAAAGCTTTGTGCTTCACTATTTTTAAAGCAGAAGTGCTTCCACACGTTTCCATTAGAGCCTGAGACTTTATGATCTGTTCTGACTGTTATTATATTGCTGTTCTTTTCCAGATCACATGGGGCTGGTTTTCTGCCAGGAGAAGTTATCAAAAAGGGACCCTCTGTGAAGGTCAACTGGAGACACTAAGGCAGCAAACACGCCTGAGCAGAATCACTCCATCAAAGCCCGAGATCCGCTCCCAGGGAGCAGCTTCCTGAATGAAAAACGCTCTTCCTGCTTGTCACAAGATCTAAGAAATGGTTCCTGTTATGAATCTTGGGCAGAAGAGATGAAAATGTGTCTTTACAGCCATTTGATGTCTCTGCCATCTTCACGAGTTTATTATATAGAACCTCTTTGTAACATGGAAGCGCTGAGCAGGCTGCTTGTTCCATTAGCTGGTGAGATCTGGTGCAGAAATACAACTTTCCTACCCATATAGTGATTTGGTTCCTTTACATTATGTGTGGTCTCCTGACAGCCAAAGGGCAAAAAAGCAAAATGACTTTTTAAAAAGCCTGGAAATCCCATCTGGCTTTATGCTGAAGAGGAGATACGAGCGGATGGCAGAATTGAGTTATTCTGCAGCAATTTCGTGACAGTAAAGGAACAGGTTGAATTGCTGGCTTAAATCGCTAAACTTCTCTTTTGTCGCCTGCTCCATCTCTACAAATGGAGCAGTGAAAGGCAGGTGGAGTAATCAGCCGCTGCCGGACAATGGGGTCTTCCAGGCAAGACTCACTCCCACTAATACTCATTGAAATGGCACATATTCTGCTTTTCAGAGGAGCAATTTTCTTCTCAAGGATTTTGCCTGCAGCAGCTCCAAAGACCTGTAACTCCAACCCTGCCCTGAAACGCCTGATATCTTTCGACAGCCATGTGACTTTGGCAACAATCCTTTCATCTCTGGATCTTGCCTGGTCAGACACGTTTCATCCGCACTTTGTCCCTCCAAAGCCATCTGGCCACCAGGTCTCCACTCTGAAAGGAGCGTGTATATTTATCTAGAAACGTCATTCTTGTTTTTCCAAGCTGATCTCGCCCTAAATTTGACCATTAGTAACAAAATATATATATATATGCAAGACTTTTGCCTATTTTAGGTTTTTATTGCATTCACAGATTTTTATGAAATTAAAGTGACTGAAAGAATGTCCCCACAATGCCAAAATAACAGATATATATATATATATATATATATATATATACACACACAGACGCTCCTCTACTTACGAATGAGAAACGTTCCGAACGGTCGTTTGTAACTTGAAATGTTCGTAAGTCTTTATTCACCATAGTTTTAAGGGTATACGCGAGTACAAAGATCTAGGATACTGGCAGTATGCACGCTACGCTGCTGCGTGGCGGGAGTAGGGGCCAGAAGTTGTACTAGGCGGAATTGGCCCGCAGAAAAAAAAAATTGATGTTGCGGGCAGGAAATGGGAGCCCAATGAACACAATTTGGACTTACAGTCCTCTTCGTTCGTAGGTGTGAAAGTTCGTAAGTAGAGGAGCGTCTCTATACATATCTCACACACACACATACAGGTTTGTAATTATATCTTTGTGGGGACTCTCCATTCATTTCTATGGGGAAAACGGCAATCCCAACAAGACTTTAACCTCTTTCCAGCCCTAACCCTTATTTTTAAGTAACTAAATAAAACATGAAACTTCTGGCATTTTTAGTTCTTTGATAGCCTTCACAGATTTTTATAAAATTGAGGTTTATTATGGGGACCCCGCCCCCCCCCCCCCTACCAGACACACACAGGATGATACACTATTAACACTATTAACAAAAAATGGAGATATAACACAAGTCATCCTCAGTCTGTGTGATGCTCGTCGTTATACAGAACGGATTGTACATAATCATATTAATGCTATTTACTCTGGATAATGGCCAATGGAAAAAAGGAGGGGCTAAAGTGCGGCCTGCAGGTTACGTTTACAGCTGTGTTTACATTTCAGGCGCTTGTTATCAACAGCGATGTGTAAAGTCAGAGTATTACATTTGTAATGGATTATACAGCTGGTGTGGGTACAATAGTAGCAGTAGCAGTCCAGTAATTCAGGTCCGTGTAGAGAAATAGACTCTCTAATGTTGTGTTTCCCAAACTGGTCCTCTGGGACCCCCCAGACGGCCCATGTTTTCGCTCCCTCCCAGCTCCCAAAACATGGACCATCTGGGGGTTCCCTGAGGACCCGGTTGAGAAACACTGTCACAGTCTCTAAGCCATGGCCTTGTTACCTAAAGGTGACAGGGTGGATTCCTGCTGTAGTACCTTTAAGGTTCATGACCTGAATTGCTTACATAAAATTTTAATCAGCTGAAATACATAAAATGAACTTGTTAGCTTAGCAAAGAGTTAGTAAAGAGCATTGCAGAACTTTAAATTTGATATCAGTCATCATAGACCAAGTAGAATTTATTCTGATCAGACTTATCCTCTGATTAACTGTGATTAATTATTACTCATAATTATCTGAAAATACTTCATGCTTAACAGCTATTCATCATTATTAGGCTGCAGATTTATTCATTATACCAAGACTGTAGGTTAGAGAATGCCTCTCAGGCCCAGATCCCAGTACTATGTGTGAAGGACCTGTATGAGGAGATATTGCAATCCTCTTCTACAGTATAAACACTTTATCCTAGTGAATTGTTCCTTGACCATAGATCTAGTTAAGATATAGACTTTGTAAGTTGGGAAGTTCAGAGAACGTCTTTGTGCCAAACTAGGATGCACCAGCTAAGAAAGTCACTTGTATCTGTAAAGCATCTATCTTGTGTGTGCAGTGGACACCCCCTGATCAAACAGACTTTTTTTCTTCCGGGTGGTTACAGCATCATATGATTTACTGTGATTGGTTGAGAGCACAATATCACACAGTGGACATGATGTTTCATGGGAAAATATATTTGCAGGGAATCTTGAGGTTCATGGAAGATGTTTGATTTGCCTGGTGGTGCCTTCTCCTCTTAGCATTTTACTTTGAAATTCTGTTTTTTGATCGTCTCAATAAACTATTTTAGAATACTGACTATAATTCTTCCACAGCGCTGCATCTCAATTTTACAGGTTACATGCAGTTTGAAAAAGGCTCAAGCCAGAATGGGGGAAATTATGCTGTAGTTCTGACAGATGCTGGGAACTCAATCCAAAAGTGGAAGGCAAATGAAAAGGTTCTGAAGGGGTGGTAAGGCCTAAAAAGTATCCCATTGTCGCAAATGTGAGCAGCACATCGGGGGTGCCGGAGCTGAAGACATCCTGTAGATAATGAGGTCATGCGGTTTTTGTTGCTTGGGATTGAAGCACAAGAAGCACCACAAGAATAGAGGCACGCATGTATATAAACTAACAGAGTTTCAAACCTGACTGGCAAGCCTGAATCACTTGAATGGGTCAGTTAGACCTCTCAGAAAGGCCAGCCAAGAGCTTTGCAGTTGCCCAGATGAGAGAGGCTCTGCCTAGAAGCTCTATGGTTACGGCCGTGAGAAAGGGGGAAGTTTCTTAGGATGTTGAATAGGAAGTTTTCTGGAGTAGTCTATTAACGAGAAAAAGGTCCTGACAGAAATGTTGCTTCAAGGGGTGCTTTCCCAATTTTCTTGAAGATTAGGTAACGGAGCAGTTTCCTGTACTTGAGACAACAATGTTGCCAGTTTAAACATCGAGTTTATTCCAAGCACAGTACAGAATACCAATATTATAGTCAGTCTGGATATCTTCTAAACTGATTTAGAAAAACCTAACAATGTTAACTGCAATGGTGATAGAAAAACAATATGCAGATAATAGGTACAAATACTTGCTATGCTTGTGTGTTGTTTTCGTGCACAAATTCCATGAACAGCCTCGTTCTAGAACCCCAATCATAACTTTATATTAGTTCAAACTTTTCACCGTCGAATCAAGAATAGAATATTCATCTTGTGTGATCCAATTAGTGTACGCGACTGCTGTGGAGGTCATTCTCCATACTGAATGGCTATTCCTTACTAAGTCCCCTCATTAGATACGACAAACTTAATTTTCCTGATCAAACAGCCCTGTCCGGTTTTACCATTTGCAGCTTTGCAGCATGTTAATTGTTAACGATGATAACTCTGCTCTTTTCGCAGTGAGAAACCGATATTTCGCTAGTTGACGAACTAGCCCAGCGCTTATTGCTTTAAACGCAGAGCTGAGATGTGACCCAGATGGGCCCACGCAGGGACGCACTGTAAATTCAGATTGCTTTCATTTCTTTCGCCTGGAGATGGGTTTCCAATAACTGTCCGAAAGACTGACAGTTTGCAAAACTCATCTGAGACACATGACCTCATTTTTAAAAACCTATCTGTTTCTTCTACAGATCATGCACTCTAGGAAACCCTATCATATAAAGTATAGAAAAAAAAGTTTTCCTTGCAAGTGGAGCCCTCAATCATCTCTTTGCTAGTTTCCCATTAATATTATTACTGTGAGTCAAATGTTTGATTGGCAGTTAAGTTCAGCTCTTGGAATATCTTCTTATATAGAGAAGAAATAAACAAATTGGCATGCGAACCGGACTTTAAGTGATTCTAATCAGCTCATTTAACTTCCAGCACAGAACATGATGCATAAAACAGCACCGGATTTACATTTTTATGTTTCGTTTTATGTAGCACTTTAAAAATCGTGTCGGGATCCACTGTGTAAAAACCAGTCATAACTATTTATTTATTGCCGGTCTTAGATGACTCTTGGCAGAGTTGCTGGGAGAATTTCTCCAGGAAAGCCGGTAATCACACCCACGCGCCATGCGGACATGTTGAGGAGCAGGCTGTTGGCAATAGAAAAATCCGTTTTCTGGTGCATTGACTGGGCTGAGTCGGCTTGGACGTGACACAAGCATTAATATCAAATGAAGAAGATGGGGTCGGAAGAGGCAGGACAATCTGAGACGCTGGAGTGTGTGTGCTTCTCCCCGGCGACACACAGTGACGTGACGATGTGGCTTTCTGTGTGCTGTCTTTTAATTACCTTTTTAAGTTTTATCTTAAATGGAGTCTGATCAACATTGGCTTTCTTCCCACAGTATTAAAGTCCTAATTTTCCTTGACCTGCCCCATCTGCTGCCTCTGTCCCATTTATGTAACGGGGCTCCATCACACCAAGCAGTAAATGAATGCTACAGCTGCCACTGAAGTTGAGATTAAATGACTCCCAAATCTCTAGTACTTATGCTTCATTTAGCAACTATGCATCTGTAGAGTCTTCAAAACACTTTGTTTTGTCATGGATAGGCTTGTGACTTCTGAGGGATGCACTCCTGAAAGTTCCATACAAAGAGTGGTTGGTGTTGGGGCATCTATCCATCCTATACACAGCTGTGTGGTTTATTCATGGGATATGGGAACACGTCTGACTTATCTGTGCGTTCCGGTCAGGATTGGCCATCTGGTATGCTGGACATTTTCCTGATCAGCAGAATTTATCGTGGGTATATGTGTGTGGTGGGTGGGGCTCAGGTTGTCATGGGATGCACATAGATGCCACCCTCCCAGGACCACATGATCCCCCCCCTGGCAAATTTGTGGGGGAACCCACTACAAAGACTTGACCCCCATCATACCCCTTTACATATTACAGGATTAGAAACTCTTTTTATATAGTAAAGAAGATGGGGGTTGCATAAAAGGAAGACATAAAGGCTCACAGAGGTCTGTGGCTTGACGTTTGGTTTGTGGTGGCTTTCAGCAGTTCAGTTGTCATGGTCAAGCCCCTTTCCTTTAAAATCAATTTGCTGTGGGAAGCTGCAGGTGCAGGAAATCGGCACATCTGCATGTCTCAGTCGCCTGGCCAGGTGAAGGACCCCATTCCTGTGCTGTTTAATGCGCTCACCCAAATCACCCAAGAAAGAAAAAGATGAATGAATCATCAGTATAACTTCAGTATGAATATCAAAATTGAAGTAGACCACAAATATATTTAGCAAATTAGTATAGAAGCACTTTAAATAATGCCAATACTAATAATAATAGTACAGAGACTGACTTGAACTGCTTACAGTAAGTGCAGATGTATTTTATCTTTGCTCCAGATGTTGCATGTCATGCAACATGAAATGAAACTGGTAGTTTGCACTATTTCCACTATAAGTGGCCAAATGCAGCCCAGCAGTATTCCTGGTGTTGAACAAATCACTGCCCCCCCCCCCCCCTCCAACAACCCTCTTCAAACCATCCATCATTATTTGGAATCTGTGCATTTTTATATATTAATGTCTTCTGGCAGCACAATTCATTAGGATTTCTGGGTCTTAATGATCCCTTAATGGCTTTTAGTGCTGCTATTTCAGTATCACAATGCTAACGCTTAAAAAGGACATACATGATGTAGCGAGTCATTGTGTGTTTGATCTTTCTGCCGCCTTTGGCTTTAAAATAAGTGGATTGATTCAGTGTTATTAATATTGAAATTAATTCTATGTATACATTAAATTAAATTAAAGTTAAACTGATTCTGTTGGAGAAAGAACAGAGGAGTCAAGATCATACCATTGTAGGTCAAAGTAATACACACTTGTTATTTTTATTATTATAATCACTGGGATTCTAACAATTATACGGTTTGCTATATCTAAAGTCTTGTCAGTCATATGATTTGCTATATCTCAGCTCTTGTCAATCATACAGTTTGTTATTTCTAAACTCTAGAAAGTGGTTGTCGTATTGTAACGGCTCCCAGGGATTTTCTTGTAGCGTGAAGTCGGGTATTAGGATGGGGGTTCAAATGTCTACTTGCATGTTCACCCACTGCTACATGTACTACAGAGTCCAGAGGCATGCAGTTAAGGTACTTGCATGAGTACATGCTTTCAAGTACCCAGTAATGGACTGGCATCCCATTAAGGGTGTACCCCAGCCTGTGCTGCCTGGGATAGGCTCCAGCCCCAACCCCCCCCCCCCCCCCCCCCCCCGATTCTGTTCAGAATAAGTGGTTTGAAGATGGATGGATGGCCAAGTTTCATTGTAGGAGTGGTCAGGAACTGTAAACTAATTAATCTGCGGTCATGGTCTCCAGTTATGATTTGTGACCATCTGTTTGACGGGTGAGGAGGTGACCTTACAGAGCTCAGTCACAGAGGATTCATGCGTCACCTACAAGGAGAAACAAAACAGCCGAGTTGTCTTGTATCGCTAATGTTTGTCTGCTAAGCACAAGTATGCCTTGTGTGCATTCATCAATAAAAAAATGATATTTGCATAGCAACGTTTACATTTATGCTAATTTTATGATTTTCCTGAGACAGAAGCAGGACGTGGCTGTTCCACTGGGGGAGTGTGGTCCGTGTTGTGTGTGCGCCGAGACGATGATGCGGGGTTTCACGCAGGCACTGGCTAACAGAATGAAATGTATCATTTTCCAAACCGCCAATTTTGGCACCAGAGTAACATTCCTGGCTGTACTTTTATTATTTTTTATTACAGTACATGTTCTCAGTTGCCAGATCGTACCCCCTCGACAAAAGGACTGACATGGACAGAACGAATCGTTTCGAAACGCAACAACTGCATCTATCAAGTAATGCGACCGAGCCCTGACTGGGCACAGGGCAGCGAGTGCTCTCCAAATGCGACGAGGGTTTGCCCAGCTGACCGTAAACGGCAGAGTTATCATCCGTGTGCCCTGGGTAGTGATTACAGTCTCTCCTCTTCATTAGTGACCAATGGAATGCATATAAGCCTACCCTCCACAATAAAATTCACAATTTCATGTACTTAAAGGCCCCTGTGAAGTGCTGGACCTCCTGAATCTGCCAGGGTGTCCATGCCCCTAGACAGGGTGTCCATGCCCCTATTGCCCCGCTTCAAAAAATCCACAGAGGGAGTGAACTGCACCAGTGGCCAAAATTGTGGAAGCACTTCCAATTTTTAGAGATTGCTTAACTTTAGTCAACTGTTACTCTAGTTACTTACTTAATCATCCAATGTATGATATTAGTAACGTTCTTTGATTGTTTATAAACGTTACCGCCGATATCCGTGCAGTAATTTTTAAGGTGTAATGTGAAAAATGCTAGGTGTTTCCACAATTTTGGCCATTAGCGTAGTCTATGGTACAGCTCTGTCTAAGGGTGTTGGGGGGGGGGGGGGCGTGATTCGGGCTGGCTATGAGGGGGAGAGTGACGGATCAGTTCAGACAGCTGCCACAACAAACACAGAACAACACTCTGCAGTAAAACCCACACACCTTTGTTCTTGCAAACTCCGGTATATGCAGTCATCATTCTGCACGTGCAGATTTTATAGAAGGCATCGGAACACTAATATTTCACCTTGCAAAGTTTCACACCCCTAGCATTTTTCCCATTTCAGCTGTCGCAGTGTCCTTTTTGCCACAAACATGTTTCCTAAATGATCACAGCTGTGAGAGAGAGACATGACCACTGATTACCACCATTCTGCAGTCAGGCTCATTCAGAGGATGACAGCAGTTACTGCAAACCAAAGCACGAGGAAAGTCCCCTGTTTACACCCTAGGATTCAATCCAGCACATTCTCATAATAATCATTAGCATTTTTTCATAATATTTCAGGAGCGATATGTAGCGCCTCTTCAGATTTCAGATGGTAGAAGCTGCAGTTTGAAGGCAAAGAGCAGGCAAATATGTCTAGACACCAAAAATGTTATTTTAGGCTTGACATTTTGCTGATCTGCTGTCATCCTGCCATGTGCCCACTAGACATCCAGGTTGGTTTCACTTATAATTTTATCCTGCCTTTTGTCCTTTGAAAGCCTTTACAGGACGTGCTTTTGCCTGTATGCATGTCACATCTGCATTCTGACAGGCCTTCCTGAATAATTGTCCAATTTCTGGTTGCATAAGGTATTTCAGTCCACAGGAGCCATTAGATATGAGACATGAGACATACTTCTTTCTTTTCTGCAGCATATGAAAGCAGGTCACATATCCATGGCAATTCGGGCAGCGATTTATTTTTCTCCTGCTACAGCACCTACAAAATAACCAGAGCTCTGCAGCGAATAGCCTCCCATGTGCAGGAATGGACTCCACATGCCTCCTATTGATTTTCGATTCTCAGCACCCGCTTCTACACATCCCCCAGTCCCCGAGCGGTGCCATAACACCCCTTTCCACTGCGACTTCCCACCTACCTTTACTGGTTTTTTTCTCAAGATGCCAAAGAGCCGTTGGGTATATTGTACAGTTGCGGAGCAAAGCCTGGTATCCAAAGCAACGTTTTAAAAATATTACTCCAAAAAAACATATATAAATTACGGCAGTATATTTCACTGGAGCAGTTCAGGTTAAGTACCTTACTGAGAGGTGTTCCACCTGGGTGCTTTGAAGGTTAAAAGTTTAAGTCTTTAATCACTGTTGCCCTAATATGATCCATACACTGCAAAACTGGAAATGTGGATATGAAACAGAAATGACTATTTCAAGGCACTGGCTGAATCTCCTGAAACTGAGACCTTTTTTGTAAATCTTACAGAGGGTGGGAACAGAGGATAGCTTAGCTCTTACTTGCCAACTGCCCAAAGCAGGCTCATCAAGTGAAACCAGAATTCCCATAATACTCTGGGCCATGTAAGACTGCACTTCTGTTGTAGACGTCTTGTGGTATTACTCTATAGCCTGCTGGAAAACATTTAGAAAGGATCTCATACATCATATATGAATAAGAATGCTCTTTTAATACATATAGAACCTTATAATGGAAACTTCTGGAGAAAGACACTAGTAAACGCTAAAAACGGCAATTTGTGTAATAAAGGTGCTGCTGTGGCGTTTTGAGAAGCTCTGAAAAAGGTCCTTATTTGGAGCACAGATGTTCCTCCTGTTTCCAGTGATAATGCCTTGCAAGGAGAAGGAAATGTGTGGCTTCAATCTTTCTAGAAAAGATGGCTCCTATTCCGTTGTACCACATAGAAACAGTCCGCAGTCCATTTCTGCCTGCTGCTTTTCTGACTGCAATATTAAGCCTGTTAGACAAAGGGTCCAGCCCAGAGGCCCCCAGAAGCCTAATGAGAAACATCGCAGCAGCGTCTTTGGGCGAATGCTTGGCAGAGCCAATCGCATTAGAGATGTCTGCCCCGACAGGCCTAGATTAGCTACCTAGGAGATATTGTCAGTTCAGTAACCTGAACACCTTCATACTACAGAGCAATAAGGACAGATAATACACCTATATCAGATAAACACATGGTTTCTCATTGGATATAGTGCACTTTGCCTAATCAGTATACAGCACGGGTGGTCCGTAGTGGGCTTTGCATACGAGCGATAGTGCCCGTCTTCTTTGTGATAACGGAAATGTTTGGAATAGGAAACGTCAATAAAAATACTGGTCTGGCTTGTCATGGGAGGTGAATAACTGTTGTACCTTTTATGCCGAATCCTTTTTGAAATTGTTTGAGTAAAAGAACATTGATCTACATAAATGTGTGAAATTACAGGCTGAGTATGTTTCTTTAGAAAAGGGTACAAAGAGAGAGGAACAAGGATAGCACGGCGCTGCAAAGTTTTTGCTCAAAGATTCCCGATTAGTCCTATTTAATTCCGCACATTAACGGGTAACACAAAACACCATTTGAAGAGAGCAGTTCATATTTGTGACTTCAGGCGATGGGAATTTCTCTGCTTAATCATGATTGCATGTCTAACCCAATAGCAGCCAATATTGTCCTGCAGGGCCGGGGTGCAGCGAAAGTTTTGTATTTCGTAATTTCAGTTCTAGGATTTGATTACTGTAATTATACGAACATCTGGTGTTTCAGGTGCACAGCAGGGACTAATTGAACAGGTGACTTATTTTAACCTTAATTCTTAAGAATACTGTCGAGCGTGTGCCAGTCTGCCGAGAGTTGTCGCTTCTAAGCTTAACATTAGAGAAGATTAATACCAGGATCGAAAGTAACTGAATGATTTTGGTGAGTATTTTCCCACAGGCTCCATCTAATCTGCAGTTATTGGGTGCTAGACATGAGGGTAGCTTGGATAAAGCTTTTGGGCTTTGAGTACTAACTCTTTGCAAGTGTAGCTCAGGTGATGTCACATTTCAGACCTCATGCATGTGCTCGACTGCAGCCAGATGCAAACATTGATTAGCTTTGGCTATCAGTGTACAGGAGCGGTCCTTGGCTGCCAGGGTGACATGCTGTTTGGAAATAGAGTTGTAGGTGGAATTAAAAATGCTGATGTCTTTGTGTAAGACCACCCGGCCAGGTTTGTTTAGCTTAGAATGGTGAAAAACCCAAACCTTTGTTAGAAACAATGGAACCATAACAAATCCTGATTGGTTCCCCCACTCAGTAGGACAAAGACGTTGAAATATTACATGGTCTAGATCCTGGTTTACATATTTATGCTGCCCTTCATAATATGTAACAGAGTATTAAACGTGACTACTTACCACGGCTGTCTCGCAAACAATATGGTGTCTGGAAACAGGTGGGACTGCATATAAAAAATGGAAGTCACTCAATGTTTAAAAATACCCTTTAATAAAGAGTGAGAATGTGCATGTTAAGCATCAAAGCAACAGAAGGGGTACTGTGGCACAAATGGCAGATTAATGTGTCACGACAGTGCATCGTGCCCTGCTGTGTATGACACTACGCAGCGGTGGATCACACTTGTCAGTCCAACACATCCCACAGATGCTTGACACATGCCCAGCCAAGTACATGATGCAACAGAAAAAGAGATTCATCAGCATAGCTGACCACCTTCCATTGCTCCAAGGTCCAGTTCCGATGCTTTTGTGCCCAATGAAGGTAATTTCGATGATGGACGGGTCTGCATGGGCACTCTCACTGGCCTGCAAGTACACAGGTCCATATGCCGCAGGGCTCGAATCTATGTGACGAGACTCATTACTCCCGTGACCATCATGAAATGATCTGCCATTTAAGGCACAGTAGACCTTCTGTTTCTTTGTACCACATGGGCTATCCCTCAATCACATCTTGCATTGACAAGTCTTAGCTGGCCAACAGCCTGTTAGCGAATCGTGACTTTTCCCTCCTCAGACCCCTCTCAGTAGGTACTCACTACGGCTAACCGTGAGCACCCCACAAGCCTTGTTGTTTCAGAGATGCTCTGTCCATAATCATTTAGCCCTTATCTATATCACTCAGGTCTTTACTCCTGCCCATTTCTTCTGTATTCAACATATCGACTCCAAGTACCGAACGTTAGCTTATCATCTAATGCGTCCCAGACCTTGACAGGCATGATTTTTCCAATATAGTGACCATTATTCGCCATCTTCTTGTGGGGGTGGTTATAATATGTTGGCTCATCTGTGAATGCAGCACACACACACACACACACACATTTTTGTTTCATGGGGAAAACGTTTCTAGGAGTCTGGAATTGTTTCTTTTTAATAGTGTCATGTTTGCATGGAGAGAGAAATGTATTCCATTGTGATGAGGGATAACTTGGTGAGCCCAGCCCCCGTCTGGCCAAAGGGGAATGCTGGGGCAGCTCTGTGACGGTGCATTAAGCAGCAAAGGCCGTCTGCCGCTGGACCGGTGACAGGTGCTGGCAGCCTGTGAGAGGCTGAGGACCGGCCCAGCTCAACACCGCTGGAGCCGTGATCTCTGAGACTTCGGCTTTGCCTAGGAGTCAGATGAAGGGGACTGAGCCGTCACGTCATCCGCCTGCTGCCAGAACAAGGGTTCGAATTCAGCTCGGGCTGCCGGTGCACTGATCTCTCCGCAGTGATGTGTTTAAGGCCCTTAAAAACCTTCCTCTTTACAGCATTCAGTCACGCAT
The DNA here is from genome assembly GCF_023856365.1 of Brienomyrus brachyistius. NCBI lineage: Eukaryota > Metazoa > Chordata > Actinopteri > Osteoglossiformes > Mormyridae > Brienomyrus > Brienomyrus brachyistius. The sequence goes on from NC_064552.1 coordinate 14,107,141, forward strand.
TCGTGCTCTGCATCTTTCTTGGTAAACACTTCTCTTAACATTATGCAGGGTCTGAATCAGAGGAATGATGAGATTGCATAAAAACAAAGTGCAGTATGCAGTCAACAAATGCTTATCTTAGGCTCTGTCTCTGAGTGGAGAGCATGGGTCTCCACTTTTTGAAGACCTGGCAGTTCAGGGTAATTAGTGACACTAAGTAGCTCATCATATCAGCCTAAATGTAACATATTCTCGCTGCCTTTCAGTCTACAATACAAACCACCTTTGGATATGTATTTCTATGACTTTGCCTCCAGAACGCACCTTCCCACGAGGTTACTGAAAACATATGGACAGAGATGGAAGAGGGGGTATCTCCAGTCTGAGGAAGACACTATTCAGAACATGTTCCCTGACACCTCTTACGAAAATAGCAAGGAGGTCCCATCCCCATTGCAGGTTGCTACAATGAAGTCATGACCATCGCAGATCCTAAAGATCCCTTTTACAGCAAAGACCGGCTGACAGCATTTCCGTGTCTGTTGTGTGAACCTCAGGGCAATTTTCACACGCATAGATGTATTTATGTGTTTTATTTTCAACTTTTTATAGGATAAAAGCCACCTCTGGCTTGCTCTGAAGACTTGGGACACGCCCCCTAGACAAAATACGTGACGTATGGAGTACGACTGTGTATAACCAAACGGGATAGCAATCAGAACTTGAGAATTTATATCTGCAAAGTGCAAAGCATCCAGTTCCCAGAAATCCCCCTCCCCTGGAGAGTTATGTATTTCTATAATCAATTACAACACAGCAACAAAGATCTAAATATAAAGCACACTGATTTACTAACCTGAGAGTCCCTGGGTTACCCATAAAGGGATAAACTGTACGTGCTGCTTCGTCATGCCCAGAGGGAGTGCTGAGAAAGAAGAGAGGAGAGCGTTCGGATGCCACAGACGCGAGACTTATTGCACGGAGCCCCGAGCCAAAGTGACATGTTGTGTAAGAGGATCGATGCCTCATTGTCATGATTCGGCTCCAACGAGATCCCTCTTCGTGTTTCTAACTTTGTTCTTTGGCAGAGATCTATTGAAATGTCACCGTGGGGGCACAGGAGCGGAGAGGGCCGTCCAAAGGACATTTCGGGAGCCAAATATGGTGATTGCATTACGCTCATTTCGTCCCTCGTGCTTCAAAACAGGAGTGACTCACTGAAGGATAAGCAGTGCATGCATGCGCGCAATAGCGTCAGGAAGACACACAGTTGTGTACATTTACGCTGAAGGTTCCTCCCATTAAAGGCTTCGCCTAGATATTTTAACAGCAATAAACTTTTGCTGTCATCGCTTATAAATTTCAAGTTGAGACATTCAGCCCAGATGCCTCACAAATCTTGGTGAGGAAGTTCATCTCGGTGTCGAAGGCAACACATCTATGAGCTCACCTGGGAAGCACAAACATCCTGTTGGAAAAATGCTCGTAAATGCAAGGGAATTAAAGAGCTGCATGTCTGATCATTAGACAACCATCATCGCCGCACAGAGGGGCAGCCTCCTCGGGTGGCTACTGAGTACAAACTTTAAGCTCAGCGGTAATTGCACAATTCTGTCAGCAGGTAAATAATTTTCCACTAAACATTATTTATAGCTTGTTATTTTTTATCTGTGAAATCCAGGTTAAGTACTTCGCTCAAGGGTACAATTGTAAAGGCCTCTCCTGGTTTCGTGTGGAAAATTACTCTAAAGTGTGCAGTTTGCCGACGCAAAATCTATTTCTCCGAATTCTGCATGGCTCACATTGGGTCATTTTTTAGCAAAGACCGGAGGGCAAGCAGAATCACAATCTACGCAGAATGCAAAGAATGGAAAAACCATGTTTAATGAATAGTATCTCTCTGTGTGTCTGTGCCTGGCCGATTAACAGTCATTCTGAGTTTAAACCTACACTCATGTAATCAAAAACTATTAAGACTCAAGTATTTACAAGAAAGCTATGAGCATGTTTTACATAAACAAAACTTTAATATTTAATTCGTGTCTTGGTCCCTTGAGGCAGAACTTGGCATTTTTTCCTTGGATGAGAGTTACTCCCAAAACAGTTTCTTGAATATACTTGACTTACTTTTAAGTATTAAGTCCTACTTAGAAATGCATATGGAAATGGGATGATTTTGGACTTGATCCGTGACCTTCCACACACTCTGCAAAGCACAGCTTCTGCCGGAGAACAATAAAGACAATTAGGTATTTCACATGATTGGCAGAATGCCTGTGATCACTGTCATGAGGAGATTCATGGATAATGAGTAGCAAAATTACACAATATAAAAATAACCTTACGATTCACTGAAGGATAACCTTCTTTTGAGCCATTTAAGGTGCAAATGTATCCCCGGGGGTGCTGGGGTGTTGGAGAATACCCCCTAGCAATTCTTGTTGACGGGGGGCAGAAATTGCAGTTAAATATCCTATAACATTTTTGAGCCAATGAGATCTCCAATACCACGGCAACCCAGACACATCATTCAGTCCATCAGCCAATAGCCGTCCTGCATTTGCAGTTCTCAAAACCTGGCCTGACGCACACACACGGTCACACGCGCGCACGCTCGCGTGCGTCAAACATCTATAAGCGTGCACCCGCTGAAAAGGTGCCATCTTAAACTCAGAAATGTGACATTAGCTCTCCGTCTTCGCAGCCTTTAAGCTGACAGAAAAATGTCATGCTGTTTTGAGGTGGAAAGAGTGCCAGCGCTCTCTTGGTGACATCTGAGAACCAGGGTGTTTTAGGTACCCACAGGGGTCCAATGGGAGCTGAAGGCACACAAGGAACAAGGGAAAAAGCTGTCAAGGGAATCCAGTTAAATTACAGATACAGTTTCCACTAAGAAATGGAATTCTTCCTAAAATATCTGTGAATTCATACAGACACCATCTATTAATAAAAGACCGATGCTGTCCTAACTGATGTTAGTTTTAGATGTGCCACTATCTCCCATATCCACATAGACATGAGGTACTTTATTAATCCCCATGGGGAAACCGGGCGCTATTCAGATATCCCAGTGGTGGTCAGTCTTACCCAGAAAGTTTTCATTGCAACTCCATATTTAGATTCCAAATTAGAGGACTGACTGGCTGAGGAAATTCCATACCTGGGTTAGAACGGCTGACCTACAGGTTATGTGAAAAATCCGCGTTCACACTGGCCCATTGCGGATAAGATTGACCACCCCTAACATATCCCATCATGCTCTCTATGAGAGTGACACATACATATATATACATGGCTCAGCCAGTGTCCAGCCCCCTGGGTTAAGGGCCTTGCTCCAGGGCCCAATCGTGACATAATTACTCTGCTGGCCACGCGCTACTGGACAGGGAAACAGTCACCTAACCTGCTGAGCTACACAGCGCCCCCATGCTGGTTTAATGAAAACAGACATTACCGTAAGTACCTGAGCACAAATATCAAACACGGCAGTATTGCAAAGGTTTCATTTGGACAATTCAGTATACAGATCATGACGTCAAACAAAAGGGTGACCAACAGCAACTAACGATGGGCTCAGAACAACAGAAAATATAACGCTGGTTTAAACACAGAATTAAACCACAGAAAATTGCGACGAATAACATGGGCTCCCCTTGTACGAATGGAAAAAGACCTAAAGACGGAGAATATGAAATACTGACAGCGAGAGACTGTAATTCAAGTCTGTGCTACAGAAGTTCACGCAGAATTTATATATGTTGGATGTAAAGCAGCGGCAGATTTTAAGACAGATTTTAAATCACCTTTACTTGCCACAATAATATGAATCTCAGAAATGCACATGAAATGCAATTCTGAAACATTCCTTTACACTGAACATCACAATAGGTTTCAGAGGAACAGTCCAGACAGGGCTGTTTGACTCAGCCTCCCGGCACCATTGGAAGAGGAGCATTTCTGAGGGGCTCCGCCGTCCTGAGTAAGATATAAATAAACGTGTTTGCGTGCAGAAAGAATCAAAGGGGAGACTGCGAACAGGCCTTGTGGGGATGGTGCCTCATGGATTATTAACATCTCATATGATAGCATGACAAAAACGTCATATGCTGCATTTTAACATGAAAACTCAGTCGCCTAAGATCATCTTAACTAGATTTTTTTTCTCCCATCAAGAATAAATAAATAAATATATTGCAGGACCATGATATTTTATTTAAAATGAGCCAAAGAATTCTGTGTTAGGTCATGTCTCATCAGGTTGGGGAGCGTGGTACACTGGTACAACACTGGTACACCACATGACGAAACACCTCCTGGTTGGCGACCCACCCAGGCCAACACGCAGTCCAGTCCCACCCTCCAAACATGGCCATGTATCTGCCGCAGCCAGGTGTTACATGGGCGTCCTCTTGGCTTGGTCCAGCTGCTTGGGTTCTCAGCAATGAGGATCCTGCGAGCCGGATCCCTGTTAGGGAAACACGCCACATGACACTCTTTCACAATACAGGTAATGTGCCTCATTCAGGACTTCCTGAGCAACTGCTCGTTCAGAGCAGCAGAACCCAAGGATTCTCCGAAGAGTCACAGTACCAATGGAGTCCAGTCTTTGTCTCAGCTCCCTGGATAGTGTCCATGTCTCACAGCCATACAGCAAGACAGGGAGTAACAGGACTCTAAAGGCTTGGACCTTCGTCCTCTTGCAAAGATATCGGGAACTCCACACGCCCCATTCCGGTGACCTCATGACCCCCCATGCTCTCCCAATCCGTCTGCTGACTTCATAGGAAGAGTCACCAGAGACATCAATGTCGCCGCTGACATAAGTGAGCCTCACAAAGCAGTCGACATTCTCTCCGCAGACAGACACACTGCTGATGGCCGTGCCCAAGAGGTCATTATAGGCCTGGATCTTGGTTTTTATCCAGGACACTCACAGACACTCAGACTCGCGCAGTGTCCCAAGCGAGAACACACCCGGGGTGAACCTCAGAATCAACTGGGAGGAATGCAGAGGTTCTTCCTCCACTCTGCACAGCACTCGCAGTGCCAGTGTACAGGTCAACCATGACATCCAGTGACTTGGGAGGAGGAGGGAGGAATCAGGATGTCCTAAAGGGCAGCTCGTTCGAGTTGAACACTTTATGAAATTTGACAAATGCTGCAAAGAAACTCGACCGATATTTGCATTCGTGCTGGAGAACAGTCATCCTAGAGCAGTGGTTCTCAAAGTCGGTCCTCGGGACCCACTGTCCTGCTTGTTTTCCAGGTATCCCTGCCCCGCACACAAGTCCCAGCTGTCTTTCAGCTTCTGATTGACTGAACACACCTGATCCAGGTAATCAGCAGTGTGAGGGGCAGGGAAAGCTGGAAGGCAAGCAGGGCAGTGGGGCCTGAGGACCGAGTTTGAGAACCACTGTCCTAGAGGGACAATACGTTGTCAATACGACACACATCTACACGGATGTAGGCAATGCCTCAGTGCCACATCAGTTCCATTCCCCAGCAGGCCTGACCCCATTGGCTCTCCGACGGTTTCCACTCTTCCATGGATGGGGGCCCTCGAGGGCTTTCCCCCATCCCCTTTATGATGCGTGCAGCCTTCCTGTGGGTGGCTGCATCAGAGCTTCTCCCACGAAAGGTAAAGTTAAATCCCACCACCAACACCTTCCAACTTTTTCCATACAACTTGTAGGGCCAGATGCATCTTAACATGATATTTATCATACATATTTGAACTTAACTTTCTCTTAACACTCTAACAAAGGAACATTAAATTTGACACCCGCTGACAACAGAAATAATAATAAGCTTCACTCCTACTGATGAGTTTTACTGAATAATAATCTGATACTATCAACGTGAATTTTGTCAAACTGCAGCGATAGCTCGAAGATAAAATGAATGCTGACATGTCCCCTTGACAGTTAAAAGCTGTCTTACAGAGACAGCGGTGAGGAACAGCTTCTTAAAACTCTGTACCTTACAGTATTTCTTGCATCTGTTCTGAAACAATAGTCAACATTTTGGTGCAGACTTTTTTGTACAGATTTTTTTTTCCAGACTATGCCTTGGAGCAGTAAGGCCAAAGGAGACTTCACTGAGGTAGTGGTATTCAGCGTCTACCTCCTGTTCTGAGTTCAACTCCAGTAGCATGGTTTGGAGTGAGGTCTTCATCTCCTGTATTTCCTTCAGGGACCATACAGCAAAACTCAAAGATGGCTTCAGTTCATCCCAAGCCACACCAAATCCGATCGCCTTTACCAGCAAGTATATGTGAAAATGCTTTAAAGAACAGATAAGACGATCAGGGAAACCACGCCACAAATATATTCCCATCTGAAACCAGCCACGATTCATCATGTGGGTAAGGAACACTGATGCTGTTCTTGAAATGCAATCATACATTGTATTTATGTAGCGGAAGCCTAGGTTCAGAGAGCAGGGTCAGCCAGCGCCCCTAGAGTGGTTGAGGTTAAACGCTCAAGGGCCCAACAGTCGTATGATTATTTAGCCAGGGATTCAAACCCACAACCTTCTGAAAAACAGACACAGGTCCCAAATGCCTGAGCTATATTCCATCCCAGGAACACCAAAACGCAGAAAGTCTACAGAATGAAGAAATGTAGACCGTAGAAATACAACTTATTTCCCATGCTTACACTTTACAAAGCAAAAGAACTAAACATAACAAACCATATCTAACCCTTTCATAAGCATTATTACTAAACCTCGAAAATGAAGGATTTTGTAACCATCTGCTTAGGTTCCCAAATTAATACCACACATTACAATAGCTTACATTCATTTTAAGTGGAAAATGAAAGGAGTATCCTTCAATCGACAGATGGACACCAATTTGCTCTCAAATGGACCCAAATTGTGCTCATTAACTATTAACTGAGAGCATTTAATGAATTATGCAGCAGCGATCAGCAGGATAGCCGCCCAGCTCCCGATCAGAGGCTTGGGTTACGCGGTTGATGCTAATGACGCAAAGCAGCAGATAGAAAATGCAGCGTACGCTAATCACAGCCCCCGAGCATCGGATTAAGTCAGCTGAGGTTTGCTTGGGGGGCAGCATGCGCATGCAAAGTTAGTCATCGATTACACCCACGGGCCTCTTCCAGCACGCATCTTTAGCTCAGAGGCACCCTTCTACACAGCGGTAGCTGACATCTTTCCCAGCATATGTGAGAATCTCCTTGTTACAGTCCTGCTGCCCAGGACAGTCATCTGAGATGAAGAAGAAAAGCAGGCCTGATGAGAACATCAGGAATAACGTCATAAATAAACTTCAGGTCTTGGCATGCATTGGCTTGTTTAGATCAGGGATTTTACCAGCTCATGAATAAGGTTTAAAAAAAAGATTTACACAAAGAGTTTTCAGACAAAACCTAAGCAATTAATCTGACAGATTATGTGGTTTTAGCCAGAAGGATTAAAAGCCTGTAAACTTTTTGGGTCCTCTCCCAGACTTCTCATGCATCACCTATCAGATTTCTACCCCTGCTTGTGTTAGCGAGATCCTAGCGCACATAAGCACATCTTGCGATCTTTCCGGCAGACTCCAAACTGAAGGCTAATTCCCCAATGTCGAAACCAGTCATCAAAGAAGTGGACCGGAGACTTTGTGAAAGAACTCGATTCCGTTTCATGCTTCAGCAAATAGGATACCTGTGTCTCTAAGTATTTTAATTTGTCATGGAGACGGAATAAAGTAGCATGATTTTCCAGCTTCTGTAGAACCCCAGCGGGATGGTAATTAAAAGTATATGACCGAGGGCCTTGTCCTGATTCACTGTGGCGGTACGCAGCCAAACCGCCAGGGACCAAAGCTGCTGGTTAATGACCCTCACATTGTCCCACCTCATCCTCGCCTCTGTCACTTAAATCCTGGAAAGTGAGATTAAAAAAAAAAACAAATTAGTAAAACTACAGAGTGTAGGAAGTCTGAGCCTGGCTATTTCCCAGTCACCCAGTTTAGTTGCTACTGGGCGATGAATCAAGTTCACCAAGAGGACAAATTTGTTTTCAGTGCATCGTGGTGCCTGTATAATGTGTTTAATCATACATATGTCTGCTTCCAGTCTATCTGAAAGACCCTCTAATAATATTGTTTAGTGAAAGACCCAGGCCTTTTCCTTGTTTTCAGTCCTTTGATTTGTCATCTTAATGAAGAAGAGTAAATCGGGGGACACATTCATATTTGAAAAAGGAAAAGTAGAGCAGGCCATCGTGGAAGCACATTAAAGACTGCCCTAATTCCATCACACCTCACACAGACTATAAGCATTTTATTACTGTCAGAGACCACCAATGTGAACCATACTAACAATACTCAGGGTAGGACACAATAACTCCAAACATCTCCTAAGAGTCAAGCACCAAAGCCATTCTGTCTGTTATTTTTACCATTAGTCATTGCAACCTTTTGCTTATTTTATAACTGTTTTAAACAACCAGAGAAACTTTCATAGAGAACAAGGAATAAATTCCACAGGTAATGTCAAAATGCATACAGATGTTCTGATCAAGATTCAACATCTTAAAAAAACAGATGTGTCAAAATGCACGTTGGTGCAGGCTTGGCACATGAACATGATTTGTGCGGGAAATTTTAAAGCAAAGACTGGATTTTTAGGCTATAATCCATACTAAGTGTTATTCAGTCAAGCCCTGGATTATTCAATCACCTGGTCCATTGATCACATGATCGACATTCATCTGACAGTCACCAAAGATTCTGGCTAGCTTCACTCTGCTGAAAAGCTAGCTTTCACCAGAACAGAATGATACCTTCAACGGAAATAAAGAAGCAAATAAATTAAGGCTGTCAAATGAACTGAGAAATCCAATAGAACTAAGACATTTGTTTACTTCCAAAATATTAAAATGATCTTAAAGATTCTTTCAAGAATGATAGGAATAAAAAATGTTGTTAATAACCCATGAAACCCTAACAAATATTTCCAATTGCATTTTTTTGCAGACAATATATTTGTAAATACACTGCACCATCATTAATTCATTGAGCCATTGCGGTTTTTAATCATTCTAATTCACCAAGGAGAAGAAAGGAAATTAACAGCTTTAACTTGAACTGATCTCGAACATCATGCAAATGAAATTAATAATTACTGCTTGGTGGCAAACAGATTGGTTGTAGCTCCAGGCAAAGTTGGATCACATTAAGAAAAAGGATTTAAATTTATTTTTAATGCACTCATAATTAAAATGCACACTATTTCCCACCTCAGTAAACAGCAGGAAGGCTTGTGACTGCAGCTTCAATGACGTCTTAGTTTTATTTAGCCATCATTTCTTTGGTTTAACACCTCAGGAAAATGTCACGAACGCCATTACCCATTTCATGGTGACATCTTGTGACCTTAATTTTTATGCACGATTTTACAGAGGAACGTCCCACATACAAGCAGAAGCTTGTTAACGGTAATGGTAACTTTTGAATTAACATTCCTCATTGATCCTTCTGGATCTACGATGCGTTAGTGGGACGCCACAGTCGTTTACTGCTCCGGGGCTAGATGGTATGCGGAATTTCAAAGTAAGGCAGATGCTGATTAGAGGAGGGGGGCGTGAAATGAGCAGGCAGCTCTCTGGACACCTCCCTGACTTACACCCAGTAGCAGAGGTGGTCAAGGGGTGCAGAGTTTACTTAGGGTGAGCCTCAATCACCTAAGAGGGCCAGAATTATTAATCTATTTCTCAAACAGAGAATAATCAAAAGAAAATTGACAAAGATTCAGAGTAACAGGGAGAAGCCCATCAGCCCAGTCGACAGGGAACGTTTCCAGAACTTTAGCTAATGTTATTTAAAGGTCTCCTCAAAGTTGGCAGAGAACGTTCTGACTGTAACGTTAATGTAACGCTATTGTCACATTTTACATCGTAAGAAAGGATTTTGAATGTCAGCGTGATAAATGATTACCGGAACATCCTTTCAACACAATTCATGATTGCGAATGTCTTACAAAAAATATTATTTCATAAACGCACTACATGTACTATACTGCGAAGACACCATCCAACATGACCACTGAGGCATGACACAGCAGCAGCGATACCCGCTGCCCTATTAATCCCTTTGTTTGCTTTTGTATTATCATTCTTAATTTTAGCAGTACATTTACATTTACATTTACATTTACATTTACATTTACATTTACAGTATTTGGCAGACGCCCTTAGCCAGAGCGACTTACATAAGTGCTTTAAGACGCTGTGATGAATTTTCCCGATACTAGCTCAATAAGGACCCAAGCTATGAATACCATCTATCTAAATACCATCTATCTGAATACCATCTATCCGAACACTGTTGAGAAAGTGCAACAAATTTTTTATTTTTTTTTGTACACATACACACACACACACACAGAAAAGTGCTTGGTCAGAATACAGAGTACTACTTCAGGTATTTCTGAAAAAGGAAAGTTTTGAGTTGTCGCTTGAAGACAGCCAAGGTTTCCACTGTTCGGACATCAAGGGGGAGTTCATTCCACCAACTAGGTGCCAGGACAAAGAAGAGCTGAGATGTGTGTCGTCCTTGTGCCTTGAGGGGTGGTGGGACCAGTCTAGTAGTGCTGGAGGATCGGAGAGATCGGGGCGCAGTACGGGGTGTGATGAGGTCTTTTAGATAGGATGGTGCCAGACCATTTTTGGCTTTGTATGCAAGCATCAGTGTTTTGAATTTGATGCGGGCAGCTACAGGAAGCCAGTGGAGAGAGCGTTGCAAAGGAGTGGTGTGGGAGAACTTGGGAAGGTTGAAAACCAGTCGAGCAGCTGCATTCTGAATCAGTAGGAGGGGACAGATGGCACGCAGTGGTAAACCCGCTAAAAGCGAGTTGCAGTTGTCCAGGCATGAGATGACGAGGGACTGGACGAGTAAGTTGCAGTAGCATAGTAGTATGTTCTAGGAACGTCAGGAAAACTCTACACTTTGACCAGTTACCATACCTTATTCGCAATGTTGCATAACACCAAAACAGCAACACAAGAACAATGTCATGTATTGTGGCAGCCAAAAACACAACAATAGCATATCACTGCAATTTATGGGACATTTTTTCAATCATTTTGAAAGTTTGGTTAACATTTTCCCATATATTTGCTAACATGATGATCATATACATATATAGTTTTGGGTCTAAATTATTACAGTGGGAAACTGCATAATCTATAACAAGATGAAAGCAACAGAAAATAGTGCCAAATGATGACAATTGTGGGACACCATTTGCATATATGAACTAAACCACTTGGAAATTAGCGTGAAGCAATGAGAAATGATGTTCTACAGTTTTTCTTGATTGCTTTGGAGCATCTCTCAAATGACAATTAACATTTGCAAAACAACAATTGTAATCCCCGCACCAAAATGTCACTTCTGCAGCTGCCATCTTTCACATTAAAAGATAGAAAATAAAAAATGTACAATAAGCTGGTTGCATAAGTGTGCACACCCTTAAACTAATACTTTGTTGAAGCACGTTTCGATTTAATTACAGCATTCAGTCTTTTGGGTACACACCTGCCGTAAATTAGAGTGACTGATTAACCACAAATAAATTTCAGCTGTCCTAGTAGGATTTTTCTGACATTTACTGAGTTGCATCCTACAGCAAAAGCCATTGTTCACAGAGAGCTTACAAAGCATCGAAAGGATCTCATTTTTGAAAGGTATCAGTCAGAAGCGTGGTACAAAAACTTTTCCATGGCATTAGATGTACCATAGAACACAGTGAAGTCACCAAGAAGTAGAGAAAATATGAGACAACAATGATATTACCGAGAACTGGCTGTCCCTCCAAAACTGAAGACAAGACGAAAACTGGTCAGGGAGGCTGCCAAGAGGCCTACAGCAAGACTGAAGGAGCTGCAGGAATTTCTGGAAAGTACTGGTTGTGTACTACATGTGACAAAATTCTCCCATATTCCCCATGGGTCTGGACTATAGGGTAGGGTCGCAAGGCGGAAACCTTTTGTTACAAAGAAAAAATCCAGACCTGGCTAAATTTAGCAAAAAAATAGACCAAAAATACTCCCAAAAGCATGTGGAAAAATGTGTTTTGCTCTGATGAAACCAAAGTTGAACGTTTTGGCCACAATTCCATAAGGTATGTTTGGCGCAAAAGCAACACTGTGCATCACCAAACGATCATCACACTCACGGTGAAGCGTGGTGGGGGCAGCATCATGCTTGGGGGTTGTTTTTCTTCAGCTGAAACTGGACCTTTGGTGAAGGTGCTGGGAATTATCAATGGTTCCAAATACCAGTCAATTTTGGGCCAAAAGCTATTATAATGTGCGGTGAAGATCAGTACCTCAATGACCAAAGTATACATCCAAATCAACTAAAGAATGGTTTCAGCCAAAGAAAATTCAAGTTTTGGAATAGCCCAGCCAGAGCCCAGACCTACATCCAACTGAAAATCTGTAGGGTGACCTGAAGAGGGCTGTGCACCAGAGATTCCCCCACAATCTGACAGGTTTGGAGCACTTTTACAAGGAAGAGTGGGCAAATATTGCCAAGTTAAGATGTGGCATGCTGGTAAAGTCCTACCCGAAGGTGCATCAGCAAAGTATTAATTTAATAAAAGGTGTACACACTTATGCAACCAGCTTATTGTATTTTTTATATTCCCCCCCTCCCCCCCGCCAACAAATTTCTTTGCTTATCAGTTGAATTGTACAGGCTATAGGTCACATTGAAGGTGGGAAGTTTTTTAATGATTTATCATGGTCTCGTTTTTTTACATTGTGAAAACCTGCCATTTTAATAGGGTTGTGGTTGTGTTTATATCCACTGTAGATTTTTCTATTTTACGTTTTGTCCCCTCAACTTCAAAGTCTCTTCTCCGCTGTTGGAATGAATGAATGAATGAAGGAAGGAAGGAACGAGCGAGCAGCCGAAAGCTCACATTTTCCCTCTTCCTCTCACGCACACCCGTGATGCCTTTTTCTGCAGCTCCAGCAGGGGTTGGGACACAGATGGACCTGAACGGGAAGGTCCCCAGGGAAGCGTGCAGGGGCTGGGTTCCTTAAAAACGACAGGTAGCTGCCAGACAGATCTCACATCATGTGTCTTCAGTGCAGAAGTGTGTGTCTTTTTCAGGAAAGCTGTGCTTTTGTGTTAACAGCCGAAAGAAAGATCCAGGCAGGACTGAAAGATCCTAACAGTCTGAAGTAGCACGAGCTGGAAGATTTTAAGAGGATCGTTTCGTTTTGAAGAAGCACTGTAGCTATGATGCGTGTGGACGTCAGTCAGCCAGGGTACATTGGGTGAGCAGCTATAATAATAAGTAAAGTGTTAAAGAGAAAGTTGTGAGCAAACTTACGCATCAAGCACAAAACGAAAGGCTTCTGTGCATCTATTTTTCATGACCACTTATGCAGTTCAGTGTCACAGTGAGCTAGGAGCCTATCCCTGGAAGCACTGGGCACAACGCAGGGGACACCCTCGATGGGATACCAGCCAATCACAGGGCAGAAAGCTGGGGACCTCCTGGATGGGATGCCACAGGGCAGAAGGCTGGGGACACTCTGGATGGGATGCCACAGGGCAGAAGGCTGGGGAGCCCCTGGATGGGATGCCACAGGGCAGAAGGCAGGGGACACTCTGGAAGGGATGCCACAGGGCAGAAGGCTGGGGACCCCCTGGATGGGATGCCACAGGGCAGAAGGCTGGGGAGCCCCTGGATGGGATGCCACAGGGCAGAAGGCAGGGGACACTCTGGAAGGGATGCCACAGGGCAGAAGGCTGGGGACCCCCTGGATGGGATGCCACAGGGCAGAAGGCTGGGGACCCCCTGGATGGGATGCCACAGGGCAGAAGGCTGGGGAGCCCCTGGATGGGATGCCACAGGGCAGAAGGCTGGGGACCCCCTGGATGGGATGCCAGCCAATCACAGGGCAGAAGGCTGGGGACACTCTGGATTGAATACTAATCCACATTAAAAATCCCGACTAGGTATCTGCGCTGGATATCACCGGCACGCCACGCGCCTTGTAGGCGAAGCCTGCATGTCTGTTATAGCGAACAAAACTACAGCTAAAAGCGGCCCTGGGGACCAAATAGTTTGTGCATTATAAGCGAAATTCTGTTGCATACGAGTCGGTTATATCCGATGCTTTTTCTGCATGTTCTTAAAGGCGCACAGCCGGGACCAGCAGACCTCGTCTGTTATAGGCGATATTCCGTTATAAGACTATCCACCATAATGGGATTTTACTGTAGTGTTTGGGGCTCACTGCAGTTGCCGTCCACCCTGAAGCCAGGCTGCCTGAGGTTGGGGGGCCTGTCCAGGCCCCAGGAGTCCCAGGCTGCGGCTTAGTCAGGAGAGGAAGCCATGCCTGGAGGTCAGCCTCCCACACACGAGGCACGTCTGCGGAGGCCTGCAGACAGCAGGCTAAGGTGTTACAGCCCCAGGGCACTCTGGGAGCTGAAGGTCCACACTGACCAACCCAGCATCGCATAGAGCAGTCAGAACCCAGGCGTGCTAACAGTGCAGCTCCCAGTTGGTGAAAGTATGTTTACTGCAGGGCTGCCCAGCAGTGCCAATGTCCGCATACTCTCCCCATGTTGTCGTGGGACTTCCTCAAGGTACTCCCTTCTCTACACACAGTCCAAAGCGGAATGGAAAATGAACGAACGTTTATTGCAAACAATGGGTTTGAGGATTTCATAACACATATTTTGATCCTGCCTGGAACAGAAAATCCACATCACTAGATCTCTTAGTATAAAATTACACTCAGTGGCCAGTTTATTAGGTACAGCCACCCTCTGTCTCTGAATGTAAATAATGTATAGCACTTGACCAGACGGTCCAGATGCTCATTTACTATGAAGCGGAACATTTGAATGCCTAATATGTGTGATCTCATTGATTTCCAATGTTGCGTGATTGTCGGGGGGTTCTAGAATTTCGATCTTCTTCCTTGGATTCACTAATGCACTCAAGTGTTTACAGTCAGGAAGCATCTAAGTCAGGAGAAGTTCTATAGCTGAAAACACCATGCTAATGAGAGGGGTCAGGGGGGAATGGCAAGTACAGCAGTATAACATCTCAGTGCAATGGTGCTGTGCAGAAAAGCATCTCTGAACCACAACTCGTCGACCCTTGAAGGCTTCCGGAGATCAAAGGCGGTCCTGTCTGCTATGCAGGAGTTTTTCAAGATGCAGTAAGTGCCCACTGCTAAATTAACGCCTACTGTAACTTGAGTGAGTCCAAGGTGTGGAAAAAGACAATAATAATGTAACGAAAGGGTTTTACAATAAAGTACCACATTATGATCAACTACAGTAGCCCTCCTGTATCCGAGGCTGATACGTTCCAAGACCTATTGCAGAAACCTGAAACCGCAATTAATAACTAAGCATTCACAAACACCATACAGTACATAAAGTGCTTTTTTAAACATTCTGTTACAGTACGTCACCCATCTAGGGTCAGGAGCAACAAAAAGTGGAGTTAGACCAATACTTTCTTTTTGCTTCTGATTTTATTAACAGATTGAACAACTTTTGCAGCCAACCAGGCCAAAATAACAAACAAAACACCCTAAACTATGAAAAAAAAGCCCAAACAAAAAGAAAAGTACATAAGCTTCAAAAAAGTGAGAAAACGTAACCAAAACAAAATGGTATCACACTCCCTACTTCCCCAGCTACACACAGTGAACATAATATTTACAGATTTGTACAAGCTATTTACAAAAACAAAAATCCAAAGTAACCAAATCCAAGAAGGGCTAAGCAAAATCAACAGTCACACAGCAACAGGGGTCAAGCCCAATGAATATCAGCAACACAACGAGTACAAAACTAATTCCAAAGCAATGCCCTGCTGTTCTTGTCTGGACAGGCCTTATAAAGGAAGGGATGAAAGGACGAAAGAAGAAAACAGCCAATCAAAATGGAGAAGTATGAAATGTAATAGTGGGCGGAGCCAAGGGCAGAACAACACACCCCAATGAAACTTCCGCCCAATATGCAGAGTAAACTCTACCTGGGGGTTGTAACAATTCATATAGTAATGTTTAATAGATAAATTACACACTACCAGATTCTGGAACCAGGCAAGGAGGGATTCTCACATTTTAGCCAATTCTAAAAAGACGATACAGCAATGAAAGAATATCATGGTATCAAGGCGTGACGGAGCAATAAAATTCAAGCTTTTTATACCCTCAAAGCACAAAGAAACCATGAAAAAACATACCGTTGCACATTTCACTATTTATTTTTTTGGCAAAGCTGTCAATAACTGAGACCGTGGATATGGGGGGACTATTGCTTGCAGAATCTGGCTTCATTGGTAGTATTACAGTTTGGTTTGTTTGTGAAATATATCACGTCTAAGAGGACACTACAGAACACCCACCCCTTGCATCCAGACAGACATCAAAGGGAACAGGCCTTATATACAGAGTGATGAAATGAAAGACGTCCGATTCAAGTCCAGGTACGAGAGCGGAGGCTCTCGCGAGGCTGCCACCTGGCAAGGCGGAGACACCTCCTAACAATCTCTCACACACCTCTGATCAGGGCTCACACGCAATTATCAGCTGTTCCGCTTCATTCACAGCCACGGACGAGCCACTGACAGGCAGAAGATCACACGTTCAGCCCCATCCGTACGTGTTTACAGCGCAGAACATCTGTGTGATGCCGGTGTACCATGCATAAAGTTAACGTGCAAATTCATATCATGTCCTAAGTTAAAAATAAATTGCAAAAATAAAAAAAAAAAGTACTCCATCAGTGTTAATAAATCATTTTGGATCTCTAATTAGCATTTTAATCAAGTAGATAAGAAGCAGTGTCTCTCTGTCACTATGTTAATGGATCATTGAAACGCTTGAAAAAACGTGCATAACGAACAGGAAGATGCAGAGCGAGGACTGAAAGTTTCTGGCCTTATTAACCTAACAGCTCCTCTTGTTGGTTCATGTATTAACTAATTTATTGAGTGATAATTCCAATAAGTGTTGAATACTAACTTTGGACAACAGCGATTCAATCTGAGGCAGGCTGCTCATTTTCCAGACATCCTGTATTTGCACACACATTTTCTGTATACAGAGAAGATCCACATGTAGCAATATTAATATCAAGATCATATGGGGAATGCAGATTGTAGGTCTTGTGAGCACCTGAAACAGCTGGGTGAGCGAGACAGTAGGTAGTCACTGGATCCCACTTCTTGATGAGCTTTATAATAAAAAATAGCCCCTTAACAGAGGCAGATCCTTCTCGCACTGAAGCTGGGCTCCGTAACAAATGACCCGGCGCATGCCTGCTGTTGCTGGCAGACCAATGCATGGAAAACAGATTTAGAGGTTAAAGGTCACCGTGGACGTCACTGGTTACCACTACTCCCACAGAAGCTATTCGGAATAATCTCCATTTATGCCTCAAAAAAGTGTTTTTACATTTTATAGTAATTAAATTAGCAAACGATATAATTATTCTTCGGTGCCATTTGGGATTCTCTTAAAATGGGCATATTGAACAAATAGGATTAATTTCTTACAGTGAACTGCTCAGTGAACTGCTCTAAACGATTTGCATTGACGCACAACAGAAGTGCGGCCTGGAGCAAACATGCTAGGGTAGCTTAATAGTGACACTGTAACGATGGGCTTAACGAGTGTCGGGCAATTTGAGTTAGCACACCAATTAAGAGTTTAGACGCACGTTGCGGAGCATTTAGTAGAGGGCTCACTTCTGACAAACGGCAGCTTTGCACATTTATCGACGGCACGCCACTAGAGTAATGCCGCCTAGCACAGCAGAGCGTTTGCTGATAGCTGCTGCAGCCCACGGCACCTCCTGGATGGGGGTCTGAAGAATGCCAGCATTGCCCCACAAAGGCTGCCTGACGTTCCCTCCTGCGTAATTATACGGTAGTCCTTCATCGCCGTCACTCTTGCTGTCAGTCTTCCCAGTAACACGCTTCCGAATCTCAGTTCAAAATGTGCCCGTAATGCCTACCTTTCACATTCCTCTGCCCATGAGATACGCAGCTTTGTGAAAGGAATAGAAAAAACTAGTTAATGCAACACATAGGAGCCTGGAGCCAATCCAAGGCAGTACCGGGTACAAGGAAGAGGCGCATCGTCGGATGTCAGTCCACCACAAGTCATATACGCACGCATACAACAATGGCAATTAAAGACGCTAATTCAGCTAACTGCGTGTTTTTTTGGACTGTGGGAGGAAAGCGGAGTACCAGGAGGAAATGTACGTGACATGGGGAGAACATGCAAACTCCACACACAGAGCGAAACCCAACCCAGGAGGTGTGAGGCATCGGCTCTACTCAGGAGCCGCTGTGTCATCCTATTACCTGAAGCGAAGCGCTTTCCACACAGACATTTCAAAACCACAACCAGCGGCAGCTGTTGCACTGTAAGAGTTAACTGCTCGCTAGCTTTTTAGAGCTAATTTAATTAGCATTAAAGGCAGGTAGTACTGAGAGCAAAATGAAAGCACTGTTCTGTGAGGCTGATCTTGTCGAAGCCTTTTGACGGACGACCATAGATATGCTTGAACATCAAGTGGAGACCAGCAGTAGGTGTTTCAAATTTCCATATTTAAAATGTCCAATAATTCTTTTCCCAGGAAACCAAACATTGTGGAAGCATAACCGAATTATACGTGCAGCACAATGTCAACAAACCCACCTTCTGGACCATTCAACTTATGTCATTGACATCGTTTGGATCTCAGTGCACTTTTCAAGCAATTTGCCATATTGTAAATGTACTGCGATGACGGCCATCACTGCATGTTACCCAGAATTCCCCTGCGTGCGAGAAACTACCCTGTAGCACTGGAAATGAGAATTAATCTCCAGTGCAGCCAAGTTTAGTGCTGACAGCTGACGCTTTGAGTGCTTGGAAGTATGTCTCTGTGACGGGAAGGTATCTGGGACCCGTGTGCTCAGACCTGGAAAAAGATGAGCATCATGGGCTATGACGTCCAGGACCTTTGGTCAAAGCTGAATACAGGTTGGGGGGGGGGGGGGGACCCTGGGCTAAAGTCTTGCTGTAGCAACCTGAAAAAAAAGATGGGGCGCCTACAGCATGGAGCCTTTTGCTGCAGCCCAGGGTAGCCTGGGCATATGTGTGATCTAGCCTGAGGTCCATTTAGCCTCTGTACTGTCTTTCCAAACACCTAGTCAGCTCACACTGTACGCACCATCACCACAAGTCTCCTAAACAGCGTGCCTCACCGAAATCAGACGTACGTGGGTATTCATGCGTCGCTCACCACGGACTGCAAACGGCTTCAGCACACAGGCACCGTGACGACCTACCGTGCAGGCAGAGAGGCCCACCGAAGCCGGAGGGGTATAGCAGATTGGCAGTGTAGCGGAATGACCCCTGCACTCCTCTTTCCGCTCATCTGCCTCCCTCCATTCCATCTTTATCCAAATTTATGGTCCCCCAGCCAGCGTGACAGCAGATGAGTAGGGCTATTATCGGAGGGGGCTTACGTCTGGAAGGTGCTGAGAACATCTCCCTGAATCGGGACTCGGGAATGAAAGGAGAAGGGCCACCTATTCAGGACAGAGGATTGGTCGGGCCTCTGTGGGGCAAGCTGTAAGGAGAATGAGGAGAAGAGGAATTAAAGATGGAATTGTGAGTCTAAAAGCCACATTCAATGACATAGCTGAGAGGTTTGGAGTCCAAAAGACAGAAAAAAGCCTTCAGTGTTCATAGGCGATGAGCTCAGACGCCATAGCCTAGCAACGGACACCGGCAGCGAGCCGGAGAGCTGACACCCTCACCTGCGTGATCCCGCCCCAGCAGCTCCTCACGCTTTCTGCTCCTTCAAAAAGGAATGAATCATTAGGTCCCTCTTTTCTATTCGAAAAATGCGATAAAAAATAGACAATTCACACTTCGCCATGTTTGAACACAGCAGGACATTTTTTAAGATCCAAGAGTTCGTCACATCTAGAATGTTCTACATTACTTTACTTAGTTTGAACATAGCAGGACATATAGTTCAAACTTGCACTGATCACTTTAAGTTGCTGCTGCCGTACAATTGTGCAATATTGTGCAATATATATATTTTTTTTTCCTTCTGAGGTTTTATTGGTGTTCATTCTATGTTTACCTAGTTCAGATATTTTTATTCTAGTATTTTATTATTATTTAATCTATTTACTGTTTAGGAGCCACGCTGCACACAGCTAAGAAACTGTGTTTCGTTCTTATCATGTCAAGTGGTTTGAAGGGCAATAAAGCTGATTCTGATCATGATTCAGAAAAGGTTTGAGGCTGGTATCAAGGGTCTTCAACTATTGGAGGCAACTTGTGGCTCGGCCGGTTAGGACTCCGTGATTGGTCCATTGGAGTGATGTCACCACAGGGCCCCTGAGCAGGGCCCTTAACACTCAGTCGCTCCAGTGACTGTCTGATCCTGCTCTCTTAGTTGTCCTTCAATTAGGATAAAAGCTTCTGCTAAAAAGAAGAAAATCTAATAAAAACGAAAGAGTGCGCAGCATCAGGACCACAGCACATGGTCAGTTTTGCAGGCTGTGAGCATCGTTGGGCATCTTGCCTGGGCAACGGCTTCGTGAAAACGCCTCTAGCCCTCATTACTGCCGTTTTCTTGTCAGATCCCCTAATGACACTCTATGGCTGCCAGCTTGGATACGAGGACAATACCCCACCCCCACCCCACTCGGCGTCTGATAACAATTATTCCTTCACAAGTCTGAATGCCACCCAAGATCAGCATGGGCTCCGCAGATGAGGGCGAAGTAAGGACCGCGCAAAAATGCGGCACAAGATGAAACGTGAAGGGAATAGCGGGAAATAAGATTACAGAAGCACTAATATGGTTTCATAAGGATGTATCTTTCACTGCTGAAAGCTCCTTCAACAGATTCATAATCCGAAGAAATTAATCCTATAAGAGGTGGAAAAAATAGCTGCCAGGCTGCCGGTCCAGTTAAGAGTCTCAGAAAACCCAGTGAAAAATAAACCTTAGAGACCAACAGTAGTGAGCTATCATTGGACAAGCTGGTCTACTAAAAGCGTACTCCTGATCTCTCAGCCACGCCCTCTCGGGTGGGATCAGCCTGTAACAAAACACCCCCCTCAGGTTTCACCCGCATTGCACTAGGAAACGTGAGGAACAGCCTCAGTGCAATTCTGCCAACCCAAAACACCGCAGACAGGCCTGGGGATCTGAAGGGGGACCAGGATAAGGCAGATTCCTCTCTGCTTTTAAACCTTCTCCCTTTCAGATTCCATATGAAAGGCGTCTGGCCTGAGGCTTTCTGAATGAGCTTTAAACGCCCCACGATCCTGCAGACAGGTGGCAAACGCAGACAACAAGGGCGGTTTGCTCCCCCAAGGCCTCGAGCACTCGTAAATGTCAAAACAAAGACATGCTTAGGAGGACTATTAATTCTCCATCAGCCCCCCCCTCCCCACCACCTTTCAATGATAGGGCAAGACACCTTGGCAGTTGGAAGGCATGAAAGACTGCCAGAAATCGCACTGGGGTTTGTTACATCCAGCCCCACCCTACTCCGAGAAAAGTCATTGCCGTCAAAGTAAAAGTCTCCTGAAGACAAACATGGCAAAAGACAAGAGGGAATGCTGAAGAGGGAATGCTAAACAATACAATCGGGGGATGCCTTAGCCTCCAGTGATGGCGTACCAGACCTCATTAGGGCCAGTATTTCCCAAAATGTCCGTCACAAACTCAGTAGAAAACCAAAGAGCTGAGGGAATGAACTGAATGGAGAGCAGAGGACCAATGAGCCGAGGGAATGGACTGAATGGAGAGCAGAGGACCAATGAGCCGAGGGAATGGACTGAATGGAGAGCAGAGGACCAATGAGCCGAGGGAATGGACTGAATGGAGAGCAGAGGACCAATGAGCCGAGGGAATGGACTGAATGGAGAGCAGAGGACCAATGAGCCGAGGGAATGGACTGAATGGAGAGCAGAGGACCAATGAGCCGAGGGAATGGACTGAATGGAGAGCAGAGGACCAATGAGCCGAGGGAATGGACTGAATGGAGAGCAGAGGACCAATGAACCGAGGAAATGGACTGAATGGAGAGCAGAGGACCAATGAGCCGAGGGAATGGACTGAATGGAGAGCAGAGGACCAATGAGCCGAGGGAATGGACTGAATGGAGAGCAGAGGACCAATGAGCCGAGGGAATGGACTGAATGGAGAGCAGAGGACCAATGAGCCGAGGGAATGGACTGAATGGAGAGCAGAGGACCAATGAGCCGAGGGAATGGACTGAATGGAGAGCAGAGGACCAATGAGCCGAGGGAATGGACTGAATGGAGAGCAGAGGACAAATGAGCCGAGGGAATGGACTGAATGGAGAGCAGAGGACCAATGAGCCGATGGAATGGACTGAATGGAGAGCAGAGGACAAATGAGCCAAGGGAATGGACTGAATGGAGAGCAGAGGACCAATGAGCTGAGGGCATGGACTGAATGGAGAGCAGAGGACCAATGAGCTGAGGGCATGGACTGAATGCAGGGCACACAGGCAAAGGCCTTGGTAAGCCAGCAAGACATATAAGAGGCTCAGTAAAGGAGAAATATGGAAGGATTTTGGGGTTTTTGCTCTGGAGCAATTCTAGGATTTTTAAGGGGCATAACAGAGGCTATAATTCATTCAAAGGGGTCAACCTTATCAATAGGCAATTATATGTTTTGAATGGGTGAATGACAGGGGAGAGGGCATTTTTGTAGCCAATCAAATGTCAGCGGGAGCTAATACCCCTGTGACCCCTGCCGTATCCGCCCAGGTCTATGTTATTTACATTTATATATAGTACTCTAGGAGGCCTCTATAGATGGTCATAGAAAAATGGCATAAAGCCCTTTGTGACTGTGAGCTTGACACTGAAGAGGCTTTAGCAATACTGACCTGAAGTCAGCCTCACTTAATAACAAGCTGTCTGCATAAAGCACTGCCCTTCATTCCGCTTTTAGCTAACAGTGTAAGGGAGCGTAACTACAGCAATTCCTTTCAACGCAAAACAGCACACATCACCATAAAAGTTCCGACATTAATTGAATTTCACACTCCATTATGTTAATTGAGCCTTAAAACATATATCAGCTTCGATGTAAAGTGATGACAAAATGAGAAGTAATACATTTTCACAAGGGGGAGGGCATATCTGACACGCCCAGATGTATTGTATTATGTTAGAATTCATTTTCCTCCAGGTCTTTAGGTGTAAGCTTCAACGCTCCAAGACTTCATTACATCAATTTAAATTGCATAGTACTGTAGAAAAATGTCCCGGGCTAAATTACTGTTAAAACAATCATTACGATGTTAAGCACGGCTCCCTATAGAGCCCAGAAGCCCGGGGGGGCCATTGCACTTAGATATATAAACACACCCACACATTCTATATTACCCTCATTCTCACGCTGCGTTTTTAATTCCGAACGCACTGCGGCAGCAGTACTGCCTTTCATCTTCGCAATGGGCCGTTTGCTCGTCGTGAGAAAGTTAAGTGGTACAAATCACCAGTTAATAGGTTTCCAAACTGCTCTGGATCTGTGGCAATAACAGAACTCAGAGGGGGGCAATCGGGGTGGGGGGGACAGGTTAAATAAAAAAAATAAGACTTCCAGCACTTCTCAATTTTTCTCGATGTAGCACCCATTTCTGTGCATCAAGCAGCTTTAATTTGCAGACCACTATTTACGTAATTTCACCTCCTTTATTAATTTGATAGTTTAGATTTATTCTTAAAGATACATAGTATGTTTTCAGTATTGTACGCAGTATTGTTCCGGGACCTGAGTCCGCCTCGTTACGCCTCCGCTCGCATATTCCCCTTGCATTCCGCCACCTTCTCATTTATAAATTAAGCACTGAGTACATCGTTTTATTCACATTCAAATCTTTGAGCAATGTGATACAAATTAGCACTTTTACCAGGTGTTTAAAGGAATTTGCAAGCAATGGCATCTGTATGGAGCAGCCAATGGTATAGCTGAAAATTCAGGTCACATTTACCAAGCGAATGTCTAATATTTCCCGAGCATGTATGTTATTATTATTATCTGTCTTCCGGAGCCCCTATAGAGAGCCAGAGCCCTAAAATCTGCCTGGGTATCCATGCCCCCACAATGTCTTTAGGCGTAGCCCTCCAGTGCAGTATCACAGCACTGCATTAGGAGCTGGACGCATCCGGAGAAGACCGGGGGCATTTTAATGCACATTACCAATTGCTTCCAGGCAGCTGATCAGATATGTGCTGTGACGTGAACCGCACGAAGGCGACGTGGAGAGCTCACTCACATACCCACATTTCCCACAGTCTGCATAATCACATTTAGTCCCGTTTAATTAAGCGCCGGGGATTTGTGAGGCAGAGATATGGCGATTAAACTTAAGGGCGGAGGTCTGTGTCGCCAGCAGAGATCAAGCCATTAACGGGGCAAGTTTAAAATGTCATCTTGCAAGTGTGTCTGCCTGGAGGAAGAACTCAACATTCCCACGGCCGATTTAGAGAAAAGTGGATCATATGATGGAATAATGCAAATAAAACAAAATTACAGGCCTATGAATTAAATAGGAACTCTGGCAGTTAAGGGTAACCGACGCGTTTAAGGCGTCCACGATACTGTCTGCATGAATGGTGAGGGCAAACCCACATGTTCCCTATTCAAACAGGCAAGGAACTAGACAGACCAACAATGGACCGCTGAAAGACCCCTAATGGACCCATCCCAGAGGTACATGATTCTGCTCAAAGCTTGGAAAGACAAAATTGTGATTCTCATTTCAGCCTCAATTTAGTTTCTATTTTGTCTGATACGTAAAAGTTGACATAAGTGAGCCAGATTACAGGAGTAATATTTGAGACAAAAAAATGTCTCACCAACTTTCATTCGCATTGATGAGCAACGCTGGAGCCTGAGGAGCCTCACATGTAGAGGTGGGACAGAGACCTGCGTCTTGAGAGTTGCGAGGCCACAAAGTTAATTCCTGTGCCGCCCTGCTGTCCACACACAGCTATACATGATACAACATGTTATATGGGGTCCAAGCACTTCAGCAACTTTGGCCAAATTTGGCTTCGCTTTTGAGGATAAAGAGAAAATACAAACTAAAAAAAGATATACTTTCCTATTATTAAATGCAGTACTACATATAGTAGCTGAAGCAGTACTTGAAGAACCTGAATCAGTAACTGAAATTTTTAAAGCAGGATAGCACAAACGTTTATTTTTGCACAAATCAGAACAAACGAACGGAAGTCATTTTATTATTTTTTTGATAATTGTTTTCTGATTCATGCAAGCATTTGAAACTGGCTGGAATGGTGAATAGACTGGGTTCATAAAGAGAGCTTACTGTTTTCTCCACCATTGATCAAAAAGTTGAGACAATCTGAGGATTATTTAAGAGCCTGATGAGATCTCTTTTGAAACTTAAAGAGAGGCTGATATGAGACTTTCTGAGTCTTTTTGCTGGAGTTAAAGAAAAGAGAGACAGCCGTAGTTTCATTTTGGTTTGACATAGATGTCATAATTGTCCAGAAGCGATAAACGAAACAGTTTTGATATCTCTTTTCCGATTTTCTTTTCTTCTGGAATAATGTACATCTGGTGTTGTCACACTTTTTACAAAGGATGCTAATCTCTAATTGGATAAGCATGACAGTAGCGTTATTGTTGCAGTAAACGGCACACAGAAAATGAACGTGGACCTCAGTTTGAAATGATTTGACAGAATAGAGAGCAGAAATGAGATGTGAGGCGAGGGCGGCTCGCAGGAAGGGAAGCCATCTTGTGACTCGGAGCAGCAAGCTGAAAGCGATACCACTAATTTGCTGCCATGGTTACAGCGGCTATCATTATCAGCTGACCCCACTGCAGTGAACAGAGTGACCGCAGCCGAAGGCAGGATGAATGGGCAACTCTGAGCGATCACCCCTGTTTTTCTGGATTTGAGTTAAAGAGTCTTAACGCAGGTTTTAATTAAAGCATTAGAGAAATAAAATCCTTTGTAAATACGCTCAGAGGGCATAAGGAGACAAGCATTCATCCATCTTCAATAACCGCATATCAAGTGCCGAGCGAGCTTGGAAACGAGGGTGAGGGTCCAATCGCACGCTAAAGGCAATTCACAGGCACCAATCCGCTTAAAGCACGCGGGAGGAAAGCAGAGGAGGTCATGTGGGGAGAACTCCGGAAACTGTGCGCACGGAATGGCAGCCCCGGCCCTGGAGAGAGACCACAGCACTGCGTCCTGTTCAGCCACCGTGCTGTTTCCCGGGACAGTGTGAGCAGCTTCTCCACTGACGTACGCAAGGCCGCAGCCATGGAGTCAACACTGGCGAGGATCAAGGTCGTAACTATTATATATATTGGGGTGGACACTGCGAGCGCATCTGAGTATTGCGAGGGGACGTGTGCCATAAATATGTATTATAATTACAGGCTTGGACATAAGTAATCTGTTCCACAAATCCTTCCATAAGCTAAATTGCACCTAAGACATCTTACGGCAAAAAAAGCATATAAGCCAAAAATATACTAGTAAAACATATTAAGGGCACATGTTGCATTTAGTGCTTTTATTGCTTATAGACAAGACAAGTTTATTATGCATTCATAATGCATAATAAACAGCTATAATATATGTCTGTTTATAAATATTTATAGCCATGTTTACAATGCTTTATTGATGCATTATAATGTGTAATGAATCTGTTCATAGAAAGTGTTACCGTTCAAACTGTTTCCCATGAAATTAAAGACAAACTTAAAGCCTAATGGCACCAGCCATCTATTTTTGGCTTTATGGCAGGTGCCAATTGGATATTCGGAGCTAATGGGGTCCGCTGACATCACCAGCACCAGCACTAGCCCTCAGACACTCAACAAGAACCCAGACATTAGCTGTGCCGGTCCTGTACCCCAAGTTCCCGCATGTGACCCAGATCAGCCTGCAGGGAGATACAGTGCTAGGAGGGACCCAGACACAGTCCACAGACCACAAGCCACAGACCACGGGCCGCAGACCACGGGCCACAGATGACAGGCCGCAGACCACGGGTCGCAGACTACGGGTCACAGACCACAGGCCGTAGACCACGGGCCACTGTAGCAAGCCAGTCATGGATGCTCACCACAAGCCCAACTGTCAACTACCATTTGAGGACACTTAAAATTGGATGCATTACAACTTCTGCCATTTTAATGATTTAAAGGGGATCTCTTTAATAATCACTTACTTTGGAAGTAATGGCAAATGGTCATAATATACGAGAAGCATGATATTAAGCGCTGCTGGAATCACAGCCTAGTCACGGACAGCAAGGTTTTGCACTCTCTGGCCAAGAGCTTGTAGACCGAAGCTAAGCAGGAGACAGACAGACGCTCCCATCTGACCCACCGTCTGCCCCCCCAGCCACAGCCTGACGCACTCTCCGGGCTTATGCAGCACGTATGCTGCACACTTCCATCTTTCAAGGGGGAGGACTGAATCTACACATCAAAGACATGACAGACACACACATGTCAAATTGGTGCATACCGTCAAATAATATATATGCCCAATGCAGTTTGGCCTCAGCTCTTACTCATGTCAGTGGAGGACAGATTATACTTACTGTAGATACTCAGGGAGTGGTGTGTGGTTCAGCGGGTTAGGCTTCTGTGTCTGTGATCAGAAGGTTGTTAGCTCAAATCCCATTCTCAGCAGGATAGCCACAGCTGAGCCTTACAGCAAATTCTTTAACCGCTTCGCTCCCTCCAATGAATAGCTTGACCCTGTGCTATGACCCCAAGCTTTGCTCTCACCTTTATATGTGTATGTATGCCTTAAAGGAGAGTTGGATGGGATGCAGAAAAACACTTTCCAAATGTACTCATACTTCCACAAATGTTAAGTATATCATTATTTCATTCAGAGTACTAAATCACTGCAGTACTGTCCTAAAATGATGCTGCTAGCTTTGAAAGCTACTTTCGGTAGGTGCGACTAGGAATAAACTGCTCAGCGATGCATTATATCCTAAATTACCTAAAGCATCACCAAACTTCTCCATATGTAAGTGTGAAGTTCCAAATCATGTGATCTGAAAGAAATTTCCAAGAAAAGATGTTCTTCTAAAATGTCATTCGCAGAAAGCAGTTCACAATGAAAGCATTATTCACCGCTCTCAATAATTATTCTTTGGGTAAGAGGCGTGAAATACCCTTTTACCCTGTGAATTGTCTGCTCCAGTCACTTCACGGAGAACAGACTGTCATCTAGAGAAATTATATTCGTGTTACCTGAGGAACATCCATAGTTAGACAAATTGGAATTTTTATGAAGTTAGTGAAATATTTGTGCCTACTTTCTTTGCCATTTATTTCTCAAATTAAAAATGCGAGGAGTGGATATACGCCCATCGCACAGACTGACTAATCTGATCTGTGTTCAGAGGTAATATACGGTTACTGTCTGGATGGCAGTGGGTCTGTTGTTAAACTGTACGTGATTAGACAGACAATAAATTTCATGTGAATGGATATTTTACTTACTAAAGCACCTGTTTTGAGCAAAACATTCTTGAATGCTTTTAACAGATGTTTGGAGGTGTATCTATGGCCTAACCCTGAAGATACACTAGCCTGCTGTGGACCAGGGACATATAGGGAATGGTGTGGATCACCCTTTATGGGTCCAGAGTGGCTGTGATCTCTGCTTGATCTCTGTCCCATGCAGCTCAGCACACCCTGGATGTGACACAAAGAGACACACTCAGAGAGGAATTTAGAGTCACAAATTAACCTGACTGCACGTCTTTAGGCTGTGGGAGTAAAGCAGAGTACCTGGATGAAAAAGGGAGAACATGCTAGCTCCACACACTCAGAGATTCAAGCCCGCAACCCTGGAGATGTGAGGCATTGCTGCTACCCTGTTTCTCAGCTTAGAACGGACAGCTGTTTAAAAGCCTTTTCTCCCGGGCAGATTTCACATTGTTCCCAGGTTTTCTCAATTCCCTCAGCTTGCTGTCATGGGATTGGATGGCTACCAGCCCCTTAATAATAGGTGGAAAGGCTAAAAAAAAAACAAACTCATAACACCACCAACCCCCAGCTCTATCCATCATTAAAAGTACCTTATAACACTTTATGCCCCAAGGTTATGGCTCATGATGGGTCATTTTCCTTTAACACCAAGGAGACATCGCAGATAAGCATCCACATGTTTGCCAACCCCTGTTTTAATCGGCAACAGTCAAATCTATGCCAACTCCAGTCCGTCTGAAAGCTAAATATCCCTGATCATTTATCATTCCTTCTTTATTACAAACTGCAGGAAACGCTCTTGTTCTTATTATGGAATCAATCATTCAACCAATCTGGTTTCCATGGTAGCTCCTGGGCAAATACAAATCCATATATGGGCATGAAAATGATACTTGAGGCTTTCAAAGGTGTGCGCGTCTGCCTCAGGTGTGAGATCAAATTATCACAGCGACGCCGCGCTTTTTAGGACAGCCCTGTGCATGTAACAGGTACCTCCCAAATTTCACACCCCTCCCTTCAGGCTTCACAGAAATGGCAGCTTCACTGAAAGACTCCATCTTGTTCTTTCAGGCCTTCACGTCACACCATCATTTAAGCCAGATACAACAAACGTTTGGAAGTCATATGAACATGGGAAGGCAAAAGAACAAACAAGGAAAGCCAAACGAACATGGGAAGTCAAACGAATGAACACGGGAAGCCAAACGAACATGGGAAGTCAAACGAATGAACACGGGAAGCCAAACGAACATGGGAAGCGAAATGAATATGGAAATCCAAAAGGACATGGGAAGCCAAAGGAACAAACATGGGAAGCCAGACGAACATGGGAAGCCAAATGAACGAACATGGGAAGTCAAAACAAATATGGGAAGCAAAACAAATGAATATGGATGGCCAAATGAATATTTAAATCCAAAAGGACATAGAAAGCCAAAAGAACAAACTTGGGAAGGCAAACTAATATGGGAAACCAGAATATCATGGGAAACCAAACGAATGAACACAGGAAACAAATGAACAAACATGGGAAGTCAAACAAACATGAGAATCCACACAAATGAATATGGGAAGTCAAACATATCTTGAGATGCTTTTTTTCTTGGGAGGGGCATCATGCCACCTCCTTTCTTCTGACCTCTCCCATTGCTTCTCTCCCCACCGCATTGCTGGCATGCCCCCACCAGCCTCCAGATACCAGGCTGCTGGGGGTGTCCTAATCATACTCATCCATGGGTGGTCCGTTGGACAGCAGGAACAACAGAAGTTATTTTATTCTACAAATACTTCAAGAATCAGATTGCACCCCAGGTATAAATTAAAGTTATTGCCTTTAAGTTATAAATTATAGTTAGTGCCTATTTGCAATAGTTCTACCCACGTACACAGATCCATATTTTACTGTACCATTAAGTACCCTACTGAAGGTCATAATAACAGAGCCCCTGATAGGATTGGAACAGACAAATTCCATGCCATAAGGCCTTTGCCATTGTACTACAGGCCACCTTACATAGATATTCCTAAATGATAGAACTTTCACAAATCTCTCTTTGTTGAGATGATGTACAGCCTAAGTGGCCAGACACGCTGGGTGGAGGTGGACTCCTAATAAGACTATAAAACACTGCTATACTTTCCTAGGAATATGATGCATGCTGCAGGGTCACTCCCTGCCCAGCAGGAGCTGTAACCCCACTCACCGAACTCCGCCCACCCCAACTCCTTCTTCAGCAGCCTCTGGGCTCCTCTTTCCTCAGCAGGTCCCAAAGGCACACAGCTGCCTGCTCGAACATTCCAGCCCGTTCAGCCTGTGCTGCAGATACTCCATCTGCACCTTCAGCTCTCCAGCGCAGGAGATGGTCCTTACCTATGACGTCGAGGTGGAGGAATTAGACAGCTGCCATAGACCATGGAATCAGAGGACGGGGTAGCCATTCTCCATCTACTGAGCAGAACGGCCGAACACCTGGATATATAAGCAGCCGTCCCTGAGAGGTGCTGAGGATCCCTGCTTACTGTGAAAATGTGGCCCTCAGGAAATTCGTAATAACTGTGATAAACCAGATCAAGGTCACCCATTGTGACAAAGTGTCATTCTACCCTCATAGACACTTTTCATTATAGTGAGTCGTCAGAAGCTGGTATAATGACCAGTCTTATCAGCTATATATGAAATTTGTCTGGCGGCGCTGGGTGAGAGAATCACTGTTAAGTCGAGTGTCCCAGATAATCTCTGGGCCGCCCACCCCCTCGACCCCCAATGATGTGAAACAGCTCCAGTTTGGCCTCGTGCTTCAGCTGCGAAGGATGTGTGTCCTTCCACACATTTGTGGTCACTGTATGAAAAAGATCGCCCCCTTGAGGTATGGGTAAGAAATGCAGTTTAAACTAAAAAAAGGAGGGGGGGATGCATAAACAAAGCACTTACAAGTTTATGTTTTAATGAATCAATTTTAATGCTAATTGGATATGAAGCCATAGAGAGTATCATCCCTCTTCTAAATTATACATCACAAGCCATCTTTGATTTAAACCTCAAAACCTGAATCGCCATCTTATCCGAACGACATCCCCCCTCACCCCAGGCAGTCCTGCTGATTCCCAGACACACACAGCCTCCAACGTAACCACCAAAAATTACCATATCAATTACCGTATCAGTAAGGGCAGCGTGGGGAGAAGAGAGAGATGCAGAGACACCCAGCATGTTGGCCTGAATTTGGGGGCGGGGAGCAGGCAGCGCATCCTCAGATGGAGAAGCAGGTGGAGCGCAGTGGGAAGCACTGTGGTCATTCCAGAGCCGATTCAGCGGGGCTCATGTCCTCCTGTCATACTGCGCTCCAAGGAAACAGAGTAGGCGGGACCCTAACAGACCACACCCTCACTTAGACACACCCCTGGGCTGCAGGTTCTCCACCATTAACCAATGAACAGGCCTATAGCAGGCACAGATTTCAGGGGCGCCCCCACAACATCCATAAATGTGGCTGATCGATCTGCTGGCACTGATCCCCCTCGTTGGAAAGTTTTGTTGTACGTACCAGTCAAAAGTTTTTATGCTGTGTGCTGATTGGCAGATTATTGACTATACATCTTCTCTCTGGCTTTTCTTCGGGGCCCCAGGAACAGCAAACTGCCCCCCTGGTCACTCGTATAAATGTGACTGATCCCTGATGACCATCCCAAGCCCTAGAGATCAGCAATAAAACTCTAGGCTTTTAAAAATGCAAGGAAAAACAGAACTCTTTTACTTATTTCACTTTTAGACCTCTGTAGGAGATAAAGAATACAGATATAAAACTAAGACGCATTTTCCTCATTAATGTCATGAGCTTTTACATACCTCTATGTGAAAGCCAGCAAGATCTTCTGGAAGATGACAACAGGGACAACTGCCCCCCCATGTTATCTTCACTGGATGATGGTCCCTGTTGCAGAATTCCAAAAACCAGAAGAACACAGGAAACCAGAGACAATTCTAGGATTTTTCAAGGTCACAGGCATACAAGGGGCCATATTTCATGCAGAGGGATCAACTTTATTAGCCAATGATATGATTTGAGTGAGTGACAGGTGAGGGGGCACTCAGGGGCCAATCAGCTTTCAGCTGGGAGTGACCCAGCCCTTGCATAAGGCCCTGCAGGAAACCTCTTTTTGGGGAGAGAGGGAAGTGGGTTATTCTTTTGGTGGGGAGCTATAGAGGTACATGTGGTATATGCAGGGACTGATGTTCATGTCTATGTACAAATGAAAGACAAAGACAGAGAGACACAGGTATTCAATCACATTGCCCTGCATCACATTTAACCCCACCTACTTCCTGTTGTCCTGTCGCCCTGACAACTAAGGCAGTCAGTCACCCACAAGCTAACATGTAAACAGACAAAAAAAAAATAATAAGCAGTTCAGGTGGAAGCTTGAAGGTCTTCCAGCTGTGAGGCCACACAGAAACAGCTGGACAGGCACCTGAAATAGGACCAGCAATGTTTGGATCACCGAATGATTCCTCTGGCCTCATCTGCCTGGCTGCTGGCTTCCTCCCGTCTGAATGTTAAAACTAAATGGAGCGATATTCTGGTAGTTTAAGCGATGAATATATTTGAATGAATATATTTGAAGATTGCAGAATTTCGCTTAAAGAAGAAAACAGCTAACTTGATTGAGCAATCAGACCGCTTGAAGAATTAATCAAAACATGAGACAGCTTACTCTCAGATGATTTTTTTCTGCAATGCAATGAGGAAAACAGCTTTTTTTTGGAAACTGTCACACAGCCCAACCCATTCACCTTCACTGGATACGAAAGCTTCTCCCAGAGTCTCAGTAAACAGGATATGGACAGAAGTACGTGGACTTACCTCTCAATCATCGAATCCAGGTGTTTCATTCAGACCCACTGCCACAGGTGTATAACATCAAGCATCTAGCACATATAAGAAAAATCCTTGTGCGTGTTTACTTACAGGCACCTTCCCTTGATTTTCCCTTCATGCAATGTCGCAGCCTGAGCTAAGTGGTCTGTAGGGTGTTGGTTTATAAGGTGTGTCCACTGAATGGAAGTCCATCTGTGGCCACTGGGAGGACTGAAGCTGGACATGCAGTATGCCACTTAAACTGAGTGACCCAAAAGAACATCACGGATTACTGGGGGAAACAAATGGAAGGCAAACTACCGGACAGCAACAGTGAGAAAAGTAACTTTCTTGGAAAGAGGACTTTTTCTAACAAGGTCAACACGAATATCAGGACCTCATTTAAAAAAAGGGATATCTGAGTGCCGCCTGAAGCAACAGGCCTGCAAGTTGGCCAAAGAACAGGTTGTCGTGCGTGATTTTAGACGGCCCTCGAAGCCTTGCCACGTCAGTGGCCAGCTCCTATTTATGAAGCAGAGGTGACTCCATTTCATCACCAGTCACACTCCCCTCGGACCGCGGAGCTACAACACCGACCGGCCGGCCGCTCAGGAAGGGCAAACAGGGGAGAGAAGGTATGAATGTGGAGTAGAGCAGGAAGTCAGGGGCTGGCGCCTCACCTTACGTTTAGAGCCACCTTCCGCTCCTGAAGTGCAAAACCAAAATGACAAGGCCCGCCCACTTATCACATTGGTCAGAATTGTCGTCCCATGAACCAATGGTATTTGACTACAAATCCAGAAACCTGCAGGCCTCAAATTATTTGTCTGATTTCCAGGCTGAAAATACCTCCTCAGATTCATGGTGATCCCTGCACTTGTGCTTTAATTGGCAATGTTTTTCATGAAGGTTCACATGCGAAACTGTGCACTTAAATGCACAGTTAATATTTCAGTGTAAAGCGATCTTACTTTTCTCACTTTTTATCTTCTGAGAAGGACTGCAGAATAATGGGAATTGCCATGAAAGCCAGGAGCAATTTTACAGGACACAGAAGACGCTGTGGGGACCCTTGCAGATAAGCGTCATGGGAGTTAGCCCCAGTCTGCCTCACCCCCTAAAATAGCACTTTAATTCACACATTTATAGACATTATTATCAAAGCAGTGTACGTTTTTTTATTTTTTCAGTTATCAGTGTCATCTTCATTTCCTCAGAAAATAACACACTTCACTGAGCCTGCAGTGTCCTCTGTGACAGCGTAATTATACAAAGGCATTACAGTAAACAGATTCTGATTGATGCATCGATTGCTGAATCGACCAGCCTTAATTTAGAAACACAACACATAGAGGCACCATTTTTGCTTGTGTTTGGATGAAAGTTGGCTAATGATTAAGGGGTAAGTTATTTAAGTCAGGTCTCCCACCCACAGCAGTTTGTTTCCAGGAACTCAGAAAATCAGCACAATAGACCAGCACTGGTTATCAGGTGAGTGGTAATGCTTATTCTCTACTCACTTTCACAACAGATCCCATACAAATAGCAGTTACATGAACTACAGCACTGACCAGACACTGCAAACAGCAGTGACATGAACTACAAACCAGACACTGCAAACAACAGTGACATGAACTACGGAAAAGACACTGCAAACGGCAGTGACATGAACTACAGTACTGATCATACACTGCAAACAGCTGTGGCATGAACTAAAGACAAGACACTGCAAAAAACAGCTATATGAACTACAGTACTGACCAGACACTGCCTGGAGCACTGACATGAACTACGGTACTGACCAGACACTGCAAACAGCAGTGACTTTTACTACAGTACTGACCAGACACTGAAAACAGCAGTGACGTGAAAAACAGTACTGACCAGACACTTCCAGCAGCCCTGACATGAACTACAGTACTGACCAGACACTTCCAGCAGCACTGACATGAACTACAGTACTGACCAGACACTGCAAACCGCACTGACATGATCTACAGAACTGACCAGACACTGCAAACAGCACTGACATGAAAGAAGACCAGAAGAAGAAATATGAGTTATATTAATATCAAACTCAGATCTGGCATCTGCAGGATATCCATCCATCCATTTTCCAAACCGCTTGTCCTACTGGGTCGCACGGGGTCCGGAGCCTATTCCAGAAGCAATGGGCACGAGGCAGGGAACAACCCAGGATGGGGGGCCAGCCCATCGCAGGACACACTCACACACCATTCACTCACACATGCACTCTTAGGGGCAATTTAGCAAGTCTGATTAGCCTCAGCATGTTTTTGGACTGTGGGGGGAAACCGGAGTACCCAGAGAAAACCCCACGACGACATGGGGAGAACATGCAAACCCTGCACACATGTAACCCACGCAGAGACTCGAACCCGGGTCCCAGAGCTGTGAGGCAACAGTGCTAACCACTGCACCACCATGCTGCCTCTAAATTAATTCCAATCAAAACTTAATAAGGTAATCAGGTCTCTGGAGGAATCTTCGTATTTCCACATAGAAGTGACTTGAGCTTCAAACTCAGTGCTGAAGCTTTATGTCACACTGGCATTGGCATTTTAAGCAGGGAAACCCCAAAGTGACTATGGCAAGGAGTGAAATAGGATTATCCAGCGACAAGGTCTTCTGCAGGACTGTTCCTGTTTCACAGGAACGAATACATGGTGAAAGTATACTTCATCTTTCAGCCCCCACAATCAAACAATGCCTTCTTAATTTCTGGCTGCCATGTGCTAGAAGCACGACTAATAAACATTTTGTTGGAGAACATTGGAGGGTAATAATCACGTTCCGGGAGAAACAACAATCACCGGTAAGGAAAAAAATAAAAGGACGAATGCAGCCGCTATTTAATCTCCCAGGTAAATTATGCATCCAAAAAAATCACAAATAATTTCTTGAGCCAGTCTGGGGATTCATTTTGTCAAATGGCAGCAATCAGGGAAGGATGCAGTCAGCTTTTCTTGGAAACAACCACATTAGCGTTCCTGTGAAATTTTATTATAATCTTCTCCGCCATGAATAACAGATGAAACTTGGGCAGATTCGGCTCTGAGCCTTTGTTTACTCTTCTAACGTACAGAAAACACCCATACTTTGTTTAAAAAGCTTTATCTGATCACTCACTGAAGGAGCCCCCACCCCCAAAAAGAATGATGCTTAGGCCTAATATGGAGAAAAACACAGAACCACTGAGAAAATTGGAATGAGGTATAGAAATGAAGTGTAATGCTCTGGGAGTTATTCCTGGGAGTTATTCCGGGGAGTTATTCCTGGGAGTTATTCCTGGGAGTTATTCCTGGGAGTTATTCCTGGGAGTTATTACAGACTAACAATGAGAGGGGTTTTCAGAAGCTCCATGCATATCCTCCATCAAGGATTCTCTACTTCCACAGTAAATGGTCCACCGTAATATTTCCGAAATTGATACCTACAACTTACCCTTCCCTATTCCAGCCCTCCCAGGGCCTTGTCATGCTCCAGCCACCACCATCGCTCCTATAGCTCCCACAGCTGGCTCTGCAGCTCCTGCACCTCCTTCTGTGCATATCAGACAGCACAGCCTGCGGAAGGAGATACCGAACAAGGCATGCTAACACCGTTAGCACCAATCAAAACATTCACTTTTGTCCTTCGGCTTTGAGTTTTACCTAACATTCAAGAAATTTGAATCTGGGAAATGACAAAAGTAATTCGGACCTCAATGTCCCTCCAAATATAGAGGGAACTCTTTACCATCACACATGCCCAGCTTCAGACCACTCGGTTTGCAGAGGGGATGTTCGCATTTCAACTGAGAGACAGGTGGCGCTATTCACTTTCAGCTTCTGCCACTGTCAACGTTGCTCCAGAAGAAGGTGACATTTTCCCCCTCTGAGGCATTTCTCACTCTCTGGAGCCAGGAACAAGGTGCCTGGAGGGTAGCACAGCATAGCAAACCCTCCCGGACACGTATACTCCAGTACAATGGTGACAACACCCACTGTTACCCAACCTGGACACTCTGGGGCGCATTGTGCCGGACGTACCGCAAGCCGGCTGCTCCTAACCATGTCAACGCCAACCTTGGGCGGTTTATCTTATAAATAAAGCCTACAAACGCAGAATCGAGCACTTATTTAAAGATGAAGAGTCCCAGAGCTGGTCACAGCGCAGAGCCAAATCCTGGCCTCGTTCCACAAGGATTCTCACTGCTCAAATTAGGGGCACAGTGGGCCGATGGTCTACAGACAGTAGGGCGTCAGTTCATACCCCGGAAGATGCTTTAAACTTATTTGGAAAAAGTCATGAGGATGTTTTGTTAGTAAGGGCAAATTTTAGATCTGTTCTCAGGTGCAGTCAGGCATCAGTTACGGCTCACGACTGAAGATAATCTCACTCAAACCGAAATCAGTACGAACTTGTGTTATATATTACATTTATTTCCAGGTTATGTTACTCTTAATACCACCGAGAAAAGATGTGACTTGGTTATATTTAGGAACATATTTCGTATTATTTTAACACTGTTTTTATTACATCTTTTAAAGTAATATTATACAAGTCAGGTCTGTAAACTGAAAAGATTTAAGTTAGGACAGGCAATACCAGAGAGACATTAATAAAATGAAAAGAGCAGTCGTGAAATATTCAAAATGCTGGATAAATTGACAAAACATAGATCACTGATATTCAGGTGTTTTTTTTTTAAACATTGCTGAATGTATAATGTTCAATGTGAACTACACAGCGCAATATCTAATTATACAACTGTGTTGCCACCTTTGTTTAATTCACACTCTTTCCATCTCCATTGCATTAATAAGACTGGAAACGTACTTCGCCGTACGGTAAGACCTGTCTTGGTTATGTTTCAACAAGCCGCTGACAGTCTCAGAATTAATAAGCAGATTTGTCAGTTTCAGCAGCAGATTCGCAAAAGCAGCGTGTTTGTCAAGTCCCCCAGCCCCCAGCCCCCAGCCCCCCCTCCCCCCACTGTCACATCTGCCCAGCCCCTGAAGACCTCGCAGCTCCGCACATCCATCTCTCTCCCTTAAAGGACAATAGCAGTGGCTTCACTGCACTCATTTTCACTTTATTCCCCACGATTACTATATTAGGAACCAAATAACACTTGTTTGATTTTCGCAGGTAATCAAATTGGCATTTTAGCATTTAGCATTTCCTGACATTTAGCTTCTGGTCTGTAAGACAATTGGGGCGATTGAGGGTGGGGCTTCTCTTCTTTTACCACATGCTGGGAATGCTGTTGGGGAAAGCTGGAGTGATCCGGCCCGCAGGGGAGGGCGAACCGCACACAGGCCCTGAGGTCTGCTAGGAAGTAGCCGGTGCTGGGGTGTTTGCAGGCACCACTGGGCTCGCCGGAACTGCAGGTCCCCCCCCAAGTCAGGAGATTGGGTATCAATATCGGAATGGTGAGGTCATACGATGGGCGACTGCAGAGGCGTATGGGTAATGTACTGTAGACTTCTCACCATTGGTTCCAGCATCGAAACACGAACATTGGTAAAGTGTGACACTCTTCACATGTAGACATATAGAACAAGTCTTATAAGCCACTGTGAATTAAGGGGATTGCTGGATGGGTTTTCTTCACTCACAAACCACTAAATCAGGGACGAATGTTATCAGCGTTGAAAGACCTCAGAAACGCCTAACTATCAATCTGACCCTCATAACTGAGATTACCCCCCCCCCCCACCCCAAACCTCCACACAAATATGGTGCTTTGGCCTTATAAGAAGGGGGTTTGCACTCGGAGAGACTTCAGACAGCCTAGGCCTTGGGGGCTTGGATGCAACACAGGGGGTACTGGAAGGGCAAGACCAAGTCCCCGCTAAGAGCTCATCTACTTCCAGACAAATCTCTCATTTTGGAATTTAGGAGGACTGTCAGGCCGTGTAGGGACATGCTCCTTTACAGCATATGTACAGTGCAGACACACACACACACACAAAGACAAACAGTTCATATATCCCTACCTTTAAGGAGACTCTCCATTCATTTCTATGGGCATAATCCTAATCCCAACTATGACAACCGTAACCCCCACCCAGCCCTAACCTTAACCACGAGTAACCAAACAAAATATAAGACTTTTGGCATTTTTAGTTCTTTGATTGCTTTCACAAATTAAAAAAAAAATCAGGTTTATTATGGGGACTGGAAAAATGTCCCCGCAAGCTAAAAAGCGCTAGGTTTTACCATGCAGTGGACACACACACACACACACACACATAAAAAAACTGAAAGGTCAAATGGAAAAAAACCGTCCCCCCGTTTTTTAAAGGTCAGTTGCAGACTGATGTTCTCACATGTAAATATAAAGATATTGCCTGATATTCAAGGACGATCAAACGTCAAATCCTGGCCCATACATCTCCCAATAAACCAGTTTAATAAACACAACCGACGTCAGTCGACTAGTCGTTGCACGATTCCGCACCATAAATCAAGCAGATGCCTGCCTACAGCACAGATACACATCAAATGATGTCACTGGACCATTGGAACAGGTGCCGCAAAGACATTCCTCCCAATCACACCGAACTCTCCCTTAAAGTGACTACATGCTCAATTCAGAAAGTGTACATTCTTAATTAGTTAGTTCAAAATGTAGGCAACAAGGGTACAGCTCAAACTAATACATCTTTAACACCTAAATAGACTGTCTTCTTGTACTTCAAATACACGTAAACTTTATGCGTATAATTAAAGCGTTATGTAACACTTTCCATTTGCAAAGCCTCTTTCATTACTTTTTTCCATTCCGTCGGGCCAATGTTCAGAGAGAAGTAGCTTTGGTGTCTGACCTGCAGAGGCTCAGGTACCACAGCTTGTCGATTCTAAAGGAGGTTGATGGCCTAATACATGATGCCACGTACAGCTGGGGAGGTTTCAGCAGAATGGAGGAATCTCTCTGGTACTGCAGGAACATATATTGAAACTGACTTATGCACCCAGTACTGTCTCCGTCATTTTTAAAATTGAATATGCTTTGAAAAGGACAGGCCTTGTAGTGACACGCACAGGGGATGAGGGAGTAGGCAGCTATCAGAGAGCAGAGTGCTCAATGCGGGTTTCCTAATAGCACAAAACCAGCCCGATGCATATTCATGCCAGGGCTGCTCCACTTCGCCCCCTCCTGATGTCCCAGGGAATTACAGCCCGCTGCAGCAGAGAAGGAAACCCTCCATCTCTACAGGTTTTACACAAAGAAAACGATGCGAGCAGCTGACGCTGGGTCTCCTTGGCTGACCGCAGTTCACCTTCCACATGGTTAGGCACGGGTAAATACAACTACATCTTTGAACATTGGTATCAGAATTAAGCTGGGAGACAAAAACACGCAAAATAATCTTGTGACGTGCGTAAAATGCCCAAGGGTCTTCTTAGGCAATCGATAACGGAATAAGCTACGTCGACAGGAACTTAATATATCTGCTCCAGGGTCAAACATTCCCTTTATCAGTCAAACCTGCTCACCAACCAGCTAGCTAGATCACAGCTTGGTTTGGGCCCTCAACTCACAGGTAATCTGGAGGCCCAATCCAACAAGGACGACTTTGCAGCTCAGCAGATTATTGGCTCAAAGTAAACCTCACCTTGGCTCGTGGGTTATGGATTCTACTTTGGGATATGACAAGTCAGCGTGTACATATAAGTGATTTGGCATCTTTCTGGGCAGTGAACAATGAACTGACCTTTCTGAAAATGAAGTGGACATTTCCCCAAACGGATATATGTACTGATTCAAATCCAGGAATGCTGGAGCAGCAGATACCATGAAAGAAAGCTGCAGTTTTAGGGTTAGCTTAAAACCTTTCACTTTTCTGCCTGCAAGGGTTTTTTTTATATATATACATATAAAAAAATAAACAAAATCTTATCATAAATTTGCATAAACCAGAACAGACTACGCATAAACTTATTATACAAATTGCATTTTTAAAAAAGCCAGGTTTAGGTCAGGCCATAACAGAAGCCTCCGGGGTACAGCAATTTATTCCCGTTTCCCATTTTGGGGAGGGGGGGGCAGAGCCCAACTGGCATACGATGTACAAAAGGTCAAGGCAATTACTGCGTATCGCGGCCAATGCTCGGCAGAGGCGAGGGAAGACAGCGGGCGGGGCTGCATGCCGCTACAGGGGGCAGGTTGTCATGCGGGGTGGCAGATAGAGAGCGCTGGCTGCGTTTCCGCGGCAATCGGCATCCTCTGGCTTTAATGAACTTTCGGCAGCACAGCTGGGACAGACTGCTGCGTAGAAATGGCGCTTCTGAACGTCAGATAACCGACAAGGACAGAGAGGCGATAGAAAAATAGCAGGATTAACCGTAACGCAGGCGCCAGAACTAACACAATGACTGCCGTCCCGAGCACAGCGTGCTCAATTAGCCAAATACTGCATTCGATTACCTACATCTATTTTTTAGCATTCAGGTTGTCGGCCACCAATATCATAATTGAATGTTTACCTCACATCTCATATCTAGCCACTTTGTGTTTATATTAGCATTAATTTAGTCTATAACAGGGATTATCCAAAATAAGACTTACGCAGAACCATTTACAATTCTGACAATTACAAATCAAAGACATATTATTCTTCTGATAAACACTGGCACCCAATTTCCATATTGTAATGAGGTTCATGAAAAAGCTGTTTATTATCTACCTTATTCACCTAGAAAGAATACAATAGAATCCTACAGACTAACTGTTGGTGTTACAATGACCCCTAGCGGACCAACGTGGCATTAAAGGTCCTTCTTCGGATCCTTGAAAGCGGCTTCAATAGCTGATCCTGGTGGAGAGCAGAGTAGCGCTTTTTCATTATGCTGAGCGCACCTAAACGAATCTCACGCGGATATAATACAACAAATCTTAATTATTTGAATCATTTTTTCAGTAGCATCGTATACCTGAAATTTACTTAATACCCAATTCTAACAAAATACTGGTAATTATTTTTGTAGTTTAACCAGAATAACATCAGTATTTTATCAGCATACCCTTAATTATTTTAGTTAAAATCACAGACTACAAATGAATAAATGACCTAACATCAATGCTACAGATTTCTGGTCAAGTTTTACAGAGCACTTTAAGTTTGGCTGACCAGTAGTGGATTCCTAATGACAAATCGATACAAATTAGCGGACATGGAGAGTTACTGTAGGTCTGGCAAGGGCACTTTGTTTAAACACGGTGTACTTTACTTGGTGCTGTTTATTTCAGGCACCAGCTTGATGTCAGCATAAACAGCTCATTAGTAAAGCACCTAGCCGGAACAGGGAGATATCTTCTACAGTCACCGCTGGAACAAAAGACGGGGAGCGATGATTCAGGGGCATTAATGCTGACGCAAGGACTTTAAAGGTGTAGTCATTGAAATATACAGCCCACA
This sequence comes from Brienomyrus brachyistius, assembly GCF_023856365.1. NCBI lineage: Eukaryota > Metazoa > Chordata > Actinopteri > Osteoglossiformes > Mormyridae > Brienomyrus > Brienomyrus brachyistius. The sequence continues at coordinate 14,149,986 of NC_064552.1, forward strand.
CCAAAGAAGCAGATTTTGGTGACATTACACATAATGCATTCAGTAAAAGGGCAAAGTGACCGAAACCATAAAAGACATTTTTGTAAATATACTACAATGTAAATATGCTACAATGGAATTATGCTACAATGGAAATATGCTACGATGTACAATGGCCAGTAGGAATTTAGCTATTAGACCGGTCTTCTTAGAAGGATCTCTGTCTGTAGCAGGAATGCGCCTTAAGGCTTAGCTTGTCCTGTCATTACACCCCAACCTTTACATCTCCCGCCGAGGTGCTCTGAGACAGACCCTTCAGAATAAAGTCGTCAGTCCAACGTCAACATTGGGTTGACACCAAAATGAGAGTCAAGTGTTTTTTACGTTAAGATGCCTCCGAAGTCCATTCCATCGTTCTTCCTTTGGTTTCCCCCGTTATGAAATAGAACCTCAGCGTTTGCCAGTTTTGCACTTGTATTAAATGCTACACACTGCATTTAGCCAAAAGCAGTATTGGAACCAAAGAAATCCTAATAGTATAATTGCTATACCTTGTCACAAAGTCCATACATTTTTAATGCTATTAACGAATTACACTCCACCCCATTTTTTCCTGGCATGTAACCTTGTCAGTGTCCATGAATATGCAAACATAAGTGCTGGAGGATGTCAGCTTTTCAAAAGCCCCTCCCCCACCCCAGTTTGAAGGGCATCCTACTCCAGCCCAGACCCCCACCCCCCCCAAAAAAAAAATGTGACAGCTTTAAAATGGAGTCCATCTTAAAGGAGAGACTCTGTTGTGAGGATCCACTTCTTCTTCCCATAATACTCCTTGAATTTCAACTCCTTGCTCGTGAAGATCGGTGATCTTTGAGGCCGATCAGCCCTGTCCGCTTTGGTGTAGATCCACTGGCCGATTCAGGAGACTCAGAGAGGGAAATGTTTACCCCGAGGTCTAGTTAAATCATTCACACACAGGTAGTGTCCCATTTCCTGACCTACGCTTATCTCCAGGGCATAATCTGTTTTATGATGGATGAACATACAGCATGATATATCTAAGTGTTGATGGGAGGTTGGTTCTCGCTCAGCTTATCTCCAAAACCAGACTCCTCCCACGACCCAAAGACATGCAGTTCGGGAGGATCTGTCACTCCGACTTATCCTTGTTTAGCTGCCTGGGTGAAAATGTCCTGGAGGCAGATCAATATCAATTTGGGTGAATAAGCACTTATCAAACGGAGGGATGGGTGAATTGATGGCTTAGTTAGAGGAAAAGGCTAACATGAACATCTATCTTCTCACTATGAGCTACTATGACCTGGGGAATATTGGCGAGGTTTAGAGAAAAGCAGCCTATCTTCTGTCCTCCAAAGCAAGAACATCAACACGACCTGATCCTCCATGGACTGAGCCCGGTTTATATATTTCCTGGAAGCGCAAATGTCAGGCTTTGCCTTCTTTATACAGCCAGATGTTTCTCTGATATTTCCAGTGACGCACTCAGAAAGAGCCAGGCTGTAGAGCACTGAACTAACACACAGAAGAAAACACTTTGGAGATGAGGAGGTCGATGATCTGAAACAGTCTACGCACAAACGAAGTCACATTTGTGTGACGGATGTTGATGTTAAAGACATGAGTCTTGAACTTGTGAGAGGTTCTGCTTCTTTATTAACGATGCTACAGCACTGGGGAGCACTTTCGGATGAAATTTCCAAAGAATAGAAGAACGCTCCCTCTCTTGTACACACTTGCTATAGAAGATTTTCTTGTCTCCTCCGAATGGTTCCTTCTCCAAACCTCGGCGTAGCTGTTTCGCTTAATGTCTATTGGCTAACCACACATCATGGTGTCATTCCTCGTGAGTGATGGTACCATTTCCATGTTCTCTTGACCTTACTCCTTCTACGAATGTTGCCTGGAACCTCCTTGCACTTGCAGTTAAGATAAAACATGCGTGTTATTGCATGTCATAAATCGCAGGTTACGACAGAGCATATATTTCCTTTACAACAACATAACGATATTCTCAATCTTCTTTAAACTATTTGTTCCTCACCCTTCAGAGGAATCAGCACCTTTATAATGTACCAGTTCCTAATATCCTTTACTGCAGTTCATTTAAAATGCATATTTATTTTAGTTTTAATACTTAAGCTACATTTAATTCATTCTTTACTCCCACACAAAATAACAAGGAATTATTAATGTTGCCTTGTCTGTTCAATAAATATAATGGGTAATGCTTGACATTTACTGCACTTTCATAATGCAATCATAGAACATTCATAAACAGAATGTAAGTATATCTTAACACTGTAACATACCAGCTTTAACATACTATACATTATATAATTTTATATAACATTATATGATAACAAACCTTATAATTGTATAATCATAGGTATGAAGGCGCTCAGAATGTTGAATAAATAATGAATGCATTATGAAGGTGCAGTTAATGTAAAGTTTTACTATTTAATGTCATTACACTCCTTCTGCAGGAGGTCAGATTGCCACTGCAGTACTGCTTGATTACTTCTGTCATCCTATTAACGGTACTCAGACGAAGCAGCCACGAGACGCTGCAGCCGTTGGTTTGACATACTCGCATCGCAAAGTGCACGATGCCTCTTAGCCTCCCTCACTGCGGCAACTGCGACGCTGCAGAAGGAGCTGCGATGTCACCGCAGACTAGTCTTTAGGGAAGCGGCGAACCGAGACGAGTCAGCGTGTCAGCGTGTCAGACCCGTACCGTACGCCCGCTCCAGAATCAGCGAAGGTGTCACGGGGAAAAGGGGCTCCATTTCTGGAAGGTTCTAAGCCTTCAAAGTTCTAAGCCTGTAAACTTGTCGTAAGGCTCGATTACTTTCTGTTCAAGGCTATGCTGGTTCAGCAAAACCGACTCAATCTCAGCAGTGATCGCAGAACTTAATTTGCATGCAGTCAAGTTTTAAACATTTTACATATTTGCCATAAACATACTATATCTAGTCAACACAGACATATATATCAAACTCCAGTAAACACTGTTATGAACTTCCTTTACTTAAGTTTATTTTTTTGTACTAATGACCTAATTTCAACTCTGTTCTCAGTGTTGCAGTAAAATGTTTAATTAAAGGAATTATTTTTGTCAATGGTATACTCAGGGAACACTAAGGACTTATTACAGAAACAGAAGAGACAGAAGGATCAAAGCCAATATCTGTATTCAAGGACAGATGGGGATATAACCACATAAAACACACTTTAAAAAGCCATCATGTATCCAAATGTTGTCCTGGCACCAGTGATTTGTAGGAGAAGTAGAGCGTGTGATCTTCCAGGCTCAGTGAAGGTTGGGTCTGGCCCTGACGACCTTCACTTCTCACCTTGGCCTTGGTGTGAGCTCATGGGAGTTTTACTTACTCAAATATGTTCTGAGGGCAGAAGAAAAAATGATCGGCTCTGAGAGATAGCCAATCAGATTGTAGAAGTGGTGGGTTCAAGCATCTAGAGGAGGTAGGACGAAGACATCTGATTGGTTAATCCAGCCTCCTAGAGTTGCTTGGAGCATCCGAATAAAGCTCAACCCTAAATTAGAGAGGTCATTTCTAGGGAAGTCTGGGGGGTCTGTTGTTGCTCTTTGTCCAGGGCTCATTCAGAAGGGTAGGCGTGAACCTCTTTGGAATCTCGTCCTTGCAAGAGGAGCCACCTGCTAAAACAGGGATCAACCGCTCATACAAACAGGCTTAAACATAAAATCACAGACTTCATAGTGCTCACATACAACCCCAAAACCAAAGTACGATTACAACTACAATTACAAAAAACAATAGAGTTTTGCACAGATTAGCAGGGGAACGTTATTCCGTATGTTTCACTTTACAAACCAGCACTGACAAACACAAAAGCAAAAGCTTGCAGACCTCAATAGATCCAAGGCTTCTGAATGTCCACAGTCTATAATGTTTCCACTGTAGTTAATCAAATAACAAATAAAGATAAAACCTAATCTGTCATCCACATAGGCTTTATGGATTGTGGTACAAAAGGATGCATTTGTATATGCATGTAAGTGGTTAAGAGTTTAGGTAATTACTACATCAGATGGAGAGACCTGCACAAAGCAATTAGGGAACAATGATGTACAGTGTTGCCCACTTGTCATTCCATGTCCTTATCCACTCTGCCACCTGCTGGCTGTCTGCTGAGCTGCCTTTGACTTCCTGTGGAGTTGGCATCATTATTTACCGCTTAATGGGTCACACGGAGCAGGACGTGATCCGTCACAACCTGCAACTGGAGATCTGCAGGGAGGCGACTGCCATCCATGGCAACGAATGAATGAAATCTCCATCCATCTTCCTTAAGGACGACCAAAATTACAGAGGTCAGGCAGAGAGCGTAGCTTAGGATAACATTCACTGCAAAACTACCTGAAATGCCATTTTTATCCAATAAAATCACGCTAACGTGAAGGCCAAAGGCGCTGTACTTATCCAAAAAAAAAAACAAAAATGAAAATTCAAAACAACAGCATAATATTCCGATGTTTAAAAATGGATATAAGGATTAAACTTGTAAAAATGGCCTTTTTCATTTGAGGCGTGACATGAAGCTAAGGCCATTATCGAAATTTATATGCAAGGCAATCATTCCTTAAGAGCCAAAGTCTTCTGTTCCCATGAATGTTTAATCTCGACGCACTTAAACACAGACTGCAGAGTGTGGTGATGTCACAGCTAAAGAGCGCCTCCCGCAGGACCTTGGACACATCTCATGGATTTATGACCCCCTGAGGAGACCGACGTCTTGAGGTCTGTTCTCCAGGACAGCAGGCAGCCAGGGTTCCGGTTACCCCACCTGCTGTGAGGCCCCCACCCCCCCGAGCACACCGACCCGTAACGTCATGTGAGAACAGCGAGCCTCAATGCAGGGGGACGGACGGACGCTCAGGCCATACGTCCTCCATCTGTTACCGTAGAGATGAGAGGAAACGGCGGTGACCTCGTGTTACTCTGGCAGAGGAAGGAAACCACTGACGGACCATTGTGAAGCCCGGGGGAGACGGAGTCGCACGTCGGCATCTCAGTATCTATATCTGCCTCCCTCTTTCGCAGAAAATACACACGGCCAAAAAAATAAGACATCAAAACAAGCTTTAGGAAATATCCCCTGTTTTGGGTGACGCACTATATCACTACCACCTTAGACTGCTTTGGAAACAATCCAGGTCCATTCTTAAAGGTCCAGGACTTATTTGAATCAAAAGTTTCACAAAATTAAAATCCTGAAACTGATAAATTGTATTAATTTTGCTCGTTCTCAGCATTAATTTTGTTGATGAAAACTATGACAAAGAGTTGTATGTTCTGGCGTTTTATATTGTAATATTAATGAAGATGTAACATATGTATATATATGTAAGATATGTTGGATATGTTTGCAATATTGTTAGGGACTAAATTTTGTTTTTATTTATATTTTATTTAATGATAAAGCTAATATAAATCCATTTTAGAATTAATGCAGTGTTTCATGTTATAATCTTTTTAAGTCTTTCCAGTTAAATCCATATTCTTAAAAACTGCATGTTTAATCTTAATGCCTTGAAAATCTTATCTGCCAAAGAGGGTCTGGCAGAAAAAGTTTGAGAAGCACTGGATTAGGGAATATTAAGACGCACTCACTGCATGTTGGAGGTTGCTGATCAAAGTTTCAAAAATGCTAAAAATACAACAGAATTATATTCATGTTATACAATAAATTAGCTGATAAATTTATGAGAAAATCTGCTTATTTTGTTATCTGGATTCAGCTAAAAACAGCACAACACACAAAGCTTTTTCATGGCGAAGACAGGAAATGAAGGCTGTGTTTATTAGAAACAGAACTTCTGCTCGTAGAGATAAATCTTCACCTTTGGTGGAACTCCTGCTTCCTGAGCAGACGACTGAATGCCACACAACCCCACTGCACCCCCAGCCAGCCCCCCTAGCCCACCCAGACACACATGAGAGATGTGTAGGACCAGGGCTGTATCTTAAAATTCTGCATCCCTAGACAGAATCTCACCTTGGGACTCCCTGCTCTTTTTTACATATAATTTTATGTATTCAAATGCCCCTGTAAATTGTTGCCCTTAACCCCCCCCCCCCCCCCCCCAAATCTACCAGGGGGGTCCCCACGATAAAATTTGCTGATCACAAACCCACTGGCCCACCAGGACAGTTTCCGGCCAATCCGGGCCTGAGCATTTCCAGTCACACACACACTGTATCCACTGCAATCCGCAAATATCAGTGGTGAAGTGTTAAAATAAATAATTGAGAAGTATTTATGTAAATAATCAGGAAAGTAGCCCAGTTTTTTTGCAGGGACATTTTGACACTTGATCACCAGAATCAACTGAACCTCTCATTCAGGGTCCATCCCCGACCAGGAGAAGCTATTAGAAGATGGATGAATGGATGGATGGAGAGATGGACAAAAGGATGGATGAATATTACCTGACTCACGTGGTCTACATTTTCCCTCCCATTCAGTAGGATTTATTTTAAAGATTTACACTCAGTAACAAGAAAAGTTAAGCACCGAGACGGAGTGGTGGAAATTAAATGAATCTGCATGTGGTGAAAGGTCATGTGATTGTATAGCAATGATTATAATATCAGATCAAATGGACAACACAGTATGGGCACACTGCTGGTCCCATGTCAGTAGGGTGTGGCATCCCCCTGGGTCTGAATACATTCAGCAGTACGTGTCCTCATGCCAGGAAATTGCTTGATACAATCACCCCGCCTTATGCAATTCCACAATGTGACCCCTATCAAACTCCATCAAATTCTGCTAATGCCGTCTAATGCATCTGTGAGGCATCCTCTGAGTCTGGTGACTGGAGGTGCCAGGTCCTCACAAATCAACTCATTCACATACCCATCACTGGTCTGCACATGTACCAAACTGCATCCAAATCAGACCATCACTCTCTGGACGCTTAACGTTTCGTTTTTTTTCTCAGTCAGTGTGTGTTAATACAGTCGTGGCCAAAAGTTTTGAGAATAACACAAGTATTGGTTTTCACGAAGTTTGCTGCTTCAGTGTGTGTAGATCCTTTTGTCAGATGTTTCTATGATATACCGAAGTATAATTACAAGCATTTCATAAGTGTCAAAGGCTTTTATTGACAATTACATTAGGTTTATGCAAAGAGTCAATATTTGCAGTGTTGGCCGTTCTTTTTCAAGACCTCTGCAATTCGCCCTGCCTGCTGTCAATCAACTTCTGGGCCAAATCCTGACTGGTGACAGCCCAGTCTTGCATAATCAATGCTTGCAGTTTGTCAGAATTTGTGGGGTTTTGTTTGTTCACCCGCCTCTCGAGGATTGACAACAAGTTCTCAATGGGATTAAGGTCTGGGGAGTTTCCCCAAGCAACTTTTGCCTTATGGCACGGTGCTCCATCATGCTGGATAAACCATTGCTCCTCACCAAACTCTTCTTGGATGGTTGGGAGAAGCTGCTCTCGGAGGATGTTTAGGTACCATTCTTTATTCATGGCATATCACAGGACTGAATGCAGCACTCACCTTTTCTTCTCTGGACAATCTACTTTCCATATGCCCCAAACAAGGGAATTCATCAAAGAAAATGACTTTACCCCAGTCCTCAGCAGTCCAATCTGTTTTTGCAGAACATCAGACTGTCCCTGATGTTTTTCTTGGAGAGAAGTGGCTGCTTGACACCAGGCCATCCTCCAAAAGTCCTCTCCTCACTGTGCATGCAGATGCACTCACACCTGCCTGCTGTCATTCCTGAGCAAGCTCTGCACTGGTGGTGCCCCGATCCCGCAGCTAGGAGACGATCCTAGGACTTGCTGGACTTCCTTGGGCGCCCTGAAGCCTTCTTCACAACAGCTGAGTCTCTCTCCTTGAAGTTCTTGATGATCCAATAAATGGTTCATTTAGGTGCAATCTTACTAACAGCAATATCCTTGCCTGTGAAGCCCTTTTTGTGCAACGCAGTGATGACTGCATGTGTTTCCTTGCAGGTAACCATGGTTAACGGAGGAAGAACAATGATTTCAAGCACCACCCTCCTTTTAAAGCATCCAGTCTGCTATTCTAACTCGATCAGCATGACAGAGTGATTTCCAGCCTTGTCCTCGTCAACATTCTTACCTGTGTTTATGGGAGAATCACTAAAATGATGTCAGCGGGCCATTTTGTGGCAGAGCTGAAATTCAGTGGAAATTGTTTTTTTGAGATTAACTTCATTTTCATGGCAAAGAGGGATTTTGCAATTAATTGCAACTGGTCTGATCACGCTTCATAAGATTCTGGAGTGTATGCAGACTGCCATCATAAAAACTAAGGCAGCAGACTTTGTGAAAATTAATATTTGTGTCATTCTCAAACTTTTGGCCACAGCTGTATGTTAATTTGCTCCAAACAACATTTCACTGTATTTGTATGGTGACAATAAAGGTATCATCTTCTTGCAATTGTTTTAAAAATTATAACCGCTGTTGTTGAGATTTGAACAAAAAACTCAAATCTTAAAAAATACGTTTATTTTTGGCATCTCAAAAATTGACATTGAAATTACGGCTTGAATTCTGGAAATTTAACACGGGACTCAAAAATCAAAGCAAATAAAAAATAAGACCTCACATCTGCCCGTTACAAGTCAAACGGCAAGTGCTCGTTTTCACCACGTGGGGGGGACGTTGTGCAAATATTTGCCTTCAACTATTTGCTGAACAACAAAGAGAAGGCATTGCAGTAAGAAGGATCATTGTAAAATGGTTGTGCTGCAGTTAGAGACCTGGATGTGCGATCAATACGTCACAGATCCAAGGTAATCCACACTGCAGGAGAAGAAAGCTGCTGAGCCCTGGGCAAAGAATCCACCAATGAGGAACAGGTTACAGTACCAGTGATCAAGCTTTTATCTGAAGGGTAATAAAAGGAATGGGAGGGGAAGAAAAGTCTAAAGCAGTCTTTCCCAATCCAATCCTCGGGGACCCACAGACAGTCCACGTTTTTGCTCCCTCATAGCTCCCTGCTAGATGGTGCACATTTTTGCTTCCTGCCGGAAGCTGGGAGGGAGCAAAAACGGATTGGGAAACACTGGTCTAAAGAAATGAAAAATGAGCAGGTACTCCTGCATGACACTGCACCTCCACCCCAACTCAATGGAACAGTGCAAGATGTCATCGGCAGCCAATGAAAAGATGGTGTTGTTCATTCTCAGTGTTAGGGGAGGACCTGTAGTGGAGGCATCAGCTGTCCTCTGCTTTGCTTATGCATTGGCTTAAAGTTTGGGGGACTTCCTGGATGCTTAGTGTCCACCGAATTAGGACAATATGGAACTTTCAAAGCTTAAACCGGTCACCAGTGTTTGAACACACCTACCCACACAAAGGTTTATTTGTACTATTCTCTACATTTTTAAATAATTATAAAGATATCTAAACTATTAAATAACGTATATGGATTATGCATGCACCGAAAAACTATTAAACAAAAAAAAAAAATTCTTGGGGGGCAGCTCTGTGGGCAAAGTCATCCCACCACTGGGCCCTTGAGCGAGGCCCTTAACCCCAATTGCTTCAGGGGCTGGCTGATCCTACTGTAGATCCTCCTCTACACCAGTTCCATGAGGTGGCCTCCTGAGATGCTTTTCCAGCTGTCCTGAAGAAGGTCCCACATATGTTGAGCACCCATTGGCTGCTTGTCCTTCACTCTCTGGTCAAACTCCTCTAAAACCATTTCTACTGTGTTTAGGTCAGGAGGCCAGGTCATGGCATGAGACACTCTAAATCTTTTCTTCGTAAGCAGCTTGCCATGTCCAAACTTTTGATTGGTACTACTCACATTGCTCACTTAGCAAAGTCTCTTACAGCAAAGCACATGGATAGATGGCAAAAACACACTATATTCTTTACTACTGACATAAGCACGATGCCAAAGATATTCGAGTAACTTAACTCCAGCTGTTTCTTATCATGGAAGTAAACTGTCAGTTTGTCATGCAGATATCGAGGTCTCAAGCCTTGTGTCATGTGACAGGCCCTTAAACTGGGATGTTCACTCTAGCCAAGACCATAATGTACCTAAATAATGGGGTTGTGGAGATGAGACCAATAGCTGACATGGTCCAGCTACTCGTGCAGCGACGCCTGCATAGAAGAGTCATTTTGGTACCATATTCTTCTAGGGCTCCTTCAAGGCTTCTGCTGCTTGCATTATGGAAGCCTGGTGGTGAGCGATCTCACACAATGGAAAAACCGGGTAGAGAACAAATAAGCACACAGAAATACCCGAGCAACCAGCTCGAGTGGTTATCTTCCAGGAATCCATTATGATCAAGAGCAATGAAGCGTGGGGGATGTTCTGCCCAATTGGATGACATCTGGTGCGAGGACATCGGCGGAATTCCCCGGATCAAATTTGCTCATTTGTGCACCAGCTGAAGCTGTTTTGTTTGAAGTATCATATTGTTTCCACAATTAATACTCCCAGGGTCTAGTTTGTAGTGATTTGATACAGGGATTCGTGGCTTTGAGAAGCAGGTAAATACAATGCAGGCTTGTTTCCCCGGGAACAACAGAGGAAAGTGGAAAATTCTCAAAAACAACAAAATCTGGCATAAAATCTATAATATGATATGAATATGGCGGAAATCAAATGAGAGTTATTAACATAACCTTTCCATAGAAGGTTATTTGTGAATTTACCATCCATCTATCTAACAATCATTTATCTGGTGCAAGGTTGTGAGGGTCTGGGGCGAGTCCCAGGTGCCATAGCGTACAAGGCTGGGGAGCACCCTGGATGGGACGCCAGTTGGTCACAGTTTATATGCACACAAATCACAAACTATGGACAATTTAGAGATGCCAGTTCACCAAGATGCCTGCCTTTGGACTGAGAAGGGACACCCACACAACGCAGAGTGAATAGGGGAACTTTTGACAAGGTTTCAACATTAGATTATCCAAGCAATGAATGTACAGGTTTTTTCAGTTCTTGCCAGTATATCCTGCAAATAATTAACTATTGATGTTATCATGTTCCTCTGGAATTCACCATATTCCATTTTTAGAAACTGAGGTAAAAATCTCAGGAACCTCTATAACACTTATTTAATTGGCATTTCAAGCCATACAAGTAGAACACAACACCACACTGCAGCAAAAAAGGTTTCAGGCTGATATATTCACACTTATATTATGCAATGCAATTCCATAACGACCAAAAAATCCCGATGTTGAAAGTGAAATTCTTAGAATATGGTTGAGATATGAAAAAAAATCCTCATATTGTCAGGGTCAGCATCCGTCTGTCTTTGTCTTTCGTGTCTTCTCCCCGTTTGGCCAGCAGGTGTCGCTAGCCATCCTGTCCTCCCCGTTATCAGTCTTAGTGTTTCCTCTGCTCTTTGTTGACTGCGTAGCTCAGTGAGCTGAGCATACAGGGACCCATAAATCCTGCCATCGTATGTTCTAAGCCTGCCTCCTCTCTTTTTGATATTTTGTAGATTTTTGTTCCCTAGTGTTTCGTTCGTGTCCGTTTTTCTAGTATCTGTTTTTTGTGATTTGTATTCAGTTTTGGATTTTGCTTTTGTGCCCGTGATTCTGTGTTTTTACCTGTCTTTTATTCCCCAGTGTTAGATTCGGTTTCCCTGTTTCTGTTAGTTTCTTAGGTTCCGTGTTTGATCCCCTAGTTCCTTGATTTAATTATTTTCACCTGTTGCCTGTTTTCTTGTACCAGTCCTTGTGTCCTGCCCCCTTCATAATTGTTTAATTAGTATCTCATTCCTCCTGTGTCGTTATCTGGTTCAGTTGTGTATTTAGGTTCCTTTATTACTTCAGTTCCTGAGTAGGTAATTGTATGTAGTGGAGTATTTCAATTGTATTGGGAATGTTCCCATGTGTAGTTTAATTTTTGTACTTTGTTCCCTGCCTGCCTGCTCATTACTGCCCTGAACGTTTTGTAGTTAGTCTTCGTTTGTCCTATTTTGCTTTTTGATCCCTGTTTTGTTTTGTAGTGTTTTCTGTGTTGTTAATAAACCCCCATGTTCCCTGAGATGCCAGTGGTTGGTCCACCTTCTTCCCACCATGCACCAGAACCACCTGATTCCTTGACACATATATATTTTAAGTATGTGTAATAAAATATTTAGTGCTCTGTTGGGTGTGTTTATTTTTTTGTCAATTTTTTTTTTGTATGACACTTGGACAGTGCTGGAGCATCCAGTCACATCTGTGGCCACATACAAACTAAATTCTGCAAAGTCATGCGGGGGCTGCATTGCACACTGAGTCACCACATCACTGTTTATCTAATGCAGTCACGCAAGTTCAAAGTCTGTCTTAACTGTCATTTTTACAATAAGCACGACTGTTGTAAAACGTTCTGCTATTTTGTTTAGTCTGTTCATTAAGCTCTTATCAAAACAAGTTAATTAATCTCTTATTTTTGTGTTAATTTATATTTATATATTTTACAGCTCTTGAAAAACAGACTACAGCACACTTTTTTGATTCACTCATTTCTCAATTTATGGATGGATGAATTATGAATTATTTTATATAGATATATTTGCAAACTGCAGTCTGGTTCTCTTTAACGAAAAGCTTCTTCCTTGCTTTATGGAACTTCAGTCCTGCTTCTAGAAGTCTGATACGAACTGTCGTAGTGGTGCACTTCACACCTGCACTTAATGTTTCCCATTCCTTTTCAGGGTCAGTTGGTGTCATCCTCCGATTCATGAGAAACTGTCGGATAAGTTAATGGTCATCTCTGGTGTTAAAAACTCTCCCGCCTTCTACCTGATTGGTTTTGGTCACTTCCAGTGTCTCCTGCTTCACATTGTTCTTGTGTACTGCTGTCTTAGAAACGTTCAGCCTAAGAGCAACCTTCTGCTCAGTGAAGTCTTCTGCCAGCAGAACCAAGTTTAAACCAGGCATCCCATCCAGGATGTACCTCAGCCTATGCTGCCTGAGATTCACTCCAAGGCTCCTGTAAACCTAACCAGGATAACTGGTTAAAAGATGAGTGGATGCATATGTGGATGGACAAATTTTTCTTTTTTTGGTTTTCCCAAAAGTAATACAACAAAACTCACCTACACTCACACATTTCCCTCAGTATGACTCACATATTACAAGAACTGTATTTATAATAATCTATTTACCCAGTCAGTTGAAACATGACGATGCTGTGGTTAGGCCTAACACACTGGCCCTTATGTGAACCGTGCCACCCTAATAAACTCGTAAGTGAAAGGCTCGTTTAATGGTTAAGGGCACGGAATCATTCTGGAATGTTCTAATAATCTGAAGACGCCTCCGCAGTTTTACTATGGAGGGAGCAGTTAGGCCCAACTGCGACAGTACAGTTTTATGGGTCTAAACAGATAAAACTGTAAGTTACAGAAAAAAATCAGAGACAAAGAAGAATAGCATTGAAATGAGGCAACAGCATGACATACAGTATGACATTTGAGGGAAAAAAGCCTGTTCTAAATCACAGAAACATCTTTCACCTGACTGTCCCAGGCTGTCACCGGCCCATCAAGCCAAAACAAGTCAATTTTGTTAGTGTGAACTTGTTTACCTTTTGATAAACGTTTTGGTTTCATTATCCCTGTCTGACTGGGCCAGCACATCAGACTTTGTCCTCAGGATGTATGTAAAACATCGGATTCCCATTAATTTCGGCCAAAACATTGTAATTGGTCAATGAAGAAAGGTCAAAGTACATCTGAAACTGAAGCCTAATCTCAAAAACCTAAGATTAATGTACTAATTCATTTTCTATTCTGGATGGCATGGTGACTAGTACTCCATGGTTATAGGTTCAAATCCCAAATCTGCTGTATATGTCAGGGTCAGCGCCTGCCCAACCCTGCCCTTCGTGTACCGTCCCGTTTGACCAGCAGGTGTCGCTGGCCATCCTGTCCTCTTCTCTGTTTCTTGCTATTCAGCCGCAGTGTACCTAGTCCCTAGTGTGTTTGCTCTGGTCCACGGACTGCTGCATAGGTCAGAGGGCGGAGTGTGTAGCTTTGATTAAGAACCTATAAGTTGCAGATTTAAAACTGGCTGGGGGCAAGACTTATGTGTTTTGTTTGGGGTTTTTTGCTGTTTTTGGTTTTCCCTGGTGTGATTGGTTATCAGTGCTTTCCCGTTTTTAACTGTTTTTGTATTTCAGCTGATTCCTTGTCTTTTGCTCCTTGTCCTCGTTTATTCAGTTTTTCTCATTTTACTTAACCTTTAGTGTTTGTTAATTCTCCCTAATCCCCAGTGCTGTTTTTTTTTGTTCTTTGATAGATCAATGCAGTTGTATGTTGATGTCATGTTACTGTGTTGGAAGTTATGTCCCCTGGGCAGGCCTTAGGGTTTTTTTTTTTTTTTAAGTTAGTGTGATTGTGTTTTATTTAATACACCCCTTTGTCTAAAAGCCGTAAAAGAATCATCACATTTTTCATGCCTGCACCATGCCTCATGGCCATCACACTATATGTGCAGACTTCACATGAACACCTCATGCCCCTAGTGTTTCTGCCCCCTGTTGGACAGGCATCCCATACGGGGTGTACCCAAATCCACTGCACACTTTAACCGAGTGCCCGTTTCACCGAGTGTCTCCCGAACAGACGATTCGCAATAACTTAAAGATTTATTTACAGAGACAATTTACAACAATGTACAAAGAATTTGCAGAGAACGGCCCCTTCCTTTTGCTATCTTAGCAAAAGAAGATACTAGTAATAACAACGCTATCTGAATACTGCAGCTTTCGTTTTCATTGTCATTTATAAAGGTCTGCAGACCTAACTGACTTAATTAATTGCGGTAAAGCGCTTCTTCACACATTGTCCCTTTTTTGTCAACAAAGCGCTGCAGTGTTTCCTTCGGATCCAGATCAGGCCGGTTGTTTCCCACCCTGACTGCTTTTCGAGCAGTCCTGCAGACCGCTGAATCGCAGGGGTTTTCCTGGGAACTTGTTATTATCGGGAGACTGACGGTGCAAAACACCACATGTCTATACGATCGCCTTTTGCGAAGGGAAGGAGCCGCTGCTTTCGATAACAGCCGGTCCACACGCCAGGATGGACCTGTGCAGCCCCTGTTCCCGTCTTCCCTTCCCTGCGTACGTGCATCTTGCAAACGCAGCGCTGCGACACACCCACCCTAAGCCATAATAGCCCGTGACCGTGTGCGCGCCCAGAGGGAGGCACAGGTCACACGAGACATTTTTCCTCATCAGATTCAAAAGGTTCAAAAGAGAAAAACAGGGTCTGCTGACAGATAGCTAGGAATGCGTAAAGTTGTTTTTATTGTAACTGTTTAGAGAACTACAGTATGACTGACAGTCTCCCCATAATCATGTAAAAAGGTAGCTGAAATACACTGCACACACACAGAGAGTGTTTGCCAGCTTTTTCATGCATGATGCCGTTGGCAAGTTTATATCTTTAAGGAGAAGTGAATGGAATACCAGAAACGCTGTGGAATAGTATTTCCTGAAAATTAGACACTTTATGATTATTTTAGATAAAATATTGTGTATTCTATTTCTTGCTGTATTTACTATACTTATTTACCCTATAGAAGCAATTTTGACAGCGTAGTGGCCAAACGGCAGTTCTATGTATATTTACATATCGCGCTCTGTAGCAGCTTAAAGTTCGTCTTGTGGGAGATTTTGAAGATCTTCGACGCTGCTCATTTTATAATCCGTCTGCTGATTCGATTAATCAAACGCATAGACCATTACTCCGGCGACGTCTCAGTCTCAGCTGAACAAAAATGCAACCCTTGGGTTCATTAAATACTGATATTGTGATACACAGATATTAAGTGAAAATGCTAATTGAAAAGAACGAAGATGTAGCTACAGTATTATTAAGAGCCGTTGTGCCAATAAACTGACATCATCAAGCAGCGTATTGTCTGGGTACTTGAGCTGTGGCGTGCAGATTAATTAGAGGAAACCACTAATAGTCACTTTGATAAAGAATTCCTTTGTAGCAAAAGTATGATACCGGGTAAGAAGACCAGATAAGAGTTAAAACAATAAGGAACTTAATGTGACTTGGAATACCTGGCAACAACATTGTTTTCTCAAAAGAAAGAGGAGTGGGTTCAGCGTGGAAATAAATCAAACTGTAGCACTGTCAAGTTTGTGGAGAGTGGCGCTCTCGTGGGTTGTTGTAGGCTATTGCATAGAATTCCAAGTCAGCATTATGATTTCACAGCTATTTTTGTCAGACCACACCTTCACACTTTCGGTCTAAATGTATTGGTTTTTCTAATTGTTCTTTTAATCGTATTCATTCATTCATTTTCCATACCCATGCTTCCTGTCTGGGGTTGAGGAGGTCCAGAGCCTATGCCGGGAACTCCAGACACGAGGCAGGGAATAACCCATGCAGGACGGGACGCCAGCCAGTCGCACTCTTATTTATTCTTGTCCTCTTATATTATTTCATTTCTCTTTGTATCACACATTTGTTTTTAAGCACAATCCTGGAAGCAGGTGGAAAGAAATGTCACTGTACAGGTGTGCAGCGTATGTTTGTGCCTTTGACAAATAAAACCTGAAACTTTTAATGCATAAAGTTATTGCACGAGTTACTGAACCGTACTCAAATCGTCATTCTCAGTGCGCTAACTGGCACATAGATAGAACAAGCCAATGAACAATTAGACTCTTCTGCTTCCAGCATACCAGTCAAAGAGAGTATATATGCACTTCAAAGCAGCTCATTTTGAATATATGGATTTTGCTTGAGTGATATATATATATATATATTTATTTTTGTTTCTGGATCAAGTAGAAAGGGCTGCAGCATCATGGAAAAATGTAAAACGTTTTCAATGAAAAATCTTCCATTGATAAATAAATCGTGATTCCTTAACAAAACAATATAGTACATGATTTAAATTGAGAAAATTATAAGCTTTTCTCAACATGCATTCCATCTGCTCAGATAAAAAAAACATGGCTGAAAATGATAATGAACTTAATTTATTATTATTATTAGTATTATTATTATTATTATTATTATTAATAATAATAATAATAATAATAAAAATATTGGATTTACATATTTTTTTCTGAGAATTTCAAGGTAGCAATAGGTAGCTAGTTGTGTACATTTTGCTTACTACTGTCAAGTTTTCAGAAATGTTAATTGCAAATCAAGATTTTTTTGTATTTGTATTTGATTACACACTGTGAAATCACTACTTGGAGTTGGGTGTTAAAATCTTGCATGTTATGGCCGTGCTGGGTGGCTCTCTTCTAGAGAATGTGATTTCCTCCCACAATTCGTAGAAATACAGTTAGGTGAATTGCTGAGTGGTTGTCTTTGTGTGGGTGTGTGCCCAATTATAGACTGGTGTTCTTTCCAGTGCGTCTTTTGCTCTAGGCTTCCTGGGATAGGCTCCAGACTCTCTTCAACCCTGCACTGGATAAACAGTTATTGGAGATGGATGTATAGATAGACAGATAGATGGACGGATGGGTGAGCATTTTAAAACTAAACTGAAATTCTGCGCACAAATAACCTATAGAGATAAACGCTTTCTTGATTGTTTATTCAATGACTGAACAAAAGTCAAGGTTTATACAAAAAGAAAAAACGGTGTTTTGTGTGACAATGTCCACGGGTGATAGGTGTTAGATTAGTTCCAGTGTGAATCGGGTGGGTAGCCCATGTTCGCTATGCTTACTGCCCTGTGCTTCCTACTGCCAGAGACAGTGTGCAAGTCGATCAAATCTCAGTGCACCCATTGGACTTCACACTGGCAATGTTTTACAATAGCGGATAATCGTCAGACGTGCACGTGACATATGTCTGCAAATAAGACACAGATCTTAGAGGAAAGATTGAGATGTGTAGTTGAGTTAGCACTGTATCCCGGAAGAACTACTACGGATGATAATAATAATAATAATAACAATTGACGTTTCACTACAATTCAGTTAGATTAAATACTTCACTAACATCATATTAACTAATAATATTTTAATATTTGTAACACACCCGCGCTGCATTTCATTACTGTTATTTCACTGGATTCATTTGTGGCAAATTAATATTGCTATCCCACGCATTACCATATAAAAATAATACAAAATAATGAATTTGATGTAATCTTATTCATCACCTCTTGTAATACTAATTCTGGAAGCTGATTACCCCAGTTCTGAAGCAGGTGTACATTTTGTACCTTGGCTCCGAAGGTGGGTGCCTAAGTACGTTCTCCTGTTTCACAGGCACCGCAGCAATGCCAGCCCGGATCAGGCCGCGGCTTTGAGGCATGCGTCAGTCCGGCAGAGCGTGACTCAGCTGGAGCGTAGGGGGGCCGGCGGTGCTTCCCATGAATGGGGCATCGACAGCCGGCAGAGCTGCTTCGGGCTGGCCCCGCCCCATCTACTGACGTCACCGCAGGGGTGTCCTCGGGTTGCGAGCGGAGCCCTGATCCGGGCTGGCACTGTGGCGCAACTCGGCAGGCAGTCAGAAGAAACGCGGCGCTTGTCCAGCCAAGTGTTAGTATCACTTATACACGTAAAATAGTAATTATTGTAAAAAGAATGGCATCCCGTGGTATGTGATGAGACTGCTGTCTCCGCGAACGGAAAAAGGCCGGCTTTCCTTTTCGCCTGCAGCAGCGTGCGGACGGCTGCGGATTTAAAGGGGCAGCGCCGCAGCGGAGCAGCCATGGAGGCGGGCAGCGCCAGAGAGAAGAGCGCTCCGGACTCCGAGGGCGAGCGGCAGTACTGCCAGCTGTGCGGTAGGATGGAGAACCTGCTGAAATGCGCCCGGTGCCGGAGCTCCTTCTACTGCAGCAAGGAGCACCAGAAACAGCACTGGAAAAAGCACAAGCTGGTGTGCAAGGAGGCCGACAAGCCGCAGGTGTTAAAGCAGCCCGAAGAGCACGCATCCCGCCTGCTGTTGCAGAAGAACGGCGGGGAAGCGAGCAGCACGTCCGCGCAAAGCGCGCTTGGCACGGAGCCGCTCAATCCGCCGGGGGATGGGGATGGGGTGAAAGAACTTATTACTTCTACGGAGGGATCGGCTAGTTTATGTGACAGCAGGCAAGCGGGAACCAAACAAGGCGTTAGTAATAACCTCAAAAAGAACGGACAATCAAAACCAAATACGCAGAAACTTGCAATATATATAGTGCAATGTATGAACAAGCACGGCATGTGTGTGGTTGACGACTTCCTAGGAGAGGAGATCGGGATGAGCATCTTGGCGAACGTGCTCGCCCTCCGCAAAACCGGCAGATTCACTGACGGACAGTTAGTCAGTCAAAAAAGCGACTCTTCCACAGACATACGAGGAGACAAAATCACCTGGATCGAAGGGAAGGAGCCGGGATGCGAGAACATATCTTTTCTTATGAGCTGCATGGACGACGTGGTCAGGCACTGCAATGGAAAACTAGAAAGCTACAAAATTAACGGGAGGACGAAGGTGAGTATACGAAAGTGAATTTTTCTCCGTCTTAGCATACGCATGGTTTACAATTCAATTGCGCGTTTTTGTTCAACAATACGGTAGATTTTTTTGCCTTCAGAACTTTGATAGTACTGTATAATAATATTTATTGTTTATTATCAAAGGAGGCCTAGTCTATAAACTGAAAATGAAATTTCTGCCGTACCGTGCATGAAGGGTAACACACCACCAAATGTCTAAAACCGATAGTAAATAATTACTTTGACTGTGAAGTTCTCAATTGTGCTCCATTGTGCAAAACGTATGAAATGTAAAATTGCACTTTTGTGTATCATAATTTCAAGTACGTCTGATCTGGCAATTTTGCAGAGGTAAAACAGGTGGGAAATTAACGAGAATAGATCGAAACTTTGCATGGGTGCATTTCCACGCCTTTTGAAAACGCAAAAGACTGCTTTAGTCGCTACGCCTGACTAGTAAAATGTTATCAGAGTGACGATTTATTTAGTTTTACTTTGATGCACTGCCAGGTTTTGCCTGTGTTTTTAGATTTTCCCCATCAGTTTTTGCAGGTTTTACAGTTTGCCGTGCTACACGAAAACACGCACGTGAAAAGCGAGCGCTCGGGGGGTCTGACTGACTGACAGCGTGTCACGCTGCCTATCGGGCGTTTTTGCGCAGGTTACTGTCCGCTTTGAAGAGGTAACTCGTTTTCCTCTGAATTTTTCATGCATTCCTTATCCTTATTATAACTG
This sequence comes from Brienomyrus brachyistius, assembly GCF_023856365.1. Lineage (NCBI taxonomy): Eukaryota > Metazoa > Chordata > Actinopteri > Osteoglossiformes > Mormyridae > Brienomyrus > Brienomyrus brachyistius. Next base: position 14,170,195 of record NC_064552.1, read on the forward strand.
TAATATATTGCTATATTAACCTTAATAATAAAAATCTAGAAATCGATTTTAAAGTAGGATTAGCAAAACACGAATTATGCTTGGGACAAACGACTAGAGCATGCAAAACACATGGTAAAGTATGACACATAGTTATGTTTCTGTAGCTGTAAGTACTTGTTATTAAATTATTTGCTTAGTATACAGTGATCCGTACGTGCCACTTTGCACGTGTCGGTTTTTGTACTTATTCATTACAGTAGCTCCGGTGAAGTTTCTGCCTGTAGCTAATGTAACAGGACACCGTCTGGAAATCTATTTAAAAAACACGTACATGTTATAATATGTGTCGTTTTTTAGTATGAGCGTTATTTCTTTATGTACCGCTTATCATCAGTCGGTCTTAGTCGGGAGCATGCGGCTGAGTACGTTTTTGTTTGTTTTAAACAACAGCATTCGCGAAAAGGAAAACGAAATTCATTGAGGGAAAACCTGTATTATCGGGATAATAATGCATAAATTGCATAACGTAAGTGAGGCAAACGGTACGCTTGGAGCGGGAATGTTATGGTTTTTTATGACTGGCAGCATCTTTACGTATCCTGCAGTGTAATTATCAGTTCGTTTTAGACAAAGTACAGGAAATTTCAGTTATCTGGGGGAGAAAGCCATTGAAAAACAATAGTTTAATATATAATTTTTTTTTTGTCATAGCTTTTTGTAAAAACCAAAAATGAAGAAAAAAAACACATCGTAACTTTAGTTACAAGTACAGTAATCTCACCTTTTAAAATGTATGCATCACAAAACTACAGTTTTATTCTCTTTTTTTAAAAAAATATGCATGGGTTTGATTCCATAGTGATAAATGCACACATGAGCCTTTAAATATATATATACGCAGCCAACTCGGGCCATAGCAAGCAAGTTTGATATTATGTATAATTAAATTCAAAGAGAAGCATATTTTGCTTACTTCAAATGAATGTTTAACGCTAGATTTTCCATGCTAATTGCTGAATTACTGACGTTTCATTCCAATTAAAAGATGGAAACATTATTTTTTTGTGGCGGTAATAGCATAGTTTTTTTTGGTCTGTTTTCGTCCAACTTTAAGTAATATTGGATTAAAAAAAATTGAATACTAGCCAAGCTTGGATTTAACAAGCCAGAATGTTTTATTTTGATACCAAATAAAGACATACAATTATAATTATATTTAACAGTTTTTGAGATACGGCTGTTGTTGTACCGCCTGACCCGAACCTCATTTTCATTTCCATGGCTGGTTTTTGCCTGTGGGATTTTGCTACAAATCTGCTTATTTTCTTTTCTTTTTCTTGGTACCTATAGTTTACTGGTTTTGTAGCATTCTATGAGGAAATTGAGGATGAATTTTACCAATATTTGTAGTCAAAACCATTGCGTTTCAACGGATAATTCCGGAGTGGTTTTTGAAAGAAATAACGACAAGACACAGGTTAGGAAAAAAGTGAAAAAATGTCCTTTATTGTCATGAAAATGAAACATAATTAAAATATGATATTTTTGGACATAGAAATAAGTTCACTTACTCCAGATACCACGCTTATTTCTCAGTTAATAAGCTTCATTATTGACTGAAAGATCCTGTCCTTTTCTGTCCATATTATTTGATCTAGAATGTTCCACAAATCACATTTTTATGACCTCTGTGTGAATGAACAGTTTTGCGTTGGACCCCCGGCGCCCCTCCAACGAGCCACCCGACGCTGCCATATATCCAGTCGAGAGCCCCCCCGCCCACCCTACCCCTATCCGTGTTAGAGTGGATTTTCCTCGGCCCGCCCAGGTCGCGTGCGAGCGCCTCATCTCCCGTCTGACCCTAAATTCGGGCCGGGTTGGCTCCAATGGATAATTCAGGTTCTTCAGCATATTTTCGCACCCATAACCGCATGCTGCTACCTTAATGACTAATATTTCCGTTAATCATCTAATTGAGGCGCGTTTAAATCGGGGCCAACTTGCTCCAAGATATCTGGAAGCAAGTCCGTACAGCTCTGTAATACCAGTGAAGGGCCAAGTGGAACTCTAGGTCAGCTTCAGCGGAGCCTCCCCTCGTCACTGAGTTGTGGCCCGGGGCTCTAGGGACCCCGATGTCGCCTAGTGGGTTGACCGACAGTGGCAGCTGTCTTGTGTTTTAATGGAAAGGACACAAGCCAGAATGTCTCATCCTTCTTACGCCCTGACGGTTCAGCTTCAGTGTCTCTGCTGCGCTGATCGGGCTCTTTGGAGGTTTGGTGATCATTCTTAATATACCACGTCTGAATCTGCTGCTACTTTGATATTATGAGGCAAGGTGGTACACATTATAACTAGGGATGGGATACACACACAGACCATGGTGGTGTTAGTGTGCCTGTCTGTGTCAGTCTGTGTGTATTGTGTGTGTGTGTGTGTGTGTTAATGATGTGCGGTGTGTTTTTGTGGTGTGTGTGAGTGTGTATTGGTGGTGTGCAGTGTGTGTGTCTGCTAGTTTTAATTCATTATGACTATGGTTGAGATTTACTGGGGCGGGGAGATTACATATGAAATATTTAAATGGTAATGTTGTATTTAAAAGAAAATGGTGTTAAGTAAAGCAAAGCCGTCTTTTAGTGACTAAATCCAGGATTTCTCTGGGTGTTACACTAGCCATATTTTAAAGACTGGGCACAGGTATGACGAGTAGCACCCATAACATTTGACAGGATAAACTGTTGGATCTTTCTCAGCATGTTTTGTGTTGTTTTTCTAAGCCTTTACCTTTTTTAAGCCAAGATGCTGGTGACAGGTACTAAATTTGAATCTAAGTTGGGTTGTAGTCCAGCTCTTTTAGGTCGCTGCCCCCAGCTCCTAAGAAGAGTGCAGGTCCGCATGCAGGTCTGCGCACTAGCTCTGCCTCAGCTTTAGCTTTTAGTATTACTGTCTCTTTATCTTTTTCCCATTTGGGGTGGTGGTTTATTGGTTAGCACTGTCACTTCACACCCCATCCACAAGTTCGTTTCCCGCGCTCACTCTCTGTGTGTGCAGTTTGCATGCCCCCCCCCCCCCCCCCCCAAAAAAAAAAAGTCACACAACATGCATTGAGTTTGACTGGGCTTTTTAGTTTGCTTAGTGTTTGTCTGTGTGACTGTGTGTGTGTGCATCTGTGTACGTGTGTGTCCTGCCTGTGTGTTGATGTGTATCCTGACTGTCTGTGTCCTGTCTGTGTGTGTGTGTGTGCATGTGTGTCCTGTCTGTGTGTGTGTGTGTGTGTGGGTGTCCTGTGTGTGTGTCCTGTCTGTGTGTGTCCTGTCTGTGTGTGTCCTGTCTGTGTGTGTGTGTGTGTGTGTGTGTGTGTGTGTGTGTGTGTGTGTGTGTGTGTATGTGTGTCCTGTCTGTGTGTGTCCTGTCTGTGTGTGTCCTGTCTGTGTGTCCTGTCTGTGTGTGCACCCCCTGTCTTATATTCTGTACTTTCCGGTATAAACTCCAGGCTCACTGTGTACTGGATAAGCAGTTACTGGAAAAATGGATGGAGGGATGACTTTGGTTTTTTCATTGTAAATCACATGCTACACCCCCCCCCCCCCATGACACCCTTTCCCCTGTGTTAGAGCGTCACTGTGTTGTTTTTATTGTTCCCCACCCCCCCCACCCCCAAATAAAGCCTTTCTCCCTCCACAAAGAACTTGGTTTGTTTGCTTGGCCTGCCGCGTGGGGGGGGGGGGCCCTGTCCGCGTCTGTGGAAACGATGGCTGGCTGGCACGACACGTCCCTTCCTGTTTCCCTCTATAAAAGATGTGGGGGGGGGGGGGGGGGGGCGCGTACAGGCAGAACTTCAGATTGAAGTTCAAACTCATTAATCCAGCCCTCAATCCTTATACAGGGAATTTTTATTTAAGGATGCTGAACTGACAGGGCACGTGGTAACTAGAGAGAGTGCGTGTAGAGTCTGTTTTTATGAGCTTACTTGACCGTCTCTGTTTTCCCACCCTGTCGTATATGTTCAGCTCTACGGGGACATTCTCTAACATCCCGTAGGAGTTTGTCTAAGGCTGACATCCAAGGTTACCCTTGAGAAAGCAGAGGGGTTGCTTAGTTTGCGGCTGAAGATGTGCCAGGCTTCTCTGTCTCACACACGTCAGCTCGCGGGTGGGTTAGGGTTTGGGGTTTGCTTTTGCTTTTGCTTTCTCTGCTTGAGATAGGACACTCCTGCCTTTCTCACACTTGCAGCACACGGCTGAGCAGTCCATGTTCACTGTACCCACAGTCCTGAACATTACAGGCCTGATAATGACATAATAACCTAATTATTGGCATAAAATAGGTCTGTCGGACCAGGACCACTGCACAGCCTTTGGAGACCCGTCCAGGTATCTAATTGTGTATTTTGTCATTCTGGCTGAAGCATGTGCTGTTTTGTTCTGATCGGCCACTCCTCGAACCCGAGCCCTCGTGCAGTGTACAAACACTGATCTTTAAAGAGAAATGAAACCATAGCCCACAGTCATCACTACGGGGCATCGCTGCCTCTCTTGGTGACTTGTAGCCTGAGGAAGCTGCTTGTTATTATGGTATGGCCAGGAAGGAACCGCCCCCCCCCCTGTCCACCGACACAAAGGAGAGACAGCGGGACAGGAAAGCGGACACCTCTGCAGCTTTGAATATTCATTAAAGACTGCCGGGCAGCTACTGTCAGTGAAAAGCAACACTGGAGAGCTACTTCCTGTGCCAGAGTCAGCTGACAGGAAGAACGAGCCCTGGTGGTTCTGAAGAGGTGGGCATGGCTGAGCTGCCTCATGGAGAGCGGCGGTTCTGGAGTCTGCGTTCGTAGTCGCCGGGTTACCATGAGCCGATGTGCTTCGCGGGCTGTGCCGACCCTCAGGAAGGGGGAGGGAACCTCAGGAAGGGGGAGGGAACCTCAGAGCCACGTTTGGCGTTAAACTGGGATGCGAACAGCACTCCGATTTTCCTCCTGTTACTGCTGTTCATGTGGACAGAGACAATAAAACGTCACTGTGTAAGAAATGTGTATTTTACCAACTCCAATCAATAATTTCAGTGATTTCATTTTATTTTTTTAACCCTGGTTCTAGCCTGTTAAAATAAGACAATAGTGGGTTTTGTAATTGTACATCAGCGTGACACATTTGCACAAAGAAAAGCCCTGTATGAAGATCCAGACTGTGCGTGCTGTCTGTGTGATGCTGGCTCGCTCCACTCTTCCTCCCGCCCTTTACCGGTTATATAAACGGGTGTGATCGTATTCCCGGCCCTGCCGTACCACCTGTTCTTTGAAACGCGTTTCTCCTCTGCTGACGGACTGTTTGCATTAGACCACGCTCCTTCATGTTACCCCCCGGCTGTGCTTCCGGGCAACAAGCGTTTACAGGAAAGGGTCACTCTACGGTCTCCACTGTGGGATCCGGCTCTACCCATAAGGCCCTGGGGCGGGTGGGCGGTCCACCCCATTTCTAGCCCACTAGGGCCAAGCCACTCCATGAAAATACTCGTCCTGATGTGTTGGGGTGTGAGGTAATGTCTGGGTGAAATCCTGAGAGTGGGTGGGGACTGTAGGTGGGGGGGGGGGACTGTAGGTGGGGGGGGGGAGGGGCCGGGATGGGCTTCTTCATTTTGTGGCACCTCTGCTGAGCCATTGGGTAATAAATCTGTTTCTGTGAGTCGGTGTATTCGCAGTCAGTAGCACTGAGTAGCTGTAATACTCCCAAGTTTCTGCTCTGTCCCTGTTAGAAAGGTAATCCAAACCAGGAGTCTGCATCACCCTAAGCTTTTTGTGTTTTTCTGCTCCCTGTAAATCACATTCAGCATGCAGTGAAGATTGTAAGATCATATATCAGGTTAATGCTAGGCATAGCAGTTTTATTAGGGACACCGGAGGTAAATTACGGGTTTCTAGTTGCACATGGGGAAGGTATCCATATCCTACACATCCTCGAGTCTTTGTGTGACATCTGTGATGCAGGAAAGATTATTTTCTATAGTCTGACCTTGTAATTTTTGGTAAAAACTTGCAAAATTTAAATAAATCAAACTGCGTTGAAATTTCCCGTTTGGTAATTTAATAATTATCTTGAGAGCCAGAATTAAACGATAGCACTGTTTCCTTATGTTTTTTGTTCCAAATCTGGCCAAAAAAAACTGAAACCCATCCGTCCGTCTATCTATACATCCATCTTCAAACCTGTTATCATGGTCAGGCTCTCGGGATAAACCCCCGACTTGCTTTATTTAATTTTTAACTGAGCAGGAATGATACACGTCAAAAATGTGGCATACCAGTGCACTTTAGAATTAAGTGTAAAAGTTTATTTTTATTAATTGGTATTTAGTGTTGTTGACTCTAATACAAAATGTGTATGTGTAATGTTATCCAGAATTGAAGAATGTAACACTTGGAGTATCACCTATAAAATTAACTGTCATTTTGTGCACCATGGTGCATTTTTAATAGGAAAAGTTGAGTGTTTTCCCACAAAACCGGTAGTAAAAAAAAGAAAGTACTCTGAATTATAGTATCTTTTTGCCCCCTGCAGTGTAGAGAAGGCTCCATATTTTAAAGGTAAGTTAAACATCTCTCAGCTCTGGAAGGTATGTGTAATTCATCTGCTAAATTGCATCAAAACTAAGAATGGTGATTTATTTTTTAGGTAATGGATGTTTTTAGTTAAAACGGACGGCCCTACTAACACACCAACAGTTCAACATGCAAAAACAATATGCATGTACCCATGAAAAAGGATTTAGAGGACCAACATAAACCAAATGTAAGAATTTTTCACTCACAATCATACAAATATAAATATACTTGGCCCACTAGTCATATATGAGTTCAGTGTATGCATCTACCATGTAGAACATCATTTTAAAAATTATTATTATTTAGGTTTTGCTAGATTAAATGATATTCCTGAGTTATGTGTTTACATTGAATATTTTTGAATTGAAAATAATTGAATTCTTCTTCCTGTCATTCAAATTCAACATCCTGTGGGATGTGGCCAGTTCAATTGAAACATTTCACAATTTCTGAATTTTACATAACCTTGGTATGTAGAGATGGACATCTGATGTGGTCTTTGTGACCCCAAACGACCATTCTGGCAGGATTGGTTTTGTCCGCTTGGTGAAACGCGGTGACCCAGAGAGCTCGGTGACCCTGACTCACTGCATCCTCGCCGCGGGTCAGATCGGTGTCCCTATCTCTGCTTGCAGCCCTGTGTGATTGCTCAGTTACCCTGTATCATCACAGAACATGTGGCTGAGGCTGCCTGACTTGTCCAGCTCCTGCACCCCAGTGTGGAAGCCGGTGCCTGCCTGTTCGCGCTGTGTCTGGTCCTTCAGCCCAGACCAATACATCTGGAGTTTGGTCCATTTCACACTTGGCCTCCCCCTCTGCTGTCTCCCATCTCCCTGCGCGCCTGGTCACTTCCCTCTTCCTCCTCCTGTTCCCCTCTTCCCCTGACCCCCCGCACGCCCTCCTGCCCTCCTGTGCATTACCACTCCACTGAGGTGGGGTTCCCTGGGCAGGCCTCGTGCCCCGGGCCCACTACGCCATGGGCATTTCGCAAACGGGTACACTCTGTCCTGAACTGCACCATTGTCGCCGTTAAGCCGCTTGACATAAAATTGCACTGTGCAAATTCCTGTTTTTACACTGACTGTGTTTCCCTTGTGTGTCAGATTTTAGTTCTGCTGAACAAAACAAAACCTTTTCGTTTTAACTTCCTTGTCGGTGGCTGTTTCGTTTGCTCCTTGCCTTGTGTGCCAGATTTTAGCTCTACTGAACAAAAGAAAACCTTTTCGTTTTAACTTCCTTGTCGGTGGCTGTTTATGGGAGACATTAGGTTTGGTTTGTTTGATGCTGCTGCTGTGGTGACCTAGTCACTGGATTAGACCCTCTGCATGACCCTGGAGGACAGCACACATTTCTGCCCAGCGCCCAGAAAGACAGTCTGGGAGGCATGAAAGGAGGAAGCTGCTGTCCGTATTTCCAAAAACCACAGAAATGTTTTTTTCATTGTGAATCACTGGGTGATCACCAGTGTTCATATCACCGACCAAAACACCTATTTCTGTTTTGGAAGCTCTAAGATTATGTCCCATATGACAGAAGCACATTTTTATGATGATTATTACTAATTACTCCTAATAGACCAGGTGAGTAAAGCGCTATGTCAGTATTCCACACAAACCAACTGCAGCCTGAATATTACTGCACACCAGAGTCACGCCAAACATTCTTATTCTCTGAGACATTTTTGGAAAGACTTCAAACCCTTCCTTCATTTTCATTTTATCTTTATTTTGCTACTTAGAGAACCTATAAAAGGTGCATTGTTTTGGCTTCAGGGAAGATTGCATAAAAGTGTTTAATTGCTCAATGTTTGGATACGGAATGTTTTTCGAGCTGGAGTCCGTATCCTGTCTGTTACCTAAACGTAGTGTGCGTAGGCTGTCCGAGGTTGTCTGGGCGATTCTTGGTTCACTTGGCATTGTGTCGACGGGATTCACTCCACCTTTAGTTGCTTATGGCCCAAGTTCTAGTGTGTCATGGTTCCCGAGTTCCTGTGTCAAAAGATCAGGCTCGCGTGTGAGTGCTGCCATCGGCTCGGTGTGACGTCTACAGTTGTCCCTCCGCTTTTGTCCCAGTCTCATGAGGACCTGTAAATTAGCAACCACATCAGCTGACCCACCTCTCTAACGGGGGCAGAGAGCGAAGGTGTGGGGCCCTTTCAGACCCCGCTGCCAGAGGTCAGAGACGCGGGCCTGTTTGGAGAAGGAAATGGAAGCGGCTGGTATGAATCGGTTGTGCAACTATTAGGAAACGAGGTTTGTTTTTCTTCTTTTGAGGCACATAATTACTAAACCTGTTTAAATGGAACAGACTAGGCATGTAGCCACATAGTAAAATAATGGGTTTGCACCCCCCACCACCACCACCTCTCTGCCTGAAATTTGTCAGCTACTAATCAGGCACGTAGGCAGTCAGTAAAATCACGACGTTGAAACCCCCCTTGAAATTTGCTTCCGTCTTCTGGTCGGGACCCCCCCCCCCCCCCCCCCCCCCCCAAAAAAAAAAATGTATTTTTGGCTAAATGCCTGGAACAGACATGTGATTATTTCCCTGATATCTGATCTGTAGGCTGGATGACCTGGCTGAGGAGGATCCAGGCCAGGCGCCCGAGTCGGAACGCCTACGCCTACAACTTGGCAAAACAAAACGGTTTATGAGGAAAGGTGCTTATCAGTGCATTTACCCATAAGTAATGTAAATGTGGGGAAACGGCAGAGCGGGCTGCAGGCGGACGCACGTGGGATGCAGGTCGCTGCTAACGCTGCAGCGCTAATACCTGTGAGTGTGGCTGCGTTTTCTACGCCATTTACGGCTCTTTTTCTGGTGTCCTTGAGTGTGTTGGGTAACGCTTTACATTAACTGCACATTCATAATGCATTCATAGAGCATTCAGTGCACCTTCATAATGTATTCATTAAGTATTCACAAAATATATAATACTCCCCCCCCCCCCGCCCACCACGTGCATTTTTGAAATAGATGTGGATAATGTTCTGACTGATCAAGCGAACAGCTTTACTAGATTTAGAGGTTCTCCTCCAGGCTAGATGAAGATGTTCAGTCTTAGAGGCGAGGTCATCCCGACAAAGGCTTGCTTCTGTGCTTCCCACAAGTCTAAGGGTAACAGTCTAGGAGCTGTTTGTATATTATACAGCTTCACTGGCTACCAGTTAAATATCGCATCAATTTCAAAATCCTCCTGTATACATTTAAGGCCATACACCACCTCTCCCCTCCATATTTGTCTGATTTGGTTCAGGTCGCCATTCCATCTCGCTGCCTCAGATCCTCTTCCTCTCTTCTTCTCTCTGTCCCTTCCCACCGTCTTGCCACTATGGGGAGCAGGGCTTTCTGCTGCTCTGCTCCCCGGCTCTGGAATTCGCTTCCTCCCGACATTACAAACATTACTTCTCTTCCTCTGTTTAAATCTAGACTCAAAACTCACTTGTTTAAAACTGCTTATTCCATATAACCATTTTTTGAATCTGTCTTCTTATTTTGGATTGTTTTTTAAGGATTATGTTAATTATCTCCTTTTATGTTTGTTTTATCATTTGTTGTGTACAGTGCCCTTGAGTGTCTTGAAAGGCGCTTTTAAATAAAATGTATTATTATTATTATTATTATTATTATGTGATATCCTCTCTACGAAACAGCACCGAGGAACCAAACACAGTGTAGATCTTGGAAAGAAGCTCCACTTTAATACCACAGATTGTTCAGTGTCATTAGTTTGATGTCGTTAGTTCCTGTACAGAATGCCAAGGCGTAGACTTCATTTCTAGCTAAGGGATCCAGTCGAGACTCGATGTCAGAACCCGCTTTGTAAAAACTGCTAAATTAGGAATCCACCTTTGCTGACGGTGTCACGCAAAAAAGGTTACCCGAGGGTCTTGCTCTTAGTGGTACGATGAGAAGTTCACACTTTAGAGTGTCCTGTGTCGTTTTCCGTGAAAATCCGGCAATGTAACTCATTGAAAATGTTGGTTGTTTTCAACAAAAGCGCAATTCGGAAGGGGGTCGCGTTTGGCAATATGACTGGGCGGTAAGTGGTACTGCACAATGCGAGGTTCTAAATACGTGTCCTGCAGCAGTGTTTTTGGTATATAAATAAATCACTTCTTGTGAAAGTGTGCCTTTCTGCATGGATGGCTGAGGAGAGGAGTGAATCAGAGGGAAGGAGGTCACAGAGAAGGTTCTGTGCTATCGTGTAGAGGTGCACGTATGAACCTTCTCTGTAGAGTTCAGAGTACAGTTGAGAAACCTTCTCAAAATGTCTCACAAAACAGGAACTGTCCCTCCTGCGTTGTTTTTTTTATTTATGGGGAAAAAAATCCTCTTTCTGACCTGGAAAACCTGTTACCACAGCAGACATTTGCAAGGCCCGTCCCCTGGGGCAGATGTTTAGCGAGGAATCTGCGAGAAGGAAATGTCGTATAATCACATATGAAAGGCTGCACCTGTGATAGCCAGCAACCCCTGATCATTCATCGGCCTACATAGTTAATTGTAAATGACATGACCAGTTTTTTTTTTCAATATTATACATCTGTTTTGCTGTTAAGTTTCTATGAGTAATTGTTTATGTTAAAGAGAGAGCTGGAAGATTGCTGTAAGTTGATGTCTGTCTATTGGCTTATGTCGTGATGACAGACCTGGAATTCCATTCAGAAGAAAAAAGTCGGTTTATAATTTAGTTTTACCTTATTATTTACATAGGACCTTGGTAATCTTGCTAACCCAGAGTTAAAAATGTACATTTAAAAATGATAGTGTACAACAGAAAAACATCAACATCATAGGCAAGCTATGCTTTTTAAAGAGTTATTTTGTTTTCTTTCAATTATTGTAAATGTTTGCAATGTAACTTTTTTAAGGTGTAACTTTTACTATTATAATAATAATTATTATTGCATTTGCTTTCACTTTTATTTAGCAGAAGCTTTTGTCCAAAGCAGGGAAAGGCCTGTAGCACATTCCAAACATTTTGAGGGGTTGACTAGGCACAGGTATGGCTAGGCTGAGCTTCTGATGAATGACTGTTTGATGATGATGATGATACATTACTTGTGACCCTGACAGGGTTAAGCAGTTAGATCTTGATGGATGTATAGATGTGTAATTAATTTCTTACAATATGTGCCCCCTGCCCTCCTCTCTGTCTGCTACCTGGTGACTCCAACCACATCCTCTTCCTCTCGGTTGGGTCTCGGCCTCGTGATTTCGGTTGAGCTCTAAGCTTGTTGTTCGTGGGCTTTTCCTGTGTACTCCCCCCCCACCCCACCCCCGCTGCCCCCTCGACCCACAATGCTGCAAACAGCCGCAGCGCGTTGGGGGGGGGGGGTGATTTTCCTGACCAAAGCATGACGGAGGCCTTCACCACACCGATCTTCACTATTCTGCTACAGTGTCCATTTCCACACGGGCAGGTTTCGGGGCCAGAGGAGAACTGCATCTGGCGGCAGAGATATTGAAGAGATTATGCACCCCCCCACCCCCCCAACTCCGGTGCATAATCTCTGGTTCTAGCTGTGTCTGTCACTGATCTCGGCCAGTCCCGATGGCCAGCAATCATCTCTTCCTCCCTGTCACACGTCACCTGTACAGTACGGCAGAATGGCAGACGCTGCTGTTTACATTCTGGCCTGCAGATACACTGGTACTGCGTCAGCATCTCACTCCCAGCCTGTCTGTAGCTGTTGTTTACATCCTACATCCTACTCATCTCCGGATTGAGCCAGCTGAGACAGGAGACGTCAGGACTTTGGGCCAAAACGCAGAGCGGATAGGAGCTGGTGTGAAATCGGCGGTGTGTTGTGATTATCCGGATGTTTTCCTAACAGTCCTGGGGGTACCTGGGCTGGTCGCACCCAGCCCAAATCGGATCGACTTCGGATGGAGCCAACGGTCGGTCTTGTTTCGGCAGGTGACAGGCTCTCAGCTGCCTGAGCTGGGAAAAATCACAGCGTCCTGGTCTGATGAGATTTTCCGGGCCTGTGCTCTCACTCTTTGATATACCGGTGTGGCTTGCAACCAGATTTACAGTAAGATAAGTGCGAGTCTGTAATGTTTGGGTTTAGGTGCTTTTATGTTCCTGCTCTGGCGCCATATCATAAAATTTTCTGTTTTTCAAAACACCATTATGGTAAGAAATTTAGAATTTCAAATTGAATATGACCATTGTTTATTTGAAAAGTAATGCCAAGTACACTGGAAGCCTACATTTGAGTGGCCTGTATGTAGATTGTATCCTGGTATAAATTAAAACTTTTCAATTAAAAAGTAGCTTTGGGTCTAAGCTAGCAAACGCATGCATGCATGCATGCACGCACACGCTCTCGCGCACACACACACACACACACACACACACACTTACAGTGAACTGGACTTTCGCACTGTCACTAATCCCATGTGGCTCAGGCAGGATAATTCATTAACCCCAGAAGCTTGTTGCTGTTGCACTCGGGCCCCCTGGGGGGGGGGGGGGGGGGGAACAGCTGCCACAAAAAAAAACATATTCGAAGTTTCGGTGGTGGGATCCGAGCCGTCATTTGAGTAATACTGTAAAAGGTTACCCTGGTCTGTTTTCACCCATAAATATGTGAATGAAACTTTAACCAAAGACACTTTAAATGACTAGGATCTCTGTGCCTCACACAGGGGGAAGTGGCAGCCCGTTTTAAAGTGAATGGCATGAAATAAGCAAGTGATAAATGACAAGCCAACATGTGTGCATCTGTTATAGCGCTTGTAGCCCGGCCCCCATCACCTCCCCCCTCCTGCAATCCCCCACTCATCTGTTACAGAGACGAATGTGTTTACTGGTCGGCATGCCCCCGGTGCCAGGCCTGCTAGCGGCTCGGCGGCCTGCCTCACGCACCGCACGTAGCACGATCATTAGAATGCAGCCTGTTGGGCAGGAGGCCAGCAGCCGCGGGGTTTATGTCAGTTCACTGCTCTCGCAGGCAGTGGCTGCGCTCCCGGCAAGAACATGGTGCATGACTTGGTGGGGGGGGGGGGGTCTCGGGCCCCCCAGTCCGCCCATATGGGGCCCCTTTGCCAGGCGGCTCGCAGGACCCCAACGTGGCCCCCCACTCGCTGGCTCACGCGCGCCAACGCGGCCGCGGAATGTAAATACGCCGAGGGCCGTGTTGCCACAGGTTGCGTTCGCGGCCGGGCCCAGATCGTGTGCGTCAAACGGCCCGTCTGACGCAGGTTCTGCCCGCGGCTTGAAAAGGTGGCCCGCAATCGCGGTGATCTCAGCCCCCCGGTTCCGGGGTCCCTTTGAAAGCGACCAGGTGGGGCCTTCCCGGGCTGCCCTCCTTCATGCCCATTGGGCCATAAATGGTGACCAAAACGGAGCTCACCGCGGTCGGCCCAGCTCCAGACAGAAAGCCCCCCCCACCCTAACCCCCGCCTTGTGTGCGCAGGGAAGTGGCCCGGATGTGCTGCTGTGAGCCGGAGGCGGACCCCAAACATCCTGGTGTCAGGCTGGGAAAGTCGTCAGCATGCGCCTCCGGGTCCAACACAAGGGGCCCCTTGACCTGTGAGCTCAGACTTAATTAAAAGTCCTCACCGTGCCGGCTGAAGTAGGCCGGTCTCTCGCTCGAGGGTAACGGGGGGACCTGCATTATTTATGATTATTTATTCAGAGTATTTATCATGCGACCTCTGTTAGCAGTAAGCAAAATACAAAAAAAGTATAATGTAAAATGGTTTAAAAAAAGAGCATAAAATGAGTAATAACCATGTTGTTCTGTAGTTTTTTTACTGTCGCATTCCTGGCTCTGTCGCATTCCTGTAGTGGCGTCTTCTGGCTGAACAGCAGTTAATCCCAACACCTCTGTACTCTGACAGATAGCTCAGTGTACAGGATATTCATAAAGAGACGTGCAGGCTTGGTTCTTAAGACTGATCTTTATTATTTAAGATTCTTGAAAGAGTTTTGTTAGACCGGAGTGGTGTTGCGTATCTTGTGCATGATTTAACATATGTGTGGGATTTAACGTGGGAGACCCATGTTTCCAGTTTGACAGACAGTCCAGCTTAGGCAGGTGTTTCTCAGAGATGTGCCTTGCGGTGGATCCCGGGGTCACGCCTGCCTCTCCAGGCCTCCCATTTCATGCTGTCTCCCGCTCCTGCTGGTGTATGAATGCCTTGTTTTTAAATGGCCAAGCAACGAAAGCAGAGGCAAAAGTGATGAAATCGCGGTGAGAGGTTATCTGCCTTATGGACTGATGCTTGATTTCGATGATCTCTGATGTTTTCCACCCAATAACTGAGCCTGGGCCAGAGTGCCTCAAATGAAACTTAAGGGGAAAATTCCAGATCCTGGTGCATTTCCAGATTTAAAACCGACGGGGTTGGAACTGCACATATGTGCTGACATTATTAATAACTAAAATGTGTAAACGGATAAGTGAGGCCACCAGGTACACACCTGTTTGTGCAGTGCGTGTTTCTGTGAGCGATTCAGAGTATCTGGCTGTACCTAAACAAAGAATGTGATCACCTTGTCTTGCAGAACAGTGTTACTTTACCTTTTATTTGTCTTGGGTCTACAGTTGAAATGGGCTTTTTGTGATGGGGGGGGGGGGGGGGGGACGGTTCCTTTCTCTCGGAACGGGAAATAGAACCAGGAAGCAGCGGTTCTGTATTATTGTACCGGTTTATTTTAGTAGCAGTCAGGTTTGCAGTCTGCGTGCTCATTGGCTCAGGTGGGGTGGGGGGGGTGGACAATGGCCAACGTACACAAACGTGCACAACAATGCTCTGCGTGCGGATGCGTGGCCCGGCGACATCCACTGCCCCGCCCCACCCCGCCAATCGGGCCTTCCACACCCTTATCTTGGACTTAAAGGAACCTCTAGGCAAAGTGGTACCACTTAGGGCAGGTTCAGGAGCTGTCGGAGAGGCCCTGAGAAGCGTGTAGGAGCACTGGCTGCCACCTCGCCCTCGTCGTCCTTCAGGTGATCGGTGGTACTGTAGTCTCTTCTACTGAAAAAATAAGCGATTGATAAACCCATTGTCTTCCCTCCCCAGATTTCAACTTGACAAAACATGACAAAATCCTGAAATGTCACAGTGTTCAGCGATGGATTGACCTCTCCACTGTGCTTTTGTACTATTCTACGACCTACCTTCTAATTATCTTTTATTTGTTTTTTGTTTTTTTTTTTGTAGGCAATGGTGGCGTGTTACCCAGGCAACGGGGCAGGATACGTGCGACATGTAGACAACCCAAATGGAGACGGGAGATGCGTCACATGTATATATTATCTCAACAAAGACTGGGATTCCCGGGTATGTGGAGTGAGCATTAATCACACTCTTCTTTTGTTCCTGTTTCCATAGGTACTATTAACCAAGAATAACATCATCAAATAATAATAATAATAATAGCGTTATATACCTTCTCCATGTTTCAACCTGTTTTAAAGTCTACATTCATCTGTGTGAGTATTTGTTGCAACCGGTGATTTTGTTCCAGTCGGTTTGGAAATGACTGTAAGCAAAAAGCTTAATTAAAGTAGAATGGCATCCATTTCCGAATGCAGAACGTCACGACAGCCTGGTATGAGAGGACAGTGTGGGTTACACATGGGAGGTGATAGCGGGGGCGCCAGGTGACCATAACCGCGTATAACCAAAGGGGCACGTTTGTATTTATCGGTCTGCTGGAGTGCAGGGACGGCGACCCAACGCGGTGCACCTAGCTGCCCTGAACTGCCTGCAAAATGTGACTAATTTCCCATTGACATCACCATTGGGTCCCTGAGAAAGGCCCTTAACCCCACCAGGGACAGGCAGACCCTGCTCTCTCAAATTTACCTTTCTTTGGATTAAAGTGTCTGTTAAATAAATAAATGGAAACACTAAACTACCAAAAAATATTGCATAATCTCAAATGTAAGGTAAAATGTTGCCCTTTGGTAAAACTTAATTATCTTAAATTGAAATCAATTAGACTTCAGCTGAAACACCTTCATTTGAATATTTAACTGTCAGTGGGAAGGATGAGGTCACACTGCTATGTTATTGACAATTAGTGCTTGTTATCAAAGTCACTTTTAAAACTGATATTGCTGGGCCAGGTGTGAGAATTATTGGTAATTTTGGTGCTCAGTATTTTCTCCTGAACAGAAATCAAAGCTTTTTGTCTCTACTATTACGCTGACGTTACACACTGTAACCACCATTATAAAAACTGTGTTCTGCTGAATAAATAAATGTAAATACGAGTAACATTAAATGGGGAAAGCGGAGAAGCCCTGCGGAGCAGCGCCTTTTCGGTGAACCCAGCGGAATCGCCGGCACCGCCTGAGTCGGCACTTCGCACCCCGGCTGCGGGGCTGCGTCAGAGCCGCGGAAACATCTCCACCAGCCTTGGAAAGTATGTGTGGACGGGCGTGAAATTACAAGCGGCAGCGGCGGCCCCGCTTCACGCGCAGGCACATTCCGTACCCGGGCCGAGCTCGCGTTCCGGGTACCGCCTGGTGACTCCGTAATCACGTAATGCTGCAGGCAGATAAGCGGCACTTCACATGCGCTTTCTATTTGCAGGGTGCCGCGCTATCGGATGCCCACCACCGGGTCAGCCCCCTAATAATAGCAATTGTAGTCATTGGCACCCAAAGGGATACTAAACAGAGATATTGGGTGTTTTATATTATTGCGAATGTGTTTCTAATTAAAAAGCACCCAATGAGACTGCTTGTCAATGAACTTTCTAACAGCTCCTTTAGAACTATAATTTAGATTTGAATTTAAAATGAATATTTGAAATTAATGTTTTACTTAAAACTACTGATTGTTTATAATATAATATATATATATATATATATATATATATATATATATATATATATATATATTATACAAATTAATACATTTATAGAACCAATAAAATTGCAATATTTTTACTGAATTAAGTGTCCCAAGATTTTCTGTCATAAATGTATATATGCAAGGACAAATAAAATATGTAATATCATCAAAATAAGAATTAGCGAAGTTTAACAGATAGAAAATATTAGACTAACAATATGTTTATTTTTATCATCTTATTTTTTATCTTCTATTTCTCCTTTACTTTGCTTTCTGCTCTCAGGGAAATTAATTTCCTTGCTTGCATCTAGTGCTGTATGAGGGTGACTATAAATCCTGGGATTTTGCATTGTGACGTGTTGACATTTGCTTCCTACAATCAGAATACTGTCTGTGTGCATTTTTGTGTTGCTGTGACGCCTGTCTTTGCCTCCTGCCTTCGGTGTCCTCTTTAGTTGTAAAGCAAAATATGGCCACCCTATAGCTGTGCGGTATACGTTTCTGCATTTGATGAATAGACTTTGATTGATTTAGGTTCTCTGTAGTTCCTGCTGTACTATTACATTCGCTATGTAATTTTAGATGATCTATGAATATGTGTTCAGTGATACTTGCAGTCCGTCCTGCGTCGATGGATCGATGGAGTTGCCGCATGGCTTCTCCTTTTATCAAATGCGGTTTGTGTTTCCGTTTGTCATTGTTTTTTCTCTGATTCAGAGGCCTGACTCACAGCCTAAGCGCTCTCGGGGGGTGCGGTTAAAGTGGCGGTCCAGGACTCCGCTCTCGCTCCCGCCGCGTCGCCCGGCGGGCTGCGTTTCTTGCGGGACCCGTTGCTTAACCAGACGCTTCTCGGAAATGCTCCCGGTCGCTCTGCGAGTGTCCAGCTGCCTCTGTCCAGCCACGGTTCCAGAGAATGCTGCTGGTCAGTCTGCCAGCATGTTCGGGCCGTTATCTCTTTCTCCTTCTTCCCGTTCATCCTTCTTTATCTTAATAACCAGATCCCAGGTCCCCAATCTGAAGAGTATAAAATCAGACCAGACCCTACTGCTTCATTAAAAATCTATGCATTTCCCAGTTTAGCTGTTTTTTTCTGTGTCTTAAATGTTTCTGCTCGTAACTTTATTCTTGTGGGTCAAAATGGAAGTTATGCCTTCAAAGCACACTTCACCAAAGTTGTGTATTTCCAAGCAATATTTTTGAATGACCAAAGAATTACAGTATTAATTTAATGGTTTAATTTCTCTGTCCTTCAAATACATGTACGTAGGCCAGGGCTTGCAAAATTTTGAAATCTCTGGTAGCCCCTCCGGACAGACATTCTTCAGATTTTGGTATCTCAAAATGAATCTTGACCAGCCCAAATTTTAAAAAGGCAATTCTTAAAGTATACATGCTTAAGAAATCAATAATGGGGAAAAAAAAAACTTTGGGAAAAATTTGATGTGGAAACACATCCTAAATTATTTAGTAAGTGGTTAATGTTGCCATTACATGAGAAAATAATATAATGATAAATATGCAATAAAAACAAAAGTAATAAGCATGAGATTTATACTTATGCTTACTCATGAACAGGCCTACACCAACGTATTTTATCCTCCTCAGTTTTTGCACCCAGCTAGAAATACAGAAATTGAACCTCCAGACTTTTTGTGGCTTTTATTTGCTTTTCACATCGATATCATATCAGACAGCAGGTAGCTCATAACCATTTTCCTTTTGCTATGCATGGGTCCCATCCAGTAATATCTGTTTTCACTTTATATCGTCTGATTGCTGTCCGTTTGAATTTACTTTCATACAATGTTAATTTCGCATCACCATATGCAGCGTATTGAAATCATATAAAAAAAACTTTATTTGTTCCCAAGGGGCAATTTGAGAATATTGTGTATTGAATATGAGTGGTGTGATAATAGAGTCCAGCAGAGGACGCTATTACCAACAATGCATCAAGACGGTACCACAAGGCGATTGTGCAATAAATAAACCCTCCTAGGATTAAGCACCACCACTAATAGCAATGTGCTACTATATAGTTATGCAGTAGGCAGCTACACTTCCTAGCGGACAAGCAAATTAAGAATTAAGAATAAGTAGCAAGTCAAGAGCGGAAAAGGCGAATAATGGTGGGAGTTTGATTTTACTTAAGGGATAATTTCTGATAGCCTGTTAAACAGGGTGTTGTTACATTTTAGTAGCTTGGTGGTAAAACTGGGACATCGGGTAGCGATGGTGGGAGTCCTATAGGCTTTGGGCTGAAATAGCTGTAGCAGTTTCTCAAGGAGGTAAAGCGGTTTCAGCTGGCAGACCTTTTTGTTATTACGCTAAAACTGAATCCACATGAAATGACTGTTAAGTTGATCTTTGAGTTATGGAAGCTCGAATCCTTAGTGGTTTGTATTCTGGGGATACTATGTGTTGAATTTATTGTTATCATTGTTATTATTATTATTCATCTGGGTCAGAGTCTAAGTTACAATCCTAGGTAGATGTCTAGCTTTCTAGGTGGAAGGTTAAGCAATAAGTAATCTTTCCATGTCTTATATGTGTTAGAGGTGTAAGTTATTTCCAAGGGGGGGTAGCCCAAAGCCCTTCACATATGTGAGTCAGTGACACCAAAGTGACCCACTTTTGGGAATGCTTTTGGTTGGAGTAGATGATTTGAGCCACACCATTGAAAAAGCAACCTCCACCCACATCCCAAGACCAGCTACTGCTACACCCAGAGGTGGACAATTCAGGTGCAGAAAGTAAAAATCCAGACCAAGATTTTGTTTCAACCAAACAGTTGAGTATAAAAAGTCACAGTCACAGAGTACTCAACTGGTTGGTTGAAACAAAACCTTAGTCCGGATTTGTACTTTCTGCACCTGAACGATACTTCTCTGCCTACATCTCCCAATTGTGTACAGTATATACCAGCAGTGAGACAGTTGTAGCGCCGCCGATTATGTCTCCCAGTTGGTTGTTTCCTGACCAGCAGCTTTCTCCACCTTCATCCCTCCCGTCACATAATGGCATGGCCAGTGAATCCCCCTCCTCCATTTCTGGCCACAGGTGCCATCCACTCAAAAAACATTTCCTCTTCCCTCCCCAAGTGTTCCTCTTAATTTGGAGAAGGGCAGGATGTCCTTGAACAGGCAGATTGTAGGGGTCTGCAGCTGTTAGCGCTGCCTGAGAATGGAAGTGGATGGGATTTGCCAAGGGGCAGCTATGTTTGTTTGTCAAAGGTCCCTGCTACCCTGAGCAGGATAAGCGGTTGGATAGATGGATGCTTGGTAGTGACGGCCAAATGAAGCTTCATGAACCATTTGCTGTATTCTTTTACCCCACTAGGTGGTGCTCTTTGCTTTGGGGCATGTTTTGAGCCATTTTATGAACAGAGAGCACCATCTAGTTGGTTCAAAAATACAGCAAATGGTTCATGAAGCTTCATTTGGCCGTCACCAATGCTTGGGTAAAAGGTTTATCAGGTTGCAGAAGTGAGACTTGTTTAACTGGATAAAGTTGTAGCACACTAACTCGTTAATTCAATTGTTTGTTTTTCCCAGGAACATGGAGGTCTGCTCCGGATCTTCCCAGAAGGGAAATCCAGCTTTGCCGACATTGATCCCAAGTTCGACCGGCTGCTGCTCTTCTGGTCGGACCGGCGCAACCCCCATGAGGTGCAGCCCTCGTATGCTACAAGGTGAGCATCGTCCCCACCATCACCAGTCATGTGCTACACTCCACATTTGCTTAGTTTAGGGGTTAAATAAATCTGCCCGTTCACCAGATATGTTTGGAGGGGTTTCAAGATCGTGCTGGCAAGCTTTCCATACAACAATGACGTTCAGATATCATTAGGGTGGCTGGAATAGTGCATAGTGTGCATGCTGCTTATTAATTCCAGTAAAACCACTACTCTTGGGTGCTCTTTTAACTCCCCCTACTGTAAAAGGCTTTGCTGTCTGCCAGATGGGGAGGTGCTTTCTGGGGTAGGAAGGCGTGGTCATGATGACCGTCTCCTCCAATCAGGTATGCCATAACAGTGTGGTACTTCGATGCTGAGGAGCGAGCCCGAGCCAAGGAGAAATACCTAACAGGTACGTCACCCTGGGGGCCTTCAGCTATGAAAAAAAATCCTCATATTTACACTCAGCCCAGATAATCGCAGCTTTCAGTTTGGATTTTTATCTCTGTCTTGTACAAACTTTATGCCAACACACAGAGTTAGAATACAATGTAGCTTTCATCTGTCTATTGAATCTGTTTTTATCTGTCATTGTTCCTGTAACTCGAGTTCTAACGACACAAAGGTTGGGGGTTCAAATCTTGGGGATCACATATAAATTTTATTCTGTCCTCTACTTTGGAGAAAAGCATTGAATAAATGAATAAATCTATGTAGTGTTATGTGGTTTGTCTGTGTGGTGTTCAGATCATTTTAAGTGTTTATAATGTCTTAAATATAACATTAAAGAGATTCATTTTCGTTAGAAGCATGTTATTTTGGTGATCATGAGATGTATAAGCACCACAAGCAGGTTTCCGCTAGACACACAGATGCAGAACGAAGTGTTTAGCTTGGAGGTGCCTGCAGGATAGCCAGGGTGTCTCCACACGCAGTACCATGGTAACCGAAAGGGCGACGACCCCCTGTCTTGCAGGTGGCGGAGAGAAGGGTGTGAGAGTGGAGCTAAACAAAGCAGAAGATTCCGGCTCCTGAAGAATGGGGATTGGGGGTGGGGGGCAGGCTAGACTTTGGAATCCAGGCAAGTCGTGTGAAAGGCAACGGCAGGATGGAATGGACTGCCATGGAAATGGAGTCATATGTTTGTTCTGAACCATCGACCCAGCATGGATATCAGCGCCCTGACCTTGAATGATGTTGTGATGTCATTGCACTGTGCACAAGCCATTTTTTTTG
Organism: Brienomyrus brachyistius; assembly: GCF_023856365.1. Classification (NCBI taxonomy): domain Eukaryota; kingdom Metazoa; phylum Chordata; class Actinopteri; order Osteoglossiformes; family Mormyridae; genus Brienomyrus; species Brienomyrus brachyistius. The sequence continues at coordinate 14,192,508 of NC_064552.1, forward strand.
TGTTTTACCCGGAAAGCTGCTTGCATGTAAGCAGACCAAGGCAGAATGTGCTTTCGGGGGGAGGGGGGCTTGTTTGAAAAGGTCGAGCGATAATCGTCAAGGCTGAACAAAAGGTGCAGTTTCGCACGTTCACCTCAGTCGGTGAGTTAAGCTGTTTTTCGACAAAAAAGTTTCTCGGTCTGACCGAAATGGGGAAGGAGGAGAAGCGGGGAGCCTCGTGTGTGACGCGAGGAACAGCTGCTCTCGGACTCGCTGGGTGATAGCGAGTCCATGGCCTGCGATGGCCACATCACGATCACCGGTCTGGGGCTGCAGACTTAAAGGTTAAACTGCCAGTGTTGCATTATTTTTTTTTAAATGTCTTTTGAAATGTACTTCTGCTGGCTGACTGGCTTTATTTCCTGCTCAGACCTAATCAAATAAATGTGAATAATAATTTTTATTCGTATGACTTTGTGTTTTTGTTTTTAACTGGGTCTTTCAAGACCTTGGAGTGAATATTGAAGGGCAAATGGACCCATCGTTTAATTTGTACTGCGCCCTTTCACCCCTGGCAAGGAGAGTTATCCTAGACCCGCATCGCTAAGCTTGATTTTTTTTCATACTCGTTTGGTGTTGGTGGTAATTTTCAGCAGGAGTGAATGCTCATCAGGGTAATGTTATGTGCAGAAAAATGGTAGAAAATTGCGCAGTTCAGAAAAATAAGCTAATAACATTTAAGCAGAATCAATAAATGTTCATTTTTGCAGGGAATTTCCAGGATTCTCAAGGTAATTAGATATTTCACTGCACATTGATGTTTTTTTTTTCCTCCCTCTGGAGTTTCTACAGAAATGTGGCCAGTTATAATATTTCAGTTATATTTGGAGAAAGATAATCTTCATATCATCAGTGAAATCTCCGTAGGGCAGAGGCCTATGCATGCCAGGAACATTGCTAAATTCCCCGAGTGATGTAATGTAACACTACAGGTGTGACTCCTATATTTACTGCATGAGTATAAATATTGTTATAATGAATTATAAGGGTGGAGTAAACTCAAACACCCCCAGATGTAGTGGGAGTGACATTTCCAAGCACTTAATTTCTGAGCTTATTCCGAGTGACAGCAGCAGCAGCTGGAAAATTATAATTTGTCATTCACAAGGAAAGAGGTTGATAGATCTTTGGGAAAGTTTTGAGAAAATTAATCCAGTTTAAATCTGGAGGAGTGTCAAACGGAGGTGTTGATATTGTCGTGAGGTGCAGTATAGCCCTAAGATCCTCAGTAGGTCAGAGGTTTGCATCCCTCCACACCGCCGTCAGACTGCAGCCTGAAAGATTTCAGCTTGGGACGGCCCGAGTTTACAGGTAGAGCTCCGTACTCTTCGCCACGGCAACTCAGACGCAGCTCGTTCTCTAAACACACGGAGGGCCATGATTTTTCCATAGTGTGCTCACAGAGTCGGAGAAGCCACTGCGTGTCGGTAAGATTTCACTGCAGTAATTCCTGCTTGAGCATAAGGAGAGGCAGAGAGGCGACGGCCAGCCAATCAAAGCCAGGCATTTCACTGATTCATATTCCAAGCTCATTTCCTAGTTATACAAACATTATCGGATGTAAAAGGAACCAACACTCCTTTAAAAATCATGCTGTGAACATTTACTGTGTCATGATTCATCATTCAGCAGTAGATGCCACTGTAATGGGATGAGTTAACTAGCAATGTGGTGAGTTTAATGTTTCTGGGGCCCTAGATTTTCCCAAAACTCGAGAGCTAGTTAATGCAGCCTGAAGATTGTAGCTGGTTAGCAGAACATGCTGCATCAGCATATCTTAAATAACTTTAGTTAGTATTCAGTGTGGTGACAGTTTGTGGCCAACCAGGGGGCCCCAAGCAGATGTGTTTTATGAGTGATGGTACTGTAAACACCACCGCTAATAGCAATGTGCTACTATATAGAGTTATGCGGTTGGCAGCTAATGCAGAAATACTGTGTGAAATGTCATACCCTGACTGAGGACTGGGCTACGTGCTGGAATGGTAGAGTAGGACTCCATCTGCCCTTGCACTTGAGTTCTGCTGTTTTAGCTCTTTAACGAGGAATAAAACAGTAACCACACATTTACTCAGAGAGGGTATTCTACTGCTATTAGGAAGAATGTTTTTTTTCTTAACACACATTTACACTCACCTGTCAGTCACTTTAGAGAACAATGTCACATAGAAAGTGATATTTAAAAGTCTCAGCATTGAGATGGCACAATGAACCCTGTCAGGTGACAAGGGAGTCATTTGTCCAGTGTCACAATTTCCTTTATTGCTAAAGTATGAGAACATTTAAGAAGATGTCACAGTAACCAGAAATCTGCAGCAGTGTGTGTCATCATACTCTAGCAAAGGCACTTCATTTTTCCATGACTGATAATCCCACGCAAGGTCAGGGTTAGGGTTAGGGTCAGGGTTAGCCTGTAGCTGTACCAGAAAGCACTGGGGATAGGGGATACCCTAGCGGGATGCCAGTCTGTCGTACAGTATCGTACTTCCGAAACACAAAATTTGAAACATAATTGCAAAATTATGCATTTGAATATTGCAACCCCACTAAAATGTGATACATGTTGTCAGCTTAATGAACACAGACCCATAGCTTGAAATAAATCTTGGGGGTCCAGTGCTTGGTTAGGAGCAGGGCATGGGGGGGGCAAACTAGCAATTTTATTACATGGCTACGTTCCTGAAGGCATGTGTACTTTATGCAGTGTATAGGGTGTCGGCAGGGAGTTGGAAAGGTTATCGCTGGTTTAGCTACATACTCAACCTGGGAGTGATGAACATTTGTATTACTATACAGGCAGTGTGTGGGAGAGAAGGTGACCAAAAAGTGCCTCATTGGCTCAGTGGATGGCGCCGATGCCTCACATCACCCGGGTTCTAGCGCCCAGCTATTTACTTCACATTGGTATAAGCTTCTTGCCATGGTCCAAAATGTGAAAAGGTGAAGCGTACGGGTCGTCCAATGAGGCTTTCCTTCCGGGATGTTCCCGCCCCCTGCTGTGTGCTTCCCTGTCCCTGGACTGGATGAGTTGAATGAACAGTGAATGGTCGATAAGGAGAGACTTCCACCTGGTAAGCTACAGTTTCAGTCATGTGACCAACGAGATGGAAACATTCAGCCAATGGGAGCAACTGCAGTGAGGTTTACAAGATATCGCTTTACCCGGTGATCGCAGGGGGAAAAACATTTCATTTAGGGACACATGTTTCGCATGCCACCCATCATGCCCTGGAGATCGATAAGAGCCTCAGCTGAGGTATCTGAGGAGACACGTTTTTGCCTGTTTCTCTGTGGAAATTTTAAACCAAATGAATTTGAAACCAGAAAATGCTTTAGGCTCTGGTTTGTCTGTGTATATTTACTCAGAAAAAAAGCCACAAATTAACATTAGAACATATGCAAATTAGCTTTAACACAACAAAAATAAACAAACAAGACTTTTTTTCTGTTCTCCAAAAAGTTACTGATCTCTTGTTGGAGGGCTAGAAGAACATCACTTCAGTTACCAAACCTCTCCTCAGGGGCACCAAAATCATTCCATATATTGGTTAAATTTTTCCACCAGTTCAATATATTAATTAACATAATTAGTTAAATAACTCAATGAGACTGATTGGCCATGTGAGGTGTGCTAGTGGATAAGTCAAAAAATACATGAGTGGATTGGACCGTTACTGTAAATACTGGGCTGATTTTAGGAGAGGTTCTGAAATGCTAAGCTGACACACTTTGACAGGCTTAATATCATATTTTTACACCAACGCAAAGATCATTTAAAGACCACTTTCTTTGACTGACCAAGACTTCTGCACAGTACCGTATTTGAAACATATTTCAAGTGCACATTTCAAATACGGATAAACATGGAAAATAGCCTAAAAACAGGAATGTTAGTAGATTAGCTCACTAGCTAACCAGTCCAGTTTGTTACTCATGCCTGACTTAAGCTATGAGATCATTCAATGTGCACTAATATGGTGCTAAATAACATATAACCTATAAACCACGATGCAGCGGAGAATTCACAGGCCAAATGGAAAGGATGGGGGTTTGCCTGTAACACCCCACACTGAGAGTGTCACGTCCTGATCGTTCTGATCCTCTTGTGTGCCACACCCCCCTCGTGTGCCTCGTGTGGAATCCCTATGTCTTCAGCCGTTCGTATTAAATTGTAAATTGTGGTTACGCATTTAAGTCCGTGTCTGTGTGTTTTCCTGAGTCCGGTCATTAATGTCTGTGACATCATTCTGTGCTCCAAAGTGTGCTGCTCCTGAGTAAACCCCATGTTCACCTGACTTCTCAGACTTCCCGTGCCCGCTTCCCCGCTCCAAACCCCCACCTTTGTGACAGAGAATATTCCTTATTACGTTTACCTAAAGCAATGGTCACCAACCCTGCTCCTGCAGATCTACCACCCTGCAGAGCTAAGGTACAGCCCTAATTTACAAGGTACACCTGACACCGATAATCAGGACCTTCAGTAGCATCTCAGTCTTAGAGCCAACGATTAGCTTCAAAGTCGCTGGCTCCAGTACTTATCTGTATCAGGTCTGCTAAATTAGGCCGGCACCTAAGCTCTGTAGGGTGGTTGATCAGCAGGAGAGGGGCTGGTGACCATTGACCTAAAGCATGGCAGGATGGATTAGGGTTTGCGGCTAACAAGCTGGGGAAGTAGAACAAGCAAACATACTGTACAGGACAGTCACTGTAGCTTTGGGAAAGGAGTATAGGCAGGGAGCAGGGAGCTAGGGCCTCAAACTGGGACACCAGCGTGGTCAGGTGATCTCCATCCGCAGGTCGCAGCCGCAGTCCTGTCACAGGGTCGAGTTTGGTCGGAGCACGTCGCTGAGCAGTGAGTACAGACAGGTTCATAATTACGCCCATCCGTAGCAACAGGCACAATCGATGCTCTTTGATGGTTATTCACACTGTCTCTCTCATTACATCTTGCTAATTCTGTTATTCAGCCTGAGCTGTGGTTCATGGTTCAGTTTAACTTCAGCCTACAAGGAGAGTATCACATGGTCACGAAATGAAGCCTTCCTCCCTAACCAGTGCATAAGACTTCTGAAAGCAGCACAGTGCACCTTCCCAGTGCAGAAAAACCTCATTGCCATTTCAAAAATCAGACAGGTGACAAAAAGCAAGTTAAAACTTCGTAATTGTTATATTAAGAAAGTAAACCAAGTTTAGTTTACTTTTTTTTACTTTTATTTTTGCCTAAATTTAGGCAAAAACATGAAAGGGTTAACATTAAGGTAATAGATCTGCACTGCAGTTATAAAATCTTGTAGACATTTTGCATTTCTGACAATAGTAGCCTCCCCAATTCAAACCAATTCACCACACAAAAACCCACACAGAGCTGGGAGGAAAGCAGGGGGGGGGGCTGATACAGGGTGGTGTGAGAAGTCAGCTAGTCTCTCTAGGGAACTTTGAAACCAAAATATTGATCGGAATTACACCACTAGCTAAAAGCTGAGGTACGACCGTAAATAATAATAATATAATAATAATAGTAATAGTAATCCTTATCAGTCACTGTTTCTCTCATACCTGAACCCTCTGCTCACGGTAGCAGTTCTGGCTTTTCCCGCACCAACGAGGATGGATGAGTGTTAGGTGACTGTAGAGACGCTCGAGACAGCAACCCGAGCCCCGTCCTCGTCAAATCGGAGGTACGTGGATCAGGGATATTACCAGCGTGATTTCAGCATACAGCGGCATCCCCGTTTCTCTGTCTAAAAGAGAATGTGTTCCTGTTTCCTCCAAGTCACTGACATCCGGCTCCTCCTCTTCTGAGAGTAAAGTAGAGGAGCACCGGTCCCCTCCGGTGGTGACAGGAAAGACCACACCTAACGAGGGACTTTCCAGCTTCCTGGAAAGTTAACTAATTAACTACTACTTTGTCTCTCCTGTGTCGTCTCCTCTCCAAGGGTCCCGAAATGGCAGATTCCTTCCTGCATGGCGGACAGGGGTGATGCAGCAGAGGAAAAGCACCAGCAGCTGGTGCTAAGCTCCCGTGAACCTTCAAGAGCCGGTTCTCCAACCAGCACCAAAGACCTGGGTGTCCTGGAGGCCGGTTCCACCTCATACAAGCTCTCTCACAGAACTCTTACATGTCATGTTTCAGCTGCGATGTCCGCATGTGTTACCGACGTTATCACAAAATCCATCATGATCTGAGGGACGGAGGAGATAGCAGCACCCATTCTCTGCCTCTCTTGATTTGCAGGTATTTTGCTGATCTTCCTGCTGCGGCACGTGGTTCAAGTGCAAAGCAGAAAAAGGTTTTATTGAGAAATATCATTCACATAGTTTCAGAGCAGTTAACTGAAGATGTGCAGAAAGTAAGTGAATTGTTTGACACATAAATGCAGAATCACTAAGCAATTCAGAAGTTAAGCTTGTTCTCTTTAGGACAATGTGGCTGACTAAGGAGTATACGATGAAATGAAAACCTAGTAATGCATCATTTAAAGGAACATCGATTTTATTTCAAAATTACCAGCATTTAACAGCATTTTGTCATTATTTATTTAATATTATTAATCTTCAGAATTAAAAAAGGGCGCACTTTCTTTTTCACATGACTGCATACATACATGTTGCTCAGTAATGTGCACAGTGTGACAAATGGGTTGACCGCTATGTAGTTCATTTCCTCCTAGACAATGAGATGTGTGTGTGTTCCATGCTAATCCCTCTCTGTGCTGCTGCATCTGCAGTATCCTGGTCCTGCACTTGAAAAGCTTCAGCTTCACCCCACAGTTTGAGCTGATGAAAGTGCAGGACCTGGTTCTCCTCCGTAGGAAGATCGTGCTGCTCCCACATTTCAGGGAGATCTCCCAGGTCACAGGGACGCCCCAGTCAGTCAGCACAGCCCGTGGAACATCTGACGGACCCGAGTCATACTGTGAAGAGATGGCTTTCCATTGTGAATTATGTGCGATGTACCCGAGCCGTACCCAGGCTGTACCCATTATGAAATGGCCCTGCTTACAGACCAATCAAAATGCATCGAGATACCAGTGATCTGCATCAATGTGCATGGATTGGCTAAAGGAAAAAAGGGCAATATTATATTATTATATATATATTATTCATTAATAGTATTGCACATTGAGATGTAATGCATGCCCAATAACTTGAAACTTGAAAATTTCTGACCTCTTACTTAAGAAACAGCTAAACAGAATGAATTCGTAATGGAAATTTATGCAAGGTAATGCTAATTCCGCTAGCATTTGATGCTAACACAGCCCAGCAATACTCACACATGTGCTAATGGATAATTAGCTACAATCATTATTGAAAAAATACTGTAACATTACTTTGTTTACACCAGTCTCATGAGTGTATTCCAAATTTGCATGAACCCCAGAATATTAGCTCTTGGTTTCTGAGGGGTCCTTTACTAGAGGGGGGTATTACTGTGTTACCAAATGCAACATTTGTGAGTATATGTAATCCATTGCATTAAAATGTCAAGCATTTTGCATGTAGTCATACAACAGAGCACAGAGTCATGCAACATTTAAACATTAGCAGCAGCATGGCTAGTTTGACAAAGGGAGGGTGGATGTTGAAGATGAAATTTCTTCCAGTGGGGGGGGATCATTTACATTTCCATAATAATGTTGGGGCCCTTCAAAGTCTTCCAACAGCAGAGCTCATGCAAAAGCAGTGGCACTGAACTTGACACTGATTTTCAATATATACTGGATAATCTTGGAAAGGTACAATCACTGTCAAGTCAATTCAATGTATTTTTATATAATGCGTTTTACAACAGAATCAGCCCAAGGCACTATACATAGCTGTGTTGCAGGATAGTACTACAGAAAGAAAGAAAGAAAGAAAGAAATAAAGAAAGAAAGAAAGAAAGAAAGAAAGAAAGAAAGAAAGAAATGGCGAACAAACTAACGAACAAACAGACAAACAAACGAATGAACCAACGAACGAACAGACGAACGCCAGATGACACCTCAGTTAGGAAATAAAAACTCCCAACTAGGGAAGAAAAAAATAAGAGCCTGCTTGCTAAAAACTGAGGTTATGGTGAAAATCAAAGTCTATCAATGAGTCAGTCCTCCATGTCAGCCTGAGTGAGTCAGCAGACTGAAGACTGAAGGTGCCTGGGGTGGGCACCATCCGCACATGTCGAAAGAAGGTAGAGAACATGGGTGGTCAGAACATGCATAGATATATTGATGGATAAGCACAGTAGGTCTAAAGGGCATGTATAGCAGTACCAGCAGCCATTGTTGTGTGTTATGTGTTAAGGCTCGTATAAGCTAGACTAATGTAATAGGTCTTCTTGGAGATTTAAAGACGTAACCGATTTGGCACTCCGAATATATGTTTGTTCAGTTTTGTTTCTGTTTTTGTTGGACAGTGTCATGGTAAAAAGGTATATCGGATGTTGGTGGTGGTCCCCCACAATAAGTGTCTGGGGGGGTCCGGATGGTATGAAACCTAAGACAATTACATGTACACAGCATGTCATGTTCATATTAACATCTAGCATTTTGCATGTCTATTCAAAAAGCTGTGATTGTAGGAGACCAGATACCACAAGTATCTCAGAGATACATTTCACTGCAAGTTATACTGTATGTGACGAATAAACCTCTTGAATCTTGAAGTACATGAAACCCTCTGTTCAATGCGAAATGCAGATGGACATTTGGCAACAGCGTTCAATATGTAGTCTGGGCTTCTGTCTTCAGATGTGGGAGAGGAGATAACTGTATCATTAAGGCAGAGCATTTCAAGGTGCAGGAATCAGCCAATGTTATGATTTGAATCAAAGTTAGATGTTTTTTTTCCATTAACCAATAGAAATACCATTTAAATCCTTAAGAAATCTCCCCTTGATCTTCCTTTATTTTATGCTTGCCTCACTGTATTATGGCTTATTATTGGATAAGATAGGACTAGGTAGAAACTTTTTTAATCCTCAAGAAAACTGCAGAAAAGATTAACTAAGGAATAAATCCTAGCAAAAGATTTATGCAGGAATAGGCACTGTCGTTATTATTTCAGCACTTTGGCTTGTACTGCATTAAATCCTAATGACATCCGGAGGAACTAATATAAAACGTAATGTGAAAAATGTTCATTTAGATTAGCAGGGCAATAGCACTTAAATTTCCTTCCCATTCTTTGAATAATCAAGGGGATACAGGAGCCATGAATAAAATAAAATTGAAGCTTAATGAAAAGGTTGTTTCTTAAGGTTATGAATGTACTCCCTATTGTTATACGACTAAAGGTTGGTAATTTTAGTTCAAATTTCCCGCAGTGAGTAATCCGCGCTTACTGTTCCAGTGATTCAGGCGGCCGAATATAAATGTATTATAGGGTTTTTCAAAGTGACACTCAATCCTGTAATTTATGTGGAATTACTGCCATTCACAGGACAAACTTTAGCACAAAATTGACCAGTGCAAAAGCTCACGCTAAGCAAGAACAGAAACATAATCATCACTGTTCATAAGAGAAATTACATGTTCTGCCATCCACCTTTTTCCTAAATGGTCCTGCCCAGCTTTATCCCAGAAGGTCATGGACACAATATCTAAATGGTCTGACTGGGAACAAAGACTTTCCAAGTGACACCCTAATGTGCTGACAGGAATGGCAATGACAAGGCCAGGAAAGTACCCGCTGAAGGTGGGCTTGGACGAGTGCAAGCCACCCGTGCTGTCTGCGGGACACCTGGGCCAGGTCAGCAGTGCGGATAAGCTTCACATAGCGCCCGCTCCTGCCACGCAGAGTCAGTCAGTTACATTCCTTCCTAGAAACGCTGAAATCGGATGCCAGATTGACCCCCCCCCCCCCCCCATCTGGCGACTCTGCCAAAGTCATCACAGGACAAGAACAAGGACAAAGCACGTGTCGGGCCGTTCAGAAATGCGAACGCAGTACAGACCCCAACTCTCGCCTTGGCGTGCTTCGGCCCGCAGCAGCTGGCGCGAGTCGCATCGATGAGTCGCTATCGAAAGTTGGCGCGGTTATCTTACACGTTCTGCCGGCAACAAAAAGCCGAAAACGCTTACCTCAAAAATGTTGAATCTGCAGAAATTACATCAACTGGCCAGAACTGAAAAAAATAAGTATACTTTTCAGGAGTCCGTTTCAAAATAAAGAATTTAATTAGAAGCCAGTCTGGATGAAAGACAGAAATATTTCTGAGAGATATCTTTTCTAATCTTGGGGCCCAATATAGGCATACCCTGTTTTTTTTCTTAAGTCTTTATCAATACATGCGACTTTGCGGAAAATCTGCTTTGCATCTAACAAAGAAAGATACAGGAGTTACGTACATTATTTTCTGAGGAAACTGACCAGATGCTTCATTTCCGTGCTCTGTCATATCTATCAAAAAACACATTGGAATTTTTTCTAAGAGGGATTTCCAATTGAATCATGTTTTCACACCAAAAATGTTTCACTGGTTACTCAATGTATTTTACTGCATGACTTATATTACTACATGCTTCAAAGTCTCCTCTCCTCAAAACGGAGTAAAGATTAAAAAAAGACGTAGACTATGGGTGGGATGCCAGTCTTTCACATGGCTCTCAAGCGAATACTGAAAGTAATTTAAATTCTGATTAGTTTCTACTGCCATCAAGCGGTCAGATGCACTACTGCACCTGCAGTGTCATCTTCAAAATGTACAAACTACGTCAGGTCTAGCAGATAATATTATTAAATGTCACTTGTCATAACACCGCCGCGGGGACCCATGGTCCATTGCCTGATTGACAGGTGGCCGCATTTCTCCTCCAGCACCCTGGAAAGCAGCCACATGTCAAAGTTTCGGCACCCATGTCGTGGACAGACGATTGAGCACTTCTGTAATTCCACCCGCCTGGAGAGCACTAATTACCCCAGCTGGCTGCACTTTCCCTGGGGTTTCGGCAAGAAGAATGGGCAGTTCTGCAAAAAGACAGTGGCGAGAGGACTACTGCCTAAACCGTGGCCAAAACCGGACCAAGCCAGAGCTGGCCAGAGTGAGTTTTTCCATTTGAGACGAGTCTGCGCACACATGCACACGCATTTACATGGATGCAGTGTGCTATGGCTCTTGCTCCAGTGCTAACGTGCACTGGTTCCTGGAAGCTCAGCGTAGCAGGACCTAATTTGGCTCCATGTCAGCTCTAGGTTTGTGATGTATTTATTAACCATGCATCACTTTGTACAAAAATGTCTGATAATAAATATAAATGATATTTTTATGGTAAAATATCAGACAATCTTCCCTTTCTGAAGACGGGCAGCGAAATGAAGTCTGCATTGAGAGTTACAGTTAAAAAGCATAAATGTAAACAGCCCCCAGTGGTTTGGAGTGTGCAGATTGAGGGGAAGTAGTAGGGAGGGAAAATGCGGGCAGTAATATTTTACATTTGCGGAGATGGAGTTTGTGTAACGGCATGACAGATTTGTCGCAGTAACCATAAGAATAGGGGCAGTGACCACATGTTCAGTGTTCACTGTATGTCCTTAGGCTACAAAAACAAACAAAAAAAATGGATTCTGGAGGTCACAAATGGACACGCAACCCTCCCAAAAAAATCAACATTCTAGTTGATAAACTGAAAGGAAAAAAGTCTGCTGTCCTTGATCTCAAACAATGTATGCTGTCTTCGATCCCCATTCCCCTATGAGAGAATTTTATCAATACTGTCAATGCCCCTTAGCCACAAACCCAACATATAAAGGTCACTATCCTAGCAACTGGCTTGGGCCTCTCCCTGTGACAAGGTAAGAAGTTTGACTGCAGGGACAGTTGGTTTATGAGCCAGCTGTGGTGGTGTGGGAATTTCACAAGGATGCCACCTGGCAGGCTCCCGAGGAAGCTGTTTTGGGCACGTCCCACTCGGCAGAGGCCCCGGCATAGACCCAGACCACCCTGGAGGGATTATGTCTCCCAGCTGGCATGGCAACACCAGGGAATTCTCCAGATGAGTCTAGGGTTTGCTCTGATCTGCCAAGTAATCTTCAACGTTAAGGTTCAAAACATGCCTGAGATGGCAATTAATTAATAAGAATTCGCAATATTGAATTTTCTATATTTTTCAATGTACAGGAGCTGGGAAAAAAATAACATAATCGGAAGAAGAACTTTAATTTTGCAGTAAGCCACCATCACAAAGGCAATTACTAAGCTAAGATATATTAGGAAGAATGCCAATTAACAGTATGCAGAGTTTCACAATGAGCACTCAGATATGTGAATTTTCGAAGCAAATCAGTGAACCCTTTGGCAGACTCTGGGGTGTAGATTGCAGGACAGGTTTCCACCCGCTTCATCCTTCGGAGAAATGGAGTTGGAGGCTTTTCTTCTTCTTGTAACATTGTACTGAGCATACAACAGGATTGTACAGAGTGTCTACTGTCCACTGTGTTGTTACTATGCTGTTGTTATTTATTGTACTCTGTACATCTATTTTAAGTCTGTGGACAAGTATTAGTTGGTGCATTTGGCAATAAAACTATGAATAATTGCCAAATATCCCAATATAGTTCAGAATTTCCAGAATTGCAAGACGTACTAAAGCTGTTCTGAAGGCAAAGGGTGGCCCAGCCCCCTATTAGCCGCGTGATCTTATGTGTTTCCATTATTTTGTCTGCAATGTGCAGGGTTTTCTATATTTGCCTCTCCATCTTTTTTCCCTCTTTGATAACGATTTAATGCTAATTCCTTTCCTTAGTCTCCATTTAAATGATTAAATCCAACAATCCATATGCAAATCCTGTCTCCCCTGCGTGTAAGTTCGTTAATGTGCTTGCAGTTTTTCTTGCAGATTCTTCCTTATTCTGCAGACTCCAATGTAAAATGTAAAAAAAAATCTCAGAGAAAGACTGAAATTATGACTATTGCACCCCATTGACCTAACATTAATAAATGATTTCATGCTACAATGCATTGTTACACCGCTCTACAATGCGTGTCGTAGTCTTCAAGAATCACGAAATTTCAAGCGACCCGGACATTTTTACGCCCCTTTTAATTTGTCCATTGTGTTTTGTCTGTTGTGCCATGGCATTGCACCCTGTCCATGTTGTGCCCCTGCTTTGTGCCCTGTGCTTCCTGGGCTAGGCTCCAGACCCTTACCGTGACCCCGTACTGGGATAAGCCATTAGAAGATTTTATCAACAATTGACATAGTTACACATAATAACCAATACAAAGCATTTCATTTAATTGGTTGAATTACCTCTTATTTTGAATCGTTAGTGGAACTGGTGGGAAAGCAAGTTTTCGTGTGTTTAGGTGTGTCGCTTATATTTGACATTTTAATCAATATCTCAAAACTCTTTATCAATGCAGCCGCTCCCAGCCCAATTGGGCGGCTCGCTGCTCCGCGCACCAGCCACCCGCAGCCGAGAGGTTCGCGAGCAGCGCTGAGGTACCGCGAGGTTTTCCGAGAGGAGTTTTCGCCTCCCGTCGTCCTCGCGCCGATCACTCCCCAAGTCAGAAAACTCTCTCCGCCTTGGAAGCGCGCAGTTCTCTTTTTGATATTTTCCCCACTCGCTTTAACACGCCCACTCCGCCGCATTACGGTTTACCGGGAAGAAAGCGGAGAACATGAGCACGTCTATCACGTCTGCCACGTCTGTTAAGGAGCTCTAAGAGCTATGGAATTGTAAGTGTGGATCGTATTTTCTTGTCATCTGCAGAGGCAGACAGCCCTCTCGAAAAAGGACGCCGACTCATACTGCAGACTGACCGGGTTTCTTCTTATTACGACTTCTATATTTAGGATTCGTTATGATCAGAGCCACTATACAGCGCGGTGCGCCGTTTGTTTTGCTGTGGCTGTTTGTCGGGAACTCTGTTTTTGCTTGGCTGGGTAACGACAACGTCAAGTCCAAGAAACAAAAAAACGGACAGTCCGACTACGAGGCCACCGGCAGCCAAGACCAAAACTGCTTTTGCCACGTAAGTACGGCAAAACCCGACGGCAGGTGCCTTTTCTGAATGAGGACTCTCGTGTACTTGGCCGCAAAACCGATTGATACCTGTACTTTTCTGGCACTTTCTACTGTCGCCCCGAATTCACGTCATATGAGCGCGTCCACATGGCGTCGCATCTGTAGTATCGGTGTTTTATTACAGCTAATTTATAAAAACTAGTTTTTTTATAAACGTTTCTTCGTTTAACCAGCATTACCAGAAATTGCTACATATCTCGTTTCCAACCAGAAATCTACTCATTCATGTGTTCTTTTTCCGACAAGTTATTTTAATATGGCCATAAAGAATCCGAATCTCTGTTAATGGTTCTCTTGAAATCTATTAACTGAATAAGAGCATACATAGACAGACATGTCGTTTGAAGCTGGGAGAAATAAACCTTGCTTTTAAAATTCACGTAGAATCTTTGAAGACATCAGTTCACCATTTATGTAATTTAACGTGCAGTGTTAATACAGAGAAATAAATCAGAAGGCCAGTTTCAAATTTTAATATCATACCTTATTTGTCGTCTGTCATAATTTCAACATAATTGTAACCCAGAACCCCACTTACTATACCGCGTGGTCTTACTGGATTGGATAAGGAGTGAACTGCTGACTGGATTTACGGGACTTGTAGTTTTTTCGGTTGAAGTGTACGCTGACTTCTCAGATTAAACGAACTAGTGAAGACTACAATTCTCGCAAAATATGTGGGAGGAGCCTGGAATGGAAAGTGCTTTATAAACAGTTTTTTGTTTGTGGGTGGGGTTTAGGTGGCACCCCGGAGCTGAAATTGACAGATCAGGCGGCCAACTGTTGGACTCCAAGTGCAGTTACACTTACCTGCTTTAAAAAGCGCTGTCATTTCTGTGCCACGTTAGGTTCGTAGCATAGTCGTTACCTTTGTTGCCATATGTTTATTTAAGTTGAGTTATTTAAGCTTTTCCGCCTGGGACAGTTATACTTCAGTAGAAACCACAACGAACGGGATGTTAGGCAACCTGTTTATGGCGTCCTGTCTTTTACTTTACTTTGGACAATTGCATTCCGAGGTCAGTGTTTATATTGCAGTACATTTTTATACGATCCTGCTTGCATATCTTAGCTTTGTTTTGGGAGAGGTGTAGTTTAACCTCTGATCAGTTCGCATGTTTTATAGAAAGCTCCGCAAAATCATAACAGTTTTGGTCTTCCTGGTTTGATGACGTTCGCTCTCCGTTAGATGAAGTATGGGGGACTTATGCCACAATGTGGAGAGCGTTTTAAGGATCCTGCGGTCCACTGGGTTGATTGAGCAAGGCTTAAATAATAAATGTAGGAAGACGGTTCAGATGCCAGTCTGGAGAACAGTGAGAGCTCGTGCGGAGTCATCCCTGATTAGTCACACACAAGCAAGAGTGCTCCAAGTTATATGCCTGGATGTAAACGTGAGAAGAGGACAGCACTCATAACTGGCATTTTTAAAATTGTTGTGTTTCCTGTGCGAGAACTTTACTGTTGCAAGTAGCATGGTTCAGTGTTTGTTACAACCAGTGTGTAGGCGATAAGTCTTTTATTCTGCTCTTTATCACTAGCTTGTGCCATATGGGACTGCATATTTCCTCTGTCTTTGCTGTATGAAGTACTAACCTGTATTGAGGTGTATGTAAAGACAAATGGAAAAGCTGTTTACTCTGATTAGGCTTTTTAGTGCTCAGTTTAGGACTGAGCGTTGCAGTGGTGTAGAATTGGGGAGAAAGGAGGAAATGATGGTGTTTTCCTGTCTTTTGTGTGTGAGATTTTTTTTGTGAAGTTTGTGGTCTTCATTGGCTGAAATCATTTGCTTACTATTTGCCTAAAATGCTAAATTTTGTAGTTTTTCCCTTGATGCTTTAGCTTTTGCAGTTCCAGGGCTTATGTCGTCACACGACGCAGAATGCTTTCATGTTCATATATCGGTCTGCTTCCTCCATCTTAGTCCTTCCGTCTTGCTTTCCGTTACACTGCATGACTGCCTCGCTGCAGCAGTGAGGGTCTCTTAGCTTTGTGTGTTGACTCTGCACTCTGTCCTTCTTAGCTGACTGGCATCCTGGATGACTGCTTCTGCGACGTGGAGAGCATCGACATCTTCAACAACTTCAAGATCTATCCAAGGATCCGCAAGCTAACAGAGAGAGATTACTTCAGATATTACAAAGTAAGCGTGTCCCTCGGCCCATATTAAAGGTGGCATGAGCCGCTAAAAGCCTCGGGCTAAATTTAGATCGTAAATCATTCATTATTTCCTGTCATGTAAAAATCTGAACATTAGGTTCATTAGATAAAGATCAAGGAACTGAGCTTTCATGAAACCTTCCTTTGGGTTAATAACCAGAAACGCAGGTGATCTTCACAGTTTATATACTGTGAAACGTAGAATAAATGAAAAAGGTTTCCACCCTTTTCAAGTAATAAGAGTATTAACATGTTTAACCTGTTTTATATGACTGTCAGAAGCTGCTGAGTGAAAGGATTTTGAATATAATTTTACAGTAAGCTCCACTTGGCAAAGTAAGGGGTTAGCGGGGTTTGGCCGATATCTGGCAGCTGTTAACACTCAGCTGGAGTCCATACAGTGTCTGGAAACCTCTGTGCACATTTTGCATGGCCCTCTGTGAGCGTTGTTGCTAAATGGGACAGTGATCCTGAAGGGTTATCATGACACATTCAGCCTGATTGTCGTTCCCTTCCATTTAGAGTTCAGGCATACAAGCACGTGCCTTGTACAGCTTAGACCTACAATGTCATGGTGGTACTGTTGTTCAGATAAATGTGGAACTGCTTCTCAAGGGGAAGGTTGTTTTTTTTAAAATTCTCTAGAGACACTTGTTTGCATAGGCTTTGCTTTGTAAACTCCCTTCATCGTTATGGAGCAGTGTTTTAGACATGGATATAAATAGGTACTTTTCCTACTGTTTAAATTGTTAACAGAACCCAAACCCCCCCCCCCCCCCCCCCCCCCCCCGATGCCAAAAAACCTGTCAGAAAACTTAAGAATGTCGTAGGAACATGAGAGCACGCTCTAGTTATAGTGAACTGGTTCCACCAGTGGCTTGACTGAATGAACATGTGCTGCCTATCAGATGCAAGGCAACGTATGACATGGTTTGATAGTTTTTACTATCAATTTTTGGTGCTGGGATCCCGTACACTGGTGTTTTTGCACATCAACCGCAGAAGCTACCAGAAGACATCAATTTGTCAGCATAGTTTGTGGCTAAGGGCTAGGTGACGGTCCCTCTTTTGGTCAGATGGATACCATGATGTTATTGTGTCACAGTGCTGTTCAGATGTCATATACAATCAAAGATCAGGAGCCGAATGCACAGGCAATGCACAGGGTCATGTAGACCCACCAGTGGTGACAGGTATTCCTGTGCCTTTTAAGGGAGAAAGGAAGATGTGTGTCGAAGGTGTCAAGCTAATTGGCTGATACAGATGGGTGGCCTTTAGCTCCAGCCCCCACTGATGTGGAACGCCTTTGACAGTGAATAGCAGCAGAGCTAACCGTAATGTTTCTCTTCCCAGGTAAACCTTAAGCGGCCCTGTCCGTTTTGGCCTGATGACAGCCAGTGCTCCATTAAGGACTGCCAGGTGGAACCTTGTCCAGAGGTCAGGCTTCGCAGTGGATGGGGCAGGGTTTCATTTTGATGTACATACAGATTTGGTATCTCACTTGTCCTTCAATAAATATACCAATGAGGTTATCTTTCTACGGTTAGTTGATGTGTGTTTTTTCACTAACAAGCAATGGTAGTGTTCACCACTGTTGCAGCAATTTGAATGAAACCTTAAGTTACTCTGATTGGCCTTCGATATGATGTTTGGAGGGTCCATTATTTCCATTTTACCCATAGTATTATGTGCTTTTCTTTATAGAGCAAAGTTCCAGTGGGAATTAAAGCAGGCAACTACAACAAGGTAGGCTTACTTGCTAAATACGCTTGGACAGTATGTGCATGTACATTATTGCTCGAATAAAGATGGGCGCCCAGATTAGTGTGAGGTCTGAAGTCTAAAGCCTTAAAATCCTTTTGAATATGTCGATAAAAGTGTTTCAGATGCATATAAAAGGGATGAAAAGCCTGTCATTTTATGTGGGGTCGTCATGATATAGACAGGCTGTTCCCTCGACAATGCTCTTCTTGGGCAGAAAAGATGACGTATTGAGGTCTCCTGTCACAGGAGAAGGCCAGCTGTATTCAGTCGGCAGTCAGCTTTCGTTTGTCTTGATAGTGAGCTTGTTTTGAGCTGCCTTGAACGTTCCTGTCACACTCTGGATACTGTACTTGTAGCAAGTGAAACTGTAGCGAGAGACGAGTGTATGTATGACATCATTGACCCCTCCCTCCGTGCTGTCGTTGTAATCTTACAGCTAGTGTTTGCTGCCCACCTCCTTTCCTGCTTCATGTAGCCATGTACGTCTGGATCACCACTTTAGACACAGTTACTTCGATCGTTTCGGAGCTCCTGTAAACTCTTAGGGCTTATGAAGAACGTATGTACAGAGCCGGCGGGGGAGGTGTTTGTTCAGTCACGAACCTCCCGTCTGTTGGGGGCTGCAGTGAACTGTGTGTTTTGACAGATGGGCTCCCCTTGCCTGACATGGAAGCATGCGGTTGTCCAACAGCAGGCTTTTAGGGCGCTACCACCCCTATTAGCCAGCACCCCTTGCGTCCCCCGTCTAATCTCACCTAGAAGATTTGACATCAGCCATTCGCTTCCTGTGGCCTTGCGGGTTCCCGTTCTGTCACTTTTTTTTTTTGGGTTCCCACTTGCTGTGAAATACTGATGAGACAAGAGATTGTATCACTGAAACCAGAGTCTGTGCAGTGGGGGTGGGGCCCAAATCCCTCCTCACTTTGTACATGTCGCTGGGATAGTTGCCCCTGAGCACATGTGCAGGTCAACCTGTAGGACAGGCTCCTCTATGATCCTTCATAGGTTTAGGCTGACAGCCGTAATGTAACGCGTGTTCTCAGCAGTGCCCTCTAGTGATGTCCCAGAGCAATACGTTCTCTTTCTCCCTCTGCTGAAGTACTCCCAGGCATCCAACACACGTTCAGACGTAGAGGAGTGTGAGCATGCCCACGAGCTGGGGGCCATCAACAGTACACTCAGGTAAGGGAAGCAGCTGGCCAGCCTCTCCAAGAGCAGGCCTCGCTTTGCAGTCATTATTTAGTGACTGTAATCTGACCCCAAGGCTGTGCTTCTCTTTTGGCTCCGGGGGAGTGCCCACTGCTTATTTAACCCTTCATTAACAAGGCTCCATCAGAGTGTTCAACACAAGTGCCCTTCAGGCTGTGTGTGTACCTCCTGCACTTGGGTCATTCTGCAAGTGTTATGGGTGTGTTTGTGCAAGTGAAAAGTGATTCTTAGTTTGGTCAGTAATCACTCGACTAAATAAGTAAAATTTTATATACATTTGGTATACATTTTCACTGAACATTTACTCATTTGTGCTGTGAGTGACACTTGTTTTAAGGGTTTTATTGTCATGAATGACCCTCAGTGGATGGAATAATATAATTGTCCTATCTGCCTCTTCAGTAACCAGAGCAGGGAGGCATTCGAGGACTGGGCCCGGCATGACGACGCCCAGGACCACTTCTGCGAGCTGGATGGTGCGTCGCATTTCCACGGCTGCCATAACCACGACGTCCATCACTCTACAGAGCAGGAGCAGCCTGGCTACAGTTTAATCAGTACTGGGGGGAGGGTCACTGGGAACGTTAAATCAGTTCTAGGAAGCACAGGGCAGGGGGACCCACTCACACCGCTTACACACCTGCAGTCACACGCCAGACTGTGGGAGTCCCCCCCACAAACACAGGTGCAGGAGTCCCACCTGTGGCCCCAGGCCGCCCCCCCCCCCCACCCAGGCAACCAGCTCCACTTCCTGTACACATTCTCAAACGCGAGTAATTTCCTTTCTGCAATTGAGAGTCGCTAGCCTGATGGAAGTGCTGGCTGCTCATGACACGCTTCCCTGTCCCCAGATGAGACATCCCCAGACGCCCAGTACGTGGACCTGCTGCTGAACCCCGAGCGTTACACCGGCTACAAGGGCCCCTCAGCCTGGAGGGTTTGGAACAGCATCTATGAGGAGAACTGCTTCAAGTGAGGGGCCTGGCTGTTACTGCCGCCTGCCTGACTGCCTCGCCGTGTACCAGAGTGCGCCTCCCGTGCTCACACGTGCCTTCTGCCTTCCCCGCAGGCCCAGATCTGTGTACCGGCCCCTGAACCCCCTGGCCCCTAGTCGGGGTAAGCTGAGTATAGCGGTGCCATCTGCTGGCCGCACCTCATGCCCTTTTATTGTCAGTAATTGCATCTCCTTAGTTTTTCATAATTATTCTGCAGTTTAATTTTTAAAAATTAGTTTGTAAACACCCACTTTTTCCATCCTTGTCTTTTATGTCTTATTTTAGGAGATGATGATGGTAAGTCCAGTTTTTTAAGTACGTAGATTACTCGTTTATAAAATATAATGCATTTTTTCATTTATAATTTATAATTGCTGTTTTATTCACACAGGTGAAAGTTTTTACAACTGGTTGGAAGGTAATTAGTTTTATTATAAGGGTGTGTGTGTGTGTGTGACCCTCCCATCAGTCTAGCTGTAACGCTGCCACCCTCTGTCTGGCTCCCAGTTTGCTTGTAGTGTTAAGTGGGTTGTAGTCAGACATGCCCAGTGACACCCTCCATGCACCCTGCAGGCCTCTGCCTGGAGAAGAGAGTGTTCTACCGCCTGATCTCCGGCCTCCACAGCAGCATCAACATCCACCTGTGTGCAGAGTACCTGCTGGAAGGTGAGTGGGCGTGCCGATGGGCTTCGCGCACGGGGGAACGCTGCCAGTCCTCATGTCGGCCTCGCCCTCAGAGCCCTGGAGCAAGGCCCACTGGGGCGCCAACGTGCGCGAGTTCCGGCGCCGCTTTGACCCGGCTGAGACCAAGGGCGAGGGCACGCGTCGCCTGAAGAACCTCTACTTCCTGTACCTGATCGAGCTGCGGGCGCTCTCCAAGGTGACACCGTACTTTGAGCGCTCCATCGTCAACCTGTACACCGGAAATATGCAGGAGGATGCCCAGACCAAGGAGCTGTTGCTGCAGATCTTCGACGAGATCAGGTGTGGCCGCTGTCCCCAGCCTGTCGTGCCGTGGGGACAGTCTCAGCTTTTCATGGTTAAGGCTGCATCTCCAGATCACTTCTGTCCCAGGGCGTCGGCGTCTCCATGACCCGTCCTGCTCTCTGTGTCCGCAGAGCTTTCCCCATGCACTTCGACGAAAAGTCTATGTTTGCTGGACACAAGCTGGAGGCCAAGACTTTAAAGGTGAGCCGACTCCTTGTCGAAACCCTGACTGTAAGTGAACAGACCAAGGAAGACTCTGCCTATTTCTGCATCCGCAATCACCTACCCAACATTCGTTTGGCTAATTGTATTTTATTAATTTAATGTTTTTTTTTTTTTGGTTGGGGAGATGGGGGTATTAAATCGGATGAAGTGTTTAAGCAGAGATGAGGAGCCCGTTTGAGCTTCTCAGCCCGGTCAGTCTGGGTCCCGGCTGGGTCCCGGCTGACATTTACCTAGCTGCTTTGTCATCAGCACCCCCTGAAGCTCTACCCATAATGCCTTACTTCCACACTGCCTCTGTCAGCTCTGGTCGGCATGGCAACTTGAACCTTTCCCTCTGTCGGTTTCAGGAGGAATTCCGGCTCCACTTTAAGAACATCTCCCGCATAATGGACTGCGTGGGTTGCAATAAATGCCGAGTGTGGGGTAAACTGCAGGTACGAGAACCCCCCCCCCCCCTCCAGCAAGCTCTTCCCCCGACTTCCTTCCTGCTGGTCTGTGTTCCCTGAATGCTGCTGACAGCGATGTGGCCTTTTGATGTGTAACTACCTGTGTCCCTTTGACTTGGGAGGTATTGATCTCATGAACGTCCTCATCCCAGCTGCTAGTCTGGGAATTATTTATTATCAATATCATATAGTACTACTACTGCTTAAAATTTTACAGATTATCCTTGGAATTATTATAAATTAAAAGGTTTTTATATGTAATATTGAAATAACTTCCAAACACATCTGGGAAATAATTTTGCTTTTGCGATTATTACCAAATATACAAAATTGCAGCCAATTAATTCTTGGAGTCCCTCTGCTAAGTGGAAGAACAACAGCATAGCTCTTGCATAGGTGTCACCGCAGCCCGGCTTTGGTAGGTCTGAAAAGCATTTGATGCCACAGTACAGTCATACAGTAGCTCGAAGGTAGGAAGCTGATTGGTTCGGTGCAGACGAGGTCGAGGCACAACTGTGAGGTCGCTAAGCCGGCAGTTTCCCGTTAGCGGGATCCATATGGGTAGCGGCTGAGTACAGCCCAGCAGTGTGTTATTACAGGTTAATATGGTTTGTTGACTTAACAAATGAAACAGACCAGGCTGGATTTATTTGGTTTTTCCTCAGTGAACAAACACGGACAGGGTTGAAACGTTCCCCCCTTGGCTAAAGGTAGCATAGCTTTCCCATTCCCTGTATAAACCTCCATGGAGAAATGCAGGGGTTTTCATTCACAAAACATAGTTCAGAACTTGCCATGGCTTTTATGATTTTTAATAGCTGCAAAAAAACAGAACATGCTGGTGATTGGAGAAATCTGACCAATCGCACTTGTCGACTGTATTGTTTCTCTTTCGCAGTATTTACTGTAAACCGTTGTTTTCCTATGGAGAGCTTCATCCCTCCATGTTGCGAGGCGACTTTGACACCCCATTCTGCCCGACTCTAAGATGGACCCGCTGGTTAATGCTGCAGCATCTTGGCCTTATGGTTCCTTTAGGGGCAGAGTGAAACTTCCACACTTTAGCGCACGGAGCCTGTTACTGGAGACTCGGCTTCCCAGCTTCCCTGGGATTAGCACTGATGCGCTGATAGCGTTCATATTTCAGGGAAATGAGCTGAGCTTCAGAGGAGCAGATCTAGGCTAAAGCTGTTGGGAATACCTTTGATCTCTCTAGCATTTTTCATTATCAGAGTCAGTGTTTCCAGAGCAGCTGAAATGAGTAAAATCCTTTCAGTCCATAGACTGCCTTAAAATATGTAATATAAGGACTTTTACCAAGTTATCTTACATAAGATTCTTTTCTGTGACATTATTTTAAATTCAAATATGAACGTAATGATGATGTTTGGTACCTGATGTGGTTTTTAGTTGTTTTGATGTTCCAGGCGAATGACCCCCTCCTACCTTCTGTGTCTCCCCCAGACTCAGGGGCTTGGCACTGCCCTCAAGATCTTATTTTCGGAGAAGGAAATAAAGAACCTACCGGAGAACAGTCCATCAAAGGGGTTCCAGCTGACACGACAGGAGATTGTAGCCTTGCTGAATGCGTTTGGAAGGTGTGCTTCACTTGTATGGAGACAGCGCCCCCCTGTGGTGGCCTGAGAGTGGTGCCACGTCCCTTAGTAATGAGCCACTATCTTTGTTTGTCATTACAGTAGTCTGTGAAGGCCTTTAGCCTAAACTAAATTTTGCCTCCCTTTGTCATGATGCCCCCCCCCCAGGCTGTTAGCTGTTTTACATTTCCTAGAATTATCTACAGGGACTTTTTTCTCCAAGCTGTACCAAATTGTCTGTAAGACAGCAGGCAGTCACTAGAGGGAGCCGATCACACGCTCAGATTCCACAGAGACAGTACTTTAAATTTCAGATGAGCCCTTTACAGGAAGTATTGTCAAATTCCGGCCTGTTTCATGCTCATTTTTTGGGAAGCCGTGTTTAGCTTATGTTACGTGTCAGGTTTCCCATAGGTCTGTTAACCGATTTCTTCCTCTTTCCTCCAGGCTCTCCACAAGTATCAAAGAGCTGCATAATTTCCGAACTCTGCTTAAGGACCAGAGGTAACAAACATACCTGGCCACCAGGTGGCAGCAGCCAGAGGACACTGCAATAGTCTTATCTTCCCAAGAGTAAGGCCACCATTTCAGGGACTAACAGGATCAGTTCCAGAAAGTCTTATCCCGTCTGCGCCCCTCCTCCTACCCCCAGCCCCATGAGAGCCTCGATTACTGTGGAGTCGGGTGAGGTTCTTGGCTTTGGGCCGTCTTCGCTATCAGTCATTCCCCGCTTGCTCTTAAGAGATTCCTGCTCTGTTCCTTTTCTCTGTCTGCTGGAGAGATGCAGGTGAGAGTGAGGGTATCACCTCCTCGTTCTGGACAGCGGACTCCCAACTTTTTTGCTGATATTGGCTGCCGTCCACTGCGGTTTGCTCATTCCCTCAAAGCAGTCACGTTCTCTGTCTCTGCAGACGCATGTAAATGGCAGTTATAGATATGAAATTCCATATAGGATCGAATTTAATGTCAGCCGTCTCGCGTTACGTCAGCTTGATTTAAACATCGAGTGTGTCGTCTTTTACTTTTTTGGGGCTGATGATAAATGTTGATTATCTTTATTCAATTTTTTTTTTTTTACATTGTTTTTGCACCAATATTTATTCTGAGCAATAACAGTGAATCTATTGTGTGTCTGTGGTCCCAAACTTAAGCAACTCAAACAAGCATGGATCTGGTGTAGTACAGCCAGATTCCTTTACAGTGTTCACTGGATGGGTTGGGCTCTTTTGTCACTGAGACCAGGTGCAAATGTTTTTTTACGGAGCGGTCATACTCGCTTAGCTAGGTACTGTAGCTACACCTGGCGAAGACACCGACGCGGATGCCATGGCATCTGTAGCAGCTTCTGCCATCGCTTCTCCAAAAGCAGCTATTTTCTGGTGTTTGAAGTAGTCAGCAATGGCCAGTTTCGATGACTGTCTCGGGATGCCCATGGAGACCTGGGAGGCTTTGTGCCCCTTGTAGCTTTGGGTTTAGTGTATACAGCACACCATCTGGGGTCTCGTCATTGGCTTGAAGGGGGGGAACTCGTATCTAGAGAAGGAGACAGGGGCTAAAGCTTTCATTTATCTGGCCCATATACACAATAGAGAGCGCTAGTCCATGACCTGCGGAAGCAGCCAGTTCCCTGCTGATGCATTATTGTACTGCACACAAGGTGCAGTCCGTATGTCCGCATATGGAGGCTTGGCTGCTGGTCGCCCTTCAGAGCAGACTGTGTAACGGGCTGGGTTTGTGGGGGTGTAACTCAAAGCAACTTCATTTCGGTGTCGAAGCCCCACCTTTTACCGTTCCCTCAGGATTTTTATTTTTTTTTCCATTTTTAGAGTCCTGCTCAGCTAGAAAGCTGGAAGATGTCTAAAGAACTGATTTTTCCATAATATTCTGGATTCGCCTTCCTGTACAGTGAAATCCTAGAGAAGTCCGTTTGATCCCGTGATCTCCCCAGTGGGGTGTAATGATACCCCGGCTGGGGCATTTCCTTGCAGCCTTGTGGCTGAACCCCAAGCTGGCACCTTTCTTGGTTGAATGTTTATAGCGGAAAAGGAGTGATGTAGGCAGCTTTGTGGAATCTGCTAAGCCAGTGATCTCCCTGCCCCACCTGCCTCATGAAATGTGAGAGCACATTCTCTATCTTCATATTTCGCACACGTTAAACAGCATGGCCCCTTCCTGGAGTACCCAGACGCTTATCATATTTGCTATGTTGATGGTGTCGACTTCCGGTGTTTTGAACATAGGGTGAGAATGCGTGGGCTGGCTGCCCATTCAGTCGATAGATGCATTTTGTGTAGAGGTTGATATTTTATTCATGCACACTTAAGATTCTGTGCATGGTGCAGCACCACATTCTCTATATGGTAAGTGTCCCTTTCGCCCCTCAAAGCTGCTTCCGGGGAACTGAAGCTTTGTCCTGGTTCCAAGACTCCCCCACCCCCAAGCCCCCCCCACTTTAGAATGATAGTGTTAAGTGAAGTCTACTCGAGACCGTCAGAAGTGACCAAAGAGCCCTCCCTCCGCTGTGCTGTGCCACACATCCTGTCCAGCCACCCCCCCCGAGATGAAGGAAATGGCAGCCGTGGGCAGGAGAGTGCAAGGAAGCTGTGTGCCACCCCCGCCGCTGCACTCTCCCCCACCCCCACGCGCCAAACTCGTCCCGCACCACGCTGCACGGCGTGCCGCACACTGTACATCCTGCCTTACGCCTGTGACTCTTAGGCGCCACCCTAAGCTTGCCTACAGTGACGAGATGGCTGGTCAGATCTCGCCTCCAGCTGCCTCTGCTTTACAGTGTTCTGCCCCTCTGCTCTTTTTACACACTCTGTGAACTTTTGAGATCTTGTACCATTTGTAAAAGAAGGAAGATCTTTTAACTCTGTATAGTTGCACCTCTGTTGTCTGTACGTACTGAGTGTATTTATTTGAATGGAGGAATAAACATTTCTGGTTGTCATTCCAAATTCAGCGTCTTTCTGTCAGATTTTAAACATGCCATTTGGGGGCGCCCTGCTCTCAGCTGGAGTCCTGTAGCCTTTATAATGTGTTTTAATCGGCTTCTGTTTACCTCACCTGGGGTTACAGATGTTAATCTAATGTCTGTAATATTTTAGGAAAGTCATTATTAGCTGGCGTAAGAAGCTGCGGGATTTTGCCCTGCGCCGCTGGATAAATTAGGTGAAATGAGTGTTTATAGAGGAATGACGGAAATGCGGTGTTAGGTGGTCTTCATTTTATAATGAGCATTTATATACAAAACACACAAATTACCGGTTTTTGTATCCTTTTGTTTGGTATTGTCAGATAGGCGATCTTTGAGTCTGTATATTGCAGTCCCCCCCCCCCCACATTCACTAGTATTTTATTTTTGGTTTAAATTTAATGGGCACTTCTTTTCATTCTTTTGAAATCCCAGTTATGACTTTCCTATAAACAGCATTAGTCACGTCTTTGAGGTTCTCTTGCTCACTGAGCTCCATCCAGAGCTGCCCTACCGTTCTGTGTGTTTTTACGCGAAGGATCTCTTCCTCCGTTTTCCATTCAGCTGACTAAATCAAGCTGATGGTGTGTAAAATGAAGTCGGCGCCTCACACAGGTTTCCTGCAAAGTGTGTTTTATTGATGATTCTCGTCAATAATGCACCAAGATGCGAAATACAAAAAGCTGAAGTGAAAACGTGACACTTCCTGATTCTTTTTTGACCTCCTTAGAAAAAACACAATGGACCTTTTCATAAATCAATCACCACAGTCAATGTAACAGCATCATAAATTGTAAGTAACTCTTTCATCCCCATACTGTAATTGCAATTGTGCCTGGCTAAAAAGGAACTTTAATTATAATTACCACAACGATAAACATTCAAAGGAAGAAAATGACATTGAAATGTCTGTTAGAGGAATGCTTCAAGTGATGAAACTAAATAAAAACTTATTGTGCAAAACAACTGAGAATGACAAGTCCTTGAAGTCATGATGAGCTTGTTTCCATGAGTATCTATAATGCCCCCCCCCCCCCCCCTTTGGGGTGCAGGGCGGTAGGAGGGTAACAGTTGCAGTACCCCCCCTTGGTTGCACTCTCAGGAATGTCTGGAGCCTGTATTACAGCGTATTACAACGTGCAGAACCCCTCCATCCAAATCCACCTCTTTTCCATTTCTCCATGGAAACCGACCAGCTTAAGAGCTCGCATGCTGTATCAACGCTAATTCCAACTGCGTGTTCTCCCACAACATCACACCTGCATGCTTGTCTGGAAACATCTGTATTATCAAAGTTATTTAAGAATCGTTCTCCGAAAAACAAAATATGTTGAACCCTGCGACTTTTATCGAAGGGTAATTTTTGTACAAAACTAACCCGTGGCTTAATTTTATAAAAGTTTTCCAAAGTTTTTTTTTTTTTTTTACCATCGTCATTTTAGCGCAGCTCGTTTTGATTCGTTGCTTAGGCCGAAATAAAAGGCAACTTGAAAAGTAACCAGACGTGGGATGTCAGGACACCACCGTCAGCCATCTCGACTGGATCAAATACCTTTACGTCAGAGTGCAGCTTAAAATGTGTCGCACGATTAAATGAGTAACAGATGTATTAATCAGGATAACTAATGTAGCTTATACTTAACCCATTTATACAGCTAGGGTATTTATTGAAGCGACTTAAGAAGATAATGCAGATGCTTTAATCTGGCAGCTGGTCTACTCAGGGCAGGTGTGGTGTCTCTCTTAAGACAGTTGACTACTTTCTGATTTACCATTGGCTGAAACGGCGCTATTGATGTCGGTTGTGCTATCTGAGTCACTGTGCCAGTACATACTTCATGGAACTGGAGCCTTTTGCCTGTCTCTCTAACTAAACAAATCCTAAGCAAGCTTTGAGTATAACCTGGCCAAGAGTTGTCCTGCCATGGGAGTTTACACAGGATGGTGAGAGCGCCCCCACATGCTCAGAGATGGAATCTCTGGGAATTTTCTCACCATCCCCACCGACAGCCTGCAGCTAACTTGCAGCAGATTCGATCCAGCGCATTGTCAGATTCAAGTACACCAACAGCATACCGTTGCAAGAAACAACACAAAAGTATGAATGCGTAAGGCTGCGGTTTCGGGTCTACAGCGCCTGTATGCCAAGCTTATGATCTGGGAGTGCTGGTGGAGATGTCCAGAGGACATGGGGAGGCATCAGTAAGGATGCAGCTCCCCTGAAGTTGTGCCCAGGTGGGGGTCCTCTGCTCCGATGTAGGCAACAAAGCCGCTGCTCTGGCTGCCCCAGTCGTAGCAGTCGGTGGCCAAACTGCAACAGGAAGTGGGTCATGAGCCCAGAGGAAGTAGCACCATCCTAACAAACAAATACACTGACGAAACGGACACAGTCGTCTGCTAGCGTGTCTTATTTAGCCACTGACAACGCCTTTTGTTTGAGTGCATGAATGCAGCGTTGTCTGGAAACAAATCTGCTCGGCCCGTTGTGAGTCATCCCTTCCATCCCTTCCAGTCCAATCGGGCAATTTCCCAGAAGCCTCATAGAGTTTGGTCTGAGCCTGTTTCCTTGGTAACCCACCACCACCACTTAGCGCTGCGCCGGTGGTACTGCGTGGAGCGTCGGCTGCTTACCCAGCCTGAACGCCCTGGGGGATGATGCTCCACGCCAAGTCGTCATCACTGTCGTAGCGCCGGGGGTTGTCGAAGAAGTAACCTCTGGAGAAGACGTGTCCAGGGATTCCGGAGCCGCTCTGGAAAGACAGTCAGCGCTTATTATAGCCTCAAGACAGCGCTGCAGCGGGTCCCCAGCTCCCTGTTACCCATCTGCAGGAACGTTTCATCATCTTTTACTGGGAAATCATTTTCTCTTAATGTGTGTGATGTGGTCATGAATGTCTGACCTACGGTTTATAGCATGTCAGACTATGCTCGCCAGTTCTTCCCATAATCCCCCAAGTCTCCATCTGAGAAAAATAAAAAATATGGAGCAGCTGGCGTGCACAGCGGCCACCCTCGCTGACCCCCCCCCCCCCCCCCCGGACCAGAGAGCAGCTCCTGGCACGGAGTCAGCCACACGGCCTCACCAATCCTTGGGGGGGAGGGGGGCCGTGTGAACAGATGGGTGCCGTGGTTTCTCACTGCTGTTTTCCTGGACTATGATGCTGAAAATGATCTTCAGTGAGCCGGCAGGCTCAGCTGCTCTCGGTCGCACCGAGCTCTCTGTCCACTACTCCCAGTGTATACATAATGTCTTGTTTTCACCGTTTCTCTGGGCTTCCCATCACAGTCCGCAAGAACGCTGTCTCAATTGTCCGTGGTGTGCAGTTGAGTGTGTGACCTTGTGCCTTGTGCTGCCCGGGACTGGCTCCAGCCTCATTGACTGAGTGGTTTTTGAAGTTGGATAGATTTTTCTATATATATACTGCATTACAACCTTCTGGTAGATAAGTGGTTATGGAAAATGGATGGAGGAATGAGAGCCAACTATTGTGTGTTGCCACATACAAAATGTGTTATGAACTAAGCATTGTTTCCCATGTTCTTGAATATTCAGTACCAGTCAACAGACATCTACCCACAGAAAGGTATATTTGTATCTATATTTAAAGATAATTATAAAAGACATCACAACTTATCAATCATAAAATAATATAACTGGAATTATGTACTGACCAAATATTAAATGATAATTTGTTTGGAGCGGGGCAGCTCTGTGGGTTGGGACTCAGAAGGTTGCTGGTTCAAATCCCTGGGTCTGTAAAGTGATGCCACCATTGGGCCCTTGAGCAAGGCCCTTAACCCTTATTGCCACAGAGACTGGATGACCCTACTCTCTCCTCTACGCCAGTTTCATGATGGCCTCCTGAGATGCTTTTCCAGCTGTCCTAAAGAAGGTCCCACATATATGCTGAGCACTCATTGGCAGCTTTTCCTTCACTCACTGGTTAAACTCCTCCAAATCAGTTTCTAATGCGTTTAGATCAAGTGGCCAGGTCACGTGATGAGGCACTCTATCACTCTCCTTTGTAGGCAGCTTGGCGTGTCCAAACTTTTGACTGGTACCGTACCTCATAAACAACAGCGACATAAAGAAAATGGACGCAGTGCCTCCACGACGACGCCACTGGGGCTGGGACAGGCATGCTCACCCTGTCCTGTGCCGGCCTGCGCACTCGGAAGAAGAAGACGACCAAGGAGGTGGGCAGGAGCTCCCACACGAAGAGGACGACCCCAAACACGATGTAGCCCGCATCCCCCAAGCTGGACTGCAGGTCGGCCTGTAAGGGGACGGATCGTGCCGAAAGCCAGAGAAATGCAGCTCATACAGGATAGCTGTAGGTTTCAGCGCTGACGCCTACTGTTGTTGGATGCTTGGGTATATTTAACATTAAAGGTTGCATATACGCAGGACGCATGGAAAACCATGTCAGTGAATGAATATGCAGTCTCTTGTTCTGTGTGGGATGCGCTTGCCTGTGTTTGCCTTTGGTTTACAGTCGCGCCTCATGCACTGTAACTGAGTAGATAGTCAAAGCTGATACTGTACATTCCAGATGCTGCTCAGGTGAATCGTTACGTCTGCGTTTCCCGTTTGTGTGCCTCTAGATGAATTTGTGTGTCTGTGTGCCTTGTGATGGACTAGCACACTGCTCCCCAGCCCGGTCCTGGGAGAGCCCAGACAGTCCACGGTTTAACTCCCTCCCAGCTCCCTACCAGCAAAAATGTGGACTGTCTGGTGGTCTCTGAGGGCCCAGTTGAGAAACACTGGCCTGGAGTCTCATCACAAAGTGTATATAGCCCTAAGGCTCCAAAAACCTACAGCCTGAACTAGATAATCAGTTACTGAGAATGGATGGAATTAAACATGTTAACAAATACAGTCAATATATTGGAAATGATTGATTCATTTACCTGGTCGGACACGTTGTACCAATCATAATCGAAGGAGTTGATGGTTTTGATGTTGGTGAGAGCCAGGACCACCAGGTTGTAGCAGGCTCGTGATGCGTACAGGAGAATGACTGTGACCCCGATGACTGTCACCTGGCACACTGACGTCCCCTGCAGGTACGTTTTAACCTCAGTCCACAAGCTCTAGACATAACTGGCAGTTCCCTAATTGAAAGGCAACTAACCATTTAAATATCGAAAGTGAAAGTAAATTAACTTCCACTTAACCACCACTCACTCCAGCCAATTATAGAAGTGAAAATGTGGGACATTCCAGTCTTCGTGGGCTACAAGATTTACTGCCATCTATGTTTTGATTGTTTTACTGTTGTACTTTATCATAGGAGTTACCTTTGGTCTACTGTCTGTAAGGACTGGTACTTCCCACTGCAATACTATTCCTCAGTAGGTTTAACGGTCACCTTAGACTCCAAGTAGATGTTAGCCAAGGACATCTTAGCAATTTTGTAGAGGCACAGGGAGAGAGAGATGGCACAAAGCACGAAGAGGCTGTCGTTGATGGCCACCCGCACCAACACGATGGTCTTCACCTCCGCGCTGGTCATCTTCACCAGCAGGGCGCACGTAAGGTTCACCACCAGGAACACCAGACTGATGCCTAAGAAAACCAGGTACAGAGGGAACCTGGGAGGAACAGACAGCGCTCAGAGTACTGCGGGTTTGTGGCAGATTTCAGGTCACATTTTTAGTAAAAGTCTAGACTGCCTTGCTGGCTTCTCCGCTACACTAGTCTGGAGCCCCTGGATTGCTGCACAAGCCTTTGCCGCTCGTTCACAGCATTAATATTTCATGCTCAGGTAAATGTTTGAAAGGTTCTCATGTAATGGCAAAAAGTTACCTGACACCATGCATTTATTTGACCTCAGAACTGTTACGTATCTGATGGGGATCTGCAAATAGGCATCTTTAGACCTGAGGTTGGTGAGAATGACGACGGTTTACCTGTACTTGAGCAGTTCTGGTGAATACTTAGATTTTGCTTTAAAAACAACCTGTTTGAGAGAGGAAAGGCTATTTTACTACAAACACGTCTCTAAATGTGCTCCAATTTTTTTACAGTCATTTGAAAGCTGCACAGAGAATCATGGTAGCTGTTCTTCCTATTACTCAGGGTATTTACTGAAGCTAAAAGTACCCTCAAGAATTATTGGCACCCTTGGTAAAAATGAGTAAATAAAGAAAAATATGTTTTACGGTCAAATACCTTAATTTCACACTGAAAAAAATGAGAAATCCAACCTTCAACTAACATACATTTATTCTAGATAAAAAAAAATACTTATAAAAAATACATTTCTTACTCAAATACATGTACCAAAATTACAGCTTGCATGGGTGCCGCAAGAGATTCTGGGCCCCATGAAAACATATTATATTGGGCCACCAACCCAGTTCCAAATATTTTGGGGCCCCTGTCACTCAGAGGCCCTTGGAATCATCCTGACCTCCCCCCCCCCCCCCTTTACGCCACCACTTCCTGCTGGCACATGTTATGCATTACTGTTTTTTATGGGGGTTTAAATGACCCCCATGACCCCAACAGGAATAAGCAGTTCGAAGATGAATATACAGGCTTAAATGGTTGTGACAGTGGCGTCGCATGACTGGTTGGGGGTGTCATGGGAAACAACTGCAGTCAGAAGATAAATCAGATATGAGAAGAAGAGAATTTAAAACAGTTACATACTTAAATTAGCCCAGCTTTTGATTCTGTGACACAAGCGTGAGCCTGAAAGGTACATTATGATTTATTCTTTGTCTCCAGTTCACTGATGGTCCTGTATTAATGACAAGCTCATAGTTTTGTTTACAAAGGCAATAAATTAAATCATGTGGGAATAGTTAAAAACCATCATTTCCCGGTTTTTCCAAATCTCCCGTCCTCCATACCAGGGTATCCAGGCATTTCCTGCTGGGATAATCGTGTCCTGTCTTTTCTAAACAGTTTTCGGCGGCTTGGTTTGACGAATGGGCCGTAACTTCCACCAAAGGCAACATGTTACGTTTTTTTGTAAGGTTCTGAGGAGCACGATGAGTGCAGTGCAGGGTGTTAAACCTTGAAGGTGTTTCCTGCGTCTATTTCAGGTCAGGCCTTTGTGCACTCATGTGACTGACAGGTGTTTGAACATTCAGCCATCTGCCACCTCTGAGGGTGAAACTAATTTATTTTGGTTCCATAAAAATGAAACACTTGTTGTATCTGTTTGTGTCTAATATATCTTGGAGTTACAAAAAAAATAATAAACCTTAATGTTTAAAAATCCTGTGCTGTAATTAGACCTTCTTCCAGTTGCACTAAACCACCACGTACTGACATACAATAATATGGAATCTACGTTTAAGAAACCGGTTCCATTTTCTTTATTTAGGTTAACAAGTCCTTAGTATGAAAAATTGCTGAGTCATGACAGTTAATTATCTCTTAGTAAGACGAAGGTTGTCACCTGCATATTTCGATTGCTCAGTAAGTCTGGTCCTCACCCCCCCCAGCCTGAGCTAAGCTCATTTTCCCGTGGATCAGTCATCCCGGCGTGCCGGTCAGTGTGCTGATGTCAGCAGTCCATCAGCCCCTGAAGGCCACTCTGTGAATGTGGTGGGCGGCCTTCAGGACCCATGCAGCGTATCCCACCATGCTCCCTAGGGGCCGTTCCGGCCGCATTGGGCAATGCTCCCCATGCTTTAGGGGCCATTCCCACCACGTTGGCGCTCCCTAGGGGCTGTTCCCGTCACATTGGGGGACGCTCCCTAGAGGCTGTCCCTGTCATGTTGGGGGATGCTTTATAGGGGCTGTTCCTGTCATGTTGGGGGACGCTCCCTAGGGGCTAATATACATACATAATTCTCAATGGTGCACACAGTTCACATCTAGCACGCCCGGAATGTTCTGCAAAGGGTGGCACGTTTGGAAGGTGCCCCAAGCCATAATGAGGACAGTCAGAGTGCCTAGTACCCCCGCGCACCGTGTGAGTGTGTGTGTCTGTGTGTGTGTGTCCGGCCGGACCCACCTGAGCAAAATAGAGGTTCATCAGGCTGAGGGTGAAGAACTGCAGGCAAACGGGGCAGCAGTAGAGCAGCCAGAACGCGAAGGGTCCCAGAGCGTTGGCCGTCACGAAGCTCCTGAAGTAGAAGGAGAAGAGGACAGCGCGCAGGGCAGCCCACAGCAGGCAGAGGAAGAGAAACACTGTCTGGTAGCTGAAGCGCTTGTGCCGGTATCGCAGCACCAGCCAGAGCTGCACGTAGATGAAGGCAAACAGCAGCGAGTAGAAGACGGTATAGGCCACAGTGAGGCCCAGCTTCACGTAGGGGGGCACGGCCGGGCTCAGGGTGGGCGGGGGCAGCGACTCGTTGGCCGCCGGCTCCCCAGCCCTCGCCAGCGCCTCCATCAGCCTCCTTAGCTTCGGGGGGCGCCCCCACCCCCGGCCCCCCCCAGGATCCTGCCGGTGTGCGCTGGCCGAGCTCCTGTCAGAGGCGCCAGCCCGAGAGAACCGGACTCCTCTCCATCGCAGCCCGAGAGCGAGAGAGGGGAAGAGAGAGGAAGGGAGTGGGAGGCGGAGAACTAGAGGGAGGGAGGGGGGCTGGGTGAGCGAGTGAGCAAGCGAGTGAGGAAGCAGAGCGAGGGGAGGGAGGCAGGGAGGGAGGGGGGGGGGGCTCGCAGCAAAAATGAAAACAAGCTCACTTCCTGCTGCAGCTGAGAGCCTGAGGCCGCCCCGCTCGCCGTCCGCCGCTCTCCACTCGCAGTGCCTGGCAGGAAGAGCCGGTCCCGCCCCCCCCCCCCCCACCCCGCACGGTCCTCCTCCGCCTGCTGTACGGTTCCTTTAACCCTCTGCTGCCATTCCTGTCTTCCTGAGAGAGCCCTGAGCCCACAGCTGGCAATCGACAGGGAATAATGGGGCTTCTGTCAGGGGAGGAGGGTCTGTCCGCGGGGCTGGACCACGGTGCCCCGAGTACCAGACGTATCGCTTTCTGCCCGCTTTTCGGGCTGATCGCGAGCACAGTGCGGCACTGTCACTATTCTCCCGTTAACATCTACACTGTCATCCATCCATTAATTCATCCATCCATCCATCCATCTTCAGACCATTTCTCCTGCTGAGGGTCATGTTGTATGTTGTACATTGTAACGAATAATAATAAAAATGTAAATCCCCCCCCCCGTGTAACTTTCATAGCTTGCATGACCGAAGCACTGGATCTTCAAAACCTTCCCCTTCACTTTTCCTTCCTAGTCACCAATTCAGGCCTTGAACTTTATTATGACGCTTTAAACAATGAGACCGCATTCTGTGGTGTGGGCATGCCGGCCTGCTCACCCAATCATCATACAGCCCTGTCTACATCCGCGAGAAGGTGTTGAACCCACCAGTCATTTGTTTCCTGCACCCTAATAATTGCCTCTAATAATTGTTCTAATTTAGTGATTAAGGGTTTTAGGGACTAATAATAATTCAGCAGTTCTAGCACGGTGGCCTATATCCCTAAACCGGATTGTTTGCTAAGCCGGAAACTCGCCGGATTTAAGGTACCCCGATTTAAATGGACTTCATCTTTTCATTTAGATTTAGCCCAGACTACCTTTAATCTGACAAATTATCTGGCTAA
This sequence comes from Brienomyrus brachyistius, assembly GCF_023856365.1. Classification (NCBI taxonomy): domain Eukaryota; kingdom Metazoa; phylum Chordata; class Actinopteri; order Osteoglossiformes; family Mormyridae; genus Brienomyrus; species Brienomyrus brachyistius. The sequence continues at coordinate 14,228,485 of NC_064552.1, forward strand.
TCAAGAAATCCTGAGGCACACATACCTGTCATTCATGCTGCCCAGTTTGTAAATAGTATAACTTGGTCCCTTCGCGTTGCTTTTTAAAACTAAATCATTAACATTTAGCATAACAAAGACCGCTCGCTTGAGGCTGCATCATGCTGTTTTTCGATGGCAGACAACGTACGCTAAATGCAGTTACGCAGACGCCTCCCACTGAGAGACTGCTGGTATTTCTTTATGATGCATTTAATGCATCAATGTTGGGTGGGGAGGGGGTCACCGATCAGCACTTGTCATTACAGAAAACCACTGAAGCAGGCATTTCCTTGGCTTTTGTCATGTTTCAGAGGGCTCTTGGCTCTCAGAGGATTCCCACGCTGAGGTTTATGTGTGTGCTGCACTAGGGTGTCATGGAGGGAGCCCCGGAGAGCAGATCTGGGTGCAGGGGACCGTAAATCACAGAGCGGAACCAACCATCTGCAGGGTCGCTGACGTCACGCAGACGCTGCCTTCTGCTGCTGTGGATGTACAAACCTGGAAAGATTTGCATACTGAAGAATATTTCTGTCTGATTTCTTCACAGTACTCTGCTCTGAGATAAACAGAATTTGATGCTGTGGGTTGTGGGTGGGATTTTAACTCCTGGCCATGTATGTGGAGGTTGCATGTTCTCCCTCCATTTGAGTGAATATCGTTTAGCTATACCAGCATTCTTATGAGGTCCAGATGCTATACCAGCATGCTTATGAGGTCCAGATGCTATACCAGCATGCTTATGAGGTCCAGATGCTATACCAGCATGCTTATGAGGTCCAGATGCTATACCAGCGTCCTCATGGGGTCCACATGCTATACCAGCGTCCTTATGAGGTCCACATGCTATACCAGCATCCTTATGAGGTCCACATGCTATACCAGCATCCTTATGAGGTTCAGATGCTATACCAGCATGCTTATGAGGTTCAGATGCTATACCAGCATCCTTATGAGGTCCAGATGCTATACCAGCATCCTTATGAGGTCCACATGCTATACCAGCATCCTTATGAGGTCCAGATGCTATACCAGCATGCTTATGAGGTTCACATGCTATACCAGCATCCTTATGAGGTCCACATGCTATACCAGCATCCTTATGAGGTCCACATGCTATACCAGCATCCTTATGAGGTCCAGATGCTATACCAGCATCCTTATGAGGTTCACATGCTATACCAGCATCCTTATGAGGTCCAGATGCTATACCAGCATCCTTATGAGGTCCACATGCTATACCAGCATGCTTATGAGGTTCACATGCTATACCAGCATCCTTATGAGGTCCACATGCTATACCAGCATCCTTATGAGGTCCACATGCTATACCAGCATCCTTATGAGGTCCAGATGCTATACCAGCATCCTTATGAGGTCCACATGCTATACCAGCATCCTTATGAGGTCCACATGCTGTACCAGCATGCTTATGAGGTCCACATGCTATACCAGCATCCTTATGAGGTCCACATGCTATACCAGCATCCTTATGAGGTCCAGATGCTATACCAGCATCCTTATGAGGTCCACATGCTATACCAGCATCCTTATGAGGTCCAGATGCTATACCAGCATGCTTATGAGGTTCACATGCTATACCAGCGTCCTTATGAGGTCCACATGCTATACCAGCATCCTTATGAGGTCCACATGCTATACCAACATCCTTATGAGGTCCACATGCTATGCCAGCGTCCTTATGAGGTTCACATGCTATACCAGCATCCTTATGAGGTCCACATGCTATACCAACATCCTTATGAGGTCCACATGCTATACCAGCATGCTTATGAGGTCCACATGCTATACCAGCATCCTTATGAGGTCCACATGCTATGCCAGCGTCCTTATGAGGTCCACATGCTATACCAGCGTCCTTATGAGGTCCACATGCTATACCAGAATCCTTATGAGGTTCAGAACCAGGTCCAAGTGATTTGTTGCATATGAATGACCCTTGCATGTGACATTGTGTGTAAGTCTGTGCCCTGTGATGGACTGGTATCAAATCCAGGTTGCCTCCTTAGACTTACACTTACACTTGACGACTTGACTTTATTAATCTGCTTGGGGGTGAAATTTGTTTGGTCCAGCAGCAGGTTGACAGATATAGAGAGGATAAAAAACAGTTACAGTAAGGGAAGAGGTATAAAATGGATAAAATAATATAAATGCACACTAAAAAAGAAATATTAACAGTTCAGAACAGACATATACATACATACAATTACAATATTTTGTTACAATGTTATTTGTAATCATAAAATGGTATATGACAGATAAATGTTACATTGTACCGCCCCGCACTAAATATTGGGCATTATGAATTTTATGGACATACATTATTTATAAATTGGACATATTTATATCTTTATATTCAGGCTTACAACAGAGTCTGTGCAAAAAGACATAAAGTAATGCTGCAAGAATGTATAAATAGGTCACAGACAGCTGATTGGGATGTTAAACAGGCAAAGAGCAGTTGGTATGAAGAATCTCTGACTGTGAGAACCCCCCCCCCCCCCCCCCACCTTGTCCCTGGTGATTCTAGGGATAGGCTCCAGGCTTGAATGTTGCAATCTGGGTTCAGGAGGAACTTGACTTAATTTAGATGTGTACTATTCATGGTTGAGATGGTTATAAAGTTTTTGCTTGACTTGATATAACTTAACACAACTCTCTACCAGATATGTGATTATAGTAATGGGATGGAAATTGAATTATCTGAAGTTTATTTATGGCATTCCTGAGGATCTTGGTAAATGAGGGTTTCATAGGTGATTGTTGAGCAGCTCGCTAACTCGCTAACGGGCTGCCACCTCAGTTCTTTAAAATCCCAATCATTGACCAGAAATATTACACATAGCCATGCCGTTCCAAAGGTTTATTGATAGGGATATTGATAGGGACATTCCTTGTTCTGGAATGAAATTAATTTTTTTCAGGACAGACAACCAAAATCCAGGGTGGGTCCCGGAAAATCCTGGGTGTGTAGCAACCCATACCAAAACCACTAACTGGCTAATCGCTAAATGCTAACATGCTAATTGCTAAAAAGGCTAACTTGCTAATCATGAAAAGGAAGCTGGAATATGCCAGGCTGGGCTTGGAGCAGAAGGAAGCATGGCGCCAAGGACCATTTATCACGTTGGAAAAATAAGACTCTTGCATATGTCGTTCTTCTAAATAAGGGCAGGCAGGGTGCTGGCTTGTCCTTTCCCAGGCGAGGCACAGATGTTTAACTCTCCTGTCTGGGAATTATGGGTAAAAAGGGTAAAGGGTACTGGATTTCGACATGGCTCACAAACAGCATTGCTTGCAGAGGAGTGCCATGCTGCTTGTCAAACCGACTGATGAGAAGGAGGCCGTGACCCTGACAGCCACGATCCCGTAATGGTTAGACGCATGTTTGTTTTATTCCCATGTGATTCGATGGATCCCTCCAGTTGATGTCATCAGACGTCAATCTAAATTGCCTGTAATGTGTAATGTTGCGTGTATGTGCCCTGTGATGGATAGGAATCCCATCCAAAGTGTGCCCTTGCCTTGTTCCTTAAGCTGTCTGGGATTGGGTCCAGGCTTGCAGTGACCCTCTACTGGATAAACATTTGGAAGATGGGATTTTATTCTAGTCAAACGATTTCAACATGATGCATAAATAGTAATAGCCACTAGATGGCGATAGTGGCTATAATGGAATCTATCTCACTTTAGTTGGCCCTGCAGAGTTGTACCTCAATTGTAAGTAAATGGATAACTGATCCATTCTGGATTTAGCTGTAACTGTGATGTTTCTAGAAAATAAAGTGTGTCACTTTATGGCAGGGCTCAGGTCTAGACTGGCCATCTGCCATTCTGGTCATTGATGGGTTGGCTGGTATCTTGAGAAAACCTCCCCACCCCCGGTTGGCAAAATTCATGGTGGGGTTGAGGGGAACCCCAGAGTCCCGTGGTGATTTTTAATCCCTGCCCAGGCCAATGTGGTGTGTGGCTCAGTGGATCGGACCTCTACGCCTGAGATCATGCCTGAATGTTGCTGATTTAAATCCAGCGGTCATTTCAGAGTGATGTCACCACTGAGCCCCTGAGCGAGGCCCTTAACCCCCAGTTGCTCCAGGCACTGGCTGACCCTGCTCTATAAATTTCCCGTCCCTTTGGATAAAAGAATCTGCTAAATGCACATAATGTGATGTAATGGTACAAATGCTTATTTACCGTCAGGACAAAAACACATTAAACAGGTCTGAGTTTGCATTGCTCACTGCTGGCGAATACTGAGATGTCGTCTTGGAGTTTGCCTCTCTATCACAACATGCACAGCACTCTGGTCCTGGATCACGGCATTTAACCCTCAGCTGCACCAGGGACAGGCTGACCCTGTCTTGTAGTGTACATAGCTTTGGGTAAAAGTGACTACAAATTATCCAACTAAATGCACCCTATCTGAGGAGCGGTAGATTGTAATATTGCATGTTTCGACTAACAGGGAAAGAATGTTCTAAATGACTGTCCGCCATATACTGTAATTATATATGCTGTAAGTATGTACATTTTAAGACATCGGGTCTTATGTTCCTTTAAGAAGGCCTGTGTGACTTGTAAAAGAATCGTAGATCACCCTTTGACCGGGCCTAGACGTGCCAGGGATTAAAATTAAAATGAATTAAAAAGCCGATTTAAAAAAATGCATATATCCAGTCAACAAGGAACAGACCCAAAAAGATTATTCTCTTTTAAGGATGACAATGAACACAAATATTACCCACAAGCAAAATGACATGGATAGAATATATTACCTAGAATTCATGCAGATTTCCATACGTGTGACAAGCCCAGGATCACAGCGAGACGTCTTCATCCTCATCCTACACACATGATTAGGTCGGGTAGAGAGATTATAGACCTTCCTCCTAAGTGCACCTTCACCACTAGACATCATATTGACATGTTTAATTTCATCACAGCTAATCACTTCTAATGATCTGAAGTGCGTACGGCTGACAAGATGAAATATGTGACTTAAGAAATACATAACTTAAGTTAAAAGTACCCATAATCCTTCAGTTTGACCAAAAAGCTAACGTACTGAATGATGTAGGGCAAGGAAACATTTTTACCCTTCTAATTAGAATGAAATGTTACATTTAATGTATCATACTCTTATTCTACATATTCTTAGGAATGAGAAACGTGAAAAATGTAATCTTTATCTAAAGAGGAGGGAGAACATTAAGAGCACTCAAAACAACACACACACACACACACATGCGCGCACATCTCACACACACACATACACACGTGCACACAGACACACAAAGCACTGGAAACTGAATATATGTTATTTATTCAAATTAATTTTAAAATTCTAAAAATTGTAGAAAATATTAAAGCCCATTTGTACTACCTCATATTGGTTAAAAACACATATTTAAACATGCTGTAGGTTTACATCAGTAAAAAACTGCTCCTTTTAAAAATATGTCATCCGGGTTTTATGTGCATATTTACGTGATTACAAAACAACATACATTAGGTTATAAGAGAGTGAACAGAGGACAGAACTGATGTGGAAAACTGGCTTATTGGAGAGGTGATTGGTAAAATAATTTGGCCAAAGGAATTGGCTAATCAAGACACACCCATTGCTAATACAAGCGTATAATTAAGAACACAGTGAAGCACAAAAACAAACACTGACAAGCAGAATGGGTGGTACAGAAGAGGTTAGTGGTATCCAATTTGGTACCATAACAGGACGCCATCTTTCCAACAAGTCAGTTTGCCAAATATCTTTTCTGGTCACTGTGATGTGGAAACTTGTGGGAGAAATTTAGTCTCAAAGGTTTGGCCACACAAACTACCAGAGAGGGAGCTGATCACCCAACATCAATGCTCAACCTGAATGGCAGCAGATCCCACATGCAATGTTCCAACATCTAATAGAAAGACTTCCTAGAAGAGTGAAGGTTATTATAGCAGCAAGGAGGAGACAATCTTCATATTAATGCCCTTGGTGTTCAAATAGCTACTTTTGGCCATATAATGTAGCATCTGATTCATTTAATCAGAAAAGGCTATAACTAAGAATTACTCTAATTTGTGTACAAGTGCAAAGATCTTGTGCTTTGTAGCAGAAAAAGCCCTCAAAGTGTATATTGCTTAAAGAGTTGACTCTTCACTAGCCCAGCGTATGACTGAAGGAGACTTTGTTTAACTTAGCACAGTGCTTTTTTTTCTCTGTCATTCATTAATTGTAATTTTGGGTTAAAAAAAGTAGAACAATAGCTTTTATTTCAATACTCTTAAAATCCAGTGTATGGGTTTATTTGTACATAAAAGCATAGCTAAGATGTTAGTTCTCTGAAACAATATCCTTTGTTTCCAAGGACGTAAAGTGCAAATGCTGCAACTTTCAGCATGATTTTGGGTCATATGGGATGCATTCTCCAAGACATTTTGTCAGTGTGGGACGTGCATGTCCGGGGGGCGGGGGGGGGGGGGGGGGGGGGGGGGGGGGTTGTGTTTCTTCTTTGGTGAAAGACTAAGGGACAAAGATTAAAAGCCAGCCAGCATTCAGAGACTGGCTAGAAGATTACAGGACCTTCCCATCAACACCATCTTGTCACTTTGATCCTGCTCCAGGGGGTAGCCCCCTTTGGGCTGTGCTGGGTGTATCAGGGCGTGATTTCCATTGGAATTCCTAAAATTACCCATTTTATAACAATGACTGCTGTGAATTGAACGGTGGTATCCTCACGTAAAATAATAGCAACCAAATAAAAGGGTAAGTAGGGAACTATGCAATGGATTATCACCTTACCTTATCAGATGGGATATTTTTAATATGATAAACCATGTGCCGAGTTCACGCAGTGCCGTTAGTTGCAGTTCTGATGAATGTTCCTAAGCAGCTGCATCATTTCTTTCGAGTGAGCACTGGAGCTCGCGGGCCAGATAAATGGGCAACACTGGAATGTGCCTGTTTTTCCTCTGTAACTTTGTTGTGTTGCTCACCTCGCTATAAATCCGTGGTGCTTCTGAAAGAAAGACAATGACAGGGTGGATGGTGTTCGGCGTGAAGAGTGAAGATTCCGATCATAGCGATAAAATCACTTGGGGCTCGGGTTGCATCTCTGAGTCTAATAATAAAGTAGGTAAGATAAATATTCAAATGCTGCTTCTCAGTGAAGTGTATGCTTATTAATTATGAGTCACTGGTAAACTCATAATTGTTCACGGGAAAATTCTTAATGGTGGGCAAGGATTATACTGAAGAATTATACAAACATTTTTAAGGGTATTTAAAGTAGAAATGTGGCTTTATCTCATTTATGAGCTTGTGCAAGAATTTCCCTAAGTGTATCAGCAGTACCGGTCAAGGTCCATGAGGCACCCCCTCAAAGTTGCACCCCCTCAAAGATGCACCCCCTCAAAGATGGTATCTTAGGCGGTCGCCTTTGTGTTGAATTGGGTTGACCAGCAATGTCTATCAGTATTTAGTATTTCAGGTACAACGACTAGTCCTTTCTAAGGAGTTTTGTAGAAAACTCAGTGTTTTAATTGCATGAAGTAAAAGATTAACGACAAGGTGTGCAAAGGGCCATACTATCTTAATTTAAAAATGACCTGTAGGGCCCTTCCTTGACAAAATTAAAAATGGTTTGTTTGATCAAATGTGAGTCCTGTGAGATCTGAGCGAATAAAGTAACATGGAAGGAGCATCAAAGAGTATGTACGCTCACTGGCCATCTGGCGGACGCTCCTGTGTGTGTGACAGATGTGTGGCGGGCGGAATCCACACTCCCACGGCGTAAAGCTCGCCTCAAGGTGCTCCTGGACGACAAGGTCCAGAGATCTCAGGGGCTTCTGGAAGGACCGTGAAACGTCGGCTGTCACAGGAGGACGGGGCGCCAAAGAGGCGCTGGGTTTGTGTGCTTTATAGAAATATATAGCCTTCCTGCGTGATCGTTCGCAAAGTTTCATAATGCGGAAGACTGCTCTGTGAGAACTTCCTTTGGACAGGGCAGAAATTACAGCTCTCGGGTCAAAATTAAGGGGGGGGGGGAGGGTAAGTTGGAGGGTTAATTTGTGCCTTTGCCCCTTCAACCCCCTTCAGCTGTGTCTCGAGGCAAAAAAAAAATGTCCCATGTGTGCATACTGACCTTTAAAGAGTTGTTCATTCATGAAGACACTTTTATAGTTTGTCAGTTGTTATGTTTATATGGATTTAGGGATCATTGACTTTTTAACTGCATGTTGACCCATTTCTGTCATCACGTGATGAAAGTTTCGCGTTAATAAACGCATAAGCCATACATGCATAAGGTGAGAAAGCGAAATAAACTTTTCATTACTGTCTGCGTAACAGCCTCCTTGATGACTAAAACACTTACAGGTCAGTCTGCTTACATGTACGATCAACCATGAAACTGGAGTACGAACCGAAATTTTAATTAAAAATCGATCATCATTAATAATTTTAAACATCGGAAATCGTTCCTTTTTTGCCTTGTGGGACAGCCTAGCTATTTCACGTACACGCCCTCTGACTCCTTTTGTCTCATCAAGTCCTTCTTCGGCTCTCTTCTCTCTTCAGTAGCGCCAACTAACTGCATTGGGTACTTAAACCGTATACCTCAGTAGAACTAGTTTTTAGCCTATTTAGGGTATCAGAATATTGTGTTAATAATGAATTTACAGCGACAGGGCTGGATCGTCTGGATTACCGTTCTTGCTTATGCTGTGACCGTAAAAAGCATTAGTCGGAGCGATCTTTTCCAGTATGGAGAGGACGTTGGGGACACTTTGCTGCAGCAGGGGACTGACCAGAGTCAAGAACTTGCCTTGGATAAACCTCTATTTTTCTACGATGGATCGTTTACCAGTGTATTTGTAAGTCATCAGTCATTCCACAAAACATGCGGTTCTTTCCGCATCACATTATTGAAAAGAAAAAACATATATAACTTTAAACAATCATTCGCCAGAAATGTCAAACTTTTGAATGTATTGAAATGTGGCTGTGGTCTTTTTTCCCCCCTGATTATTAAATGTTACAGTGAGATGTTCTGCCTACAAGTGCATTAGAGCCGGATTTCCATTGTAGCTCTAATTTCCTCCGAGGGCTGCCTGCTAGATATGACAGCAAGTCTTGTGGCGATCCGCAAACTGAGATTAACGAAATATCTTTTTTTTTTTTTTTTTGGAAGTCGAGTAAAATCTAACCATTAAAGCAGAATGTATTGTATTTTTAATCCACTTAACAGTTAACTTTTTTTCTTATAAAAATAAACGTTTATCCATTCGCATAAATATTGTTGAAAAGACGCATGATGATCAAAGATACATAACTGCCTATAAACAGGACTCAGTTGTTGAATTAAATTAGTTTTATAATTAAGGGAGGAAATTTAAGCATAAGGGACTGGGAGAGGGGGGGTCACGTGTTCCTTTCCTGGTGGGTTTTCACCCCGCCTCTGCCGCTCAATGCATAGAACAGCTGTGTGTCCTCTGGCTTTCGGATGGAGGCGTGGGGGTCACATCCTCCGCCTTCCTTCCAGGGTTAACACAGTTTTTATGGGCAGCAGTACTTTCGCGGTCTGTTTGCCCGGTCAGAAGTCGCTGCAGTTGCCCCAGCATTTGGTCATTAAGAGTTATGTGACATGTTTTATTATTAAGTTTACGGGGGGTCGTTATGAGTTCACAAATAGGTGTGATTTTTTGTGTGTATTTCTGAGCTCTTTGTCTCAGGTTGTTTAAAGCGAAAATTAAATGCTTTTGCCTTTTCGCATTGGTTTATAAGGTGAATTAACAGTGAAACCCAATGATCTGAAATTTCAGTATATCTCCCCAATTTTATTAATGACCCCTCTGACATACCACTTGTTATTATGCCTTTTACTGAAAAAAAGAAAACTTTTCACATTTCCACAAGCTACCAGACCCCGAAAAGAGGCGTATTATCTCTACCTGTCCACTCAGCGAAGGAACTGAAAACAACACATACTGGGATATCGTACAAAATAACTTTAAGACACAAACTGTCACAATATGTCACAATATGCAGTGGATATGAATCCCCAAGTACCCCTAAAAGATTACAGCAACTCTTATCTTGCTGATTCACTCAAGAACTGGCAGTTCTTAATGCAGTTAAGAATGGAATGTGCTTTAATAACCAATGGTTTAATCTGTAGATAGCTAAACAATGTATTAAACGTGGGATCTCCTCTCCATTCAAGGTCAATAGTTAACAAGAAAATACTGACAAAAATAAGTGCATGATTGGACGTCCCAAAGTGACTAGATGAGGTACACATTGGCACTAAATTGTCCTCCAAAAGGTGCATAAATGAAAATGGTCATTTAACAACAATTATTCTCTATGAAAATTGAACTGAAAATGCTAAAACTTTTTGCTAGCGTTACTAGCTTTAACTAGCTGTCGTACAACCTATTGTGATTTACTTCAGATAAATGAATTAAAACATCTATCACAGCAGATATTTGCTTTCACAGCTATATAATTTCCTTGGTGTTTGCTGGCTCATATTCTATACCAGTAATACACCTAGTAATACGTTTCATAAGTGAATCATTACACTTTGTGCAACACCGATGACCCTGTGCTTGCCATTGTTAAAATGCTCCCTTTGTGTTGAATGCCATCACTGAATTTTTATCTGAGTGACTGCTCCACCCACCCACCCGCCATCACCACCACCACCCTAACTCCAACAGCTCAGGGCCGAGGTTCTGTTTCTGTAGCAAATGCCTTTCTAGCTTTCCAGCTGGCTTTGATATTACCCCCCCCCCCCCCATCAGCTGCAGACCCTCTGGGACGCATACACGCAGGGGAGGGCTGAATGAGTGTTAAATCCTTTTTACATGCTGTGGGAATTTTTGAGGAGCAAACTTAAGTAGTCCACCTCTACCAGATGATGTAGATCCTCCTCAAAATGGCCAGGTCGTTCATCTCCTGCTGATCTGATTTACATTACAAGTACTAGTCCCCCTCAACAAAAAAACACCCTCTATATGCGTTGATTGTATTAGGGGGGTGTTTATAATTAGCCAGCTGGTTTCAAGTTTACTCTGGTGTGAGATGTAAACAAAAGACCCAGTAGGACTCGACTTCTTGCCTAAGAACCTAAAGATTACATTTCATGTGTCAACAGGTCAATTTAGGTCCAGATGCATCGAAGAGGGTCAACCACAAATCAGACCAAAGCTTTGCTTAACACTTAGGAATCCAGAGAACATGTGTAGAAAATGTCTTGGCACATCTGGAGGGGGTGGCATTGCAGAACGTTTCTCACGCACTCCCTCACCATGCTGTAAGATAGGCCTCTTTCTGTGTTTTGTCTAAACTTGCAAACCTTTTTAGTCTCACACCAGTCTTCAAGGGTATTGGTGGCTATAATGTTCACCTTCTGTAGCCTGATAGCTTGTCAACAGCCCAGACTCACAAAAAGAAAGTAAAAATTGCATCCTACTCAGCCATGATGGGTCTTTGCTGGGGATCTTCTGGAATATTCTTTAGTAAAGCACCTCTCTATTATATTTTTATCTGTAGTTCATGTCCTATTCATCGGAGATTGTCAATTATGCAGTAATTGGAGAATCGAGCATTAATATGCACTTAACAGTTCTACCAAACATATTAGGTCTACATTAGATTTGCATGTTTTTGAAGGTTTTTATTCTACAGTTCTGTCTATAACACCATTACAATATAAACCATTAGTTCTTCTCATGTTAATCTAGTTACCATCAACAGTAAATTATTCTGTAAATAATAGGCATAGACAGGCATCAATAGTCTTTTTCTGTACTTTGATTACTGATATGTACAAAAGACGACCGTAAAGCAGAGGATTTTAAAAGGGTGACATCATGTGAATGTTGATGATAAATTTGGAATAATGAAAGTTGCAGGTGTCAGAGGCAATGGGGCTCAGGCTGAAATGGGCCACTTTTCTCATGAAGTCTGTCTTAAAGGTGTATGCATTTTCCAGTACAACTGCTTTTCCTGGTCAGGGGGACTGGAGCCTCTCAGGCAGCATAGGGCATGAGGCTGGGGTCCCCCATGATGACCTTTTGCAGACCGATGGGGTGGGTTGGGGGTGAGCACAGTAAATGTTTCTGGTCCACATACCCTTCAGTCGGGTCAGCTCTACTCATAAGCTACTGACGATGAAGGCTCCTTTGAAATCATTTGTTTGTCCTTCATGTATCTGTAAGTGCTCCGCCGGTTGCTTGTAAGCAGAATAGCCCCCGAAAGCTGTGCCAATACCATTCAAGGCCACGGATTCTTTCGCAGCGAGCCGTACTGAGCGCGTTCAATGAGCCCACATTACGGCTGTCCTCCGGGGCTGCCGTTCGATCCTTTCCTTCAGGTTCTCTATATGCACGATCGAGATTTCTACACAGAGCATTCATGCCCTAGACAAAGGCAGGATTCATCACTGTAGAACCCACCCGTGAAACAAAGGACGCCATTGTCGGACAACGTTTCGGAGTTAACAATTAATGCGGTTGTTTCCCCCCCAAATTTAATGCAGTTCTTATGTAGCCCAGCGAACCTCAGGCACCCGTCATCCCCATGGTATGTGATGTCGCTAGAGGCCGTCGGCAGTATGTTGTTACAGACGGCATACATTAATTAGCAACCTATGTCACTCCACCCAAAGGCTGCTTTCCTGTGTTTTTGACTATGCCAGTTCTTCCGCACCAAATTAATTGCTACCATCTTAAGACTTTTTAGCTTGCTACAAAAGCACACCTCATACGCAGTTCTAGGATTTGACCCTTAGGACAAAATCGCTAAATGGACTTAGAATAATAATTATTAATGAAGAGTTTTAATTAATTAATAATACGTTTTTATCGTATAGAAATAAGTGTGGTGTGGTGCTTTTCTTCCCAGCTGTGTCTGACTGAGGATGTTTATTACATCACATTTATTTGCAGAGTATGGCAAGGTTCCAAATGGGATGACACCTAACTCCTAAAATCCCCAAATAGTGCTTCTACCTTCCACTGAATATTATATGGTAATGAGCATGCAGGAATCCATCTAAAAATGCCAGCAAACCAGGCATACATGCTCTGTGAATGAATCCACTTTAGACTAGGAAGTCACTCCTCCAGTCGAACGGCCTTTGTCTTGTAATCAGATTTCCACATTGCTGTGAAAGCCCCCCATTGAAAATACCCACCGGCGCCATTTAACCGTGGAAGCTGAGATCAGCAGTCATGACATGCTGACGTGGGCCACTTTTTTAGGCCTGACAATTTGAGGTACCCCTCTGGTGAACTGGTCCTGCTGGGTGTCAACAGAAAGTTTATTAGATTTCCATTTGAGCCATCATGAATTGTATAACCGATTTTTTCCGTTTTCATGGGTGTTGACTGTTGCAAATTGCATATATGACTGCTTACCTATTGCTTTTTCTGCTAACATATTACTTACACCATTGCATTTGTCAATGTCATCCACCTTGCCTTAGACCATCATTGCTCCCTTTGTCCCAGTGATGCCTGCATGCATAATATTCTTGCCCTGTCATTTCATCAACCAATTTGACGAGGTCGCATATCGTAGTGTTATACCTTGTTTACACTGTCTAGCTTGCTGCACTAAAATTACAGAACAATGTAATAACTCTTCAAAATGCTGACATGGAGCAACCTCTGCATGCAAAATGCGTAGATCAGGTGTTCATACCAGCCGGAGGCTGCTAATCTAGCTGTGTAAACACAATGTTCCGGCAATCAGTTAGACAGTGGGTTGTTACCACAGACAAGTTTCCAGACGTTCAGGACAACACCTGAGATACCTGCTGAAAGGTTTATTAGCACTCACAGAAACCTGGAGTGTTTTTGTACTGAATATGCGTAAAGGCTACGGGGGAACTGGGAAGGACACATTCTCATTGATCTTTGGACTTATGTCAATGTCCTTCTTTCAGTAAGGTGCTTGATCTCGAAGACTGAATTTAGTTGCATGAAAATATATGGTAACATTTTTCATGAATGCCTCATCTATAAGAATCTATGAACACATTCATAACAGATTATAGTAACACTTGTGTAATGGGGCAGAAATACTTAATGATAATTCAGTTACTACTGAAGTACAAATTATAAATAAATATAGTTGCTACAGGAAATAAAAGAAAATGCACCACAATTCATTAATGATGAACAAACATGTTCAATATTTCACTTGGGTTATTCATTACTTGTCCCTTCTGTAGTTCAGAAAGGTTTACGCAATTAAACGATATAGTAACATATAGTATGTTCTTGAGATAAAACATGCATCACAATTCATTAATGATGAACAAACATGTTCAATATTTCACTTGTGTTATTCATTACTTGTCCCTTCTGTAGTTCAGAAAGGTTTACGCAATTAAACGATATAGTAACATATAGTATGTTCTTGAGATAAAAGATGCATCACAATTCATTAATGATGAATTAACATGAGATTAGTATATAATTAAGACTTAGTTTATGGTTAATTAAAAGATAAGTAATAGTATAATACTATATTATTTGTGCCATGTTAAGTGGTGCCAGATAAAAATTCATCCATAAAGCACTATAAACATGACGATAAATATTTATAAAAAGCAATAACACATTATAACATAGTCATTTAATGATGCATTATGAAAGCTCAATGAAGCTCTCTTCTATAGTGCACTACAGATAACTTCATAATTCAGTACAAAGCATCCTTTTATACCAACCATTGTAATGGACTATGAAGGAATGTATAGTACATTATAGATGAGAGTTTCATTGAAGCTTATTTAGTATATAATCAACACTATAATGCCTTATGACTGTCATCCTGTTGTGATGCACTGAGAACACGACGGGAAGGGAAGCACCGGAATCCAGAAGTTAGGGTAAATTTGGGATTTAATGGAGGAATCACACACGCGGGAGCATGAAAAGATCCTAGCGATCAAAAAACGTCAATGACAGGACTGGGGGAAGACTAACAAGGAAGCACTTATATACAGAAACTTAATCAGACAAGACTAGGAACAGCTGGCAACATGGGTATTCCACACGAGGTTAACGAGGGGGCGTGGCACACCTGAGGAGTGGCACAATCGCGATGTGATACAATAGAAGATGCGGTAATGCTTTGTTAATCTTCATACTGATCATTATAATCCATTATGAAGGTATCAATACTGCTTTATAGATGACAGCTATAAAGGAAAGTGTTACCAAAAAGGATAAATAGGAACTTGCATTTAATACAAGTACCTACTGAGTATGCAGTACTGTTGATCTCATTCATGTACAGGAGTTGGATATTCCTTGGTATAACCACAACATGCCTGTGTGCTTTCAATTTCAGATCAACACAAATGGGTTTGTTGCCACATCAGAGCCAATGGAAGAGTCGGAGTACCTGGGGAAAATGCCCACCTCTTTTGGCATGATTGCAGCAAGTCTGGGGAACATGGATACCAGCGATGGCTTTGGGAAAGTCTTCTATCGCCAGGACACAACACCCCAAACCTTGCAGAAAGCATCAGATTATATTGCTAGGGCCTACCCAGAAGATGATGAGGTTGACCCTACCACTACTATAGTAGTCACCTGGGAGAATGTGGCACCCCAGGACACTTTACGCAGAGGAGACATGCTGGATATCAAGGTACCAACACTTTTAAACTCACCCTTCGGCAAAGTAGTACTCTAGCCTTCAACAAATGTTAATATCCATCATCTCCCTGTGGTTCTTGTAGAGGAACACCTTTCAGCTTGTTGTGGCATCAGCGGACACTGCCAGCTATGCAATTCTACTATATCCAAGGGACGGGTTGCAGTTCTATTCCACTCCTGTAGGAGGCGAGAATGAGCTCATACAAGTTGGCTTCAGCAAAGGAAAAGTGACCGGCTGGTTCACATGGCACCAAGGACCATACTACCGTGCCACTACCAGCGATGAGGCGTCTGTTAAGAATCTTCCTGAGTAAGCATTACATTTCATACTTACTTGAAGATAAATGTATACTAGGTAAGATTTGTTTGCTTAGATGTTTGTTTTCCCATATTTTTTTCTGGCAAACTTTCAGTAGGTAGCTGCAATGATCTGATGAATGCATCATCGGTCTCAAATGTGATTATTACTAATAACTTTCTTTTTTTTACATATATTCAGCTGATCCCTGTAGACAATCCATTTTTTTCTGCTCCCTTGCAGGAAGACAAACTGTGGAACACGAGGGGTGTGGGTGTTTGAGATCGGGACTTCTCCTTTTTTCACAGTAGTGGCCGCTGGTGAGGTCACTGAATTGGTTGAACCGTGGGAAAGATCTGACACGGAGGAGGGGGAAGTGGAGTTAGTCACCGAATTCCCAGATAATTACCCGGGACTACAGCACATCTCAGAGTGGGTCCCATCAAACTGGGATCAGCTGCCGACTCACCCGTCCCCAGACAACCTGGAGGAGACGCCAACTGTACCAGTCCCTGAGGTTCACTATGAAAATCCACATGAGAGCCCTTCCCAGTACACAGAAGCATTCCCACCTCAGCGTCCCCATTACCAGCCTGAAAATCCACAGGTAGTGGTGGTGGATGAAGGCAATATCAATGTAGATGGTGAGTGTGGCAAAGGAGAAGGTATTGCTACTGAAGAAAAATCTGGTATATTAACGGATAAAGGTTATAGCTCCAAGAATTTAATCTATTCTCTAGTGAAACTGTTTAGCTATACAAGTGGGCGTAAACTTTTGGTTTGGTTGATAAACATTTTTTAAAAGCTGCTAATGGATTGGAAATGACAACCCGAGGTAATTTTTAGGGTGTTTTAACGTTGACGTGCCCTCACTGGAACCAGCTAACCTCACATCCCTCTCCCTCCATACCTGCAGTGTTCTCCTACAATTATGAGACCTGCGCTAACAGACAACACAAGTGCTCCATCTTCGCCGACTGCAAGGACTACTCCAGTGGCTACTGCTGCCACTGCCGGCCTGGGTACTACGGCAACGGCAAGCAGTGTGTAGCCGAAGGTAGACCCCCCCCCTCACCATCGACAAACCTATAGACAGACCCTATAATACATAGATGCAGTATTCTCAATATTCTCGCTGTGTAAGACATATCCCTTAACAATCAATAATTGTGTTTCCTTCTTTTTGCGAGCTTTGTCCAGATTATTAGTAAATTCCGTATAAGTCAAAAAATATGTTACCATGAATGGATGTCACACAAATGTACTTACCATTTTTCATCCTGCAAGACTTCAACCAACCCAGAAATCCAAGACTGGATGACATGTGCTACACGTCGGCCAATTCACAATTTCTGTTTCCAAGTTTTGCAAATTACTTATTTTTCGACTTGCGACAAACATCACCTCAAGCAAACATCAGTTCTTTTCAGGGTTTTCGTTGAATGTTTCCATTAAGGGTTTTGTTTTTCAGTTAGCATCTTCAAAATACACAAAATGGAAATGCCACTTATGATGTTTAGGAGATATATTTCAGTCCAGAGTATAAACCTGATGCAATCAGGCTGTACAGGATTTGCCTGTCATGTCCGCATTAAGTTGTATTTATTAAATTTCAATAGGAGTGAATCAAGTGTTACCTGTCCGTCTCCAACCAGGTAAACCTCAACGGATGAATGGCAAAGTGAGCGGTAGGGTTTTCGTGGGAAATTCTCCGACACCCCTTGTATTCAACAATAACGACCTGCACTCTTACGTGGTGGCCAACGATGGACGAGCCTATGTGGCCATCAGTACCATCCCCTCCAACCTGGGGCCCTCTCTCCTCCCCCTCTCCTCCTTGGGCGGCATCATTGGCTGGGCCTTTGCCTTGGAGCAGCCCGGCTATGAAAATGGCTTTAGCATCGCGGGTAAGCTATCCTGCTGGTTGTTAAGAGCACAGTTAAAGGTTTGAGTAGCTTATTGTCGTCCTTTCATCTTGTGTTTCCTCAGATCTTTTCTTTTCACATGATGTCTAGTTTAGAAATTCCAAGCCTTCTTCCTGCTGGAGAAATCCACCATGTTTGTTGTTCTTCCTTACAAACCCCTAGGAAATGCTGCTGAAGTTCATTCATTCCAGTGGGTTGCTCATCTCCAAAGTGTTTTCTTAGGAAGTTTACTGCTGCTAGAGTTAGATCAAATTAAATCTGGGGCCCACCCTGGTGAGCAGGAGGTTCTCTGTGAGTGGTAACATCCGTCCCCCTTGCTTTGCCATGACAGGCGGGGAATTTACACGCCAGGCAGAAGTGACCTTCCAACCTGGGAATGAGAAGCTGACCATCAAGCAAGAGTTCAAGGGCATCGATGAGCACGACCACCTGGCAGTGAGCACGGAGCTGGAAGGCAGGCTGCCAGAGGTCCCCCTGGGCTCCACCGTGCACATCGAGCCCTATTCCGAGGTCTACCAGTATAGCAGCAACAGTAAGACTCCTTCCCATTTGTTACATTCCCAATCCAGCTCTGTTCTGCAACCTGAGCTTGAGGAAATGAATACTTAACTTTGCAGGCATGCTTATACCCTTTCATCATCTTTAATAAAGCCCCATATATCTGTATGTTTTTTTTACACAACTACAGCAGTTGTGGTTCTATCATACTTGGCGCTCTGGGCAAAACCTAAGCTGAGTCTACAGATGTGCAGTTGCCCCGAGGTGCTCCTGGAACATTGCCCCCCTTGGCCATAGCCCATCTTCCCTAGACTTGATACCCCCATAAGTACAATGATTTTAACTGTTTGATGACTTTAACAATGAACGCTGATCACATCCTTGCCCCACATACAGTGATCACCTCCTCCTCGGTTCGGGAGTACACGGTCACCCTGGTTGATGGCAGCGTCCAGTCCAAGTCCTACCACTGGCGGCAGACAATCGTCTACCAAAGCTGCTCTTACAGTGATGCCTCTGCACTGGCCCATCCCACCCAGCAGCTCAGAGTAGACCAGATCTTCGTGCTGTATGACGAAGTCAATCAGCTCATCCGCTACGCCATGAGCAACAAGATCGGCTCCATCCACAGTAAGCTCTGCATTTTGTGACATTCTGTTTGGGTGGGAGACATAAAACCCAGCTGGCTTCAGGGAAACAGGCATTAAAATGGAGCTCGCTTTGATTTCCTCGCCCTTATTTATATCGCTATTGTTATTTTTGTGCCATGAGGGTAGGGAATGCAAACAGGTGGTCCCAGCTGGAATTTACTGCCTGAAAAAAACTTGCATTGAATTCTATGTTCGAGCTTGACTTCCTCACAGTGATTGACTGCTGAGTACAAGTTGTGACTGATGTGTTTTGTATCTGTAGGAATCCTGCCAAAATAGTTTAAAATTACCTTTATTCCCAATGATCAGACCCCTGTTCACATGGTCAAGTGGTTGACCCAAGGAGGCTGTGAAGGACCCTGTTTTGGCTGTTTGTAGGTGGACCGGTCGAGCAGAACCCCTGCTTCACGGGCAGACATGGTTGTGATACCAACGCCGCCTGCCGCCCGGGTCAAGGAAACCAGTTCACGTGCGAGTGTGCAGCTGGCTTCACCGGGGACGGACGCACGTGTTACGGTGAGGCACTTTCTCATGGCCGCCAGCTCTGTGCACAGCTCCTGCCAGGCATCGTCTTGGGTGATGCCCAGGATCACATGCATGATTTCCTGAATTCCTGCGATTTTCTTGAAAGTTAATGACAATGTGTGTGTGCGTGTGTGTGTGTGTGTGTGTGTGTGTGGGTGTGTGGGTGTGCACCAGAGTATGCATACAGATGTATGTTTATATTAAGCCTGGTTTCTTCCTTCATCACTTCCTTAAGCATGACCCAATATTTTTTTCCCATTTAGTATGTGACAGTCTCCATTGACTCTCGGATCTGTCACAGAAACGTCCTCTCACCCGGTTGATGAAAATGAGCCCTGACCACAACATTCTTCATAACATTCTGCTTAAACAGCAGACTGATATCTCAATCCAAACTTTTCTGTTCTATCAAAACAGCTGTTTTGACGTGGGATTTAAAAGGAAGATCTAAATGGAAAAATGATCAACATGGAAACAGCAAACAGATAGTTTATTTTTTAATTAAGAACCTATTGTAATGAACTGTAATTCGATTAGATTATATATGGGTCCAGTTGACCAGTGTCGGGTTTTACTGTGGTGGAGCACATTGTACGAGGGCATTTGTCATCCACAGACATTGATGAGTGTAAGGAGATGCCCCGGATCTGTGGTCTTCACGCCATCTGCAACAATCAGCCCGGAACCTTCCGCTGTGAATGCACCGAGGGCTACCAGTTTGCCAGCGACGGGCAGACCTGCATTGGTCTGTATGCGTGTAGTCGCACGTGTTATCTGTATTTTGTCGTTTTTTTGGGAGGGTTGGGGGGCTGTTTTTGTCTTCTCCATTTCCTGCAATGTCTTCTTCCCCTTTCAAAGGGGGGGTTTGGAAGATAAAACTAGGATCTGGATGTTTTGTTTCAGTCTGGCCCTGGGTGCTCAACCCATATAGCGCCTGCGTCTAGAACACCTTTGATGTTTGTTGTGTTCTGTTGGAGTCACACCCCTGACTGTGTCACCCCTGTTGAATTTCCCGCATGTACAGCACTTAACTATTAAGTGTGCAGGAAGTGGAGGGGGGGGGGGGGCACTGCAGACAGCAACACTGAGCTCTTGAGCGAGGTCCTTAACAGAAATTTCTCCAGGAACACTGGCGAATCTTGCTCTCTGATCCTCACTTATATGTCACTTTGGATTCTTGCAGAGTCGGACCGGCCCATTGACCACTGCCAGGCTGGCACGCATGCCTGTGATGACCCGGAGCGAGCACGCTGCATCTACACCGGGGGCTCTTCCTACATCTGCTCCTGCCTGCCGGGCTTCGAGGGCGATGGCCGGACCTGTCACGGTATGTCCTGTGGATGTAGAGGCAACGTTCATTGAAGGGGATTTCACATTGACGGGTTGCCAGATTGGACTGAAAAGCCCCCGAACCTTACGGTTTTTCCCAGAACTGAAAATCTCCCAAATGGCATGAATAGTTAAACACTGGTATGCAAAGAAACATCACTGCTTGTATGTATGTAATAATTTCTGATGGAGTAAACACACTGTTCTAAGGAAATACACTGAAAAAACACATTGATTTATGTGTAAAACGAAATAAACAGTTGTAGTTTTTGGACGTGTACCATAGGAAAAGTGAGAGCATTTTAGGAGCTTAAAATAAATGATGCAAATGGTAAAATGCTGGATTGAAGCCGGAAGCACGTTTATGATATATTTATGACACTTATGTAATTAATGTTTATGCCATTTATTTGCTGTGCATGCATAGTTTTGTATTTGGTCTGTATTTATACATTGTAAAGAAAAGGACGTGTTGTTTTTTAAAAATTACATTAGAATCCTCACTCACTTCATTGGCTGCAGATTACAGTTAACAGTTCTGGCCACCCAGCCACTTATCATAAAAGTAGTTATTAATAATTGGCTCTCAGTGGGGTATTCAGTCTTTCTGGGAAGTGGGGTCAGACCCAAACAGGTCCCTGGGGACCCCAGCCCTCTTTCACAATCAAAGGATTTCAAAAACTTTATTTTCCATTTGCTCATGTATAGATGTACAGGGCATTGGAATTCTTGTACGGTTCTCAGCCAATGCAAAGAACAGAAATACACACAGTAACGGAAATACACACAGTAGATATGCATAGCAGTAGGCATAGTGAATACACATAAATACACATGATAATAATAAATATAACAAATATAACGAAATGTAAGTACATTCTCTGCCAATGTATGAATAATTATGTACCCATGTAATAAATATTGGACTAATGTAGATAGGTTGTGCAATATGTGGATATAGAGAAGGTTCTGGCAGTTGTGTGAGTGGTAATGGCGGAGTGCCTGCAGTTGTCAGAGAAGGGGTGGGGGCGGGGGGGGGGGGGGGGGGGGGCAGGGTATTTTATTCCAGCACGAATGTCTCTTGTCCGTGGTCTGACAGCCGTTGGAAAACACTGTTGTAAAAACACTTCCTGTTTGCTCTAATTCTCTTGGGTTGGTGGTGTTTTAGTGGATGTCTAGAGCTTCTCCACCTAAACAGAGAGTAGCCAGGGTGGTGCAGGTCACTGAGAATGACCCACAGCTTGTTCCTGGCGGGTGGAGGGGGGCTATGCTCCCAACGATCCTCTCTGCTGTCTTACTGCACCTCTGGGGGACCTTCCCCTCCCTGTGTGCGATGCTACTCCACCACACTGGTGAGGATGCTCTCTGCAGGTGCCTCCTTCTCAGTGGCCGAGGTATTTTCTAACCAGCTCAGGTTGTTGGTGATGTGCAGGCCCAGAAACCTGGAGCTGTTGACTCGTTCCTCCTCCGTACCTTTAATCCGCAGAGGTTGCAGAAGGGAAGCCTTCTTCCTGAACATCTAGGACTAGCTCCTTGGTCTTCTTGTTTTCCTTCCCCCAGGCAGGCGTCTCACCCACCAACTACCTTATAAAGCTGTTAATAAGCCCTACGATGGTTGTGTCATCTGTAAATTGTGTTTACGGATGGATATGCGATACGAGTATAAAGGGAAAAGAGTGCAGGACTGAGGCAGCAGCCACTAGGGACTCCAGCCCTGATGTTAATCGCCTCTGCTTTCCCCGGCACAGATATAGACGAGTGTCAGCAAGAGCGTTGCCACCGGGCAGCTGTATGCACCAACACCCCGGGAGCATTCAGCTGCCAGTGCCGGCCCGGTTTCCATGGTGATGGCTTCCACTGCTCCTCAGGTAGGTTTTGTTGGGGGGGGGGGTGGGGGCTGTAGGGCTTCCTCACATACCGACAGCCCCCCCAAACTTTCATTTGTATTTTCATGATACGCCACTAGCGAATGTATTCGCATGTGTTTGGATTTCTCGTGGTTCCTGGCCCCAGGTCTATAGAGGCTGCTGTTCATGCTGCAGTGGTTTAGGTGGGAGCGCTCTGCTCACAGGAAACACCCCAGCCGCTCTCTCACCGTCCTGCGCTATTAAACCGCCATCCTGCCTCTTAAAACTTTACACTGCCTGTCACCTCTGTAGACCCCTGCTTTCCAGGAAAAGCTGGAGTGAAGCCGGTACGTGTCGACGGCACTTGGGATTCACGGTGACCCCCAGGCTGTAGGCTAGGTGCATCTGGCACCATGAGTCAGGGGCTCTGCTAGAGATGCCATCAAAGCACGTCATACTGGACCCCCAACCTAGACCAATCTAATTCTGCCCCAGATTGTCCTAAATCCCCTCCCCCCTTCTACGGGTCCCCTGCTATGAGTGCATCAGTCTCTGGCTGCATTAATAAGGTCCTTGCTTTGCTCTCTGTCTGGAGTTTCCTAAATGGGCCCTTTCCTGTCATAAATAGGCCCAGAGGTGCCTCAGTGCCCTGTCTGCTCCCCACTAGGGGCAAACTACCCAACAGCAGAGTACTTAAGAGAGACATACCAGTAAGGAGTGGCATGTGGGATTCCTGGGGGAGGGGAATGTACCGTGTTAAGTGGAGCGCATGAATCTGTACTATCGCAAAGCCGACAGCCCCCCCTCCATCCCCCCCTCCCAGAACAGGCCTGTGATAATGCGAGCCTCGGGGAACATGGCAGAGCAGAGTACCAGAATTTTCTGGAATTGCAGTCTGTTTGAGGCCCGGGGTAGGAGTGTAGGGGCTGGCCCCCTGGCTCACAGCTGTTTCCTTTGCATTCTGTTGATTCTGTGTGCAGTGTAGCATGTACCTTTCAGCCAAATAAGCTAAGAAATGGTCTGTCTTGCATAAACATTTATTTTCAAGCCATATTACACATAATAAAATGCAATGAACTGGCTTGTTCTTCTAGTGCTTTCCCTCTTTTTTCATTCAGCTCTATCCTCTTCCTTTCTCGTCTAGTTTGGATCAATCTGCAGCAGCTTTTCTTTGCAGTCGTTGATGACATGGCGTCATAATGGTGTGTTTCTGTGTTTATTGTGAGGGACACAAGGTGACAGGTGTTGTAAGAATCTATTATGCTTCTGTAGGGCTCAAATGCAGAGTGTGAGGCCATCTGCAGTCATGGCAGTCATGTGCTCTCTGACGTAGCCGGTTATCTTGAAGACGTTCATTTCCTGTGACAAACACATGGATCGTGTGATTACCTGTTTGGTTATATGTTTATTAAGTTAATACGGTAATTGTTGACAAGCAGAATGTTTTGAAGAACATATGAAGCATTGTGGTATTATGGGCAGGATCCTTTCTCTGGAAGGCATTTATCAGAGTGATTATCGGTCTGAGCCCTGCTGCTCTTCCAGCCTTCCTTTAACTGTGAGCCAGGGGTGAAGCCTCTGTGGCCAATCAGAATCAGTAATTATTAAGCTAACTACCTGGGAGAGCTGAAAACAAGGCCTGGATTTGGAATTGAGGGCCAGATTTGACCTAACTCTCACTCTATAAGCATCTCTACCTAATAACCTGCTTCATGCTATGACCTATGACCATGTTACGAAGTGCCTTTCCTGTCTCTCCAGCCCCTGCAAAGACGCAGTGTGAGCAGCACCGGGAAGCAGCCCTGTCGGCCTCCTCCACGTTCGGCCCCCGGGGGCCCCGGCCCATCCCGGGCCAGTACGTGCCCACCTGCGACGCTCTGGGCCGATACGAGCCCATGCAGTGTCACCACAGCATCGGCCAGTGCTGGTGCGTGTACCAAAATGGGCAGGAGATCCCGAGCACCCGCACCGGGCCGGGCAGCGAACCCATGTGTAAGTCACTGGCCTGCTGGGAGTCCGCCTTCCCCCTCTGACGCCATGCACCCAGAGGAGTACGTCTACAATACTCCTTTTGGCTGCATTTCTCGGTGCCCCTAAGCTCACCTGGGCTCCCCTTGCTGTTTCTGCCCATTAGGCATTGACCAGGTGGTCCCCACACCAGTGGGACCCACGACCCGGCCTGACATCACTCCGCTGCCACCAGGAACCCACCTGCTGTTTGCCCAGAGCGGGAAGATTGAGCACGTTCCTCTGGCAGGACATGGCATAGAGAAGAACCAAGCCAAGGCCCTGCTGCACATTCCGGTAAGTTCCGATTGCCACTGTTTGAATGGTTTCAGCCAGTTCACCTGCTTCACAGGGACCCTCATAAATAATTTTGAA
This sequence comes from Brienomyrus brachyistius, assembly GCF_023856365.1. NCBI lineage: Eukaryota > Metazoa > Chordata > Actinopteri > Osteoglossiformes > Mormyridae > Brienomyrus > Brienomyrus brachyistius. The sequence continues at coordinate 14,253,659 of NC_064552.1, forward strand.
TGGAACAGTCTTTGTGGTCGTGGGCTACGAGATTCTGCTCTCCGGTGGACATGTTTGCTCACCTTTGTTGAAATCTACTGTGTGGTCAGATACTGACATGAGAGAGCAAGGTTTCCAGAAACATGCATCCCTGTTCACTGCCACAGTGTGTCATTGGCAGCCTCACCAATCAAACCCGTCAAAGAGAACCATGTGAGGCATATTAGGAGGAATGGGGGCTGGACACTGGTTTAACTAAATATCGGGAAGAAATAAAACAATGATTCATCCCAGTGTGCTTTTCACCTCTCCCATTTTGCTCTCCCTGAAACACGCTCAGCCAGGTGACAGCAAGCTCAAGGGTCACAGCACTGGGGCGGCCAGTGTGCAGTGCCACTGGAGCTGGCAGTTAAGGGTCTTGTGCGACAGACACTGTGGCAGCAGACTTTCTAACCAGAGCCACAGAAACAAACACTCCTAACTCTCAGAACCAAATTTAAACCAAATATGGCTGTTTCAGAAAATGCGTAGGACAACAGGAAGGGTGACTCTCTTACCATTTTCTTTGATCTCTGTGCTTTGTGTCAAAAGTAGCATTAATTCACCCTCTGAGAGCAGGGGAGGTAATTCTGGGCGGCAGGATAATGTGACATAATAGGCTGTATCGGGACTGGCTGCTCAATTCTGTCCGAGTGACATCCGTGGTTCCTTGGGAATGCTGGACTTCCGAAACAACAGCTTCAGGAAGCGAATAGGTATCCGGTCCAGTGGAGATGTGGTGTGATGTATTGCAGCAGGCTTCTGGCAGAATAACCATCCACTTACATGAGTATCTAGCAGGTGTGGGAAACTCTGCTGATTGGCTGAGACAGTGTGATATCATGATAAAAACAGCCAATCAAGAGCTATTATTACATGATAGTGTAATGACCTGCAAGCTGGACTCTGAAGTTCACTCACGTTTGCCTGCCCTTCTGGTGTGTTTGAAAAATAAATCACAGCCCCAGCCTCACCAATACGGGTCACCGGACACGACAAGCAGATGTTTTAATTCTTCTGATCTTGACCATGTCCTGGCGATGAACGTCCCAGCAGGGAAAGACTCTTATGAAATGTGCATATATTTTATGGCTCAAGACAGGTGTTTGCCTGTACAGAGGTATTTAAAGATAATATTTTGGGGGAAATTATGTAAGAGAATGATGAGTGAGTCACTTTGAGGGTCCTTTCATTAAAAGGTCGTATTAATTCCAGACTTTGAGAGGGATCGTGTTGAATCCTTCAGCAGGATGTTATTAAAGCTTTCAAACTTATATCCGCTTATTAATTTTGATGAAATAGTCATTACAGTCAGACTCTTCTCTGGTTTTATTTGATTCCTTTCAGCAGTGAGGAATCCAAATAGTATATTTTACTCCATTGCAATCTTTTTCATAACATGAAATTCATATGAAAAACATCAGCCATACACTTCAGACCAGACTAAAGACACAGAGACACAGAGAGTTTGGGGTTTTCCGTGGGAGATGAGTTGAAGCTAAACATTTACACAAACGTAGTAGCACTGTAACTTAATGGAGATCTTGCTTACTCAATGGCTGCTACTCATTCTTACTGTGGAGATGAAGGTTGCGTGATGAAGACTGTAATACCTCTACAGCTGCACCAGATTAGCTTGGATTTAGTCTAACAGAGCCTGAAAAGTGACTCATTTGCATTCACAAGACACATTCGATTTCCCAGAACTTCCACAAGAAAAAATATCCTGGGTCCTAAACCCCTCTAAATATGAATATAACAAGGAAGCAATAATTGGAGCAGAGGTGAAGGTGAATGGTACTTTGTGACAGTGTCTTCTGTCCATCCATTATCCTCCGCTTATCCGAGGTCGGGTCGCGGGAGCAGCGTATACTCAACTAGTTGGTTGAAACAAAACTTGGTCTGGATTTTTACTTTATGGACCTGTCCCTCCACCGCACACACAGTGTTTGGCCATTCTTTTCCTGTTGCTGGGGAAGGCTTCAGAAACAACCAAGGCTTCAGCCAGAGTCTCGGAAAGCTGTAGATGCGTGTGGTACATGTGTTTTCCTCCATCTTGATTGTGTTGACGGTGTGTCAAAAGACCTACTGTATGATGATGGGTAATCTGATCATAAATAAATCTAGTGAACGAAAGCGTTCTTCAGGACGGTCATGGGTGATTGAGGGCCATGGGTGAAGGGCCTCACAGCTGGCGTGAGATTGTTTCGTGCTCTGGAACAGTTGCACCCACTTGAGTAATTTAAATGATGACTGTACGATCTGAAAGCTGATTTTTTTTTTTTTAGATTAGATTCACACATCGAAGGGGCCAAGCTTGACATTTTGGGTGGACGGGAGGTGTGCAGATGGCCCTGTTAAGGAATGAGCAATAGGACGCTTAGATCACTTGCTTGTTTCTTTGTTAGCAAACATTTATGCCTGAATTTTTTCCAGCCACATGTATCACTTTTGCTTAGCTAGTTTGCTTTATCTGAAACGAATTACCATTCCCCACAACATAGTCTGGCTGGTTTCCTCGTCTATACAGTGACCTCTAGACATGCTCTCTGCCTGTTCATAACTAAACCATGAGAAAAAAACAAGTGCTTGCTTATCCTGCAAAAAAAAAAAAACAGATAAATAAAACATTCGAAACTGACTTCCAAACAACTGCTGATTCCCAGGACAAAGTGGTCATCGGTTTGGCCTACGACTGCGTGGAAAAGATGGTCTACTGGACAGACATCACAGGACCATCCATCAGCAAGGCCAGCCTGCAGGGGGGAGAGCCCATCCCTATCATTCTGACAGGTGGGCCTTCATCGTACCACACGTATGTTAGGTGCCGGAAGATGTTTTGAGCTCAGGGTGCTGCAAGTTGGAACAACCAGTAGACTTTACTGCAGTTCTTTTGTATCAACAGAAGTTATCCACAGCTAACAACAAGATAACAAGCATTAATACATTGGCCACAATCACTCTCACTGCATTGCGAGCTAGTTAACATAATACTATGTTTTTCTTTGACGAAAACTATAGTCATAGGCAATTTCAGCTTGCCTACAGTATTCAGCCACTGCATTACCACCAACTACCAGAGGCAGAGCTGAAGCACATTGGCAACCCTACTTCCAGCCCTACTGAAAGCCAGTGTGATTATTCATGCATTTTTTTATTATTGTTGAAGCTCACCCAGCAACTACTTTTATCAAATGGAAAATAGTGCTCTTTCCATATTTACAGTCAGGGAAGTACTAACTCAAAATTTTAGTTGACGGTAACGTTTTTTTGACGGTTGGGATGTGAGGTATGAGTTCTTCTTGTGACGCCCATCTTGATCGGCCCTTGCTGGCCTCACCTCTCCCCTCAGATCTGGAAAGCCCCGAGGGGATCGCTATAGATCACCTGGGCCGCACAATGTTCTGGACGGATTCCATTCGGGATGTGATCGAGGTGTCGTCCTTGGACGGGAATCAGCGACGTGTCCTGATCGACACCGACTTGGTCAACCCTCGTCCCATAGTGGTGGACTCAGCACGTGGGTATGTGTTACATTTTCTTACAATCTCAGACCCTTTACTGCAGGGTTGTGGTCTGTCTGATGATCAGGAAAGAGCTAGTTTTTTGAACCTCCCGTCCAGATCATCCCCTACATTATTAACATGGTATGATCCAAACCAGGTATCTATACTGGGCTGACTGGAACAGAGAAGCTCCTAAGATTGAAGCTGCTTATATGGATGGGACCAACAGACGGGTGCTGGTGAAGGATGACCTGGGGTTGCCCAACGGCTTGACCTACGACCCCCAAACCTCCCTGCTATGCTGGGCTGATGCGGGTGGGTTCCACATATGGAGAACAGATAGCATGTTCAAAAGAATGAATGGCTTGATCACATGACTCTAGATTTAAGTTCCTTGTTTGGCATGTGAAACATTATAGCATTTGAGCTCATCAGACTGTGACCCAAGGATGGCACAGTACCTCAGTGGGTAATGTTGTTTCCTCACACCTCTAGAGTTGGGAGTTTGAGTCCTGCCTGCTTAGTTTGTGTGTCTGGCCTTTGCATGTTTTCCCCAGGCATTAGTAGAAAGTTCAGGTCCAGAAAGTAAAAATCCAGATGAAGAGTTTATTTCAACCAACCAGTTGAATACTCTGTGACTGACTCTTTATACTCAACCGATTGGTTGAAAATAACATCTTGGTCTGGATTTGTACTTTCTGGACCTGAACTCTCCACCTCCGTTCCCAAGTCACCTAGGTTTCCTCCCGCAGTCCAAAATCTTGGATGTGTACTCCAGCTGCATTCCCTGTACTACCTAGGATAGGTTCCAGCCCCCCTGTGGCCCAGACCAGGATAAGCATTTAGAAGACAGATGGACACACTCAACAAACAATACGCCAGTGTTTAGAGAGCCTGTCAGTGCATTGAAGCTTATGTTTGAAATCTTTGGCACTGTGCTTGCGGTTGCTGCCTTTTATTTGAAATAAAGACGTCAGTGGCTGAACTGAATGTCAGGTCATTGTTCTGGGGACAGTTCGCCATGTTGTTCTGTCTGTTATATGGGAAATTAAAATAATCAGGGGTGTCCTTTGGATTGTAGGTACCCACAAGGTGGAGTGCATGAACCCAAGCCTGGCAAACCGGAGAAAGGTGGTGGAGGGCACCCAGTACCCGTTCGGGATTGCATCCTACGGAAAGAACCTCTACTACACCGACTGGAGGAGGTAGTCACAGTGTGCATATGCTGACGAGCTGTCAGTGAAGAGTCTTAATTTTTTAATTTGGAATAATTCCTTTCAAAAGGGTTCAGCTTTCCAAACTAGCCTCAGGAAAGTCTCATTGACAAGAATGTGTGACCTTTCCTGAATTTCATGAGCAAAGAGGCAACAACAGGCCCATTCAGCAGCCGCACGGTGTTGATGTGGAAAGCAGCTTGACCGCACTTCCTTATGAAGAAGCTGTTAGCGTCATGCTAACAGAGAGAGCCTGTGAGAAGGTGACTGCGTTTGAAAAACGTGCTACTTCATCTAGGCTCCTGACTGCTATAGTAAATCAAGGAAATTTATCACGTGACTCAATAGTCCCATAAATGGTTTTTGGCTTAATAATAATAGTCAGTCTTCTACTTGAAATACAAAGTTCAGAATCTACCCTGCCAAGAGCCAGTCCCTCCAGGCCAGATGAAAGGATAAAACGGTGGACCAGACTAAAGTGCAGAACACAGAAAGGTTGGGCTATGGATGCATGACCCTAAGGTTGCCAGTTAAGCAGATCCCTCCTCATAGACTTCAGAGAAACTCTCCAGCTGTACAAATAGACCCTCCCCCCAAGTCTTTGTTCTTACTGATGCTTATGCATGAATAATTAGATAATCATCTTTAACCAGGCTGTGTGAGCGTGTTATCTTTAACATAATATTATGGTTTGCTGCTATTCAGAAATGTCAGGCTAAGAGCGTCTAAAGCAATGGTAACTATTCGCAATTTTCCGGTTTGAGGGCCAAGTGGTGGTGACTCATTCCGATCTAACCTTGATTTGGTCTGCGTTGCGCATCTCTCAAATTTTGTTTATTATTTTTAAAGTCTAACTCTCCTTACTTATGACATCTCTATTATATTTTCACTTTTAATGTCTTCATTTTTCTCTCACAGTTTTATTATGGCAGAGTTGACCACTTTGCATTTCACTGCAGGTTATATGCCTTGAATTTGACAAATCTTTGAATGCTTGGGAGGTGGGAGGTTTATCACCTGCAAAAACATGGCATCAGATCAATTATAATACAATAATAATAATAATAATATCTCAGGGGTGCTCATCAGACTGGGTGCTGTTTTCCAGGGAAGCAGTGATGGTGGTGGATCGGCCCGCTGAGAAGAACACGGACGAATTCGTACCCCAGAAGCGCTCGCGGTTATATGGGATCGCGGTGGCCAGTGTCCAGTGCCCAGCCGGTATGGACACCTCCCTGTTTTTTTGCTTATTTATGCTACTGTGGGATCTGGGGATTTTCAGATGCAAGATTTGGGCTTCCTGAAATCAAGTTCTTTGTAGTTTAATGAATATTAGTCCTATGTGATTAGGAGAAATAGGCGGCAAAAAGAAAAGATGAATCCTTGGCTAAAACATAGAACTAAGGTCCTTTTACTCTCTGGCTTGATGTAGCATGTAGATGGGGGGGGGGTTGGGGGTACTGCTGGCTGTAGGATATCTATGAAACATCTGGCTGTGAGTGGTTTAAGCCACTCTGCCCCTGCCCCCTCCCCTTATCTGGATGTAATTACCAGGGACTTTGGAGAATGCAGCCTTCCTGCACGTTAGCCTCAATGCATTGTCCTAATCTGGCTGTTTGTGTGAGGCTTTCCCAGCCTGATGCTGTGTTTATACCTTAAGGCTGCCCCGGATGCAAAGCAGAGTTCTTCAAAGCAGCACACACTAAACGATCATGACTAATAAGTCTAGTTTGCACCTCAGAACACAGTGTGGAAAGTTTAGGTTCAGAAAGTACAAATCCAGACTAAGATTTTGTTTCAACCAACCAGTTTGAGTATAAAGAGTCACATTGACAAAGAACTTATCTGGTTGATTGAAACAAAATCGTGGTATGGATTTGTACTTTTTGGGGCCTGAAGTTTACACCTCTGACTAGAGGATTGCCATCTGGCTTTCTGGGATGGTGAGTCATTCACTGGCTGTGTTAGTGAAGAACCATCTCTGTCTCGTTAACAGCTGGACTTGGATGTATTTTGTGACAAGAGTTTTAAGAACACGTTTAACACTGACATTTTCTCCGCAGGGCAAAACTACTGCAGTGTAAACAACGGCGGCTGCACACACCTGTGTCTGGGAACCCCTACTGGCCGCTCGTGCCTCTGTCCTGATAAAGCTGTGGGCGTGAGCTGTGTGGAGGGAGAGAGCGGATATTGAGAAGGAAGAGTAGCATAGGAGAGTTACTCCTCCTAACCACAGCCTGGTAGAAGCAGGCCATCTGTCAGTATAGTTATTCAAAACTGAATAAGTAACAGTGACGGACTGTTTTAAAGTGCCTTAAATTTATAACAGAGTTTGTCATAAGTTCCCTATCTCCAATTTACTTTAAATGGTGCTTATTTTAATTGTAAATAAATTCTGCGTAAACCTATTTGAAGATTTCTTTGTGGCGCTCAGCTAAAATAAAAAGACCTCAAGCGTCAGATATTACTGTGAATTTTACAACAGAACGAGAGTAGAGTGGCTGGGGTGACGACCAGAGATGGAGGCTGTGACGTCATACGCAGCAGTACGCCGATGCCTCGCGTGACATATGCTGTATATGCAACTGGTGTGTGAGTGAAGTTTACATTCTGTACAGCTATCCAAATAAAACAACTTTTTATACAGAACTTTGCTGTTTATTATCTTATTTTAAAGATGCCTTTGAAAACGAAAACTCTTCTTGAATGAAAAAACAGCAACAATAAAATGTTCAGGCATTATTATATTAGCACCTATACTTTATTGTTTTAGTTAGTATAATTACATAATTTAATGTTTATTCATTATATCTATCCACCCAGGACATTTGGGCATAAAGCTGTGAACCGGCTGAAACTAATGCTAGCAACACGCACAATTACACACTTAAAGCAGAATTGTAAATATTAAAGACTTTTAGTTAGATGTCAGCAAAACTCTATATATATACTCTATATATAGACGGGTTCGAGTCTCCGCCTGGGTTACATGTGTGTGGAGTTTGCATGTTCTCCCCATGTCGTCGTGGGGTTTCCTCCGGGTACTCCGGTTTCCCCCCACAGTCCAAAAACATGCTGAGGCTAATTGGAGTCGCTAAATTGCCCATAGGTGTGCATGTGTGAGTGAATGGTGTGTGAATGTGCCCTGCGATGGGCTGGCCCCCCATCCTGGGCTGTTCCCTGCCTCGTGCCCATTGCTCCGGACCCCCCGCGACCCAATAGGATAAGCGGTTTGGAAAATGGATGGATGGATATATATAGTGTGTGTGTGTGTGGTCCCCACAATGTAATAAAAATACCTTTTTTTTACATTGTGGGGACCATTTTTCAGGTCCCCACAAAGATCTGTGAATGCAATTGAAAAGCTAAAAATGCCAAAAGTCTCGTATTCTGTTTGGTTACTTATGGTTAAGGATAGGGCTGGATAGGGGTTAAGGTCGTCATGTTGGGATTAGAGTTTTCCCCATAGAAATGAATGGAGAGTCCCAAAAACATATAATTACAAACCTATTTGTGTGTGTGTGTGTGTGTGTGTGTGTGCGTGCGTGCGTGTGTGTGTGCGCGCGCGCGGCAGAATCGAGTTTTTAAAATTAAAAGTAAGTAACAAAAGTTAAACACTAGGTGTCGCTCTCCACCACCTAAACTTTTAAAAGACGGACGCATCTTTCGGAGTTACGGTTTGTTTCACAGCGACTGTTCGAAACTGATCGATAATACCAAATATAACGTATAGCGAATATAACAGTGGAAAAGGTGTGACGATTACAAGGTCCCCTGAATGAGGGACCATAAAAAGTACAACGTAATTGGATTGATCTGGGTTGGGGGGCAGTATAACCTTCCATGGGACCCAAACTCTCTAGTGCTGCCCCTGCCTCCACAACACAGGGTCCGTTATTTAGGAAATCATATATGTGTAAAAAAAAAAAAAAAAAAAAAAAAGATTTAAAAGAGATAATACGGGAACATTGTTTTTTGTTCATTCAGTTTCGCATTTAAATTTAATTACGGTAATTCTTGGACAGTATACTTCACTACCCGGTGTCAGGTGCTAATTACAATGTATTCTCCAAAAACTATTTGGATCTGGTCTTCAAAAAACCGGACTTAATAGACATTGAAAAAAATCACAGAATTTAAAACAGCACTAATTTTTTTGTCTGTGTTGTAGTTGATTAATCATTTGTGGATTTTAATCAAGAGCAGAATCAGAATGATTTTGTACATGAACAGGAAATGTGTACGCACAAAAAGGGCATTTTTGTGATATAAGTGGTTTGTGATTTCTTTTGGTAAAGATTCGCTGTCCTTAATTTATAAATGTAATCGACATAGATGCGCGTTACGTAATCAGTTAAATGAAATGATTGATATGCGGATTAGCCCTTCCAGCCAATTGGATGGAAGAGGCGTAGGTTGTGGGCGGGACTTCCTGTCGTCTTGAATTTTGTGTCAGTTTCACTCTGGCGGATTAATGCCCCGGTGTCTCCTTAGCCTGCGAGCGGAGCTGCAGCAAAGTCCATGTTTTACAATCGGCGATGCCTTTTTAGAACTTTGAAATGCACGAAGTGTTGACGTGAATCTGGGAAACGGATGAAGAACACAACTTGAAACAGTTAAGGCCATTTCTGGTGGTGTAACTTGTCAAGCTGTCTGGACAGGTAACTATATGCATGTACCTTCTTATTGGAATAGAGGTGTTTGCCTCGCTTGCCACTCTAGGTGATTTTAGCTGCTGTCAGTAACCACGTTTTATTGTGCTTGTTAAAATGCTGCAGCGTCGCGTCTCCTTAGTTGCTGGCACAGGCTAAACTTAGGAAGTCTGTGCGATTTTGTTATATCAGAGCCGGCACACTGGGGGGGGGACATTATTTGTTATCGCCATAAGATAATCTTAATGTTGGAAATGTGAGTGGGCGATCGTTGCTTTATCAGGATAACAAACCACCTTACAAGGATGGGCATTACTGAACACATGGGACCTCCTAGTGTAACTTAAGCTGGTTAATGACATAAACTAACACTTTCATTACAGTATGGTTTAATGAGCATCGCACCCGTTTATATACCCACTTTGTAACTGTTCTCGCTTTTATCGTCACCGAAACAGTCCTACTGTAGTTCTTTGTACTCCTTCATTCATAATCCAGCTTGCGATCCGTAGGACGTGTTTGTCTTGAGGCTCCTGGGCACATGGTCAGCAGTCGGTTCCTCCCTGCTTATGGGCGTCCATCGTACGCTGGGTTAAATGCGGGGGCCGCAGGTCTCAGGACCGATCCACCGGTCGGTGCCTCATCGCATGGTACCGCTGATGGTACCGGTTTTTTTTTTTACTATATTGAAAACCTTCAAGTTATGGTTAAATGCATTATGTGATAAAGTCACAGATCTCGTGGTATTATTGTGCTTCCAAATGGCCACCTTTTCTTGCTGGGTAATAATGCATAAACTACATAAAGAGAGTATATAAATATATGCAGCGCTTTCAAATGGGACTTTAGACAAAAGCTGAGAAGGGATTTTATTTGGGCGTTTCAGCTCATATTTCCGTTCTTGCCTCCTGTAGTGAGCTTGACTAAGTTTTCTAGCCATCCTTTGTATAACGTGTCCATTCTTTGTCGAAACACATGTGCAGCAGTCCTTGTGGTCCTTAATTTAGAATTTTTGGGATTTAACCCTTGAACCCAGCTAAGGGCCAAATATACAAATTATTTCTTCTGATTGAACTCAAGTAAAAGGTTCATATGATACTGTGAGTGATAAGAGGACATTTGATCAAAAAATCTTCAGCTCTAGCATTGCAGTTCATCGTTTTAGTGATTCAGGAGCAAAATGCAAGCACTGTGTGGCACCATAGCTCAGTTCTGTTACCACACACACCCCCTGGGTTTGGGGGGGGGGACTTTTCTTTAAGTAGTACAGTTTTTTCCCACAGTCCAAAGACATGCAGCGAAGCTAATTAGTGTCTCCAAATCAGCCCTATCATGCCGGTGCCCTGTTACTGGACTGGCATCCATCCATGTAGCTCTGCCTTGTTCCATATGATTCCTGCCCTGTGACTCTGTACTGGATAAAAACATGAATATAAGACAGATGTATAGCCTTACAGTATTACATGGCTTCTGGGACAGCACACTTTTGTAGTTCCAAAACCACAGTATAAGTAAAACTTATGGGAGTGCCTTATAGAGTGAGATGAATCCATTTTGTTGCTCCCTTCTGAAGTATTTTTAGCTTTCCTGAGGTTGAGGGAATCAGTAACTTCAGCTGAGTTCTGTCAAACTCACTGCCAGAAACTCCCCGTCGCAAAGTCCTGCTCGAGGTCCAGTTATATTGGGTTTCTTTTACTGCAAAATATCTGTCACGGCCAATCAAGTCCTTCTGGCGGATTCACCCACAGTGGAAACTGAATGAGGATGTTCTCCCAGGCAGCTGGGAATGAAGAGCCTTCTGCTTCGACTTGCCATGAAATGTGAAGCCCATCTTAACCAAATCAAGGAATCGCACAGCTGTCTTCCCAATTATGGAACAGAACGGTAGTAGGTTTTTAAATAGTCTTTCCAGACTCTTAAAAGCTGTGGTTAGATGAGCTGGTATCCCTAAATTTGCCCAAGTGCGTAAGTGTGTGTCCTTTGATGGACTGATATCACGTCCAGGGTGTCTCCTACCTCGTGCCCTGTGCTGCCTGGGGTGTGGTCCAGGCTGACTGTAACCCTGTATTGGGTAGGTGTTTATGGGGGCTGCTGTTTTTTATGTTTGGCTTTGTTTTTTTGCAAATAAATATGATTCAACATGAGAAGTTAAGTAATTAAGATGCATCAGGTCGTGCTTGATGGAATCCTGCCTTTTCTGTCCTCCAGCACCCATAATCCCTAAATCTCATCGCTCTCTGTCCCCCAATACTAACGGTGAAGTGATGGACGGGAGTTTACTCATGGGCTTGTATTCCTCGGGCCGGGTCCTTATCAGGTTTGAGGTGGAACGGCATCTATTTTCAGCAGTCCGCATCGTAGGACTGGCAGATGGGATCTGCATATATATGCAAACTGCTCCCGATTCTACACTCAGCAGAAAGCAAAGTGTCACATAATTTACCCTGGGTTCCCTGAGCAGGATCGCAATGATAATCCTATTACACAAGTCTGAATTGATATTGGCCAGTAAGGAGCCAGTATTTGCTGACTAGGTGCAAAAGATTACAGACACTATATGGCCAGATTTTTAGCTACACCTGCTTTCTAATGTAAACAGATTGTTCCTCAAAATGGCAAATCCTGCAGCTGTAACTGAATACAGACACTGTAGACAAGGTCAAGAGGTTGACTTGCTGTTTGATTGAGCATTAGAGTGGCTTAGATTCCTGATCTAAACGGATTACAATTTAATGTGAAGAATGAACGCACAACTCATCTACCGTTGAACTGGTGCTGGCATCTCCTACCTGATGCTAGGTAGGTGTACCTGATAAAGTAGCCAATAACTCTAGATATGTCTAATGACCTAGAGGCTATGGAACATTGATGTGTATGTGAATCTCTGTGAGTATGAGCCCTGTGATTGGGCGGCATCCCGTGTATGTCCCCGCCTTAAATACTGCGCTTCCCGGGATTGGCTCCCGGATCACATAACCCCGCCTTTATGAAGCAGTTATGGATAATGGATGTCGGAGGTTTATTTAAATCCGTGTCTTGACTGTTCATTAGCAGGTATTTTATTTCTGCCACTGTGATCTGTGCATTAATAATAATTAGCAGAAGAATTTTATGAAGTTGCTATGAACTGACAATGAAGGACAATTATTTAGAAACCATGTTGAGCTCCTGATGCTAATATCCATTAGTGCTTGAGGGCCTCTGTCTGGTGTTATTTTTAATAGTCAAGTTAACAAGCCCCAAGTTACAAGGTTCACAGCAGCCATCTACAGAGCTCTCCTGTGATTGGTGGTCACTCTCAAGAATTGTGGTTTGTTACATTTTACGATGACTGACAGCTTAGGTCATGGCACACCGGTGGGGCTTTGATAGAGGAAGAAGAGGGGAGGTCAGGTTGTTTATGGCGACAGTCCTTCAGTTATATATATGTGTGTGTGTGTGTGTGTGTGTGTGTGTGTGTGTGTGATGTTTAGTTAATTTTATGAAATGCAACCACAGGTAGCCCAATGTTTTCCCTAAAAAACAATGCTTTCTGTAATGGCTACAATGTTCCAATGTTCTGGCTACTTTAGGATACGTTGTATATTTTTGACATTTTGTAGCTGTTTAGCGCTGCTTCTTGGCGTTAAACCAGCAATGTTTCAAATGCAGATGGACAGATATCTTTCAGTATAAAGGTCATTGTAGTGCTTCCTGAACACATTTAGAATTTCGAAAAGATTCACTTCATGTCAATTAAAATGAAAAGGCTGCCAACTGCAGCCCCATTAGGGCGTCTGCAGTCATACCAGAAATGAGAAATGGCGGCCGGTCCTTCAGCTGTAGGTGCGTAATGCACGTTCTGCTAGCTGCGTGTTTCCCCCCTTCTCTCATTTTTATTATTTATATGCGACTCTTGAAAGCAAAGTGGCAGGTGAATATTGAATGTTGGGTAAATGTGAAGCTCTTACAGACGTCCAATGGTCAAGAAGGGTTGACGTTTCACCACAGGGTCTTGTCTTTGTACTCATTGTGTGTGTGTGTGTGTGTGTGTGTGTGTCTGTGTGTGTGTCTGTGCGTGTGCGTGTGAGAGATCCAGGAGTGTTTGCAGCAGGTGTATGTTACGGCCAACAGCTCATCCCTCTTCCTCCTAAGTTTTAAGTGCAACAACAGCATTGCTTCCTCTTTTTTTTTGGCTTCCTCCCCCAGCCCCCAGTTGATCTTGTTTACTTCTGTGTTGCTTAGCTGATTTACGTCTGAATTTTTAATTTCTTTTTTTTTGGCCTTTTTTCGGGGGCCTTCTAGCGTCGGCTCTGCATCACCCAGGCCTGGTCGGTTAGGCCCTGTCCGATTGATTGATTGCACAAATGGATTCCTTTACGTCTCAAGTTCCAAGCTTCCACAGCCTTTGTGGGCCTTAACCTGCTTCTTGCTCTATTCAGCCGTTGCGACATTTCATGACAGATCTCACACAAAGACCCCTTTTTACCGATACCTTGTTTTTACTTTGCTAACCGCAAGCCTCAGTGAGTCAGTGCCGCTCGGCTCGTGGTGCCATCACACAGGAACACGCAGTTACACGGTTGTCTCTGTCTGGAAAGTACGATGACCTTATTGGCCATTGCAGTTATGTAACGGTTTCCTTTTCGTTACAATTGCGGCTTTTTTTTTTAAAATTGCGGCGTTACGGTCACTGTTTTCATTCGTGGGAAAAGAGCCTCCCATCTAAAGACAGCATTTCTTATGCTGCAGCAGAGAATCTTCTCCAGCTCAGGGTAGATGATGTCGTCTATGGATTGTGGCAAGATGCAGTTTCTTTTGGATCTAACCTCTTGCTTGTACCTGCAGTCGTCCTTGTTCTCCTAGTCTGGTTTATGGCAGACCTTGCTTACCTCAGTCTAACAGCAGTTTTCTCTTTCCCTGTCATTATTCCAAAGCAAACTAGGGCTTAGCATTTGTTCTTATCCCTCCTCAATCCCCACCCCCCCCCCCCCCCCCCCCACACACACACACACACACACACACACACACACAGTGACCCCAAATAAATTTGACCTTACAGCTCAATAGGAAGTCTGTGCTTGTTTACTTCTGCACAGCTTATCAAAGTCTGGGGAAAATTCAGTTTTTTATGCCCCCACAGAGCTCTCTCTCTCTTTTTCCATCACCTGCACCCCCGTGCAATTCTTTCATGCACCCCCACAGTTTGCATACCACTGTCTTAGACGCTTATACTTTATCTGCCTTATTGCCTTATGGTGCAGAATTTCAAAGTGGTGTCTACTTCAAGATCAAAATAGTGTCGGCTGCTTCTATTTACAAAGAACGGGTTTGGAGTAGAAATCAAGTCTTTGCCACAAAAGGAACCAAAGTGTTTTGTGAATCTGAAACGTCAGGGTGAAGCTTGGTGGTCTTTGTAAGCGGTGTAAGGATGCACAGCCCTTACCGACAGGCTTCTGTTTAGCATGCAATGATGCAGTAGATTCTGCTTTGCGGCTGGAATACTGCAGTTAAGTGGAAAGACTTTATATTCTAGGCAGAAGGAAATGACCCTTGCTGGGGGATTTTATTAGTAAGAGAATGCGTCCTGAGCACTGTGTGGATGGTGAATCCTGCCTTTCGCTTTTCTCTGTACAATCCCGTATGTACTCCCAGTTATTCCTGCTTCCGTGTGACTTGCCATGGGGGTTTGGGGTCATGTGGCTCCCAACAGGAATGGGGTTCGGTCATGAGGTTGGTGGTGGTCATGCATGTTGCCGCACGTCCCCTCTGGCCTTCTCGCCATTATTGCTCATAGAGCAGCAGTCAGTTTCGAAAATCGGTGGGATCAAATAATTTATACCAGGTGTCACGTATGTCATGTACTCCTTTGTACTTGGAGGTGAGGAATACACTGCACGCCCCACATTACAAAGCCCTCAGGCGCTTAAACACATTTTTAATATATTGTTGGCCTTTTAATTCTATTAGGAAAATGTTTCTTCCAGTAAGTACTTTGCAAGATATTGTTATTTAGGTTAAATCAAGGGCAGTTATAGATGTATTTTTTTAAGAAAGCCAATGTAAAGCACCTTATTTAGATTCATATAACTTGCATGGTAATGATTTTATTGCTGTCTGTGTGTCTCTAGTTTTTACTTTCCCGTATTGCTGTCCCCCTGCCTGCCTGTCATTAACCTTTATGTGTAACTTACCTTCCACTATGAATATAGCCCTAGCTGTTTGCAGTGGGTGAAAATTCAATGAACTACATACTGTAAGTGCGTTGCAACCATGTAAGTGGTGGTCATTTGTTTGGTCAGAGGGAAAGAATTGCGGGTGCAGTGTTAAAGATTATGGGACGATACTGAAAGGAGGTGCAGTGACAGGGCTGTTTTGGCGCCTGCATTGATAAAATAGCATAAAACAGCATCAGTGATGGAAGCAGAGAGGCCAGCAGAAACACTGAAGCCTGATGGACCTCCATACAGACACAGGACAGCTGGAACAGAACCCAGACACCCACAGCGGGACACATCCCACTGGATCCACGCTGAATCCAGTTATGCCAGCAAATGCTGATCTTCAAAGGCACTAATTTCCAGGCATCCGTTCTCGCTGCTGCCTGGTACTAACCCAGAATGTTCAGCTTTTTTCCCTCAAGTTTAATCCACCTTCTTCCCCTGTTGACCCCGTTGCCCCCCAGGTCCAAAATTTTTTGGCCTCGTCGTCGTTGAGCAATACCGCTGTAATCGACAGATAAGACGTGCTCAGGGTCTGCATTTCATTGTCGGAGGTGAAGAAAGCCGGGCCCTGATTTCTCTGTCCGCCCTGAGCCCCCCGTGTTTGATGCCAGATCAAGAAACCCCAATGATGGCTCGGAGAAGGCGTGCATTGTGCCTGTTTCGGGTCATGAGGCTGTGGATGCTCCCGTTGCATTTTCCCAGCCCTGGGCCTTAGACATTTCTGGGACTGGGGAGGCATTGTGCCACAACGACGATTTTTTTTTTGGCAAAGTTTGATTCAGCTGAAATGTCATGGAGAGCAAAACTCAATGACTGGATACTTTGAGAAAACCATAGAATAAACAGGAATAGAATATGTTCGATATGGATCTGTCCGCTACTCAGACCAGGATAAGGGGTTGCCAGGTGGTCGGGTCCCTGTATTTGCATTTCTCTGCAGGACTTTAATCCCATGCCATGTTGACCTGCGAAGACAGTTATTGATGCCAAACTGTCTTCTGGCCCCTCATCAGCAGCTGAAATAACAAATGTCGGCACCATTCTCAGGGTCTCCGTACCCTGTTTCTCGTTTTGGCCCCAGGGTCCTGTCACTCTAGCATGTAGCCTGGGAACCAGGCGGTCAGTTTTAGGAAATCAGTCTTGCAGGGCATGTCAGCCTACAGAAAACAGGCTTGACTGAACTCTTCCTTACCTTTGGCCTCATGGTTTGATAAATTATATGGGTTGGCCTTAATTTTTTTTGTCATCTGTCAGTTTTGTTTACTTACAAATGCTTTTTTAGTTCGGTGTTTGGTTTGGCTGATGTGGCTTTTACAGTATGTTTGGATTATTTGGTGTCTTGAACCAGCTGGGCACTAACTCCCTTATTTAATGGGGGGTGGGGGGGGAGGTCAGGGCTGGATATATTTTTTCAGAGGCAAAATTTTACTTCTCCCTCTACCAAGATATTGATGATCAGTTGAATTCCTCCACAATGCAATACAGGTAATTCGAGGCCCTGTCCAACTGCCTGTTATGCCTGTAGTTAAAGCTGGCTTTGCATGTGTATATGCATGTATATATATTTTTTTCTTTTTCATGTCTTTGTCTGGAACCCCTTGTTCTGATCAGGGTCTAGGCAGGTGCCTATTTTACCTAGATTCAGCAGTTGTTATGCAAGCTACTTATTGAGGCTATTGTACTGTCAGAAATAAAGTACCAGTTTGTGCCTTTGAGGGTACAATTACTGTCACTAGGGCTGTTCCCTCATGACTCTACCAATTGCACCCTTACATGTAGGTAAATGACTCTGAGGATGTACGTTAATGTTGTTTTGTACCTTGGGGTTAAACTTGTACCAGGGCTGTACCCTTTTTTCTAACAGTATAGCAGCTCACTGTCAAGCGTTGGTGACCACTAGTCTAGAAGCTATCATCGTGATATCTTAAACCAGCTAGGTGTCAACACCCTTAGCTTAGGAGCTATCATCGTGATATCTTAAACCAGCTAGACGCCAGGACCCTTAGCTTAGAAGCTATCATCGTGATATCTTAAACCAGCTAGGCGCCAGCACCCTTAGCTTAGAAGCTATCATCGTGATATCTTAAACCAGCTAGACGCCAGGACCCTTAGCTTAGAAGCTATCATCGTGATATCTTAAACCAGCTAGACGCCAGGACCCTTAGCTTAGAAGCTATCATCGTGATATCTTAAACCAGCTAGGCGCCAGCACCCTTAGCTTAGGAGCTATCATCGTGATATCTTAAACCAGCTAGACGCCAGCACCCTTAGCTTAGGAGCTATCATCGTGATATCTTAAACCAGCTAGGCGCCAGCACCCTTAGCTTAGGAGCTATCATCGTGATATCTTAAACCAGCTAGACGCCAGCACCCTTAGCTTAGGAGCTATCATCGTGATATCTTAAACCAGCTAGGCGCCAGCACCCTTAGCTTAGGAGCTATCATCGTGATATCTTAAACCAGCTAGACGCCAGGACCCTTAGCTTAGAAGCTATCATCGTGATATCTTAAACCAGCTAGTGGCAGCCTCCCTTCACTTCTCTATCTGGTTCTATCTTCCCTCTCCAGGTCTCTTCTTGGTGTCCAGTGTGTCTCCTGCGTGTCAAGCCACCGCTGCCACAGTCTTCACCAGAGCCCCATGGTCTGAGAATGCTCTGAAGCTTGGGTTAGTCTCATTTTTTCTAGTTTCTTGAGGTTCCGCTGGGTTCCTCTCGCTTGCTTTTCTAGACTGATACTTTCAGTTCCTCACCTTTCACTGTTGCTCTCGTTTCAGCGTTGTTTATATGGTTTTAACTACAAACTCTACAACATGAAAGTGTGAGCCGGTGGGTGCAGGCAGGCACATTTTAGATGCAGCAATGAAGCAACGTTTGCTGCTTGTGGTACATTTTTCATTTTTCTGTCGCAACGGTTGATCGACATTTAAAGTTTAAACTAAGTGTAGGAATATGTGAAATGATGCAGTCATTTAGGGTTAGTTTTGACAGTGGCATGTAGGGGTGTCTAACACAGCTTGGAGGCAGGTTTACTTGATGATCGGTCTCGTATGTCTGCCATATGGTACTGCTGTGCCATAGAGCACTTCCACAGGAGAGCGAGTCTGCAGCTTTCTGCTTAACCCTGTTCCTGATTTGATTGGCTCAGATTTGTTCTGTCTGTGATGATTCACAACTGGAACTGCAACTTACTCGGCTGAGTCGCCTTCAGAACAAATGCGTGAGCAGTCTTGCATGTGGAAGCGGGTAGCTGGACGTGAGTTATGAGGACATGTCCTGAGGCTGCGTAATCAGCGGTGATTTGCACGTGCGTGCGTGCATGTGCGTGCGCGCGCGTGTGTTATGTGCTAAAATATTCCCAGGAAGTTGAAGCATATACCCATGTCACGTTACAGAATGAGCGACACAACAATTTGGGTTCCAGTTTGAAATAAAGATATTTATTTAGGGTGCAGTGTTGTTAGATGTATTCAGTTCCTGTGCTACAACAAAAAGTCTCGGTGTCACATTGAGATGAAAAGGCTTTAATGAGCAAATAAAAACATGTTTTATGGTGTCCGTGAGGTATATTTAATGTAGTACATCACTCTTTGACTATGATAGCATGAAAAACAACATCTCATTGTTACTGTTGAAACTTAATTTTATGGATTTAATTGTTGTGTAACTATATTTGTATCCAGACATGTCATCAGAATTCTATTATTAGACATTTTGTGAAGTGTTGATGCGGTCATGTGACTTTACAGTCATGTGACTGTAAAAGGGACAGCTTGGAATTGGAGCAGAGAGGACGCCCGTAGTTTCATTCTGGAACGTTGGAGGTCTGTGGCAGCAGTGCCTGCGAAATGGTGTGTGGTCTAGCGTGTCGAGCAAAGTGAAACTGAAAGTACAGAGTCCCGCCTCAGTCCTGGTCCCGGTGTTTGGCACGAGACTCGGCTCGGTTCCGCACATCCGTGGCGGTGTGACAGAGGTGGGTGGGAGCGGCGGTGAGAAGAAAACACTGCAAACTGGGTGAAAGCAAGCAGCCCGAGTGTGAGAAGATAAAGGTAGATGGTAATCTAACCCTTCTCAGGCTGTTTCTGTGTTAGTGCTTTTGCTGTTTAAGCCTCTGGCAGGGAAGTTTCCCAGGGAAAATCTTCCCAGCATATCATAAATCTCAGTGGCCAGGAGTTTGCATTATTTATTTGAAAAGGGTCGTTTTTGAGTAATTTTGGACGGTGTTTTTAAAATGGCCTGTCGTGGTAGGAATTCATCATGCAATGTATCTTATTTTTAGTCTTGTTTATTGGCTTATTTGACTGGGACCATGCATACTTCACAGCTTTGACATCTGTAGTTCTTGAGTTCTTCTCTCACAAAGATAGAAACATTTAAATACAGCAAAATGCAGCACTATACGATACAATAAATGCAAAAAAACTTCAGTCGTCTTGATATATTCAACTAAAAAGGGGGCATACAATTGTTATAAATGCATAAACGGACGAAGAGCAGTTAAGACTGAAACACATGACCCTGTTCTACCCTGCACAGATTTGATTACTTGTAGCAGAGGGGAGAGAGAGTATCCTTTTAGTTGAGAGGAGACAGAGCAGTAACTTGCATTACATCTTATGTTGCCTTCCGGTTCCAATCTGGTGGAGCTCCAACTGAAAAAGAATTCTGATCACTTTTTCCGCATTGGTGGAGCAAATTTCTCACTGACGAAGACGCTCTGGGTCTTTTGGTTATTTGTTTAATAAAAAGTGTAACGGCGGAAGTGCCGTGATGTTTGACTCTGGTGTGATCACACCTTAGGCTATCAGATTGAAAAGCAGGAGACCCTACGAAATGTTTCTGGGCGTTAAATACCGCTGCCAAATCGGCAGGACAGCATCATGACTGTGTGTTGTACTCTGCCCAGTAATGACCTGTCTGGCAGTGTTCCTGAGGCAGGTTAAGGAAGTGGTCGCCAACCACCAGTGGTAGGGGTACTAGTTAAGGGGGGCTCTGCAGGTCTTTCGCAACCTTTTTTCCAGGTTGGAGTTGCACTTAGCTTTGCAGTCCAGTTGTAGCTCGGCTTTGATGTCCAGCAAAGTCAAGCCCATTCACCACATGCATCAACGAACAAGTCGGTATTGAGAGTCCCGTGGTCATCGTTTTGATGCTCTGAAAGTAAACATAATAATAGATACTTAATTTTCCCACGGGATCAATAATCTTTATGCCTCCCTCACCTTGCTCTTTGTAGAGTAAGCTGTCCGCCAAGAGCAGCCACCTGTTGGGGCGCCCAGGGAGCTGGGGGTTAAGGGCCTTGCTCAAGGACCCACAGACGTGCTGAGGCTGGGTTTGAATCTGTGACCTTCTTATTACAGACATACAGGCTTAACCTACTGAACCACAAGCTCAGTCAGTCCTGGCATAATTCCTTGTTAGTTCAATCTTTACACTTTCTCTTCTGCGTTCAGTTTCTGGTTAATGTTCTGGTTCTCTGCAGCTCGAGTTCCTCTTGAGATTTTATCATTAAAACGCACGACGACGTCAGGCTCGACTTGGGTTTTAGCGCCTTAGGCGCTAACCGGCCGTCACCATGGCGACGTAAGCAAACCTGCTGGATCGGGGTCATTATCTGTGAAGAATGGGGAGGTTATGCTGCGGTTAAGCCACAGCAAATGTTTTTAAATTTAATTCTGCAGGTCATCTGCTGCTTGTGATTGTGGGTATAAAAGAGGCAGTGATATCGCATTTAACTTTTAGCTGCATTCCTTCAAGCCGTACCGAAGCCCCACCCATGCAATCGCAGGCTGAGTCTGCACGGCCCTCCTGAGCTTGCATGGGATTCTGCACATTTCTCGGGGCATTCGGGATCGCATCCGCATTCCGGGGATGTGCAGTTGGGATGAATGGTGACTGCGAGATGCCCTTGCTGTGAGGATATCTGCATACGGAGACTGACTTCCCATCAAAGGTGCATCCTGGCCTGACCCTGGTTTCCGGGACAAGCATTCTAAAGCGCGTGACTCTACAATGGGGATAAACAGGGACGGATCGGCCGACAGCTGAACGTAGAGAGCGCCTGCCTGTCCGGCACAGTGGATACGTCGCCATTTATATCTGATTTATATCTGATTCCCTGCATCGGATTGTGTCAGAAAAATAGCAACCTTATCAGTTGTCAGATTTATTAAACAAATCCCTCTCTCATTTGTTAGTTTCTTAATTAACAAAAATGTTTATGGTTCTGTTAACAGAATAGTTTATGGTTAATTAGAGATTCCCAGATATTTCACAGTAAAATCAGGGAAATATTAATATTACAATTATAAAAAATATATATATATGGTTATCAGATGCACACTTAAGTATCTGCATAATAATATTGACAATATTAATGTTTATAATTGGTCTGCTGCAGCTGTCGCCATAGCAATGAGGTGCCTCCCCAGTCGTGACTCTCCAGCCGTGCGGATTGGCCGCCCTCGCGGTTTCCGGCATGATGGAGTCCGTGCTCTGCAACAGTGAGTCTGTTCAGTACCGCAGTCCCATGGGGGGTCGTTATAATTCCTGAGCTCGACGAGAAGCCGGGGGGGGGGGTTGGCGTGGGGATGTGAGGATGTGGGAGTGCACCAGCTTCCCTTACCGGAGGACGTCCGGGCTGATCTCCGCAGCCACAGATTGTACCTCAAGCTCAGGTGCCCTTTGTCAGTTTGGTGTTTTTTAGAAGTGAAGCGGCTTCCCTTGCTCTCTCACTACCATAACATGGCCGAGTTAAATTGGCGTTACTGTAGGGCGTCTTAAAGTAACCTTGTAATGGCAGGAAAGTGGCAGCATGGTTGGAAATTTCAGAGGTATCTCGGTCCCTCTGTGTTTGGAACTGCATGCCCGTTCCCACACATCTTGTTCTGTTCTAATAAAGTCTATAAGTCATCCTTGTGAGCTGAAATCGGGGTGTGTCATATGACTGAGGTGGGGTAGGGGGCGGTTTCTGTTCACAGACCTCTGTCTTATGATTCTGCTTTTGGCAGCATTACTGCTTCTCTGGGGGTGTGTGCTTCTGAAAACATGCTATTATATGGCTGCTTGGCCCCTTCGACACCAGTGTCACTTATTTTTATTTATTATTTTACTTCTTCAGGTCCCCCCTCACTGTATGTATTGGTTTCTTCCAGCTGCTCCAGGTTAAACTAATTGGCATCTCTAAATTGGCTTTTGTGTGCTAAAGGTCGACCTCACGATAAGCCAGGAAAAAAAGGCCGATCTTTAAGCATTTCACGCCAGTCGCCATCGGCTGATTAATCAGACTGCATGGCCGATACAGTGATGGCTGTACAGCCTCAGGGCCCCTCGCTTCTCTGGGCTGTAGTGTGGCTTATCAGCACCTACAGTAGGGAACCTGCACAGCAACCAAAGGTTAGAGTGCTGGATTCCTGCAGCTTTCACTTGCTGTCGAATGCCGAAACGATCTCAGTTTTTAAGCATTTTGTTTTGTTACTTTTGTCAGAAATTGAATTATGAAACGTCAAACAGGTGGCACCAAAAGGTGATTATTCTTGTTTTTTGTTTTCTGCTACGTTTAAATTTATAGTGTGGTTAATTTTTTGAGTAAAATTATTAATGGTTTTATATGTTATTCTTTCTAAATAGATATTTAAAGTTAAGCATTTGTTACTCTTTTGCTTTTTAAAATAATCAGCCTAATCTCAGCCATCACACACCCTATACTCCCACTTCCCCCCCCCAAAAAAAAAAAAAAAAACCAGCATGAGTGAATAACCCATATCGGTTAACCTGTAATGTGTGCCCTGCAATGGGCACCCACCCAGCGTGTCCCCTGCCTTGTGGCCAGTGCATTCTGGGACAGGATCCAGGCTCTCCGTCACCCTGTACAGGATAAGTGGCTGTTGGACAGATAGCATGAGTTTAGGAAGTTATTGACTATATCTCCTTGCAGTAAAAAATTTTATGAAAAATTAAAATGAACAATCTGAGTTGGAAGCTCCCTGTAGCCTCAGGATATTTTGAAAGTAGACATTTGAGGATGTGCTGACTCAGAAAAGTTTGAAGTGAAGGGATATTTTATTTGTGCGTGGGTACGACACCTCAGGAAGTCTTCAATATAGATATACAGTGAGATGCCCAGATCAGCAGAGTGACTGAACCCTAATTCTAAGGACAATACGCTCAAAACACAACTTGCATACAAAACTGTATCCTATGTAAAGCCACTTAGACGCAGTATTGCCATGGTGTGTGAGAAAGGCACTAAATAATTAAATGTATTATTATGGTTCTCAGTTTCTTTTAGGTGTCTTTCCCTTCCTGTCACTCTGCCCTAAGTGACTGGATTTTCTTTGTTTTCCTGTTTCTCACGTAATACAGTGCAGGTTTAACCTTTTATGTCAGTGTTTCCCAATCCCTACAGCCGGTCCACGTTTCTGCTCCCTGTCACGCGCTCTGCATTTTTGCTCCCTCCCGGCCAGTAAGCTTGTGCGCTCTTTTGCCAGCCGTACGGCCCATGAACGCCAGTCTCTTCCCTCCCAGCCCCTCAGCAGATGCCCCTCTTTGGCGACTCCCTCTGGCCACCGGCTTGGACATGACCGGCGCCAGCAACGCCCTGGCCCGCGAGTTTCTAACGGACGTCCACCGGCTGTGCAGCGAGGTGGCCCGGCTGGCGGAGGAGGATGAGGCTGAGGGGGAGGACAGCGATGTCCACATGGTGGCGATGTGGAGCTACCTACTCCAGGGTAGAGGATTCCTCCTTCTCAGAACCCTGGACCTCGTCATTGACCAGGTGCACCTTCCTGCCAACACCACCCCCCCTCCTTTCTGATTTCCTCTGACTCAGTGTCGCATTGTATCGCGCCTGTTTACAGCCCCCCAGTTCGAGCCAGATTTGTTCTGGTTCTGCTTTTGGACTCAAATTGAATCTTTTGCTTGCAAGCGATGTCCTTAAATTCCCCTTGGGGATCAGTGAAATCTGTCTACTCATCTATGCTTGTCTCTGTATGTCTCCCTATTTCTTTGTCTGTTTACCTGTCTGTTTGCTTGTCTCTCTGCCTATCTTCCTCTCTGTCCATCTGTCCCCCTATCTCTCTATCTGCCTGTCTCTCTGCCTGTCTTTTTGTCTCTCACTCTATTCTCTGGCATGCATGTGAGTTGCTTCTGAAAGATGAGTTTTCTTCTTTGTGTGTGAGGGAGGAGATCCAGGTGGTCCAGCAGGATCCATGCGGGGAGCCTCTCTGCTGAATCACGAATTTCTGATAGGAAGCCTGTTCTAACCCCCCCCCCCCTACCGGATCTGAGAATAAATAACAGAGAGAAACAAGAGAAAGAGAGCCAGAGGGAGCAAGCAGATAATAAGGGTTCTGAAACTCGCAACCTGCCGGAACCTGCTATGGTTTCAGTCTCTGCCATTCGTTAGTGTTAAATGCGTCAAGGTATCATAGTGTGAAGTATCAGTTTTAGTCATTTCAATTTATATTTTGCTATAGGCATTGGCTTCAGATTGAAACCTCCGCCAGAATCGTTCAAAACACACACCGAGATTGGGAGTGTGCACCTTCCCGCCATGTTTTGGGTCACGTTTGTGCCGTTGCTCTTTGGGTGGCTGTGCTAACTGTAGTTCTGTCCCATGTCATTTTAACATTTCTGCTTAACGAGCCGTGCTCCTATCGAGACACCAAGCCGAAAGCGATATGATGAGCAGCTGGAGGTCTGACCCCTACCCTGCATCCCTCTCCCCAGGATCTCAGCTGCCGTGAGGAGCTGCTGACCCTGCTGCTCTCCCTGCTCCCCCTCATTTGGAGCATCCCCGTGCTGGAGGAGATGCCCCAGGGTAAGTTGTCCTCTCCGCTGATCCGCTCCTTAGCTGGTTTGGATCCACAGGGCTATAACAAAGTGGGTGGACTCAGCGTTCCCTCTCAGTTCCTTAATCTTCAGCCCGGTCACGCAACGCTGGTTTTGATAGTCCGGTCTCATCTAGCTCGTAGGTGCAGTAAGTGGTTTTTTCAGCATGGAATAAATGTATTCTTGACAAGATAACTCGCCTCGTAATTTCGTCGTTTCCTATTGGCTGCCTTATTTGTTGTCACATAGAAACTGTGTCACTTTTGACACAGTCCCTCTGCACAAGTGAATTATCTTTATTTCGTTGATTCCTGGCAGTGTATCAGATCCCTCATGTTTCTCAGAGGAACAGTGATTAGTTTAGTTACACATTTTCAAATGTCATGAATACAACTTAATGAACTGCTGCCAATTTATTTTCCTGTACTTTCACACTGGATCCCTGCAGTCCCTTCTAATGCTGCTGTTTCCTCAACCACCTGCTGGTTGACACCTGGAGGTGACAGGGATGTAATTTCACAACATCCCTTAAAATAAACTGAAATTGATCACCTTCCATCTGCGGTTGAGATAATTAATTAACCTGAGCTAACTCAGGCTTTTTCGTGAGAATGTGCTAACTCATAAATGCCAACCATATTAGTATAAGTGTGCTGGATGGGGTTCTGTAATAAGCAGTCTTCCTAAGAAACTAACATTAGATCCTAGTGGTGTTTAGTTGAAGTCGGCATGTTGTGGTAGACAAGCCGCCGATACTGAGTCACTTAGTAGTTTTCGCTTCTTGTGAAGTGTGCTACAAGATCTCCAGTGCTTGTTTTCTGAAAAAAAACACATTCTTCTTTTAGGTTTCCCACTGTCTTCCATTCCGGAATATTCTAACAGTGATGGATACAGCATGCTTTTGAGATCAGGGAAAGGGAAGGTAGTCTCTGAGGAGCACAATTCTGGAAGACAGTCCTCAAGCCGGAGGAAGTCTCGGTACCATCGGTGCTCTGCAAGGTTTGCATCCCCGACTCAGATCTCCACTTCGGACTCAGACGGTAAATCCAGCAGCCAGACATTGGGATCTGGAGGAAAATATTCTCACCCCAGTGGCCATGTCTCAAGACTTACTTGTTTCCAAGAGCCGTTGAAATCTTTACAGCCTAAGTCCTCTGCAAAGGAGACCACAAGCACCCTGGATGCAGTGCAGCCTGGACAACATCTTTTAGGCCCCCATTATCTGAGTTCAGAGATACCAAAAGACCACGCTACCATTCCAGCCTTCAGCAGTGTGGCTAAGTCGCCTTTTGACCTCTGCCAGGTCCTACTCTCTCTCTTGGGGAAAGTGTACAAATTTGGCACATCCTTCAGACACACCCCCAGCGTGATGGTCACCCTGGTGCCCAGTCTTATTGAGATGCTTATAGACTTTGGGGATGACTGCAGCCGGCACAAGTTGGCAGGTGTAGGAAGAGAAGTAGCCCAGGGCTGGACTGAGGAACCCATCGCCTTGGTCCAAAGGATGCTGCTTCGTGCCATCCTCCACCTCATGATGATTGACATAGCCCAGGGGGAGGCCATGTCAGACCACTTGTTTAGGAATCTGACCCGCTTGCTGCAGGCCACACTGAAGATCCACAGCTATATGAAGAAGGTAGATCCTATTTCCCCCTCACCTGACTTTTCCAGGTATCAGCACTGTGTGCTGCTGCTCTCAGAGTTACTGGAGGGTCTGCTGCATGTCCTACTGGGCTACCTGCAGGCTTCCACGTCAAACCCTGCTATCTTCAGCAAGGTGCTGCAGCTCCTTCATGGGTTTGTGGAAAGCCAGGGTCTGAGGCTCCTGGAGGCTTCCGCACTGCAACTGGAAAGTTTTGCTGGTCAAGACTCGGCAACCAGTGAAAAAGCCTTGGAGCAGGTCAGGGATCTCGTTGGGGTCCTGTTGAGCGTCATTGCGGCTGTCAAGAAGGCCGCCTCGGAACAGCTGCACCAGTCGATCTGCCACCGGCGTCGCCACCGTCGATGCGAGTATACTCGGTTGTATCACCATCACAACATCACTGGTCTTCCGGGTTTGGCTTTGGGGCATGATGATTGCAGTGACCTCTTTGACCAAAAACTTATGCAGGATAGAGATGCACTTCATCCAGGCCCTGGCTGCTGTGTGGCAGCCTGTGCCCACCAATGCCTTCATCTCCTCGAGATCCTCCCCTCCAAGAATTCAGTCTGTTTGCAGATCCTGACTGGGCTGCAAGCAGCTGGTGTCTGCTGCTGCATGGATCCTCGCTCAGTGTTGGTACCCCTGCTACATGCCTTTCAGGCCCCAGGTCTGCTACCCTACCAGTCACATGTGCTAAACATTCTAAGTCGCCTCCTCCTGGAGCAGTTGGGTGGGGGCCAGCTGTCTAAGACCGGCAGGCAGGCTGCCTGCAGTATCTGCACACTAGATGACCGTCAGCTGCTCCTCATGGAGAAGATCATGCAAGGAATCTGTGCCAGTGGCCTCCACATTCCCACGGATATCCCAGATGGTGTTAGGGCCAGAGATGTCCTGTGGAGATGGGATGCCCTGGAGGCCTACCGTGATCTCATGTTCGACAAGGACCGACAGCAGGGCCTGCTGATTGCTGGGCATGTCTGCTCCCTGCTGCTTCAGGGTAATAGTTTGGTGCAGGGTCTGCTCTACACCCATGTTTTCAGCCCTGTGCTGCAAAGGGGAGTTGGCTTGGCTAACTACTCCCGGGAGCTTTGCATTTCCTCTGCCAGTGACCAGTCTCACAGTTTTCACTGCCAAGGCCTGTCCGTGGAGGTGCTGAGCGTCTTCCTGCAAGCTCTACCCAGCCTACTCAAACACAGGTGAGTCACCTCCTTGGATTATGCTTCTCAAGAACCAGACCAAATTGTCCTTTTGTACTGAGCTGCTGGAATTCTCTCACATCTCTTGGTAGAACTTCACAACAGCAATTCAGTTCAAACTGCTATATAATTTAATTTAGAATTGTTCCTTGTATATCATTTTCGTGCAGTCAAGGAAATGGTGCTGTTGCTTTGTTCTGCGGCTGTTTGACGTTTGAAGGGTCTCGCAGCGTAGTTACTCCTTAGCTTTCATTTCCCCCCGTTCTCCAAGTCATGTAGCTTGACACCAAGCACTCTGTCTTGTTGCTGTTCTCCTTGACCCCATTTTGTGGTGTATCCGCAGGGTGATTCGGAACCTATTCCTGAGCAGTAATGGGCTCCACCAGGTGACAGAGCTGATCCACCTGGACCCAGTGAGAACATTCACCCTCAGAGTATTCGAGACGCTGATCCTCCACACAGGAAACCAGCAGGCCAATCCGGCCTCAGGGATGAGACTAGAGACTGAGGAGGTTACTAGTTTCCATAGTCACAAAGAAGACGTGCAAGGTCTCAAGCTCGGCAAGGCCCACCAGAATGGCAGAGCTGAATCTGATGCCTGTAGGAATGATGCCCACCTCAGTGCTAGTAGTCTCTTCCTACGCATGGCTTTCCTATGTGTGAGCAAAGAGGCCGACTCGGATAGGGACTCAGCCAATGACTCAGAGGACACATCCGGCTATGACAGCACAGCAAGTGAGCCCTTGGGGGGCCGACTACCGTGCCTTCCCCCTGATGATGTGACTCTGCCCGCTAAGGACCAGTTGTGGCGGGTGGCTGACGTGTGGTCGGCTTGCCACTGGATCTACCGCTCCAGCCATACCTTCCAGAAGCAGCTCTTCAAGCTGGGCGGCTTTGACATCTGCTCCCGTCTCATGACCCTAGTCATCCAGAAGCTGGCCACCAAGACCAAGGACAGCAGGGGCAAGAAGAAGAAGGATGCCAAGGGGAAGCCAAGTCCAGGCCAGCAAGATTCCCATGACCCTGACCCAGGCCCTGGATCAAATCAGGCCTTTCCAAGTGGTGAGCAGACCGAGTCCAAATGCCAAGAGCAGGTCCGAAAGCTGGAGGAGGAATGGCCGTTCCAGTGTCTACGGCTACTGGAGGCCCTTCTGGCTATATGTCTTCAGGGTGCTGGCTCCACTCTCCAGAAGGTGGACCTCGAATCCTCTTTCCAGGTATGTTGGTCTGTTTGATAGCTCTAATGCCGTCTGGTGGAATTATGTTTTGACTGTGTGATTTCCCCCCCCCCGCTTCAGCCGCAGTCGAAGCAGGAAACCCTGCATGATCTACAGGAGCAGCTCTCCCTCTCCGGCCTGGTGGCTTCTGACCTGGCCATCCCGCTCTTCGACTGCCTGCTGCGTGTGGCTCTGGCTGAAGGGAGCCCCAGCCCAGATGTGGCCGTGGGGAAGGCCGAGAGGGTGAGTACTCCATGTGCGATTTCCCCCCCCCCCATGTTTCTGTACGACATTCATCAGCTTACTTTGCTGAACTCATGTGAGAATTCACAGTACTAATTACAGTGTGCTGAAATCTGACACAGTACTCATTATGCAGAAGCGTGACAGTGTTATCATTACAAAAAAGCCTGACACAGTACTCATTACACATTACATAGTGCAGTAGTGTGTGATGGGGATGCAACCAGCCAGAAGGTTTCACGTTCACGTCATAGTGCTGTTAAGCACCCAGCATACTTCTCTGTGTTGCTTAATGAAGTATAAAGTAGAATCAATCCATAATTTGGGTACTGCCAAATAAATTGTACTCTGCAACATTCTTTTAGCTGTTTTCTGTACACAGCATCCACAACATTTTTAGGTGCAGTGTGTTTCATTTTATATCGTTTCTGAAACTGTGAACGTAGATTGGCTTGAATAATCCTTATTGTTTTTGGTGTGTCCTGAACACAAACACGTCACCTGACTGAAGGCTTTATTGACGGAGACAAATTTGTAGGTTTCTGGTGACATGTGGTGATGTTCACCGTGGCTGTGCGTGTGCGTCACGGCAACAGCAGCCCGCCCCCCCAGCTCCTCGCGCTGTGCTCAGTTCCATGCGTTTTTGTAGGAGCACTTGGGGATTTTTCAGCTGAGCTTCTTCCCTTTGGTCTCATAGAAACTCCAGTCACGCCGGGGGGCCGCGGCCCCAGACGGTTACCAGTCAGAAGAAGCGAGCGATTCCCAGGACCCCCCCGATCAGGTGACGGCAGAGGAGGGCTATGAGGGTGATGCTGAAAGCCACACTGAGGACAGCAGTACTTGGGATCAGGGTAAACTTCCGGATGGATTTTCATTTCCTAATTTTTGTAACATGTTACATGGGAGCTTTCTCACATGGCAGTGATACAAAGGGCAGTTAAGCAAATTCTTGTCTTTAAGTTGCATGTTGTTTGTTTGTGTGTGTGTGTGTGTGTGTGTGTACCTTTTGATGGACAAGCTCACCATCACCCTGTACTGGATGGTCAGTTGGAAGATAGATGAATGTATGGCTGTTATGTGGTTCGTTCAGCTTCGATGTCTTCATTGCAGGTTTCCTGGCTGTGTGTCTGTGTAGTAAAAAGGTCGTTACCATTTTCTGACTCCATATCATGGGACGCTGGCAGATGCTTCTACTTAAGCCCAATTGGTGACCAGGGACAGTGAATAGAAGTTTTGAGGAATGTGCTGGATCCTTGGAGAAGTTATTCTCATCTCTTGGGCACACAGATCAGCTGGCCTTAATCTGCAGTGTGGGACCATCTCCAGTGGGGTAGATGTCGTTTACAGGGCCAGTGTTTCTGCCGCTGCTTTCTCATCGCTGACGTAATTCGTCCCTCGCCGCCACCGTTTTGTACCTGGTTCGTTTTCTTTATTCTGTGGACAGTTTGCATTGATGGGGTCATTGAGTTTATTTGTAGAAGCGTTGCCTGGGTAACCTGTGTCATAAACACAGCTTGCTTTTTTTTCTACTATGGATGACGGTGGATGTCATTGATGTTTTGTTTTATATTGTCTCCATGGGTCAGAGAAGGCAGCTGTTGATGCGGAATGAGATGATTGCCTTTAGGTGCTAAGTTGTCCTTCTTCCTCGATGACACCCTCCTTTGTCCCATGGGCTTTTACTCTGCATTAAATTCGGGATTAAGTGCTGACAGCACGTGGGTCTTTGCCTGGTCTGCAGTCTTCATCATGAGTAACCAATGACAAGATCTTTCCACTCGATAAGCATCCCGAGGCCAGATGAGTTTCTATATTTCTGATATAACCAGTTGGGAGGTTTTTTTTTTTAATAGATATCTGGTCCCCTCTCCTGGTTATTTCTGAACTGCTTCCTTGCCAGTGTTTCCAGGATAGATTGAGGAGGGAGGTGGACTTTTGTAATCGAAGAGTCAAAAACGCCTTTGCACAGAAAAGTAAAATGTCAGACTCCATTCGATAGCAAGACGCCTATTACAGGTCATGCGGCTTTGGTGTCCGTCTGAGCCCTGAGGTTAATGTACCACCTTCCCACGTCAGTGATGCACATCTCCTCCGTCTCCAGAGGGCTACGAGCGGGTCTGGATCTCGCTCTCTGTGTCTGGCTCATGCACCGTCACTCGCATCAGTGAGGTGTGGGCCGCTGACGTATGCCCGATCGGCTCACCCGCGGTGACTCATCCTGCACTCGTCAGTTGCCGACCACAAGGCTCCCGGAGAAACAGCCCATTGCCTCGTGACTCCCTTGTCGACGGCTTCGTTAGTAACAGCTTTTTACACGAGGAGGTGTGGCTTATGGCCAGGACTGCAGTCTTATGAACAGATGCGTGAAATGGCCATAAGGACAAGGATTCCGAGCCTCGGGGAACACTGCTCTGTAACCCTTAACCATTTAGCTACGCCAGCGACTATATGGTACCTGTATGTAGTAGCTATGCTGTCCTAGCTGTGGTTAGGTCTAAAACATTCCAGCTGCGGCAAGATTACCGAGAGCTCGCCACAGTGATACGGCACGTTGCCCCGCATCAGACCCAGTTATCTGAACCCGTGCGTTCTTTGTGGGCCCAGGGCTCATTGCAGAAGTCTGATTGGCCGCCTGCGACCCCACGGCTGATGCTTGTGGAGCTTTGTCAACACGTGGCACCTTTGAGAAAGATTTTGGGCAGCTGGCAGGGGCTGAGGGGGGAGGAAGGATGGGGAGTTCCACAGCCAGCTGCGATGATCTGTGAGAGCTGTCCTCCCTGTCGTCGTGGAGAACGGAGGCAGAGGATCGCCACGGACCTCCCAAATTCTCGCTAGAACCGGAATGAATCAGCGAGCGAGGGGGGGGGGGGCACTGAGATCTCTGTCTCTGTGATCCTGTGGCGCGATGGCGTGTGATGGGACTCCTCTTTCAGGGTGGATTAGGTCTCTCGTGAACTGATGCAGTTGCGCTGTGCTGGCTAGTTCCGTGCCAGTGAGGAGCTTCCAGTGAAGCTGCCAGTGAGGAGCTTGCGTTTCCTGTGAAGATGCTTGGAGGTAATGCACGTAGAGCTGTGTGTGTGGTTTAATACATGTCTAAGCTGCTTTCGCTCTCTTTTTATGTCAGGATAACCTTCTACTTTGCTGTGTGCCCTCTACAGCAGTGGGAGCAGACGCAGGATCCTCGGAAGAAGGCTCGTCCTGGGGTCCCACAGAGAGCCCGGGCCTCTGCGAGCTCCGGAACCCAGAGGTGTGCAGCATGCAGTTGGCACTGCTGGCTTCAGGCTCGCCGGACCTGGGAGTGCTGACCCACGTGCTGCGCGGCATGCTGCAGGCGCTCCGCGGGAACCCCCGCAACGTCACGCTGCTCTACCGGCAGGTGAAGCTCAGTCCCCGTTTCCCATGCTGCCCTGTACCTTTGCTGTCACTGGGGCTGTACCTTCAAGGGTACGTGTACCCTTTTAAGATACAAAAATGGACTTCAAGCAACATTTTTGTGCCATTGGGGGTACATTAATATTGTTTGTACTTTTGGGATGTTCCTCAGAGCCCATTTCTGTACGTTAAAAAGTACAATTACCTACAGCTAAGGGTACAATTAGCAGACCCTCGAGGGTACAGCCCCAGTGACAAGCAAAGGTACAAATTAGTTCCCTTTTTGATGTCACCTCTGTTCTTTCAACCCGTAGCTCACACACCCTCCCAGTTAAACTCTAGCTTCACAAACTATACCCCTATCCTTTCATTCACATTTCCCTTGTTTCTCTCGTTTTTGGTGGATTTTTCTTTATTTAGTAAGTCCTTTTTGATCCCAAACATCTTTGCATTAAATCCTATGACGACTCATTTTCTGCTGCATTTACCATACTGTTAAGGGGTGTTTTGGTTCTGAAGGCATTCTGCACCTCCGCAGGGTGCCGTGAAGACACTTTTGAACGGTTTCCAGCACATCCTGAGCCGGGCCGACCCTTCCTATGAAGGTCAGTGCAAATCTCCGCGTTGGCATGGAGGGCGCCCCCCAGTGGCGGAAGAACGTGACGCCAAGCTTCTGCGTATCCACACAGAGTGTCAGACTATGTTGGTGGAGCTGCTGGTTGCCATGGCGAGCAAAAGTGTCACGCAGGAGGAACTGGTCCTGCTCGTCCGTCTGTTCCTGGAGAAGGCCCCCCCTGTCGTAAGTGCCCCCACACCGCTGCCTCCTCAGAGCCAAAAGCTCACCCCCAGAGCCTTCTCTCTACATGCCACTATTGTGGGACTCTCACTCCCCCCATGCCCAGCCTGGCCTTTATGTAATTCCTTTGCCGAATTGCATGATAGCCCTAATAGATCATCACTTTATGCGTTTCCTTACAACTAAAGATATATAAAGATATATATATATATATAAAGTCATTAAAACTGTTTGGATTTTGATAATCAAAAGAGCTGGGTTTTATTAAAATAAGAATTAGTGAATGAGGTTCCCAAACAGAATCATTTAGCATTCAGAGTAGATGTCACATGACCCACCCCCCCCACCCCCAAATCGATCCCTATGTTTAATGCTAAGAAGTTTGCTGTGCATCCTGTATAGTTGGCATTTTGTGGCTTACTAAGAATATTAGATAATTATTAATTAAATCATTTTCTGTATGAACTTGTACGGATTATTATCTTGCTCTAGAAAAGTAGAGCGGTCAATGCGTTGATTTAGTGAATTTTTTTGAGCAGTCTGTCACAGGATTCTTGCAGGTACACGTCTATTCACACGACTAATCAGTCTATAAATAAAACTGCTGCAGGAGTCAGATATTCCATCCATCTGGCCAGCATGATGGTTAAGGTCGCGGGCTGGTGGGTGGAGCCTATTCCTGGCAGATTCAGGCACAGGTTATATCCACCATCATGTCACCCTCTTCTGACATTGTTTTGGGTTTTTTTGTGTGTGATTGCTGTGTGTGCTCTGAGTAGCTGACCTGCTGAGTGTCCAGCTGTATGAGCCGCCGTTTTTATAAAGACAAGCTTGCTTTTATACTTCATGGCGTCTTTCATGCTTATTACATACTTTATGAAGAGCTGAAGGCCGGTTCTGTATAAAGAGTGGTGTATAAATCCAGTAGAGAGCTCTGGAAACCCAATGTGAATCCTGTCTGTACTGGGAAAGATTTATCTGTCCATCACATCGATCCACCTGACTTCCGGAGCTTGTAGCCCAGGATAGTGTGTGTGTGTGTGTGTGTGTGTGTGTGTGTGTGTGTGTGTGTGTGTGTGTGTATATATATGATTACTTTGAGGTGCTGCAGTGGCTCAGCGGGCAGCTGTGGGTTCGATTCCCGCCCAGCCCCTGGGTATAGAATTTTTATGTCTTTTTCCTGTATTTGTGTGGGTTTCTTTGCAAAGAAATGCAGTAATGTTGACTGTGTTGTAAAAATGGTACTTGTCAAGGTCTGGGATATATTAGAAGGTGAAGTAACATTTGGTACTTGTAGTTGATGTTGAATACTGAAGTGGGCAGGGACTATGATCTGAATGACTTTACCAAATCAGTATGGCCAGATGACCGGGTCAGAGCATCTTCGAAGCGACAAGGCTTGTGGGGTCACGGTCCGTTGTGGTGAGAACCTACTGAAAACGGTCTGAGGAGGGAAAAACCATAAGTACCTCACAGGGTGTGGCCAAGACATGTGGTACAGAGAAACAGAAGGGCTACTGTGGCACAAATGGCAGATTATTTTGATGGTTTTGTGTGATAATGTGTCATGACACACAGTGCATCAAGCCTTGCTGTGTATGACACTACATAGCTGCGGATCCGAGTTGTCAGTTTAACGCATCCCACAGATGCTCGACACATACCCGGCTGTCCACGTGACTCGACAGGAATTCATCAACCCAGCTGACCACCTTCCATTGCTCCAAGGTCCAGTTCCGATGCTTTTATGCCCATTGAAGGTAATTTCGATGATGGACGCGTCTGCATGGGCACTCTCACTGGCCTGCAAGTACACAGGTCCATATGCCGCAGGGCTCGATACCATGTGACGTGACTCATTACTCCCGTGACCATCATGAAACGATCTGCCATTTGAGGCACAGTAGACCTTCTGTTTCTTTGTACCAAATCGAATCAAAATTGGATAAATACATGCACAACAGTACAGCAAACAGTGGTCCATACAAGCAATGAAATGAGTTTCCCCAGTAATTCCCTATAGTAAGTGATATTCAAAAGAAGCGTCAAAGTAAAATAGTAAATAGAATTGGTGAAACGGTAAAAATGTTTTAAGACGAAAATAATAAAATGTAAATGTTCAAATTGTCCATAGTAATGGTCGGATCAGCTACTGTGTAGCCTCACTGTTTGAAGGAAGAAACCTGCAGAGCCTGTTGGTCTGTGGCCCAATGCTTCGGTACAGTTAACTGACAGCAGGAGTGACCACGGTTTGCAGTTATAAGGTGTCTGGGTCCTTGATGATGGAAGCTGCCTTCGTGAGGTATCTACTTCTTTAGATATCCTGGAGGTCAGGCAGGTTGCAACCAGGATTCCTACGGAAGTAGATGCCTCAAGACGGCCAGGTCCATCCACACAGGATAGCCTTTATTCACATCCTGCATTGACGAGTCTTGGTTGCCCAACACCCTATCGCCAGATCGTTCTTCCCTCCTCAGACCACTCTCAGCACGTACTCGCCATGGTCACCCCATAAGCCTAATCCTCTAATATATTCCAAACCTTGACACACACCATCTTTGAGATTATTCACATCACATAGGGGGTGGCCATAATATTTTGGCTTGTGTGTGTGTGTGTATATGGGTGTCTCTGAACCTGGATAACTTTGGTCTCACTTCTGTTGTCAGGTTCAGTTGAGTTTCCTCTTTCTCCTACAGGATGTCTTGCTAGGAGGTTTTCTCCGGGTGGTGAAGGCCAACGTGAACCCGGAACCCCTCTGCTTTCTGAAATTCCCCCTAGCTGCCGAAGACTCCCCTGGCCTCATCGGCCAGTCTGGAGGGCCCAGAGAGAGCACCAGGAGGGGGCATCTCCCCCTAGGGTGTCTGGCAGCTGATGGGGAATCACCAGGACGTTTTGGGGCCTCCCCCTGGCATATGGCCCCTATCCACCTACAGCTAATGGGGCAGAACTGCTGGCCACATTTGGCAGACGGCTTCAGTGTGTCACTGTGGTTGAGGACCTGGTGTGACACCAAGGGGCGGGGCCCTAGCAAGAGTGAGAGTCACGTTAGGAAGCCTGGAGTGCCTCGAGATCTCACTGTGGACATGAGAGGTACTGAAGCTTCCTTTGACACGTTACTCTCCGGCCAGTTGTATGTCATTATTGAGGTTGTGGTAGTTGTCCCAATAAATAAGGAATAAATTTAAAGCACTAAAATGTGATCGAGAGTAGGGTGAACAAGGTGGCATTCACCATCTTTGAACTCTGGTGTATGTCCCAGAAGGAAAGAACCTTCCAGGATCAGTCCAGTTAAGCCCACAAAGCACGAGTGACCATCTGGTAAAGGATGGCTTTCTCCACATCTTCTCCATGGGCTCCAAGGCCCTGATGTTACAGGTGTGGGCCAACCCTACCACTGGGGCCTTCAGCTTCAGGTACCAAACGACACCCCGTGTGTGGTGTGGGGGGGTCCCAATGGACAAGCTGTACAAACCATCACCTTGCTTCTTCTCCCCTTCCAGGGTGTGTGTTGACCCCGGTGACGAGGTGGGCCTCCTCGCCAAGGCTGAGTCCCAAGGGGGCCTGCTGACCCCCGGACAGTGGGAGCACATAGCCCTCACCTATACCCAAAAACCCGAGGGCAAGAGAAATGCCCACGGCAGACTGGCTCTATGGATCTGTGGCGTGAGGTGGGTCTTGAAATATCTTCACTCTCTCTCTGTTGTGAACGTTGTTTGACAACTCAAGGTTGATATCCCACTCAGTATGCTGGTTATCTGTCTGTAACCTTTCTCACTGGGTACACCACTCTTTATTCTCTTTACACTCTTTATCTTTATTTCCTCTTTTCACTTCTACACAGTGAAGAACAAAGGAAGTAATTCAGCCCTGACTCAACCTCAAGCCAAGTGGGCTTGACCTTTTGATAGCAATATGTGGAGAGACACTGTGTGGAGATGGTGACCGATACACCCTGTGTTTTCCTGCTCTTTGCTCTAGGCGGTATGATGTTTCGCTGGACTACCCACTTCCCAGGAAACCCAGCCTGTCCACGGATGGCAACAAGACCTACTGCATGCTAGGACACCGCCATCCAACTGTGGAGGACCAGTGTGGCACTGGGCGTACCTGGGACTTTGGCAGCCTGCTACTCTTCAATGGTACACCTAGCGCCCCTACTCCCTGGCCACTGAAATCTCCCATAGTAACTGTGTCCATGGATACCTGACATTTTCCCATTCAAAGGTCAAAAAAAGTCACTTGTGTCCACCATATATGAACAAACTATGAAAAATAGTGTTGCTATACAATGCTTTACTGTGAACAAAATTCACTGTTTTGGAAATCCGCTTACTCTTGTGTCAGTTCCATGCCTGGTTCCTGTTTTGGTCTCTGATCCATCAAACCATCAGTTGGCAACTCCGGTGGACTGTCTGGCTGAGTGGAGCGGGTGTTTCTCAGATTCTGTGGTTTCCATACTGTTGAGAAAACATGAAATGCAGGAAGGTTTATTACTAGCCACACACCTCCAACTGATGCCAGGTGTGACATCCTGTTTGTCAGATGCAGCTTTCAGGCCACCATTATAAGTGTGCTCACCAGCTGGCTTGGTATTGGAAAAAACGTCCCCCAGTCGCCTACAATTTGAGTTTGACCATTTAATGGCATCTTAGTGTTGATGTTCGCCTCAATGATGTCATTTCCATTTCATTTCAGTGACATTCTTGATTGTCTGGATCAACATTCTCACCCCTTCCTGAAATGTATTCATAATCTTCAGGCTCCAGAATCGAATCTGAGGAGGCCTTCTACCTGTACGCCAGTGGGCCGGACTTCACTTCCATCATGCCGGTCAAATACGGCAAACCTGACCCCAGACTGACCAAGTATGCCAGCGAGGAGGGCCTGCAGGCTGACCCGCGAGTCCTAGGGCTTCTCACCAAGGGCTCGCAAGTGGACACGACACCACTCGCCGTAAGCTAAAGCCATGTCATTCTTATGACCTGCAGGGGGTGCTGGAAGGGGTCAATAATTGGCACATTTAATGAATTTGCTCAATTACTAATTAACGGTAAATTCTTTTTCTGGTTCATCCCAGTGATGGTGGGACCCACCTAGATAATTGTTTGATGTTGTTGGCTTACAAAGGGTAGAATTCCAGACAGTTTTGAGAAACACCTGAAGTTCCTGGTCTCCGTATTTAACTTCAACTCATACTTGTGCCCTCTGAGCCAAATTTTATTGGGAGTAATGGGCATTCAAGGTGACACCAGATCTGTGTTTACAAGGGTGCCTAAGGGTGGAGGTTAATGATTTCCATGACTGTTGGGTTGGTGGGAACTCTCAGTAATGTCAGATCTATAAGTCAGTAATTTTGTTCTGGAATCCCAATGATAAGGAAGTTTTATTAGTGACATTTTCATCTCTTTTTTTGCTTTTAGGAGAGCCTGGCGGTAGTCTATACTGCCAGCAGGCCCGGCTCCTACGCCATCTATGAGCCTGTCGTACGGCTGAAGGGGCAGCCTAAGGTGGTAGCTTCCACGAGGCCTTTCAGCACCAAGGACGTGCAGAGCCCCCTGGTGGAGGCACAGGCCATCAGAGCCCTGCGCCCCACCGAACCCCAGGGCCTCCAGAGAGTCCTTCACCAGATCGGAGGAACAGGCACCTTCGTATTCCTCTTTGCCAAGGTACGAGTCCCCCCCCTCTGAGCCTCCCTGCTCTTGGGCTCTTGGGCCAGGAGAAATCACCTGTGCTCCTTCTGCGCCTCACACCCCGAAGACTGTGGAGCTCAGTGACCGCGAAGAGACCCAGGCCCTGGCCCTGAAGGTGCTGCTGTCGCTGATATGGCTCAACCAGCACCGCGTGGCGGAGATGGAGCGCTGCCACGGCTACTCTTTGGTCCGCCAGGTCCTTGTGAAGCCCAAGTGCATCGTGGGATACCACATGCTGCAGGTTTTTGTGCCTCGTTTATCATATGGGACGAAATTAATTACCATCCACCTGAGGGATGCCAGTTTACCATGGGGAAAACACACACCAACTACACACAGACTACGGGCAGTTTAGAAACACCAGTTGCGCGTATTTGGGTTGTGTGAGGGAGTCTGAATCCCTGGAGATTCCCTGGAAAACGTGAGCAGACCCCCACGCTCTGGAATGTGAGGCGACACTGTTCCCCAACACCTGCATGCAAAGCACATGCATGCAAAGCACTGTCTGCCATGGACATGCACCACCTCGAAAACCAAGCCTGCTCACTTCTGTCACACTAGGACATGAGCATAAGGAACAGTGACATCTACTGATCACTGGGACTGTAGCATTCTGTGCAAGGTCTGCTATCACATTAACATGGTTCAGGATTTAAGTTTGAAGGTAAAGTTATGACACGTGAACCACATGCGGTAGTTTGCCAGAGCATAAATACAACAATAGGCCTGTTTTTTAGCTGCACCGCATTTTATTTTCTCATTTTTATTATTATTTCCAAGAATGCGCTGGGTTTAGTCGGCAGCATGAGAATTACCTTTTTTTGTGAATTTTCACGCTCGACTTCTCTCCTTTAAGACCCTTCTGGATGGCTGCTGCAGCAGTCCCATCCTGTCCCTCGGGGTGGACGGCCGCTTCCACCTGGACAGGGAGTCCACGGCTGTTGTCCAGGACCTCCACCTGCTGTCCAGTTTGCTGCTTGACTGGAAGGTGTGGTCCAAGGCCCAGGTAGGTCCCTGTGCTTAAAGCACAGCAGCTGACAGACACTCCTGTGACCTGAAAGATGCTGGTCATGTACCAGGAGGGAAGGTTCTAGTGTAAAATGACACAGGTGTATGAGTGTTCAATGTTTCAGTCGGCTGAGATGGTCTAGACTGGACAAATGTGTGCTGTCCTGCTGCAATAATAATTACAAAGCAAGGGTCCACTGTTAGGCTCAATCTTGTGCATTGAACCCAGTGTTCACCTGATCTTGGATGATACCTTTTGCTCATACATGTAAACAGTGTGACACCTTTTGTGGTATAATCGCCACTTCGTTCTGTGAGAGGTAGCGAAACACTCCATTGTTGCAGTCTGGAAAAAAACCTCATTGCTGTAGCTGGTTGCTGAAGCAGTGCTCACTTTCTGTTTGACCGTCTCCCTATCAGGCAGGGGTGTGGGCGGCCCTCCTGGAGGCCATGGAGGTCCTCATCCACGCCCGCCACCCCCAGCAGATGTACAACATTCAGCAGCTGCTCAAGGCCCGGGTAGTGCAGCGTATCCTTCTCACCTGCCAGGTGCTGCAGGTAGGCAAGTCCGCAGGCCTCTCCCAGCCATCTCCGATCATGCATTTACAAAACTGTACTGGTCCTGTTTTACATGTATGTTTTTATAACCATGCAGTATCAACTGAACATCTCACGTTTTATTCTGATTGTAAACCTAAATGCCCAGCCTACTGGGGACATTTTCCATTAACCCCAAAGAGGGTTCCAGTGAGCATGTCACTGAGCTTCCCTTTGGGCTGGCCCTGTCCACCCCCCTTAACAGGACGAGCATCTGGCCCCCATCCCCCAGAACGTGTGTGCCTCCTTCGTGAAGATCATCCAGGAGGTGCTGGGGTCACCCCCCGACCTGGAGCTGCTCAGAATCGTCTATGGCTTCCTCCTGGCCGCCCACCCGCCAGCCGACGCCTACGTGTGTCACGCCCCCTCAGCGTTCTGCTTCTCCCTGCACATCGGTGAGCCTGCAGGGGGTGCTGTCGCTCCCCAAGCCTCATTTAGCACCTGCTAAAAGCAATGTTTAGGATCTGACCCATGAAACGCCGTGAGCAGAGTGTTGAGGGAATCCCCGGAGGGTAAACCAAGCTCCGTCTGCTGCATGCAAACAGCACAGCTCATAATATCTCATATGTTACTTAGCATGGCTATTAAAGCTCATTGCCCTTCAGGAAGTAGATAATGTATCATGTGAATTATTTAACATTTAAATAGTGGGGAAGCAATAAAGATGTCTGATTCATGAATAGCCTATGTGGCATGAGGTTTAAGGTGTTATCCTTTAGTATAATCTCATGGACTTCTGGACCCAATACTGCAGTGAATGATTTGTTAATTATGAGGGACAGGTGGGCCTTTACACAGTGTGGCATAAATTTACTAGGGCCGACCCATTTTTTTGGAGGGCTCTAAGTGAAATGATTAATCTTGTTGCCATTTGTCATCTTCTGTCCCATTCTGATGGGCTGATTAGATGGGGGGACCCTAACCAACCTCTTAGTTTGCTTATGCCTCGGGCTGGTCCTGCACGTGACCATTAGTATGGCTGGACATTTTAAATTGCCTTCACCCTTTTTAAAGAAAGCGTAGATGCTGCAGGTCAGTGTAACCCAGTCTGGTCTACAGGGACCTGTAGACAAGCCACGTTTTTGCCCCTACTGGGAGCTAGGAGGGAGCCAAAATGTGGACTGCCTGGCAGGGAGCTGGGAGGGGAGCAAAAATGTGGACTGCCTGGCAGGGAGCTGGGAGGGGAGCAAAAATGTGGACTGCCTGGCAGGAAGCTGGGAGGGGAGCAAAAATGTGGATTGTCTGTGGGTGTCCAAGGATTGGGTTGGGAAACACTGTTGTAGCTGAATCTCAACGTGCTCCCCCCCCCTTCTTGATTTTTCTCTGAAAACCTTTTGCCTGGCACCTGTGTGCTGAAGATGGCAAGGTCTACCAGGAAAAGGTGCAGTCCCTCATGTTCCAGCGGCAGTTCAGCGACGGAGCGAGATCGGCATCAGGGTCCCTGTCCCCCACAGGCTTCGCTGGGGAGCCCCTGGGAGGTAAATGTGATAGGATATGAATCCATAGCAGATTAGGTCTAATGAGTGTTTGTTGGAGTCGGGGGGGGGTGATGCGGGGGTAACAAAAGCAGTGGAGAGTCCAGCCGAAAGGAGCAAAGGAGACTAAGGGGGGACATGATCCAGGTGTATAAAATTGTAACAGGTCTGGATGGTGTTCAGCCAAATGGCTAAAGAAGCAGTTCTTTACACAGCGTGTAGTTAGAGTATGGAATAGTTTTCCTGCTAGTGTAGCGCAAGCTAAACCCCCGGGTTCCTTTAAATCGGAGCTAGATAGGATTTTAACAGCTCTGAGCTATTAGTTAAGTTCTCCCCAAACGAGTCTGATGGGCCAAATGGCCTCCTCTCATTTGTAAATTTCTTATGTTCTTATGTTCAAGCAGACAAGATCAACACTTTGGATGAACCTCGTATTTAGCTTGTAACATTTTCCTGTTCATTGCAGATTACTTTGGTGACTGTCAGACCTCAGGTCCCCATCATCAGGACCACTCCCCTTCTCCATCCCCTTGTCCTTCTCCTGCTGCTGAGGACAAGGTGGCCCCCCCAGACTTGGAACCGGTCCCTAACGACCTGGACGCCGAGCAGGACCCGGCTGCCGGAGGGCTGCTCCTGAGCAGCTGCGAGTCGGCTGTGACAGTGGTGGACTGCCACGTGGACCCCCCGGAAATGGGGCGGAGGGAGGAGCCTGAGGCCGATTGGGAAGGCAGGGACATTGGGGTGGGGGGTGCGGCAGAGGCCCTGCTCCGGCCAGACAGTCTGCTGGGAGTCAGGCCAATCCCAAAGGGCAATCGGAGCGGCTTTGCCGGCTTGCACCTTACATTCCCAGCTCAGAACATTGCCGCTGGCCAGTGGCCCGGCACAGCTGACCGCAACGCTCTCCATGATGATGCCACCGCGTATTCTGTCTCTGCAGAGACAGCATGCAATGAAGCGGACCCCGCTGACAACAGGTATGCCACATCATACTATAAATTCTGTCCCAAACGCCCCAGGTAGTGTGTGATCTAGTTGTGTTAGGACGCTGTGTCTGTGATCAGAAGGTTGTCAGTTCAAATCCCATAGTTGGGAAATTGACCACTGGGCCCCTAAGCAAGGGCCTTAACCCCCCCAAAGGCTTCAGAGACTGGCTGCCCCTGCTTTCTCAATTTTACGTCACTTTAGATAAAAGCATGTGCTAAATAAATGCATGTAAAAACAGACCCTTTTTATGTAAATCCGGTCTCTGGCTATAGCCACAGATTTTAACCTGTAGATATGTTTTCCTGGCATGCATGCTTCTAGTTTCTAGCCTGAATGGTGTCAAACTGGCAGCAGCTCCAGGCATATTTTTCCTTCCAAGCCACGTCTGTCCATTTGGAAGTTTGCTCTCACAGATACTACACCGGGCAGGCTGGGCCGATCCCCAGTGGACGCGGCCCAGAGCCCCCATATCCCTGCAGTTTCACACCGAACCTGGCATTAACTCGCGCTGGTCAGTCTCTGTACCAGCTTGCCACGTATTTCGCAGTCTGTCTGTGTGTAAACAAAGCAGACAGTGTCATGCAGAGCCGCTCAGAACATAAATATTGGCAAAAACAAATCTATTTCCTTGTGTCGACTGGCTGGCGATTATAAAATGCGTGTCATTGCTCAGCCTCTATCCCTTATTTGTGGGTTATCCTGCTGTATCGTGCTGATTGTGCCGTCACACTAGGGGGCAGTGAAGTGCATTTGAAGCACTGATCTGTAATGCCTGCACACATTATCCCTAAAGGG
Source organism: Brienomyrus brachyistius (assembly GCF_023856365.1). Classification (NCBI taxonomy): domain Eukaryota; kingdom Metazoa; phylum Chordata; class Actinopteri; order Osteoglossiformes; family Mormyridae; genus Brienomyrus; species Brienomyrus brachyistius. The sequence continues at coordinate 14,298,094 of NC_064552.1, forward strand.
AGAGAGGTATTCTGGAATACTGGATGTTTCACTGTACCAAGAATGCAAGGATCTTGGCAAGAACATTCTTGCTAACTTGCCTCCCAGGAACAAACTGGAGACTCTGTGAATCCAAGGATTTTTACCATCCTATGTACTGCCGTTCTAAGTCCTGGAGCTGGTCTTCCGCATTGGAAGATGATATCAAACGGGTACATGAGAACACAGGAATGGTGAATTACACATATTGAGGAACACCCACTGTTATTCCAGTAGACATGGATACCCAAATGGCTGTCCCATCCAGGATTTCCCCTCCTTGAGCCCTATGATGCCCAGAGCCGGCTTCAGGCCCCTCTACCTTGAGGCTGTACCTGAATTTGAGGATGGATGGTAGCAATAGCTGTGCCGTGTGACTCAGTCAGCACTCTGCTACCCGGACTTGACTCTAATGGACCAATTGCTCAGGGCTCCTGTCCTGTGCCTCGGCAGGCCTGGTGCAGAGGACCGGCTGGCCATGGTGTGCTGCGGCCTGTATGAGCTCCTACGGGGCGTTCTGCTCACCCTGCCGGACATCATGTTGGAGAAGGTCGTCAATGGACTCATCCAGCCGGAGGCCCTCATCGTGCTTGTCAACCACCCCTCGGCCCTGGTCCAGCAGGCTGTGATCAAGGTCGGTGTTTAACGTCACTCCCTGCCCCCGTATGCCAGAGCCAGCGGGGCTTAGAGAAACCAGCTGGGTGTGATATTGCTGTTAACTCAGCCAACACTGTAACCCCTCCATTTCCAGCTGCTGGACGCCTACTTCAGCCGGGCCTTCCAGGAGCAGAAGGAGAGGTTCTTGAAGAACCACGGCTTCTCTCTGCTGGCCAACCAGCTGTACCTGCGGCCAGGCAGCCAGGGCCTGCTGGAGTGCTGCCTGGAGATGGTCATGGGCCGTCCTGTGGGCCTGGAGGAGGAGTGAGTGCCATGAAAAATGGGTCCGGCTAGCAGCTATTTTGTCTATCAGCTTTACCTTCAGAATTTTAGTGAACCGTTTATTGACAAGCGGGCATTTTATATTTCACCCTTCATGTTGGGTTTTTCATTCATTTGGTCCTTCATTGAGGATTTGTGCTACCGGCGTATGACGCTGATTCTGTGAATCCCATGAACCAGCAGTATGATTTAGACCCTGGTTGAAATTGTGTGCTTGTCTCAGGCTGGATCCCGAAGCCCTGGAGAAGGTCGGGCCATTCCAGAAGCGATGTGTGATCTCTCTGCTGGGGCTGATCGAGAGTTCCTTGGGTGACAGCGGGCTGGTCCACGCTGCCCTGTGCACCCTGCTTCAGCTACTCAACGCCTGCCCCAAGCTGACCGACATCCTGCTGGACCACGGCCTTCTCTGCGTGCTCCTCAACACGCTGGCTGCTCTCAACGGTCTGGAGAGCGGGTGAGGGATGAGTGAGGGGGTGGATGGGATCAGGTTGTCAGTAAAATACCCAGTGAGGTGTCAATACAACCTGGGTGTCAAGCTCAAGCTGCCTGTACGACCATTTTTTGATTTTCCGTCAAACACCCCATTATCTTGAATCCTACGGCTAAGCTGTTAATCTGCTTGGGCTCATCCCATGGATGATAACTTTGACCCCCTATTCTTCCCCGCAGCATCCCCCTGGACGACCACAAGCTGCTGGTGTGTGACATCCAGCAGCTGCTGGTCTTCGTCACCATCCACTCCTGCAGCTCCTCAGGGTCGCAGTACTTCCGCATCATCGAGGACCTCGTCGCCCTACTGGGACACCTGCAGACCAGCACAATACCTCGCACCAAAGGTCAGATGCCTCCGGCTTCCTGAGAGGAGGGGCTTGTCTGAGCTAAAAATTTCTGGAACTTATTCCCAGTCTTATCCCATATCTCCACACCATCCCAAATCTGTGCAGAGATGGCAGTCATCCTTCAGTTCCAGATCCTCCAGTCGGCCATTAGGCTCATCAGGACCACGGCAGATCGGGACCCTCAGAGGACGACCTGCCTTGGGGCCCAGCCTGCCATCCAGCAACACACCATCCAACAGAGACCACGGAGCTTTGCGGGTGAGCATGGGCTTGAGGCGGCGGCACATTCAGTATCATGGTGAGTGATTTGGTGAAGCTTATCCCCGGTCCTCCGAAAAGCCCGCAGACGGCTGTCGCTGGCACCCCTGGAGCTGCTGACTCGCATGCGTTCGGTGGCCAGTGAAGAGCTCTCCCACATGATCAAGCGCCGCATGGGCCAGGAGAGCCCAGTGCATGCCTCCGAGGCCGAGTTCAGCCAGCGCCTGCAGAGGCTGCTACTGCTGGCTGTCAACCTGCTCATCTACCAAGGTACCAGGGCACCAAGATGGCTGCTGGCTTCTAGAACATTCCTACTCCTTCATCCTGCCACGTTTGTGTCTTCTGATTGTTTGCCTCGTATAATAAATATTCATGTTCTTTCAGGTCATTTTATTCTTTCGTATATTATTCTTTTGATTAATGAATTCACTGCATTTAGTGCCCTTGCTTGTTTAATCTCATGATCCCCTCCTGCTATCAGGTGTGAGACAGGACCTCTTTGATCTGCTGAATATCCCAGACTCCCCCGTGCCGCAGCATGCCCCGAGTGACCCTACAGAGCCAGGTGCCCCATGGACCCCGGGCATTATGGGTAGTTTCCAGAAGGAGATCTTTGAGCTGCTGATGGAGGGCCTGAGGACTGGCCTGGTCAGTATTCTTCAACGGGAAAGGGGGGGTATGTCCTGAGAGTGGTCACATGACACAGCCTGTCTGGCTTTCAGGGAGGCTTGGGCAGAGGGGGCGCCCCCCGACAGCAGTGGGCACGGATTCTGTGGTCGTGCCGCGACACTTTCCGCGCTCAGTTCGTCCGCCTGCTAGCGCACGCCCTGAACCCGGCACGCCCCCTGGACGAGCGGAAGCGAGCCTTGGGCTTTGTCTACAAATCTGGCCGCCCTGACGTCTTGCGGGAGGCGGTCAGCCTGAGTCCAGAGGTGAGGGGGGTTGTGGTGGTTGGGTGGGCATCGCATGGAGCTGACTTTTTCGCGACACTTTGGGTATGGGGATGGGGGGCTCGGGCAGAGGTTGCAATGCTAAAGCTAATATGGGCTGCAGTACCGCCAACAGCTGCTAGGTGGCACAGTAACACGTCTAGCAAACTTTGACACATGCTAACAGCTACAATTTTCTTTGGGATTAATGCAGTCTCTACCCACCCATACACCTACTTACCTACCGTCCTGCGCTACATGCTTGTTTATGCTGATCATGTGACCACACACTGGTTGGTTGTACCACTGGCAGTAACTCCTGTTTCCTCTCCATTTCCACCCTCTCCCTGTGGCCCCCCAGCTGGCCCTGTACCTGTGCGAAATGCTCTACCACCACAGGGACAGTCTGACACAAGAGGATCAGGCATCCATCAGCAACCTTCTGGTCTCCCCCAAGTACTCTGCCCCCCCGGGCACTGGCTCGGAAACCGACCTCTCAGTGGCCTTCCGAGAGGTAACCCCTTTATGAAGTTCAGTCTCCGTAGCGATGTACCAAACCAGTTTTCAGCACGATCGGCATATAAAAACATGCACAAGGGCTTGCTAATGGTTCTCTGATGTCCGTCTGAGGTATCTTCACCAGACCCTTCATTATTCAGGATCTGCTGAGGTTTGAGTCAGAGAAGAAGGCTTCCAGGGTGGCCTGGGAGAAGAAGACAGAGAGCGCACAGAGGAGGTGAGAACCCAGTTCGGCATGGTTCCTCGATCGGCCCATGACCCATAGAGCCCACTCCCCCTGACCACGTCCTTGCCCCGCCCTCCGGAAGCCTGATGCAGCGGCTCGATGCCAAGTTGAAGGAGATCTCCAGGGTGGCAGCAGACGTGACGCAGGCAGTGTCACAGCAGCAGAGCGCCGAGCGGAAGAAGGTCATGCAGCACATTCGCAGCCTCTGTAAGCTGAGCCTGACGGCCAGCCGGCACTGGCAGTGGCTGGTGCAGCAGCTCACACACGACCGGTGAGTCGGGGTTGCCGGTGTGCCGCAGGTCGGCTCTCAAGGAGCAGTGGTTGTACAAGCAGAGGTGGAGGGGTCCCTAACAACATCCATCCTCTGGCTCATGTTCACTATTTCAGCGCAGTGTGGTACGACCCTGCCTCATATCCCACATCCTGGCAGCTGGACCCCACAGAAGGGCCCAACCGGGAACGCCGCCGCCTGCAGAGGTGCTACATGACCGTCCCCAACAAGTACCTGCTGAAGGAACGCAGGAAATGCGAAGGTAGGCTGGGCCAGACGCCATCACGCATGTTAGCCATTCTGTTCCTGCCTGAAGTGGATTCATTAGTGTCTAGACTCAAGCAGTCTGTTCAGAACCGCAAATATCTCCAAACACCTTGTTACTGCCTTGGTGGATGTGGTTCGGTACCGAACATTAATTTCAGGACAATATCACAAGACGCTTAGCAGCAACACTATGCAGAAAACTAAAGGACACAACAGAAGTTACAACAATGTCATAAAGGAAAATAAGCTTGCGTAGGCGTGCTATTTGCATGCGACTTGCAAGTTCAAGGAAAAGGATGCTGAGAGCGATATGCAGGAAACACCAGCACCTGAAGTAGTTCAGAAGCAAAACCGGTTGTTTACTATAGAGCAAAATAAATGCAAAATAATCATAATTAATAAAAATGTATCGTTAAAAAAAATGCTTTTCCTTCACATCAAATTTGTTATCCTAATTTGCTTTGCAAAATCAGTCGCTGTATCAAACACACCCACCCGATTCGCAGCAACGTACTGGTATGCATGGAAGTTTTTCTTCTTCTGCACATCGTCTTTGATGGCTTCCATGACATGAGTCTGTCTTTCCCCAGATCCAGTCAGGCCCCCGCTCTCATTCCTTTTCGAGGACAGGACCCACTCCTATGTCTCCTCCACTGTGAAGGACAAGGCCACCAGCGAGCCGACGCGGTAGGCCTCTGATCCTGAGCCTCCCTCAAGAGGCTCCCTATCAAGCCTTTTAATAAAAGTGTCCCCTAAATGAACACAGACAGCTGTGGCGTGACTCCTTTCACAGCGACAGTTATGACCGCAGTCATTCGGGCTGCAAGTGCACGGCAGTGTCGTTTCTCTTAATGAGCTTCCTGCCAGAATGCCTTCAGCAATATCAAGCCTTGCATTTGGGTGATGAGTTGAAGGCATCTGCGACCTTGCATCTGAGCATCCGCGGCAAGGGGCCACAAGAATGCTGGACTGAAGTGCATGTCATGTCCATTTAGGTCCACCATGAAGTGTTTCAGCGTTGCCCCCTCTCGGGAGACTCCGGGAGATCTGCTTTTGGGTAAGACTTTCTACTGATGCCATACCTCATAACTGCTTGGCACACATCATTTTTCCCGGTCAGTATGGACATCCACTTTTTTTTTTGCTCTACAGGGAAGTCTGGCATGTACTTTGTTGAGGACCACGCTACCGATACTCCCGACAGTCATGTAAGAGATGCCGGTCTTGCCTCCACCCTTCTGCATTGTCCAGTGGTGACCCATGCCTTATTTGGTTTTGTGTCTTTCTATGAAGAAGTTTGTTTAAAAAGCGTTTACATTAAGTTGTTCGAATTCAAAACAACAACTCCCAATTTGCTTCTGTAGGAATGAGTAAAGACTATTCCTTTAGAGAATGTTTATATTGAATAGCGTATGCAAGTAACCTGCAGACAGATAAGTAGTGTTTTAGGGTTGTGACCCAAGTGTGGTGGTGTGGCCTCTGGAGACGGGGCAGTGGGATGCGATTAAGACAGGCAGCCATGTGCCTAATGTGGGTTTTTCAGATGAATTTGTACTTTGGGCCAGTTACCCTTTAGCAGGAGACTAGCTGATGTGCTGAATGAGAAGGTCAGTCTCTTTGGCTTTCCTGATTGTGAAGAGCATTGCTGCGTATCTTGCCAGAGCCCCCACGGGGAGACGGAGCCTGCATCGTTCTCTTGGACCTATGAGGAGATCAAGGAGGTCCACAAGTGCTGGTGGCAGCTCAGGGACAACGCATTGGAGATCTTCCTCACCAATGGGAGGACTCTGCTGCTAGCGTTTGACAACACCAAGGTAGGTTCAGTATGGTAAGAACACTGACTGCGAGCCTTCCACATGGTGGACAGCAGAGGGATCTCTGTGATATAGGGGGCAGGTTTAGGGATGCTGGGAATTCCGTTTCATTTGGGGGTATGACGATTCAGGAAAAGCGCGAGGAGGAAACACTTTTTCATGAACTTGCCCAACCTGAGTTTTCCTTACCTCAATCTTAATGTAATTTTTAAAGTCCTGTTATCTTTGTCTTGCATGAGTTTGAGATGGTACTGTCTGATGTGCAGGCCCGCGACAACATGTACCACAACATCCTGACCTCAGACCTGCCCAATCTGCTGGAGCACGGGAACATCACAGCGCTGACCCAGCTGTGGGGCTCGGGCCTGATCTCCAACTTCGAGTACCTGACGCACCTGAACAAACACGCTGGTCGCTCCTTCAACGACCTTATGCAGTACCCTGTGTTCCCCTTCATCCTCAACGACTATGCCAGCATGACGCTGGACCTGCAGGATCCTTCTATCTACAGGTCGGCCTTGTCTGTACCTTACTCAAACAGCCCCAGCAATTGTTGCTACAGGTCTTCAAGAACTTCACGCCTAAAACAAAAAAAAAAATTTGCATAAATGTCCATATATACATGCTTGTTGCATAGAATCTGGGCTATGTATCTGAGAGCAATTCTGAACCAATTCATGCACATTTGACTGTATATTGTACCTTTAAGAATGCGTGCTTCTTGCCATAAAATAAGATGATTTAGCTCTTAGTCAGCCCTCCCGAGAACATCTCAACACCTGTGGTGCTGAATGTTGAACATAATTTGAAAATAGCTGTTAGTCTTCTCCAGAAGGTGTTTTAGTCTAACCCACGGGTCAGTCTTTCTGGAGCAGGTTTATCGCTTAGCTCCTGCTCTGAGTAACGGCAATGATGTATCGTAATGTCAGGATGTCTAAGAGGTCATTTCAGAGAACTGAGCCAAAGATACTGTCATCAACGGTAAAGCTTCCAGATATAAAGAAGACTACAGTCAAGATGGTGAAAAAGCTACTTTCCATATCAAGACAACTTTTCATGTTTTTGGACAGGAACCTTGGCAAGCCCATAGCGGTCCAGTCCAAAGAGAAGGAGGACCGTTATATAGACAACTACAAGGTACGTTCGTCTGGAGATATTTGCCGCAGACCATTTTATCCGATTCTCTAGCCAATTGAGCGTGCTGTCTGCACAGATTATGGAACATAAAGCGTTAGGTGTTATGTAGTGCATAGTGTGATTGTGACTCCTTTGGGGACATCACTGATGGTCTTTCAGTACCTGGAAGAGGAGTTTGTAAAGGGTGTACGTGATGACGATCCCGTGCCCCCGGTACAGCCCTACCACTACGGCTCACACTACTCAAACAGCGGGACTGTCCTACACTTCTTGGTCAGGATGCCTCCCTTCACCAAGATGTTCCTGGCATACCAAGGTGGGGGGCACAGCCCATTCCAAGACTGGGGCTCATGAAGGGGGAGGGGGTTCCCTTGGAAAAGGTTGTCTCACCAGTCATCGCTGTCTAGTCTCTTTATGTCCATCGCATTTCCGCAGGTCCCCCTGGCTGCCGAATCAGTATAGCTTTGAAGAGTACATATGAAAGGGGTTGTGATCTTTAAAGCTGTTGATTTTGAAGTATTGTTCTTAGCCGAAGCTGTGAGCATGGCTTTTTAGAATACCCACCTGCCCCTGCCTCCCTTCAGGACGGGCTTTTGTCACAGATGTAAATGACCTGCAGCTTGAGGCCATGACGCAGTGGAGGTAATGGACTCGTCCCCAACTCTTCTGTGTGATCCGACAGATCAGAGCTTCGATATCCCTGACCGCACGTTTCACTCCATGAATACCACCTGGCGTCTCTCATCCTACGAGTCCATGACCGACGTCAAGGAGCTCATCCCAGAGTTCTTTTACCTGCCTGAGTTTCTGGTCAACAGGGAAGGTAGAGATCTATCAGTTAATGATGTTAATGTTGGTATTCTGAATGGGACCTTCTGTTGTGCTAAAGGACAAGTTCTACAAAAAGTATTCTAAGAATAAAATGTTGTCATCAAGATCATATGTGTGTTTCCTGAAAAGATCTGTGTTTAATAGCCGCGGAACATCTTTTGTGGGCTCCGCCCCTTGCCGTCACCCAGGCTTCGACTTTGGCGTACGGCAGAACAGTGAACGCGTGAACCACGTCAACCTGCCTCCCTGGGCTCGCAACGACCCTCGTCTCTTCGTCCTGATCCACCGGCAGGCCCTGGAGTCTGACCAGGTGTCCCAGACCCTGTGCCAGTGGATCGACCTTGTCTTCGGTTTCAAGCAGAAGGGCAAGGCAGCCGTGCAGGCCGTCAACGTCTTCCACCCCGCTGTGAGTCTGGCCTTCACCAGCTAGGACTCTCCTGAAACGTAGCCACTTATAAACTCCCGGCTGTGAGATGCATACACAAACAGCCCAACTAGTTATTACTTCCTAGAGATGCATGATATTTCAGGTAACATACCAGCATTGGCTGACGTTCGTTAAAAATCAAGACGTCAGTATCTGTCTGATGTGTTACCCAAGTAACATCATTCATATCAGTGTCACTACAGATTTGTGGAGCTCAGTGGTTAGACGGTTATTGGTGATATTACACAAAAATATATCTGTTATCGGTACTGGGCAAAATTTCCACGTCTGTGTACCACTAGGGGGTACTCCTGACATGCATCAATGTGCATTCTTTGTGCACCATTCATAAAAACCCTGGTCATCAGTTATGGAAGTCCTCCTCCAGATACTGTTTCTCGCCACATAGACGTATTTTGGGATGGATGTGTCTGCGGTGGAGGACCCTGTGCAGCGGCGTGCTCTGGAGACCATGATCAAGACGTATGGACAGACCCCCCGACAGCTCTTCAGCACTTCCCACGTCAGCCGGGACGCGGAGTTGCCGGCTGCCATGGGGCTCCTGGTCCATCTGGCCTTTCGGGAGAACAGGGAACACGGCAAGGAGCCTACATGCCCGGTATGTGGCCGTGGTCCATGAGAGCCGGACCTGTTAGCCGATGCCAGCATGTTCTTACGGGAGTTTCCTTTCCCCACCTTCTTACCACAGAGCCCTTTGCCCTGGATCAAAGGCCTGAAATGGGGGGAGTACGTGGGCTCCCCCAGTGCCCCGGACCCCGTGGTGTGCTTCAGCCAGCCTCATGGAGAGTGTTTCGGCTCCCTGCTGGCCCTGCCCACCCGAGCCATCTGCGGTCTCTCCCGCAAGTTCTGCCTCATGATGATCTACAGTAAAGAGCAAGGTGAGACCCCCACTCCTGCTCCATTGGGGCGAGCTGAGACGAGAGGCGAAAGATGGCTTCTTGGGAGACTGCCCCCTAGCTGTCCATTTTGGTTCCATCCACCCATCTACCTTTATTCCTGTGCAGCATCTCGGCATCACATTCTTACCGAAACCTACAGATATTTCTTTCCGTAATGTGTTTTGTGGAAGGGAGACAGTGATTGAGCTAAATGATCTGTGTTGAGAGCTATAGCACACTCCCGATATTCAGGACACTCGTGTGGTGATTCGCCTTTTGTGAGTTTGGTGGGGGTGCAGTCGTGCTGCCTCCGCCCAGGGCTGATTGTGTGAGGGAGACCATCTGGAGTACATCTCACACCATGCGCTTTAACAGACGCTATTACCACGCTATTACCGCCCTATCTGATAAGCGGTTATTGAAACTGGGCGGAGGAATCGTAGCCGGAATAAGCAACCCATGTATCACTTTGACGTTCAGATCAATACTGCCTGGTCTGTCTCTGTACATGGACCATCTGGTAACTATAAGGGTAAAGCTATAAGCATAGCAGGTGAAGGCAGGTTGTTTATAGAGGAGGCGAAAAGGGGAGGTTTTTAATACTAAGAGATTTTAACATGAAGGATTTAACATGAAGGATTTAACATGACGGTGGCTCAGAAAACCATATTCCTGTGGAATTGAGCCTCTACAGGTGTTTCTACACTGTATACCTTGGAGTGGTTGATCACAGTGACTAAAAGAAGATGGAATTTTTCTTTGGAAAGAGCTTATCAATTAGGGGTGATCTTCTGCTTGATCCATAGACATTATCAATTTGGGATGATCGCTTGCCTGATTCATATATATATATATATATATATATATATATATATATATATATATAATATTGTCAATTAGGTGTGACCTCTTGTTTGACCCATAGACTGTTATTAATTAATTAATCATGGTCTCCTATTTGATCCTTGTTTGTGCACTGATCTATCTGGCCCCAGGGGTTCCCTTTGAGTCCCCCATTCCCTCTGATGAGAGCGCCCCCCCCATCTCACTGCATGACCATTGCAGGAGTGCGGAGCATGCGCAGTACAGACATCCGGTGGTCTGCTATCTTGAGCTGGGGCTACGCCGACCACATGCTGCGGCTGAAGAGCAGACAGAGCGAGCCTCCTGTCAGCTTCCTGCAGTGCTCCCCGCTGTACCAGGTGAGGCAGGAGCCGGGGAGCGGGTCGGCCGGGAAGTGGGCAGCCCAGGGAGTCTGCGGCCCAGGGAGTCTGGTAGCAGGTGGCCTGTGAAGCGCAGCTTCCTGGGAAGAGGCTCTGCCAGTTAGTCATGCTGAGGGGACAGCCAAGCATCTCAGCCAGCAGCTCCAGTCACCATATGTTAAGAAACGGCACATAAAATTTAAAAAATGCACTTTGGAGGGGGAACCATCCGGTGCTTGTCAGTGCCACTCTCCTTAGACCTCAGCCTTAGATTCTTACAAAATACAAAACAAATTAAAATATCGTATTCAGCTCTGAAATTCTCCAGTTTTTTTCGTCATGTGGTCATTTCCTTATTCATTTCATTTATTCACTGAGAGATACTCGGATAAATGGGGTAAATAGTCAGTTCACTGAAGCACTATGCGGAATGTAGGGAGAATGTACACGACACTGCCCTCTAGCTGCAGCATTTGTACAACGCGTGCCACTGCCTCACTCCTCTTCTCCCTTAGGTTACCAGCTGTGCCTGGGTGCCTGACAGCTGTCAGCTCTTCACAGGCACCAAGTGTGGTGCCATCACGGTATACGCCAGCCGCTTCAGCTGCAGCCCGGTACGTGTGGCATGCCTGGTCCATACCCTGCCAACTGGGTCACTCGGATCGGCTTTGTTTGTGTAGAAACACCACCTGTTAGATGTTAGAACCTAAAGCGCTTCATGCTGCCAATTATTGGCTCCTCTCTGCCACATGGGAGGACTTGCCTTCCCCTGATTGGGCAGCCTCTCTCCCCGCCCATACTGAGTGACCTTGTCTCGCACAGCCTTTGGAAGTGGAGGTGGAGTCCCAGGTGCAGCTGTACGGCCACACAGAAGAGGTCACAGGCCTGTTTGTTTGCAAGCCGTTCAGCATCCTCATCAGCGTTAGCAAGGACGGCACCTGCATCCTCTGGGACCTCAACAGGTACGTCCACAGGCAGCAAAGCTCTGGTGGTGGGAGAAAGGCATCCATAGTCTTCCTAACCTCCAGCTTGTGTCTGTAAACACGTCAGTCTAATCGGGCTCTACACAAGTCAAGCGTGCTTGACCTTGCTGCCCAACACCCCTGCCTCCCCCTCCCACCCCACAGATTGTGCTACGTGCAGTCTCTCACCGGCCACAAAAGTCCCGTGGTAGCTGTGTCTGCCAGCGAGACGACAGGGGACATCGCCACGGCATGTAACTCAGGTGAGGTCAAGGCCCCAGATGAGACCCCCTTTGGAGATGCCACAAGCATGGTACAGTGGTACCTTAGTTCTCGAACTCATTAGACCTCGAATTTCTTAAAAGTTAAAAAAAAAAAGACCTAGAGCTCAATCTGAATCTCAGAAGTCGAACCGTGAACAGATAACTAAGATAACTTGTACGCGCGGGGAAATGATTCACGCGGCACGTCTCTCAGCAGAAACACAGCGTAACTCTTCAGTATCAGCCTCGCATTCGCTGTGATAGCATCGTTTGTTGGTGATAGTGCTGTTTTTATTGAAAATACTGTACTTTTATATCATTTTGGTAGCCATTGCTCACCAAAAAGTTGTGCAGTAGTTGTACAAATGTTACCACCTAAAAGTTTGCGATTTATGAACAAATTAACAAATAATAAAAATAAACTATATTAATTATATATAAATTAATAATAAAAATAAACAATGAACCGCATGGCATAGTCCAGTGTTGGGGTATGGCTTGGGGTTGTCACAATCTGTTGAGCCGGTGTTCTGTCGAGTTGAGCTACTTTTGTCGAGTTAGGCTACCGTAGTGTTAATCAATAGCCCTAACCCCCAAAAAACCCCTAAAACCCTCACCCTAACCCTAATCCCAAGATGGTGGAACTGCACATGCGCAGAAAGGGTCGATAGCAGGTCTCGATAGGTAGCTCAACTCGTCAGGACACCGGGACTCGGGAAGCAGGGACAGGACTCAAGCGACTGGGAAAGCATGAGGTTTAAATGAGAACAGGCAGATCAACACAATGACATCACAATGACCGGACTGGGGAAACAAACTGAAACGCGGACTAAATACAGAGGACTAATGACAACAACCAGAAACAGCTGATGACATGGGGATTCCACACAGGGTTAACGAGGGGGCGTGGCACACAGAAGGAGAGGACGAGCGGGGCAGGGCAGGGGTAGTGTTAGGGTACAATCTTTATCGTTTTGGAAGCCATTAAGAAAAAAAAGCTCTTCCTGTTTTATCCTGTTCATTTTGTGTTTAAATGCTAAAAAAACATTTAGGTGTAATTTTGCCAATCAATTGGTTTTCCATTATTTTTTATGGGGAAAATTCAAGCAGAATTCAAACTTTTTAGGATTTGAACTCGAGTTCTGAACGGATTAAGTTCGAGTTCTGAGGTACCACTGTATATGTAATCCTGTAACCCTGCAATAATGTGGGTGTGAGACACCTGCACGAGTCAGTATGAAGTAGAACATCCGTCTGAGGTCTGTTCTGATATTTCATTTTTTGCAAACGTGTGGTGTTTCATCTTGTTGTTGTTGTTGTTGATCGTTTGTTGCCTTGGAAACCTGGGAGCCAGTGGGCGGAGGCAGTGACCTGCGGCTGTGGACAGTCAATGGGGACCTGATCGGTCACGTGCACTGCAGGGAGATCATCTGCTCGATGGCATTCTCCAACCAGCCAGAGGGCATTTCCGTCAATGTCATCGCAGGGGGGTTGGAGAATGGTGTGGTCAGGTAGGGAGAATCCCTGGGGTTTGATCTTACCCCCCACCCCCCAAATAATGCCCCCAACCGCCCAGGCATGCCAGCTTTGCACAGGATAAACGCCTTCTCATGAAACCTTTTTGAGGCTAACCTAAATCCCACAGGCCTGTGTCCAAGCAACCGTTTCAAAATCCCCCCCGTTCCATTTTAATCACAATGGCTGACTCATTCTTTCACTGCAACATGAAAAGGAGTTTCTCCCCTTTTAGAAACAGATGTTGTAAAATCCTTTAATCATCCTTCGGCGGTGGAGATGGCGCTCGAGATGAATCGCCCAGCTGAATGAAAGGGCCCGCGTGCTAACGTAATTAGCCACGTCGGCCAACTGCTGCCTTTTGGATTCAGGTGTTTAAATAAGCAACACCTGAAATTGCTTGCCAGATAAACGGCCTGTCTGAGAGTGTAGACCGTGACGCCGTAAGCCTTCTGTAGCTGGTGACCCGAACTTGAGTTTACAGACCGGGGATCGCCGATTCCTGCAGCCATCAAGAGCTGTCACGTCTGCACTTGGATCAGTATTTATTCTAACATTAGTGTAAGGGCTATCCCATGTAAGGGCTATCCCATGTAAGGGCTATCCCATGTCCCTTCAGGGTCTGCCCAGCTCACACTTTGTCTTCCAGGACTTCAGAAACACTACTACATAATCTATCTCTATCCCGATCATTCACCGGTACATTAGTACCCAGTTAGAAGCATACCATTCAAGGCTAAGTGTGTGTGCCCAGCCCTGAAATGAACGCAGACCACCATTTTGAACTCCTGAATATTTCAGGCTCTTTGTGAGGTGCACTAAAAGTAAATCTGTAATGAAAAAAATAACATGTCGTAGGGGTTGGTGTACTCTTTTAAAAGAGCCCTGTCCAGAACTAAATGTCCTAAAAGGCTAAACTACTAAAGTGGACATCATTGCAGAATCATTCGTTGTTCATGAGAGATGTTTAGCGTTTGATAGCCGAGACACCCATGCACGGGGGACCCCGGCTCTGATAGAATTGGAATTTAATGATTAATTGTCATTGTTGCCACACCACAGCACACAGTGCACAACGACTAAATGTGTCCTCTGCATTTAACCCGTATGTGACAATGTGACACAGCAGGGGGCAGCTAATTCAGCTCCCGGAGAGCAGTGCTTGGGGACGGTACCTTACTCAGGGTACCTCAGTGGTGCCTTGCTGGTCGGGGATTCGAACCTGCACCTGAATCTTTCAGTTACAAGTGCACTTCCCTAACCATTAAGCCACCACTGCCCAAGAGCTCAACTCGGCACAGAGACACGTGCACGACGGACCCTGACTCTGAGATGTTTTTGTGCCTTTGGCAGGCTGTGGAGCACGTGGGATCTGAAACCTGTCAGAGAGATCACTTTTCCAAAGTCCAACAAGCCCATCGTCAGGTACTGTCACTCAGTCCTTCTGCAACATGTCGAACTGTGTCACCATCCATCCATCCTTCTATCCTTCTTCCAAGTGCTAATGCGGGGGTCTTGAACCTAGTAACATAGGACACAAGGCTGGGATACACGTTACAGGCTATCTCTATCTATCTTTCTGTCTAGTGTGTTCATGCATACGTGTGTGTGCATATATGTATGTGTAATTATATGCAATGCATATGGATACGGAAGTAGAGGAGACAGTGACTCACTGGGTAACGCTGCTGCCACTCACCTTCGGGGTTCGAATCCCACCTCCCTTGCCAGATTTCCCCTCATGGATTTCATCCAAAGACATGCTGTACTGCTAAATATACATGTAATGAACGTCTTTCAATTGGCAAGAGTTTTATGATGCGTGTTTATAATTTGTACTGCAGTAGAATCCCATCCAGGGTGTACTCCAGACTGAGCTCTGCGTTACCTGGGATGGGCTCCATGACCGACGGATGGATGGATTAATCTGTTGCCTAATAACAAAATCTGAATAATAGTGAATAAGTGGTCAGCTGAATAGTATTGAATGATGCTGTCGCTTCTGCCTCCCCACAGCTTGACATTCTCGTGTGACGGGCACCACCTGTATATGGCGAACAGCGAGGGCACGGTGATCGCCTGGTGCCGCCGTGACCAGCAGCGGCTGAAGCTGCCCATGTTCTACTCGTTCCTCAGCAGCTATGCTATTGGGTGACCCCCCCCCCCCCAGTCACCACCCTGTGCCCTCTGTGAGCATCTAAACCAGGAAAAGCAGGTGCAGAATCACCAGCCACTTCAGGATTCTGCCTGAACTTCAAGAGGGGCCGAGTCTGTCCCTGTGCATTAACTACGGATGGATCTGTCTGGTTCCTGCATGTATATATGTATAGGCGTGTGTGTGTGTGTGTGTGTGTGTGTGTGTGTGTGTGTGTGTGTGTGTGTGTGTGTGTGTGTGTGTGTGTGTGTGTTTACAGTTTCGCTTTACATATTCTGCTGTCTGAAATGCTGTTCAGCCCCAGGTTTCTGCTGGTGCGACGTCATTTATTTCCAGCAGCCTGCTGTGAATCGGCCACTTTGCCAGACGAGACCCTGAAATTGGCGCCGCTCCTCAACGGGACTGAGACCTCGTCACCGGTCCGTGGATCTGACGAGTCGGCTTTACCTCCCGCTGAGCCGTGACACTGAATCCGGCAGCGCAGAGGCCACCTGCAGGCTGGGTCCCAGGCCTGGATGTCGAGCGTGCCGATATCTTAGCCCTGTCACTCCCGTCGTGATTACATTCCTGTGTGCCACGCTGGCTCTACAGTGGGTGACGTGCGTGTTCTCTGAACCCTGTGATGACGGGTTCAGGTGTAACACCAAATTACAGTCTTACCGTTTGCCGGCACCTTTCCCAGTGGAGCCTTTGGTTTTTGATCCCTGTTCCAGAATTGCATGAAAGGCTGTGATACGGAGGTTTTCCGGCTGCTAAAGAATGAATCTGGACGCTGGATGGACACCGATGCTGGAAACGACCTACCAAAGATATGGCCTGTGCCGTTTTGCTCTTGTTTTGTTTATTCAGTGAACTCGGCTCATGTGCATGAATCTGTTGATGTCATTTTTTTTGTCATGTTGTGTTTCCCCTTCATCCTTTTGACATGGCATTCCTTTGTTTGGTGTGCTGTTCTTTCCATCTACCCATACTCTTCCTGCAAATTGTACGAGAACTTTTTAGAGAGAAAGGAATAGGAAAAATGGACGGACAGGCGGGAGGGTGGAGTCCACCAGCTGCTGAAATTCTGCTAGTATAGCAGAGATACTTTTCTGCAGTGTTTTGGAAATAGTTACTTGTAGACCGTCGCCGTAATTGGAGCCACGTCTCACAATAAAGTCTCTGTGGACCCACAGAGCTCCGCTGAAGGCTGTTTTTTTTCACGGATCCCGCACTTAGCAGCCTGCACGTTTTAAGATGAGTGGGACAAAAACGAGCTACTATCCCAAGCACCTATCCTCACATGACCTTAAATTTTACCTTTAGAATTGCACCATATCAAACGTGAAGCTGTTTGAGGAATGTGCTGTGCAAAAAAGCAGCTCTATTTTGACAAAATTTAGGTATTTTTAAGAGGCGTTTAATTCTGTGAATTTTAAAGATCTGCCTGAGCATGTAGACAGTTCGTTCTTTTCTGTAGACGTTGCCGCTAATTTTTGTAATTATATGCGTCTTTATTGATGATTGTGGAAATGATGTGGGAGAATGTGAACGCGGACTGTTCCGTGCTCTGTGAGCGATCGAGGTCCTGCCTCACACACAGTTGGCTGGTACCACGTGCCAGAGCAGTACCATAACGTCATCGCGGCAGTGAATGACAGTATGTGAATGACAATTTGCGGTGTTTGATCTCACGACCTGTGTTTGCTTTCGTCTATGAACAATCTCAATAATGCGGTGACTTTGTTATCCGTTATTTATTATTATGATTTTTTGCATACATATTCGATGTAAGAAAGGGTTAACAGTCGAGGGTGGAAAACATTTTCCCTTTAATGTAGCAGGTGGCCTCTTAAAAGCCTTTTAAAATGTTTTTTTTTTTTTTGTTATTAAATTTCATTATCAGAAGGTTTCTTTGTGTGAGACACGCCTTTTCCTTTCCAGTTTTCCGTATGACTCCTACCCGGAACACTTTTCACATAAACACAAATCGTTCTTTTGATATAGGCCTAGGCCTACTCGACTAATGCGTGTGGATATTTTCTGCAACGGTATGAAGGCGGCATGAAGTATCACTGCATAATGTAGTTCAAATATTGTAAAATGTATTTTGTTTTCTTAAACTAATTTTTATAAAATCATGATTAACTTTTCGCGCCAGTTCTTTAACGGTGTATCCCCCTTCACTGTGGAGGATAAGTCGACTGGGTGTGAAAGAGCTTTTTTTTTTTTTTTTTTTTACCTGTCCAAGTACACACTACATCAAGAGAACATAAATGTAAATATTCGTGAAATGTTGAAATGCGTGTGGGCTTCCTTCTAAATCTGGTCGTGTTTTTGCCCCGAAAACATCGGTACCCCACCCATCGGGAACGTTATTCTCATTTTAAAACACCTTACTGTGGTAACCGCGCAAACACCGCTTCGTGTTCCCGCGAAAGCGATAAGTTGCCCTCCGGCTTTATATTCCAGCTGGTCCTTCAACAAAGAATTTATTTCCATAAAAATATAGCCGGATAGACCCAAACTAATTTCGGCTGTGTGTGTGTGTGTGTGTGTGTCTCTCTCTATACATATATATATATATATGTGTGTGTGTGTGTGTGTGTGTGTGTGTGTGTGTGTGTGTGTATATATATATATATATATATATATATTTATATATATGTATATATTTGCGTATATATATGTATATATGTATGTATATGTATTAGAGTGTGTGCATACATGTATGTGTAGGTATATACGTGTGTGTGTGTGTGTGTGTGTGTAGATAGCCTGCTATAATGTGGCCACTACACACTTACTTTATAAGGATGGTCTTCCCTTCTCACTTATAACCACTGAGAGAAATTGCAATATTGCTCGTAGCTAGTTATGACAATAAAATAAAACCGACCGTCTGCATGCAGACCTGACATTAAAAAATAAACAAGAGCATCCTCTACGTGTACCTACAGGTTCTGTCGTGTCATGCTGTTGTAAGGGATCTCTGTTGGCTGTTCGTGACATTAATGAAAATGCTGAACGCTGGTACATGGTAACGTTTACCTGCACCACGGCGTGCATCCCACTTGCCATCAATTATTTCTTACAGTGGTTAGTCTAAAGAGAGAGCAGCTAAAAATGTGTCTGGTTTAGTAATTTCTCAAGAAATCACAACAATGTAAAGAACAGCCGCAAATGAAAATTAGCTAGAAGATGTAGAGGATGCATATCGAAAAATCGTAATTGATTTTTGTCCTTGCTTTTTTTTCCTGAATAAGCCGGTGCCCTAAAATACCACAGGTTCGTATTCATAACTATAACAACATGAGGTACAGAAGCATCAGCTGTATGATACCACTTTCCGGAAAGTCTTTGGTAGATCATCCATTGTACCTATATAATCTATATTGCAGTAGAAAACGCCCCTTCTGGCTGGCGCAAATCGGTAAATTAATATGGTGTTACAAATAAGTCATTGTCTGTGGTTTAGGGACCTGTTAATACAATTATAATCCGACCTACAATTTCAGAAGAATGCTGATTGATACCTTGAGTTGAAGAGTCTATAATGTTGCTTTCTGTGGTAATTAATGGCGAACTAAAACCAACATTTCTTAACGACATTAAGGTGGTGCCCCTGGTTACATAGATTTCAATAAAATTGCGTTGATTTAGGAATATGTCAGGTTGTTTTTATTAGAAACTGGAAGCGGACATAACACAACAAATGGGAATGGATGTGTACCAAAATCTTGCATGAATAAAACCATAATTAAGTAATAACGTAGTATCACGTTGCTTCTAGGTTCATAACACACATTTATTTATGGGCATAGAGAATACAAAAACAACATCGTCAAGGAGCATGGTAGTATAAATAGCTGACGGATGGTTCCTAATTTTTAGTTTCTTTCATAAGTGCTCCCGATCCTTAAAGACGGAACAACTGGGGGACCCGGTGATGTAAACGGTGATGTAAAAGTAAGCAGGGAATCCTAGTTCCCAAGAGCTTCCAACAGCAATGAGCGCCAGTCGGCCGAAGCAAACCTAAAATGCACCGGGATGCCATTTTCTTATTTGTGCACAAAGGAAATGGAGGAGTTGCGGTATCTGATGACAGGCAAAGGGGAATATTTCACACGGACGCTGCGTGATCGCGTTTGAGGGATGTGCACTCCGGAGTGCCCGCAGCCCAGGGCGTGATCGGGAGCAGAGCTGGGTGTGGAGTCGACCTCAACCGCATCCGCCTGATCCGCGTTCACATCCTCCCAGAGAGGTCTTCCCCCAGCCGTATTGTCAGTATTTAGGGGTGCAGAATTGCTGATCGGGATTGGAGTTCAGCCGTAGTCGGGTACACCGTGCAGTTCAGCGAAATCTCCGTGCATGCACGGCGTATTAGGGTGGGAGAAACGCCTGGCATGAAGCTGGAGCATCTACATTGGTTATCAGTCAGCCTGCTAACACAGTGACAGTCGGTGCGGGGTTTTCCTCTTGTTAACTGGGAGCGACTTCCCCCTTCGTTTGTATTAATACTGCTTTTATAGCACTGGAATTGGTGCGATTCCCCCCAAATATCGGATAATCGCTCATTTCAGGTAAGTAAAGCGATACTTGCACGTTTATATTGTATATTTGGAGTTCTCCCCTCCAATCAGGCACAGCCAATAGCTCTGTTCATATCGAAATTGAATATGGTTGCTTAAATAGGAATGAAGCGGGAGGTGATGCTGGTGAAATGTAACAATTGTGTGAAATGATGTATGGTAAAGTCCGAAACGATCTTTCCTGGAAAACGCAGAGAGCTGCATTCGTATCAGACAATGGAGGAAAAAGAACCAGGGAAGCCGCTATTTGCAGTGATACTGTAAATATTTCACTGGAATTGCACTACTTTAAGCTAAACCGAGCTCACCCTTCACAACCTTCGATATATGTTGGGCATAATTAAGCCTTCAGAGAGTTTTCGGTTAAATATTATGTGACATTTTGTTGAAGATTAATGTCTATGCATCAGAGGCACTGGGCGGTATAAAATATCGAATTACTTGAAAGGCTTAATGAAAGTGATCTGGGATCCGTAATGACAGACAGGACCGCTGGCGTAATTTGGATGTTGAGGGGCACCCCCGTGCTATACTGTGTCGACTGTAAGCTATCGTTTTAGATTTTAATTGAATTTAGGCATCCGCCTCCCTTTTTACACCAGGTGACCAACTCTCTCCCTGTGCAGACGCCTTCATTTCAGGATAGCATTCCTTGAAATCGGTCATCATCAGCGATTTTAATTTAAGTTCAGTTTGTTTTAGATGATAGGGGGGATGGGGTTCTTGAGCAACGTAAGAGAGTAAAGTGTACTTTCACTGTCCTCATTCAAAGAGGAAAAGTCGATTATTAGAATCATATCAGAGATTTTCAATTTGGTATCTAAGACGTTAGATCGAATGGGAAATAACTATTCAATTAGTCGCGAGAAACTCAATAAACCTTTTATATCAGGTTAAATTATTGTTACTGATTATAAATGCACATACATATACAGTTATAAACAGTCATTCTTATGTATATAATAGAAGTTGTTTCTTAGTTTTTTTTTTTAATTATCCTTAACCGTTTGTTCTTAAACTGTTAATTATGAGTATGTTTCTCAATGTGCTTTTTCATAGTTATACGTGAAGCGATACTGTGGTGCGTGAAAGTTTTTTTTGTCACCAGTTGACACTCGCGAACATATGGGGGCATTCAGAATAAATAAATAAATCGCTTCAGGAGGAGGATCGTGCCTCATCAGCAAAGGAACATCACAGCATCGTTCGCCAACTCCCTGTGTGAGCAAACGGGGGTCCCATCCCATTCCGGCACTAGCAGAGATGCATCTCCACGGTTCCTGCTTTAAAAATGACTTGTTGACTGACACCTGGCTGCATCTGGCATAGATGCAGCATCGAAGTGCCCTAGCTGCTGTGTGCATTTACTCCATCGGCTCACGCTGGTAAATTAAGGCTCCCGCCTATTAGGGCCTTAATTTTTATTGTGGGTCCCCCGGCGGGACTGACGTGGCCCATCCGGCCCTGACATTGCCTTGGCAACTGGCCTGCGTGGGGTTTATGGATGGTGGCTGACTGCAGCCAGCGCGCTCTTCCTTCCTGGAAAAGGAGGATCTATTTGAAGGAGGATCTATGGGAAGGAGGATCTATTAAGGGTGGCGCAGCTAAGCTCGCGAAGCCTGATTGCTTGATTGATTACGAGCAGCGTTGGTCAGGAGGTGCGGATCCTCTCTGCTCCTGAGGTTTTCTGATAACGATTCGGCATGGGCCATGCATGGCGGATGGGGCGTCGCCGTGATTTGAGAGCCCGGCGGAAATATTAGGGGAATCGAGGCGTGGTTCGTTTAGACGGGATCCTCAGGAAGGCGCTAGTAGTTGGGCGCGGGGGAGGGGCCTCATTCATATTAGCTATCGATCTGTGTCAGGGAGGATTACGTTTAGGCACCACGGTCAGCTTTAGCGAGCCTACTTCTGGCGTCACTGGGAACAAGGTAACCTGCGTATGTCATCTAAAATACCAGTAGGGTCCTGAGGCTGCATACATTACATCCAAACGTATATAAATCAAACTTTACTGACGGTAGGTTTTTAGTATCCATGTAAAATGTGGCATGGCACAGTAACCATGATGCATCGGGGTCTTCATTGCGCTCGCATTAGAATTAGGCTTGTGATGTACTGTGTTGCACAGCGTTAGTGGGGTTGTGGAGCATGGTGCGGAAAACCTACATCTTACTGTGCATGTGATCGCAGATCGGGCAGTGACAGTGATATCAATAGATGAAGGGTGATTTTTTTAAAACTCTTCAGCAAGGAGTTTTCTCCTCGTTTCCATAGGATTCAACTTCCACGCTGATGAGCCGGTTCAGCCTATGTCTGATTCGGGAGTTTACAATAGCTTAGTTGATTCACGTTATTTATTTGTTTTCTTAATCGTTTGGAAAAATACCATCATGTATCCAGCGCCAGGGTGAAATGTCTAGAAGGTATGACGGCATGAAGAAATGGGTACCACCCGTGCCTAGCCAAAATATACAGTATTTTGAATGAATGAATGTTGAGGTATGGTTCAAATCTGTCATTTCACATTCTAAAGTCATGTGACGTTTTCTACCAGTTAAAAGCCTTCTGTTTTATCACAGCTTAAAAAGCAAGAAATTGGTCGTTTTTTGTCGTACATTAAAACCGACCAGCAGTCTGAATTTAATCACAATTTGTAATATTATTTGGTTTTCATTGTAAATATAGATACACAACAGATCAGCTGTATAAATGATTCTATTTGAAGAGACTAGCTCTCGCCTACACCCTGTTGTACATGTGGACACCAGACTGTCAGTGTCATCACAATTTCGCCATACGTTTTACACCATTTCTGGTTAGTTTTAGTTATTATTTAATAATCAGCATTTAATTGTCCAGAATCCATAATTGACCCCACACCAGACACCTAATTCCTAAGCAGCTGTAATGAAACAGTCCTTATTGGAACCATTCATTTGCTCTAATAAATTCGTTATGAAACCGGCGTGTTTATCTTTATGGGTATTGGTGCTTCATTTAACTGATTTCAAAACAGGCCAGCCTATCACGGTTCATGAGCGCAGCCATGGAAGTGGGGAATAGGTCCTCAGCACCAGCAGCAGTGCTGTTTATATTTGGAGTCCCTCACGTTCAATTAACAGATCACTGCTGACAGACTGTCAGCCCCATTACACGTGTATGCCACTGCGATTGGCTGCCATCTTGATGTCGTCATTGGCTGAACACATGCTGCCCTCCGTCGCATGATACATTTACGTGCCTCTATTCGCTCCTCATGTGCCCCCCCCTCCTCCTGCCTGACATTCTGTCATCTCACACTGGCCCTGAAGTCCCCAGGCGGGTCTTTTACCAAAACCGTCCAGCTCCTCTGCCTTGACTATGTCAACGTAGGCATCTGCGGCCGCCCTCTGCTCACAGATGGACTCTGGTGGAATCTGCCAAAGCCAGCGTGCGACTGGAGGTAGCCCAATAGAGCCCCCCCCCCCCCACATCTGTTGAGTACTGAACAGATGTATTTTAAACATCTCATAGCAGATATTCCATTTACACAGCTGGAGTACTGTAGAAGTTGAGTGGAAAGTATTTCACTAATAGGAGCAGAGCAGAACCGCGCACCTGGGAAGTAAATCAGCGTGATTATGAGCTCACTGCCTCAGTCATACCTTCATGTGTTCTAATTTTTTTTCTCTTTTTATCTATTGCTAATTTCTGCCTTTCCCCAATCCTTCGTGAAGGTGTTGACACTAATTAAATATGTATTCCAGTATGAAGTAAATTAGAGCAGGGACAATGTGTTCTCCACCTCTTTGTAAACTGTTAGAGCTCATCGGATACATTAATGCAATTGTTAGATGCTCGTGCAATTGAGGGGGTGGATTCATTAACAGGTAGACAGACCGTTATCCTTGCTTGAGCCTGCAGCCTGTCAAACACCCAGGTGAGCTGCCTAGGGGGCAGATCCTGTAATCCATGTATGTGGCATCTTCAGCTGCTTGCTAGTTATTCATAAAGGCACACTGCTGACCTACCTTACTGCGCTTCTGCGGAGGAGAAATGGGCCCAGGGGACCGTCCTGGTCGCCTCCACAAACATTCTCAAAACAGTCTGAATATGTTGTGTAGCTCTTGCTCCAATAATGCTAACCCTTATTCCTGGGTAGTCGCTGGAAGCTCAGCCTAGCCGCACAAATGCCTAGTCGACTCATTGACAGCTATATGTCTGTAATGTGCTATTTGCCTCACTTGTTTGTCGCTTTGGACAAAAACATCCGGTAAATGGATGTAAAGTAAAAAATAGAAAAAGTAAATATAGGATGTTGGGGGGTACGATGGTGCCGTGGTTAGCACTGTCACTCCACACCTCTGGGAC
Source organism: Brienomyrus brachyistius (assembly GCF_023856365.1). NCBI lineage: Eukaryota > Metazoa > Chordata > Actinopteri > Osteoglossiformes > Mormyridae > Brienomyrus > Brienomyrus brachyistius. The sequence continues at coordinate 14,322,489 of NC_064552.1, forward strand.
CAGCGTTTGAGTCTCCCCCAGAGTTCTGTGTGTGGGGAGTCTGCATGTTCTCCCCGTGTCGTTGAGGGGTTTCCTCTGGAAATTCCAATCCCTCCACAGTCCAAAAACATGCTGAGGTTCATTGGAGTTACCAAATTGTCTGTAAGTGTGCATGTGCGAGTGAATGATATGTGAATAGATTGGAGCCCCATCCTGGGTTGTTCCCTGCTTTGTGCCCTGTGATGGATTGGAGCCCCATCCTGGGTTGTTCCCTGCTTTGTGCCCTGTGATGGATTGGAGCCCCATCCTGGGTTGTTCCCTGCTTTGTGCCCATAGACTCCGGACCCCCATGACCCTGAATAGGACAAGTGGTTACAGAAAATGGAAGGTTGGGACTTTGGAGTGACCTGACACCCTGTAGTGAAAACAAGCATTAAGAAATGTCTGATGTGTAGCTAATAGATTATGTTCCACCATTGTTGTGAGGCTGCTTTTGACTAAGTAGCCGTGTTTCATGGGGATTTTCCCATGCAAACAGTTTTATCAAGTGGAAATAAAACACTTTAAAAGGTCAGTGGGGTGTTCACAGATTCAAATGGCTTAAGTGTACCAATGAAACACATGAACATTTGCAAATCAACAAAGTATAATATGTTAAATGGAACATCTCAGATTGGAGATTCTCTGTCACTGGTGAGATGACGCTGTTCATCCGCGTCCTTCAACCCGGTGTTTTCCAATCCAATCCTTGGGGACCCACAGACAGTCCACATTTTTGCTCCCTCCAAGCCCCCGGGAGCAAAAACATGGACCGACTGTGGGTCCCCCGATGACCAGATTGGGAAACGTTGCTCTAACCTTTGCTCATATGACCTTGCAGGAGGCCACCATGAAGGATGCCATGGCCAACAACAACACAGCCAGCATCTCGCAGGCGAGGAAAACCGTGGAGCAGCTGAAGATGGAGGCCTGCATGGACAGGATAAAGGTGGGTGGGAGCCGTGCGTGTATATACAGCTAAGGGGCAGTGAAGCTCTACATGGAGATGTTAGCGAAGCGCTGTATCACATTTGCCTGCTGAAAGCCAGGTAGTTTTAACCCGACAACAGAGGAACACCCTCACAGTGGGAATGTATGGGGGGTAATTTCATATATCAGAGGCCAGCTCACATTAGGTGTCTGTCACTTTACAAACACCACAGTGTTTTCATATATTAAGTGCTAGGTAACAGGCACAAGGGGTGGTGTGCGGTTCTCTGGGATAGAACTGTATGAGTGTGGTCTGAAGGTTGTTGGTTCAAATCCCATGCTTGGTGATTTCACCATTGTGCCCTTAGCAAGGCCCTTAACCCTAATTGCTGCAAGGACTGGCTGACCTTGTTTTCTCAGATGTACATTGCTTTGTGTAAAAGCTTCTGCTAGATAAGTATGTATATAATGTAAGTCACAGCTCAAGCGAATGCCATTCAGAATCAGGCGAGTTTCCTCACCTGTAATTCAAATTCACTCTCCGTCTGTAGAGTATCTTCATCTACCCAACTAAAAGTGCACTGTGATGCCAAACAACTGCAGTGATGCAGAGGCTTGGACAGCAGCTGTAAATGTGCAGAAATAAAAACTGAGTTCAAATTAAGGAGACTACCAGTGTCTTCTGGGATATCAATTGGAAAAAAGGGGAACGTTCCTATTTAGGATGTAGGGGCCGGTAACTCAGCATGACTATTCGTAGGAAGCTGTATATCACAATCATCCAACTGTCCAGCCATCCACTTATCCTGGTCAGCATTGCGGTAATATCACAGTCTATTTTCTAAGTTTCCATAAACTGTGATTTGTCTTGAAACATGAAACATCAGTAATAAATATAAATATCCAATCAGTATGCAGGATCTGTGTTGCAGATGCTCCGAGCCTTTCTGCAGGGTCCCTACATCTCCCTACACGTCAGTATCTGTCACTCACTGCTCTCCCCATGCCTCAGAGACGGCAATCGCATCACTGGATGCACATGGAAGTGTCTCGAGTTTACAAGCGCCCCCTTCAGGATAGACTAAGCCAAGGACAGACCTCCACCTTCCCATGAGGCTCAGGGTGAGCTGGACCTGATGCTGCTACCCACCTTCGTGGCAGCAGTCCTGACATAGCCTGTATGTGCAGCTCGTAGGACTACATGCTAGTGAGGGACTCCACACGTGAACATGCGTGTTCGTATGACACATATCCCTGTGACACGCAACACGTATACCTGCGAATGCAGACTGACTGGCTAACCAGCAGAGATGATTTTCACCAGTTCCCTCTGGTTTTTATCCCCAACGGGGCGAGTTGATTTTTTTTCCACCTACCAGAAGGCTGTTATGCCATTTTTCAGCTTTCTTGGTGGGTGGAGTCCTGTAAACTGTGAGACGCACTGTACTGTTTCACGTAAAGACTGCGTAATTAAGTCTAACGAAGGCTGCACTCAGACCGGTGCGATACAAAGGGAATCTCCATGTTATTATTCACACCAGATGTATACACACACCATCTCCGAAATGTGTGTCTCATTGCAGGAATTATGCAAGCGATTACCGTCAGATAGCTGTACTATTATATACACTTCTATTCTGTATACATGGGGAAGCAACCTTTATTAAGCAAATATACCGGTGTATGCGCATGCTCCATGCATTACTATATATATATCGCTTCCAAGGCAAACGGGGCGCGAAGGAATTGCAGGGGGGCGCAGGTGAGGGAATAAAAAACTGAACTCTCTTGGGGGGTGGGGGTGAGACCTATTTTGAAATCGCATTATATGCCAGTAGACATTACACGACAGTAACAAATGAAAATAATTAAAGTTTGTAAAACAGACTGGCACCACGTATCGGATACATCGGACTGCTATGACGAGTAACGTGACGAGGGGGTACGGATGGGAAATTTGTTCAGTTTACTTAGATACTTGGAGGACCCGCGGAGGAACTTCTGCCTGCTAGTTGTGTTAAAAGAACATATTTGGAATACTTCTTTTTGTGTGTGTATGTGTGTGTGTGTGTGGGGGGCGGGATCAGGAGAAATATATCAGCCCTATGGGGATCCTGACAAAAACTTTGAATACCACTGCTCTGCTTCAATCGGATGTTCAGTACGGTTATTTCTTTGGATTCTTTATGTAAGGTTTATTTGCTGTCTTTTTTGCACCGTGAGATTATCTACTGAGTCTTAATTACAGTAAGTAACACGAGGTCCGCCCTCGTCTGTCATCAGGCTGAGAATCACGCAGTAATGCTGACCGGCGCTCACTGCGTCTCTCTAATGCAAAACCTGGCCGCCTCTACTTTAAACACAAATCACGGCCGTTTTTTTTTAAGTGGACGCAATAAGATTCAATAAAAATTCAACCAGCCCTAACAACCTTGATAGTTTCAATCGGCCTACGATAACTGTAATAAATTTTGAAAAACAGTAATTAGTTTTTTGACAAATAACTATTCAAAATATAACTATGAGTATTTACAAGAGCGTTGCTGCGGCACAAAATGGGCATTACCGCTCATATACCTATATATCGTGCTGAGGTGTAGCAGATCCGCTGCAGAGAAGCGGGTTTTAACGGCGTGACCTCTGTTCGCTGGCGATCATGCTGATTATTGCAAATGAACAACCTTGGTTAATTTATCAAAGCTGACGCAGGCAAAAAGCAGATATTACAAGCGTTTCGCAGATTTGCTTCCTGTTTCTTTGGGAAGAGAGCGCTACATTTTAAGTACTATAATATTTCACTGGATAAGCAGGCTCGCAGTGATCTCCCTGCCTTCCAGATCAGATACAGAGTAAAAGCCGTTCCTGTGAAATAACTATTTCTGAAACATCTCGACATACCTTTATATCGGTGTGTGTGTGTGTGTGTGTGTGGGGGGGGGGGGGGGGGGTGAGGTTTATATTACATTGTGGGGACCAAATGTCCCCCACAATGTAATAAATACCCGTTTTTTGACGTTGTGGGGACCGTTCTTCAGGTTCCTGCAAAGATCTGTGAATGCAATCAAAAAAGTAAAAAAAAAGTCTCGTAGTTTGCTTGGTTACTTATGGTTAAGGTTAGGGCTGGGTAGGGGTTACGGTCGTCATGTTTGATTAGTGTTTTCCCCATATAAATGAATCCAGAGTCCCCACAAAGATATAATTACAAACCTGGGTGTTCGTGCGTGCGCGCGCATGACTGTAACAGTTTGTGTGTTTGTTGGAAACGTTTTTTATGCTTACTTTTTAAAATACTTTTTATGCTTCTCTCTTAAATAACTAAAGTGATTCGTCATAAGAATGTTCCTAATTATGTCTTGCCGTTCATACTAATGTGATATCTGTCATTTTCCATAAAAATAATGTTTTTCTTTATTTGCTTTGCGCTAAAGACCTTTTTGGGAAAATTAGTATACTTCAAAATAATAAATATTCTCCCATTTTGAAATGTTCACATATTATTTGGAAAATAGTAGTGCAACATATTTTATCTTGTACGGACATTTATTCTCAGCCATTCTTTGTGAATAATCCTGTTCTTTTTTAAAAGCTTTAAAAAGAAAAGTCAAGTCATTTATTTTAGTTGTTTATAATTTCGAGAGCCTAAAATATAGCAAAATAATGTCAGGTGTATGTCATGAAGTTCAGTTATTCATGTAAAATATTATATAACTATTAAATAGTATTAATATTTATAATGTAAAATAATATTACATATTTATCGGTTATTGTTATTTATGATTTTTAAATGATATCATAAAAATATTACAATTCTTTAGCCACTTGCAATCAGTGTATAATGTGTGTACACGTTGTTGTCTATGAATTTTGAAACAAATACTAATGTACGAGACTAACTATGTACTTCTGTATTAGCATGTTGCCATCTGATGTCAGGTGTCAGTCCTGCTGGGTTACATTTACTAAGCAGTTGCATGTAGATAAATCGAAAAAAAGCACAATTATTTGAATGGTATGTAGGCTCATGGCAAGCATGGTACAGCTAATAGCAGGGATGCACAGCTAGCAGGCAGCTGCGTAATTACAGCCTGCCTGCACCGCGCCGCGCTGCGTGACACGCAACCCAGGAGACTGCTGCCCGCTGCTTTTTCTGTTCCCCATTTGGTGTGAATTCCGAAATGCCACAAAGCTGTTCTAAGCAGCTGTAGGACAGGCGTCCTGATTGGCTGGTGGTTGGTGAAGAGGTCAGTATGGCACTAGCAGAATTATATTCCCCAGGAATGCAGTCAGGGACCTATTCACTCTGACTTGGAGGGGCTGGTTGCTTGGGTCTCTGCTGGTTTTTGTTGAGTGTCAATTGGCACGACATTGGATGGATGGATGGATGGATGGATGGATGGATGAATGGATGGATGGATGGATGCTACAGATTGGCATAGTGGAGGTCGAAGGAACCATCCATGTTGTGGCTCAAATCATAACAAGGGACTTGTTTTCTTTTACTTAAAATAAAGATTCTAAAGGAACCACAAAGGGTCTAAAACACAGGCTGGTAGGTAGAAATGATGAACTAAAGCAGGGGACAACACTGGAACAGACACGGCAAATACAGGGAGCAACACAGGAACAACTACAGCGGAACAACTACACTGACCAACACAAAACTAATGCAAGGGCAGGTACTTCAATACAGACACGATGAGGATAAAGGAGAGAGAGGTGTGGGTAGTGACAAACACTAGGAACAAGCACAGGTGAGGGCGATCAACAGATAAAAGGATCAAACATCAGGGGAGAGTACATGACAAGGGAAAGTGAACAATACTACAAACAGGGAATAAAAGGGACCAAAAACAAGGAACTGTAACAAAAATACAGATATACATAACCAAGAAAATACAAAGATGCTTCCTGAATTATAACTAATTGAGGCTGGTCTCTGGCAACAACCAAAGGGGAAGCCATGATGATATAGCTCAGCCCTTGATGTCATGCAGTGGCCCGGGGAACTAAACGGAAGATAACACCAAACAGAATGGCCAGCGACACCTGCCAGTCAAACGGGGAACTGACATACAAAAGGGGGCAGGAACCGATCCAGATATATAGATAGACAGACAGACAGACAGACAGAAACTTTATTAATCCCAAAGGAAATTGACAGTAGAATTTAAATATGGATATTACTAGATACCCGAGGCCATGTTGTTTGCTATAGAAAACACCTTAACATCATATCTTTATGCATCCATTTTCCAAACCACTTAATCCTTCTGTGTCGTGGGGAGTCCAGAGCTTATCCTGGAAGTAATGGGGAACAAGCCAGTACAGGGGGCCAGCCCATCGCAGGGCACATTCACACACCATTCATGCACACATGTACTCCTACAGGCAAATTAGTAACTCCAATTAGCCTCAGCATGTCTTTGGACTGTGGGGGGAAACTGGAGTACCCGGAGGAAACCCAACGATGCCATGGGGAGAACATGCAACCCAGGAGGGGACTTGAACCCGGGTCCCAGAAGTGTGAGGCAACAGTACTAACCACTGCACCACCATGCCGCCCCATCATACCTTTATACATATTTATATACCTCTGCAGCACTGTGCCCTCTCATTCCCAGGGCTTTGGGGTCAATTCTGACCATGGGTCTGTGTGTGATTCTTGCATGCTCTCCTCATGTGTCTTTCCTGTGAAAAGGCATGCAATTCGTGTCGGCTCTTTGCCCATAGTGAGTGTGTTGTTCCCTGTGATGCTCTCCGGGCTTCCTGGGATGGGGGTCAGGCTCACTGTCACCCTGTATTGGAGAAGCAGTTTAGGATTCTCCATATTGCCTGAAAAAGCTTTTTCTGAAACATTGTCTGCACCTCATGTCATTGGCTGGGAGGAGGATGATGGGGGTCTCAGGTGTGGGCGCAGATGGGCACAGTTCCCTTTCCCGCCCACCCCCTTTGGCACTCTCTCATCGTAGCACCCCCCTGGGAGCCTAGCTTGAAGTCGGCTGTCCTTAGACACACTCCCTTGGTGTGACTCTTATCTAGTGCACACAACTGTGCAGGCGGTGACAGATAGAGCTCCATTTAAAGGGTTATTTAAAAATAAGAATTTCCATCCATACATTTTCTAATTTCTGTTCCAGTCTAGGGTCTCGGAGGCAGCCTGGGGTCTAGTTTGTGAGGTACAGAGCATGAGGAATGGGATCATCCTGGATGGGATGCTTGTCCAACAAATGAAACACACACACACACTCTCTCTCACACACACTAAGGGTGATTTAGAGCCACTAGCTGCATGGCAAATGGAGACGATGCAAACACACACAGAACAGCAATGGGGGGGGGGGGGGGGCGAACCCTCATCCCTGGAGTTGCAAGATAGAACCCCAAAAATAGACATTTCATTCTAGATAAATGCATGTGTGTAGGTTATATGACTTTTAATAGATTATCGTGATTAATTTAGCTGTATGTGTGTATGTAGGCTGTGGCTTGATGTGTCAGATGACAAAATAGCAAAGTTCATTTTACCATGATTTTCTAGTTGCTATTTCAGACTTGCTCTCTCTCCTGCATGTACATGGATTCTCAGCTAAATACAACAGTGCAGCACATCTCCTGGATATTTAGTGCAGGAGCTGAGGGTGAAAGCAGCCATGATATTGCACATAAACATAAAACCATCTTAACAGCTTAATTAAAACATCTAATCTGAAATTGTTACTATAAGCGATATGAATGACACAGTAATATATTAGCTTCTGTGTAAACAGTGCTCCTTCATTAATTCATTTTTACGTTTTACGGTTAGTGAGTATGTCAGACGCAGCTACCCAGAGCGACATATGTGACCCGTACTCTGACAGTCGCTCAGCAGAGCCGCGAAGTAACAGCTTCACCAATTCTCACGATGTGGCCGAACTGTTAACGTCAAGTTATGCTTGGCTGCTGGGCCTTAAGGCTGGTTTAAACTTCTGTGTAGAATCTATTGTGTATAATATGTACACATCAGCCTTTAGACTACTTTACAGTTAACCACCCCCCCCAAAAAAAAAAAACACAACACCACCTGTGTCCTTCTAAGTTCCGATGTCTTGTCTTGCCAGGCACTCAAAACACTTAGCTCAAAATAAAGGGGGGGGGGGGGGGGGTAGGTAGACAAGGACGTAAGGATGATATTTCACCTATTTGTTCACTAGCAGGGTGTAAAGTCTCACTTCGTTTCCTCGATGGTGGAACCTTAAGCCTTGCTGGAGGTGCTTTCGGCTGGTTCTGTCTGGATCAGGTTGGTTTCCTCCTGCGCTGACGCGTGCGTGTGTCTGCATATTTGCATCCCCTAGGTGTCGAAGGCGGCGGCTGACCTGATGGCGTACTGCGACGCCCACATACGGGAGGACCCGCTCATCGTGCCGGTGCCTGCCTCCGAGAACCCCTTCCGGGAGAAGAAGTTCTTCTGCGCCATCCTCTGAAGTCCGTGCCTGCCCTCCCCCCCCCGCTCCCAGAGGCAGGCCGTCCCTGCCGAACCCTTCACCACCTTGGAGTCGACCGGCACCAGCGGGAGTTTAGAGGCAGACGCGACACTGCGTGTGGTTCTGGCCGGGTCACCAGAGGGCTCGAGTCAGCCATCTTTGGGGAGTTCTGTAGCTCTCCGTGTCTCCTTTTGAATCCTTACGCTTCTTTATTAGACAACAGCCGCCTAGAAAGGTCTTTCGTTTACCTTAGCTACTGGATCACGTGGGCCTCAGGAAAATTAAATGATTCACCACTCAAAACACGCTCATTCCGTTATCTTAGCTAGTCCCCAGATTCCTTGGTTGGGATTACCCTCAACCAGCTGACCCAAAAATGGCTTTTACAGGATCCCAATCACACCTGTCCAGAGAGTGTGTGTGAAATATACATCAGTATGAACAATCTGGGGGAAGTAAACATCACACTAGCTACATTCATTAGTACTTTAGCTTTTTCGTAATTCACACTTTTGATATTTTTCTCTCTTGTCCATGATCACAGTAGTGTATAAAAGGCAGGATTTTACTTTGTGTAATTTCAGTAATTACATTTCAGTAATTACATAATGCCATTACAATATGATAATCCGCTATTGTATTATCGTTATTGTGGTACACAGTATTTTTTGCACAGGATCTTTCCCTGTTCGGAGTTTATTATCCAGCTTTTTATGCTTTTTGGTTTTCCGGTTTACAAGATTAACATTCTAGAGGGTCCAGCCTCCTGAGTGCTGGTTCGTATTACGCATGTTTGCAGTGAAGGGTTCTGCACACACAGGTTCAGCAGAACATATTACATCATTTCAGCAGCTGCCTTGGATGCAACAGAAAATGATCTGTATTCATTTGTTCAAAAAGACGCAGATTACACTTCATATACGAGTTACTAAAGTCTTCTTCAATGGCTTATTATCTAAACACAAACGTTAGAAATCTGTAACATATGACTATGAAATCTACTTTTGTATTCCATTATCTGAGTATTACAATATTCACAAAGATCAAACTTTGTATCTGTTTTCCGGGCTCCAGGCTTGAGTACTATTCAGGAAATGCTGTTATCACCGGTTCAATTACATGTACTACAAGTATTAAAATTCAGTTTTCCATACATGCCCCTCAACTTGTAAAGGAGAGATTTTGCTAAATATTTATTGTTCCTTTCTCAGTCTCTCTGTTTAAATACTAAATAGGCTACTATTGACTCATCTTTAATTTATTGTTGAATGGACCTTTTATTACTATACATATATGTTTATAATTATGTATCTTATGTTCGGTATATGCTTGTATTTAAGTTCGCACAATTCCCTAACTAGAAAAGCTATATTAAGATTCACTCTACAATGTTTCTCAAACCATCTGGCCCAAAATAGCAGAGGGATTTTTTTTCCCCACGCATTTTTCTAAATAACTGTCGTTATCAATGAACTGATTATTGAAACTATATACACAGTATTGGACCATTTCCTGCAATGAAAGGGCCCTTCTTCTCATGTTCATCTGATAGCTATTCCCAGAATGTTTTCATAAAGCCATTTTAAAACCTCCCCCACATCCGATTGCTTGCAGATTTTCTTAGGTTGTTTTCCTCTTCACTATTCCTGACACTTCATTTGGGCGATGATGTGCTGTTAGACTCATATACAGTGGCAGAAACATGCATGCTCGTCTGATCACTTAGCCTCCTCCTGTCTTTGGAAAGAAACTGTAGATTGTATTATATGTAGAGTGCCAAGTACGGCGAGTAGGGTGTACCTAATGCACCATTATATCACCGTATTGACCGAAAAGCACAATTTTCAAGTTTTCGTTGTTGTTGTTGATGTTGCTGGATTTGTAGACTAGTTATTTTTACAAAAAAAAAAGATCTACTTTGCAGAGGACAGAGTAACAAATGAAATGCGTCATATTTCTACTGCTCATTGAAAATTAACATTAAAATTGTTTTGTAAGCTGTACTATAGAGAATGTAGCAAAGTATGAGGCATTTAATCCTATGAAGACAGGGACTAGTACTTTGATGTTCACTATCTTCACATTACAATGTTTTTAATGAGAAGCAATTTTCCTTTATGAAAAGATTCCCAGAAATATCTGTCTGGATTAGCCTTTACACCAGGGGTGGGCAATCTTATCTAGAAAGGGCCGTTGGGTATGTGGGTTTTCCTTGCAACTCCCTAATAAGCTTACTAATTAGAGGACTGATTGGCTGAAGTTTGAACAGCTGACCTAAAGCTTATCCCAAAAACCTGCATACACACCGGCCCTTCGCAGATAAGACTGGCCACCCCTGCTTTACACCCATATTTGATTTTTCGTGGAATTATACGATGAGAGTGACTAGAATAAATGATTTGGCTTTGTGTATGTGAGGCTGTAACAGAAAAAGAACGCATGTGAAAATATTTATATTGCTTAGACTATGTCAACCCTTTAATAGATTATAAATCCCAGCCTGAAGGCCATACATTCATCATTTATGAAAATGGGAAAAGTTTATTCAAATGTTGTGCTGTCACTTCACTTGCAGAAAAGGTTTGAGACACACGTGTGTGATCATATCTTAGACCAGTGTTTCCCAACCCGGGCCTCGGGGACCCCAGGCAGTCCATGTTTTTGCTGATGACTAACTGGCAGGTAGTTTGGAGGGAGCAAAAATGTGGACTGGCTTGGAATTCCCGAGGACCGGGTCGGCAAACACTGTCTTAGGAATTCATTGTAGGGATGTTGGAAACTGGGAAAATGTACATTGAGGAGGACAGTTGAAAGATGATTCTTGGGCCTAAATGTAAAGTGTAATTGTGCAATTACAGGTGAAAGTGACATTTTATTATCGACTGAAATTTGGCTTGCATGTTTCTACCTTCTTCTCTGAAAGTGAATAGAATTGTTGAAGTTGAATATATTCCTTCTATAATGTATGTTTGACAGGGGCGGTTTGACACTGTATTGTTAAGTAAGCATAGCTGTTTAGACAAATGCGATTCATGTTAAAACACACTTTTGGCTAAAATCTCAGGCTTGTTTACTGTTTGTTTGATTAAACAAAATAAATGGAAAATAATAAAAGCTATACATTTATGTTTCTTGACCTTTATTTTTTTCTCAAATACTGTTTTCTCTTCCCAGAAGTTTTTAAAATTATTAAACATATTTCTTATACCATTGATATTTTAGAGAAATGTATTTATCATTGGAAAACAATTCTTTTGGTGGTGTTTGGCTGAAAGAAATCAATTTTGGCACAAATGAATCTGTTTAAGGAAGTAACATAATCAGGGCTGTAGCTTGAAATTCTGAGCCCCCTGGAAAAATGTCACCTTCGGCCCCCCAGCCCAATTTTATGAATAATTTTACATATTCAAGAGCCCCTGTAAAGTGCTGGGCCCCCTCAATCTGCCAGGGTATCCAAGTCTCTACTGTGGCCCTGGGCACAGTGGCTCAGTATTTGGTACTCTTGCCTCACCCTCCAGGGTGGGGCTGTAGGGGGCTGTATGGCTTGCATCCCATCCCTGCCATTTGTGGGAGGTTTGATTGTTTCACTATGGCACTATCCTTCTAGTCTAAATAAAAATGTATTGAGGAATTGAAAACCTATTTCTTTGTGTGAAATTTCTGTCATTCATTTGGGCTGTAGAGAGAACAGAATCATCTAGGGCAGCGGTCACCAACATGGTGCCCGCAGGCACCAGGACATCCCCAAGGACCACATGAGTTACCCGCAGACCTGTTGCAAAAATATCTCACCAGTGAGTTTTCCTGTCGCTATTCTTTTTTAATCACATTTGTGTTTATATAGATTTGAAAATGAAAATATGTCAAAAAAAGCATTTAAAACATGTTTATTATACATGAAGTTTAGATAAGCGTAGGAGGGCGTTTCAAACTGGTAGCCATTCGTATGGCTCAGTACCCGTGAAGTAGCTCTCAGTTTCAAAAAGGTTTGTGACCCCTGGTCTAGGGACATGGAAAGACTGAATGAATACAATCTTGCCATATACCATATACCTGCAGAGAATATATCACCAAATAATAACAAATCTAAATATTAGATGTAATAAAGTGAAAGGTCCAATGTGGTGTTATCTGGGTGGATTTTTTTTTTTTTATGAATTAATTCGTGGTCAATTTTGTTGATGTTTTTGTTGATGTCTCTTTCAGCAAAATTCTTGAGTGCAATTGTATTGTATTTACTACTACCATTGATGATAATAATAATGAGAAGAATTTAGTTTCATGCTATTGTACATGACGTTTTCCTTCATTTTGGATATGGTCATTAAAAATGTTTTTTCAGAGTATAATGTCAGGTACACGTTCAGTGTTTTCTGGCATATTTTAAACGGTAAAAAATATGCGGTAATTCGTTATCTTAGCGAAAGAGAATTGCAATAGGCTTGACACGCAGCACATACGCTGCGTGACACACGCAAGAACGCGACCAGCAGAGCGTCATGAAGGGCGCCGCAGATATACAGCGGACGGCCTCCCCGCATTTGCGATCCGTTTGTGTTTTGCAAAGCTATTCCGCTATGAAGATTTGTTTAGCTCACTGAATGAGTTGAAATCTTACCTTTAATAATTGTTCATGAGAAGCGCGGTATTGCTGCTGTTGTGTCCGTGTATTGTGGCAATACTGATCCATGCCTGGTTGAGACTATATAAACCGTCAGGTGGGTCCTCCAGGGATCCAGGTATCCTGATCGCACCGGGTTATAAATTAAGCTTTTGTTTTTACTTTTACTTTAGCGGGTATGAAATTGCCTTTCATTACAACAGATAGCAGTGCTGGTCTTTTCACTTCCGATCATTAACTGCGTGTTTCTGTTAAGTTACATGTGTTTAAACGATGGTTCAGAGAGCGTTGCATTATAGACAGATGACTACTGGTGTAAGGAAAGAAAAAGCAAACTTGTGTTTAATGCAGCAGGTGGGCTTTCGGTCGATGTGCTGGTGGGGATTCTTTCGGCGCGACACCACTATGATCTCAGGGAGGCGATAAGGGAGACCTGGATGGGATATCTCCGGGACCAGCCCTATTTCAGACATAGGTTTGGTAACCGTCTAATAACCTGTGCGCTTTAATGCTTAGACTGTAATTCAGTGAAAATGACTATGAACTGCTGTGCGCACACAGGGGATATATATTTTCCAAAATCTCTTTTCCTGTCTTTGTCCTGTATGTTGTCTTGAAGAGTGGAGGTGAAGTTTATTGTAGGTCGGCATGGCTGTCACATACCAGAGGAGGACAAGGAAGACCCATACTCCTGTACCCTGCTGAACCTGTCAGAACCAGGAGCACATGGTAAAATGTAGAAAAGCTTTATCCACCAGGAGCTCATTGTAACGTGTGATGGTTCTATGAATACACATAATGTCTTAAATTTAAACAAATAATAATTTCAGCCAAAATGGAAATTGTATATGGTAAATATAGTCAAAACTAAAAAAAAACACATGGTGGTTAAAAACGCCAATTTGGATCAAAATTTAAGTAAACTTTTAATCAGAGATAAGCAGCAGTAGGCTTCAGGCACTACTTGTGGTGTGAATTAAACCAGGTAAGCCAAACGCTTTTTAGAAATCATAGATCTTTTCAGTTCGGCTGAAGATGTTCGGTGCATCTTTTCCACCCCCAGTCCTCTTTCCTTTACTGTTTAAAGTGTCTTTGGGGAGGTGAGGGTACCATTAATAATCAGGTCCAGGCCTCCTGTCGAGTTCAAATCAAAGATGAGTGCACCCAGGGCACAGGAAACACTGAAATTGCATCAGTAGTAGCCAGGAGTCTGCTCGGCTGATATTCATGCTCATGTTGACTTTCAGTGGCTGGACAAGAGGTGGAGATTGTCAGCAAGCTCCAGGCACCTGTCCTAAGCCCCTCTGACGTGCCAGTGATCAGCCTCGACTTCAGGGTTCTGCATCCCGTCGTGATCACCCAGTTAGGGGTGTTCCCCAGGGGCCCAAACTGGGAACTCCCTGGGAACCTGTCAGTCACGCTCTTCCCGCTGGATCAGGAGGTGAGCCTGCGCATGGGAGAAGGTCTGATCTCTCTGGAGGTGCGAAATGCTGGAGTTTGGGCTTTTTTTGGTGGAGATTTTGCTGCAATCCATTTACCTCGGAGGTTGGAAGTTGGAGCTGGGAATGACATCATACCCAAGTGTGTTCTAAGATACAATTACACACGTGTGTTTAAAAAATTTCCTGTAAGTTAAGTGACAGCACACCTGGGCAAGTCGGGAAGCCATTAGCAATACGAGAGACCTGTTTCAAAAAGCAAGATTTCTTGCTTAGCCGGATAACTTGTCGGATTTAATTTACCCCAGTTTAAATTGCCTTTATTCACTTACATTTAGCCCAGACTACCTTAAATCTGACTAGTTATCTAGCTAAGCAAGAAATCCTGCCTTCTGACAAAGGCCCTGGTTCTAGCCCCGTTAATTGCTAGCCATTCATGGCAATACCAGTTCATAACAACACATTACTCGGTATTTTGCGCATAAAAATACCGTAGCAGCATGTCCACAGATAGCGATTGGACAGTACTATGCAGACAACTGATTTAATGAGCCACAAATAAGTGCTAATTAACAGTGTTAAACTACAGCTTTAACTTACCTTGCTAAAGGGCGCAGCCATCTTGAATTCTGAGGTTAGGGTTGTGTAGATTCTTCTGATTTTCTGAGTAGGAATTCCAACTTCAGGGGGTGTTCCAGTTGAAATTTCTGACTAAGAACTCAGAAATTCTGAGTTGCGCGTTCAAATGGAACGCAATGATAGAGTGTGTTTGGCTGAAGGACCTGCCCACTTGGAGTGGTCCTATGGTAAATCACTGTAGATGCACTTATTACAGAATTAAATAGCATTTTATATCTAGCATAAATTAGAATTGCTGGTAAAGGGGAAATTTTGGCAACATGGCAACATTGTTTGACAGGGGCAGTAAACATTTATTTTGAGTTAAAAAAATAATTTTTCATGAATGGATATTTCATGCCCTGTTCCCAGGAGCCAGTGATAAGTGTCCAATTCGGCCGTGACAGCCCTGGGACAAACAAGAATGGAGTGTGGTACAAAACGGTGGAGAAGTTTATCCTACCCAAGGTGAGACGTTGACCATGTGTACATCACAGCCTAGTTACCATGACGAGCAGGTCATCACACACCCTCACCCGCTTAGGTTACCCATTTTGGAGGTTATAATTACTACAACTGGAAAAAATAAAGTATTGAAGGACTATGATTGGAGAAACTCCATCATGGAGAGTGATTGAGAACCATGGGTACTGAGGCAGTCATAATAAACATCTCTCATCATCTCCAGGGTTTTGAAGGGATGCTTCTCTGGGAGGCCCTGGATCCGGCCGATCTGACGATGGCAAACGTCTCACAGGTGTGCTGGGACACCGGTGGAGGAGTGCTGAAGATAGCCACCGTAAGTTCACGTTCATCCTCTACAGGTTGCGTTAATTTTCTAATGAATCGGTTACCTCATGATTAATTCATTATCTTTTAAAGTAAGGGTGTTTCCTCCTTAATTGCCAATTGTCACATTCACTATTGCATTATGGAAATAGATAAACCATATTGTAATTCCTGAGAAGTATTTGGTACTCCAGTGTGGGCTCCTGGGATGGATGGATGGATGGATGGATGGATGGATGGATGGATGGATGGATAGCCAGACAAACAATGTTAATTTGGGGTCTCCGGTGCTCCAGGTTGAAGATGGCATATTGCCACACAGAGACGCACGTGGGTTCCCTGGATTAGCAGGAGGATTCACCTTCTCCATCTACGGTACGATTGCATTCCTGAACATCTACATCTGCGGTTGTATTCCGAAACACGTGTGGCCATTCCATGTAAATAGCAGTTTGCCAGTATGGAGTTTGAATCACCTGAGCCAATACAAATCATGTTGAAACTCAACAGGGGAAGAAGGAAGTTGCCTTTTTTTTTGATGATATCATACTGTGATTTAGCACTTCGCTGAAGCTCTTGGATCCCCTTGTAGATACGGCGGGGCTGTCGGAGATGCTGCAGGGGCGCCCTGGCCGGATGAGCACCCAGGAGTCCCTCCTGGCGCAGGAGGAGGAGCTGCTGGAGCAGGAGAGTCAGCGGCACGGCGACCTGGTGTTCGTGGACATGGTGGACACCTATAGGAACATCCCGTCCAAGGTCCTGCAGTTCTACAAGTGGTAAGTCCCTCAGCTGGGGTCGTGGGTCCTTCACAGGAGAAAAGCCAGGGCATGGATCTATATCCTGAATGTATGACAGTAACGGTCGAGTCCATTAAGATGCGCAGAATTTTGAACAGAAGCATGGAGGCCATGTTTGTTCGTTTCTTTTTTTATACACAATAACTTAGAAAGTTTTTTTCAGTACAATCAGCTACTCGTTCTTCAGTAGGTCATTTTATGAAAGAATAGATGTATGAATGTACGTATGGATGGTAGAAATAAGTAACCACTCTAAACAGTGGTAGACAATTTCGTAGAAGCACAGCATGGAGAAAGGACTTTGTGATATACTGTGGTTACTTCAAAGCTGGTTACAAATCATCATTTCCCAAGACCCAAGAGGATAAAGAATTGAATTGCAAGTATATTGGTAGCAAGAAGACAACCAGTATGTTCAGAAATTCACAAAGCTGTATAATATAGCAGGGCTGCTTTTTGAAAACTGTATACGACACACAAAAACACATAACCTAATGCAAGGAGACAAAAAGCTGGATTCTTCAGCAGTGGAAGAAAAGTACCATGGTCTTTTACCCTTTTTCCTACACCAGGATTTGTTAATGATTGGATAAAAACAAAGGATGCCTTCAACCCGTCGTCTGTTGGCGTGGGCAGCTACCTCATGGGAGTCATTAGGTCCAATGAATGCTCTGCATGGTTATCTAACAGGCAAGAATATGAGGCCATTTTATAGGACTAAGTGTACTCCAAGGTACAAACATTGTTCCATCATAGTCCCTCTACTGTAATTCAGTAATGCTTATATAAAAACTACTGAAAAAAATCGAGTGCACATTTGGATGCAATCAAATGTCTGACGTGGCCTCAATCTGGAGATCTGAACATGTCCGAAACGTTTTTGAGAAGTTTGAGTGCAGAATGGTCCAGTATTCCACTCCACACAGTTCAGGACTTTGTATGACTAAGTTCCAAGAAGGACTGAAGTTCCTCTGAAGGTAAAGGGTGGCCACACTCCTTATGTCATCCTTAAAAATATTGTTAGGTATTTTGGTGATTTTTGTGCATTCTCAAGCAGTGTTCTGCCATGAACATGGATACCACAACTTGGTTGAAGTAAATTGATGTTAAAACCTCCAGGACTTCCGGATCCTATCTTCTGAAAATCCTCAGAGAGGAAACTGGCGAGCTTAGAGCGAAGGTGATGGTTATTACAACTCTTGTGTCTTGGTCTCGTTAGGTCACTGAGAAATACTGACTTCAGGCTGCTGCTGAAGACTGATGACGACTGTTACATCGATGTGGATGCTGTGCTGAGGAGAATCAAGGACCGGCACCTGAGCAGGAAGAACTTCTGGTGGGGAAAGTAAGTGCACTGCACTGCAACTGTGCGAACTGTAGGTAGTGTGCAGTTACATGTACATTTATCCAAAGTGACATATGATTGAGGAAGCTGGTTCAACTAGCTGGTGACATTACTAGCTATGTTTTCCTGCACGTGCTCTTGCAGTTACACGTCAGTGTGTTTGCATCATGTGGCCCTCCTTTTTCGGGGCTTGGCTCCAGTTTCAGGCAGAACTGGCCAGTGGATCGGGTCGGGAAGTGGCAGGAGCTGGAGTACTCTAGCCCAGTGTACCCTGCCTTTGCCTGCGGCTCTGGCTACGTCGTCTCCAGGGACCTCGTCGAATGGCTGGCTTTCAATGCAGAGAAGCTCAAGGCTTACCAGGTAGCAAATTGAAGGCTTTTCATTTGGGGATTATAGAAGGAATACATCCCTAATATATTGTTATAGCATGCTTATTGAGTAATTTTACAGTTTAGAAAATTAGTTGTGGATATGGCTGCACGTTATTGTATTGCGATTATATGGCACATGCACGATAATCACCATGGCTTCAGATGATGGGTGTAAACATTTGTCCCAGTTGCCAGCTTTTAGGTACTATACTTGCACCCATAATTTAATAAGCAGATCAGTAGTGTGTCTAAAATATTAACGAGAGGCATATTGTGACGCCCAAAATTTAGTAATCTGTATAAAGTTGGCGTATTCTTATATTTAACAAATGTGCTGGACTTTAAACTGCAAAAAGTACCTGCATGCCACCCACCTCTTTATCACAATATCTTTCATAAGGTGTTCTGGCTGTGAAGCTGTCCCTTTCTTTACCGCTATTTCAACACTCATCGCTTCCACGATATAACAAAAGTAGCATGAGGTGTACTCCGCTAACCGGATTTAATATACATGAGGATTCTGAAAAGCCTGCATCTGGAGAAATGCTTACGCTCTCATTTAAAGCCCTGATGATTATTGCGCATGCAGCATATAATGAGGATTATCACGCAGTGCGGTATCGTGCAGCTTTAGTTGCGTGTTACGAAGGCTAGACAGACCTGAACCAGCTTGGGCCGGATTTGCTGGCCCTGGGTGTATCGGGGGGGGGGGGGGGGGGGGCCTGCATGTTTAACACTCTGCCCATTCCACGTTTCAGGGTGAGGACGTGAGCATGGGTATATGGATGGCTGCACTTTGTCCGGAGAAGCATCAGGTTCACCCTTGATCGTTGAGTCCCACATAGTGGTTCAGCATGACGCCTTTGGGGGGGGGAGAGGCGGAGGGTGACGCTGCTTTCTCTGTTCGGGCAGGACTCGGGCTGGCTCTGTGAGCAGGCCTGCTACCTGGATATGCTGTCCTCCCCCCAGCACACGGCCGAGGAGCTGCGTCTGCTGTGGCGGCGAAAGCAGGCCTGTGGGGACCCATGCGGGTGTCCCTGGGACCTGGACTAAGTGAGGAGGGCATGGCTAGGCCTGGGACCCCCAACCCCCCCCCATCCTCTAAACTGCAAGCTGATTGGTTCTCTTAGCCTTGGTTTCCATAACAGACGCCTCCCCTCAATTTATTAGGATTCATATTTGAACTTATGGTCCTACTGAGTTCTTTCAACTTATTATAATCCTAATGGGATAACCGGTCTGTCCAAAGGGACATTTTCCTGTTTTTTTTCTTTCAGCGAAACTGACAGTCACAGGAGTTAGTGTCAAAAAAATATTTCCTGCTACAAGCAGCCGCTGACACAGGGAGTAGTGCTGTCAATCCAAGTTCACTATTGCAGATTACTTCACTGTTTCCAGGCTATCCCCGACAGAGGTCAACTGCGTACACACACTACTGGTGCTCAGGTGTTTGTCTAAATCAGTCTCAACGTGGGGTGCGTTTCCCAAAAGCATAGTTGCTATGTTAGCAACTTGCGTAATTTGAACTATGCAAGTACGATGCTGGTGCTTGCCGAAACCATAGTCTGGTTCTTGGGCACCCCTAAGCAATCCGAGTTTTTGCTTCCTCCCAGCTCCCGACCAATCAAGAACACCGAATACCTGATACTGGTGTGTTGGCAGCTGGGCGAAAGCTATAATGTGGACTGCTGGGAGGGGGTCCCTGAGGACTGGGATGAGAAGCACCAGTCTAAGGGAAGTAGTAGCAACACATTTAGGTCAAAACAACCTTCTATCCCATAAAAAAAGAGAGATTATTTCTGACGTGACATTTAATTATTATACATTTCATTTAGACAGTAGTTCCAGTAAGCTGTCAAATAACACACAAGTCGTCTTGGTGGTGTGCTTTTAAATATTTAGACAAGCACACTGAGCGTGGGATTATGAACACGCTCGCTGTCTGTTCGTGCCCCTAGTCCTTTATCAGCTCTCTGTGTACAAAGACACCCCTTTGTCTCACAAGCGGCATGGCTGTAAATGCCTGAACGTGGCAGGTAGGAGTCCAGCAAACGTTCAGGCAACAATTAGTCCAGCCTGCCAGACTGTAAATGGCGCGATTGTGTTAAGCAGTCTAAATGGAGCGAAGCCAAGCTTTCCCAGGCAGGGTGGATCCCAACTTCCTCCAAGGTCACCAGTCAATCCTAGGTGTTCTGTCAGGACCATCGGACCAGCACCGTGTCCCCGTCCTCGACGGAGTAGAATTGCAGCGGCTTCAGGTCGTTGTCGATCTCGATCTCCCTGCCCTCCATCTGCAGTGGGACGGGCAATGACTCACAGTCACCCTTAGCTGGTTAGTGGCGCGTCGCGTGATGCCTTGGGCCCCCCCCAGCCCAGACGAGCGGCCCCGGAGCATCAAAGGCACGGCTTGTTTATTATTTCATCACGCTTTTCATGCTAATGACAGGGAGGCACCATAATTCATGAAGAGCCCTGCATTATTTAAGGCAATCCATTAGCACAGAGCAGAGGTTAATGCGATGGTCTGACATTTGGGGTTTTGGCTACCCTGCGGATTTACCTTTGAACTGGTGTACGTGAGCCTCAGCTCCGAGTCCGTGACCTTCAGCATCCGGTGCAGGAGACCCTTCACCTTCTGCACGGTCATGGAGTCTGGCATGGAGACGGGAGGGGTTTTGCCGCACAACATTACCATTCATAGTCCAACTACAGAACCGAACAACGTATTCCCCAAATGACCCCAACACACCCTCCCCCTAATCCATACTTCTCCCACGCTCCCCCAAACTCTCCAATCTCTAGCCCTCCCACCTCGGTCCAACATTGTGTCACTAGTCTCAATGTAGTCCGGTTCACCAGATCTGCGCCTCTGCCTGGCCTTTCACATACCCTCACTAAATGACGCTACATCAGTTTTGGTGTGCTTTGTCTCTAACTGAAATAGGTCCCAGATCATCACCTATACTATGTTCCGGGGAGGTTTGAGGGGAATATAATCAAATTGACATTAAATTCTTGACTGCAGAGAGAGAATTGTGGGTAATCCAGTGTGTTTGGTGCCTGTTTTCTCTACTTCCCAAGGTTTTGTGTCCACCCAGTAATTAAAAAGCACATTCTGGTTTAGTCCATCAGCCTGTTTGTTACATAGTTCTTTGAGAATATTAATATTGCACAGTTTGTCCGTGCAGTTCACCCCATGGGTCTGTGCCTATGGATACTGGAGTATTTGCGTAAGTGATGCTTGTAATTTGCAGAATATCCCACATTTCCTTGTGTCCCCCACTGGGCTGCCATATCTACCTGGGAGCTTCTTCTGGACCGGTGTCCTGTCGGCCATGTCAGGACAAACGAAAGTTATATCTGGGAGCAGAGGACAGACAAATCGTTTCAGGCCATGGAGTTCTGTAGAACGCACTGGCAGACGCACCTCATTTATCTTCACTTGGGATGCCCAAATGGCAAGGACAGAGGAATGAGTCTCCGGCTTTAGCAGGAGACCGTCTACAGGTGAGCGGTCCCATATCTGCTGTGTACCACCAGGGTGACCAACGGGGTTCGTCCCGAGGAAGCAGGGATGGATGGAGGAACTTACTCAGTAACTGGTTTTTCAGCGCAAATGGTTTTTGCCGCTTGAGTTCGCCGTCCTCTGGCGCGCCGTACTCTGTGAATGGAAGACACATGCTCTGTCTATCCGAAAGCAGTGGAGATAGATGGACGGATGGATACGATGGATTTGGTGGGGAAAAGGGCTACAGCAGGGAGGTGCTGTGATGTAATGGACTCATTGTCAGCACATTCTGTCATAGACCAGAGCAACGTGATGTCAGTTTGAAGTATTTTTGGCAGCTGCATCTCTAAGTTGGGGGAAAACAAAGGGGTGAAGTAGACTGGCGGCGCATGGGAGTGTGTTTGGGGTTTTCAGAATGTCTGAAAGGTGCTGTGATGCATCCTGCACCGCCCATAGTAAAAAAACACCCACGCATTTTGTTCTCCTTGCTACCTAGTAGGGAAAGGGAGGGCAGAAGACTAATTTTATGGCTGCGGGATATTCTGAGGGAAGACCTAGAGGAAAACCTACGGGAACCAGACAGTAAATTTGTTTGTCTCCAGCAAACACGTCTAGTCTACATTATATAATTACTGTTATTATTGTACACAATAGGCTATACAATAAACAAACTGCTAAACTGGATCCACAAGTTAACAATGTGGACAGTCTAAGAAGGCAGCTATATATAACATATCTAGACAGTGGCAATTCTAGACCATTTCAGCTGCAGCGGCCAGATGCATTTGACTTCACTGACCCAGTATTACTTACACTAGATTGCTGGAAGTAAGAATGAAAAGAATTTTGAAAACCGTTATTTATGCTATGCAGTTACATTTTACAGTTCTTACAAATATGTAACTCGCTCATTTCTTTAGGCTGTATTGGTTCCACAAGCTTGATAACTTTGCTTTACACTGCAGTGGCTCCACCACCCAGCATAGTCCAGTTAAGAGTCCGTCAAGAAAATGTGCTTACAGTTGCGTTTCCTCCTTTCCCAGCGCAAACCATTTTTGCCCACATACAGCGCCTATCGAAAGTCGTCATACCCTGTGTACATCTATACCTTTTGTATACATTATACCCTGGAAAATAAAATACATTTAGCTAATTTTTTTTGCTGTATGTACACATTTTTGCTCTCACTTAATTTGAACATGACACTTCGTACAATTATTAAAAATCAATGAGTGAAATATTTAGTTTGTGTTGTTAGCGATCAGCCCCTTAGAATGCACCATTCTAAACTGGCTCAGACACAACCAATCAGCTGCCAGCTAATCGCCCCACCTGACATCAGTTGTAGGGGTCGGCTTTCTCAGGAAGATTTAACTACTATCTGAAAAAGAAATAAACATGTTTGGGAAGGTGCTTTCAAAAGGCCCGAATTGGGAGAAAGCTACAAAAAGACTGCAGAGGCTTTACCAATCCATCAATAAGAAGTGGAAGGTGTACGACGTCACCAAAACGTTGCCTAGATCAGGCTGTCCGTTCCAACTGGATGACCGAGCTAGAAGCGCACTGATCAGAGAGGCTACCGAGAAGCCAAAGGCAACTTTGAAGGACTTGCAAGGCTTAATGGCTGGGGCTGGTCGATCTGTGCATGACAACAATCTCTCAAGCTTTACACGAAGCTGGTGTGTATGGCATGAAAAAGTGCCCAAATTCAGGCTCGTCAGGATCGAAGGGAAATGGATGCTACAGAGTACCCCCAAATTCTTGAGGAAAACCCACTGTCCCTCTGCAAGACATGTGAAGATCGGTAGATTCAGCTTCCAACATGACAATGATCCTAAACGTACCGCCAAAAGAACAACACAGTGGCCTAATGACAGGAAGGTGAATATCCTGGGGTGGCCAAGTCAAAGCCCTGAATTAAATCCAATACAAAACCTGTGGATAGTCTTGAAGAGAGCAGTCGATTGCCATTCACCACAGAATTTGACTGAACTTGAACAATTCTGTAAGGAAGATCGGGCGAACATTCCAGTGTGCAAAGCTAGTAGACGTATCCAAAGAGATTGATGGCTGTAATTACAGCAAACAGTGGCTCTACCAAGTATTAATTCAGGGGATTGATGACTTAACCAACCCTGACATTCTGGCTTTTAGTTTTTTAATTAATTTTCTGAACTGTTTGACTTTTTTCTTTTCAATTGTTTGATATTGCAAAATTTGCTGGTAAAGGTTTTTTTGACAATGGGTTTTGATCTCAGGCTGTATGACACAGTAATTACTTCAAAAGGGTATGATGACTTTCTATAAGCACTCTATATAAATGTAAATAATAATAAAATGAATACATTTACTCCAGACCCAGGTAGCATGCGTATTTAGGTGGGCCACGGGGGGGGGGTATGCATATTGTCACAGGGACACTGACCCCCCCCCTGCCTCCCCCAGAACCGCCGTCTCCTAGATAAGGATCAGCATGTGACACCTTTGGCCATCGAGTGGCATCATTAATCCATTCCAATGTTTGTCTAAAAGAACACTGACCAAACTTTATAAAAATACCGGCAATTGGCATCAGCTACCAAAGTACATATATAACTCTCCTGATGTCCCATTTCAACTACACTGTGACCATATTTTAAATTTTCATGTACTTTCTTGTCTAACACCTGTGATCTCCAATAGCTGCCATACAAATTCAAAGGTGTGTTTTCCCCCAAAGTGAGGCGCGAACCACAACTCGGCATCAAAGTTCCCTGGACTGACTCGGGGGGGGGGGGGGGGGGGGGTTAGGACTTGGCCCCCAAACGCCCCCTGCTGTCCTCAGCTGGTGTACTTACTCTGGATGAGGAACTGGAACCGAGGGTGCTCTTCAGTGAATTTCGCACTGGGCCGGTTCTGTTCTGAGTCGCGGTGGCCCCCGGATTCCAGCCACTTGGTGCCAAACATCTTGCAGTAATCCAGCTCCGCCCCCTTCCTCTCCTCCGATGTGACCTAAAGATGCCACCAGGGGGAGCAACAGAGTACAACCTCTCATATTTAACATCATCCAAAGGAGATTGCTGGCAGGACCACCTATGGACATCTAAAAATAATAGCTCAAGAACACGTGGGTATACTGCATTGGGTAGAGGAAACTGTATCTAATGACATTTGTAAGTCTGTACTGACGAAACCATGGAGTTGACTAATACGCCATGCCAGCCTTTGACTGTCCATGCAGGAACATCACTTTGTCTTCCTGATCCCTACTACACATGCATCACTTCAGCAGTAACATTCTCCAGACAGTCTGTCAGTCGCGCACCTGAGACTTGTTCAGCACCTCCAGCTGGCCGATGGAGGCGATGAGGAGCTGCCGGGCCGTTTGGGAGTCCCTCTCTGCCCCCATCAGCGGGTTCCTGTGGCAAGACAGCTGCTGTAGGCTGGCCAGCTTCTCCAGCTCATTTACCACAGACCACTGCGAGAATCAAGGGAGACGAATCACAGGAGTGCCTGTTCCCATAGCGACACTGATAGCAGGCAGGGCCCCTATGGAAAGCTCAATTAGTGAAATTATTGGCTGACTCACATACCAAAAAACTGTCCTATTACCCAATCATAAATTACCCATAATCACCAAGTACAAAATAACTAAAATATTCAAAAAGCTTTAAACACAGGTGCTTACAAGAAAAACTGTGATTGATGGACGTGTTCAGATGATCATTACCTCTGAAATTTTGTTATCATCCAGTGATAGAATCTTCAGTGCAGGAAACATTGCAGTCTTGCCTCCTTAAAATAAAGAGAATCAAAAGGTGTTATACTTTGCCACGGGCCAGAGAAATACTAAATGGATTTCTAATACTATAAACCACAGCCCACATTTAAAATCTAATGGAATAAACTACACTGGCATTCTGAAAGCTTAAAAAGCATCTTGTCACTTTACCTGGACCTACGTCACTGAACTGTAGGGACGAGAGCCCAGTTTCAGCTAAGTTGAGCTTCTCCAACCTGTAATTTAAAAGATATTTTAATTAGTTGTATTTTTCTGTTCAGTACACAAAACACACCGAAAAATCCAACACGGAGGCAGGGATAGTTGAAATGTAGTTGAAATCAGAACAACTGAAGTAACTGGATTGATAGAACAACATGTACTGGTGCAGTGATATAGTGAAGAATTCATTGATAAAATCACCCCAAATTTCCAGAAGTGAAAAAAGTGAGAGAACCGTGGGCAGTGAGTTACTGGAATTAGCGCAGTAATTTAGGCCCTGATTGAGATTCATTCACTCAATCATGGCACAGGTCACTGAGGGTCAGCGGGTTTTGCTAAAGTTAGCAGGTGAACTGTTCAATCCTTAGTTCAACTCCCAGTTTCCTACCTGGGGAGATCAGCTATTTTTAGGATCTCGCTTCCATCAGCAATGGGGTTTCTGGACAGATCCAACACAGTCAGGGAGTGTAAGACACTGACTGGCCTGCATATAAAAAACAAGGTCACCAAGGGTATGTAGCATGGTACAATATTCAGTATAGGATGCTTACTCTCCAAAATCTTACTTCTGCAGTTCGGTGATGCAGTTGTCATTAACGTACAGCTCTTCCAGGAATGGCCACATGGGGGCACACTGCAGAACCTGCGTTGATGTCGATAAACTGTGTGATTTTCTATCGATGTAATCCGATACAAACATCAAAAGTCAAATAACATATTTAGATATAATGTTACGGTGCTCAAATCAGCAGGTAGCAAAAACGATGATAAGACTACAAATTAAACAGAGGAAAAAAATCCCAAAATCCAAGCAGGACAAAGAATATAAAGGTAAGGTTTGAGGGACAGTAAAAGAACAATACCCCAAAAAGTATTTATTGGTCAGATGTGCATATAAAGAGCAAATTAAGACACAAGGAATGACTCAGTTAAATCATCGCCAGTCTACTAGGATCTATCGTTGATGTTTTTTGTGTGCATCCATATTTATTACATTTTAAAAGAAGCTAATCCTCAGCATACTGCTTCTATTCCAACTTTCACCCTTTACCTCTAACTCCAATTACCTTCATTTAGAAATGTCCTCAAAATATATATATTTTAAAACTCTGAGAGATTCTCCACTGTATGGGCTCATCTCCTTACAGGCTAACCTGTATAAACTAAAGGGCCACAGAATAGCAGACAGCTGTACAATGCAACCACAGTAATGTCAGTTCCCACCTCCGACCAAGACATGGCACTGCCTTTAAGCTCAAGGACTTTCAGGCTGGCAAATGCAGGAGCCAGGCTGTGGGGGTCAGCAGGGAGTCTCAGTCTGTTTTCACTAAGGGCAAGACAGAGACATAGACCAAACACAGTCAGGATGCTATCAGGGCATTTTTATTGCATGTAAAAATGATGTACTGACCACCATGACTGGATGTTTTCGCATGATAAAAGCATCTAGAAGGTAGACACAAGTAAAGGTGTCTATTAAAATAGAAAAACTAGCCAAGTTATTCGGAAACACTTTACTTAAAGCAGTCACCATAATGTATCACCATTCATTAAGTATTATAAACTCGGCTATAAATACTTATAAAACATTACACATTATAGCCATGTTTATTATGCATTATGAATGCTCTATCAAGCTCTCATCTATAATGCACTATAGATACCTGCATAATGCATTATAGTGGTGAGTATGAGAATTAAGGACGCTTTATACTGCATTATGAAGGTATTTATAGTGCACTACAGATGAAAGCTCCATAAAGCATTCATAATTCCCATATTACCTGGTTTGTTACTCGCAGAAACAGGAGTTCTTAGCGATATATTAGTGCGCAAAACTGGTGACGATTCTGCAAGTTCATACAAAGGCCACACATTTACAGCGGAGAGCGAGCGTGACGCTAAGCGGGGCCGCTCTGCTCTGCTCACCCCAGCCGGAGCTCCTGGAGACACTGGAGCTGGCGGGTGATACCAGCTACGTCCTCCCAGCAGCACAGCAGGTTGCCAGACAGGTCCAGCGACAGCACATCTGAGTTTGCCTGTTAGGGGCTGAACATTAACCCTGAAAACACAGTTACCAAAACCCAACTTCCATCTAAGGGCTGAAGTAGGGCAGTGTTGGCTGTTGACTGTGACTGCCCCCTACAGCAGCCCTGAAACACTGTCATCCTGGCGAATATACATGTACACAGTGTACATCATTAACTACATGTTTTGTATTTGAATGGTGATGCACATGTTATAAGTGTATATATCTACCTTGTTGTGTGCAGTGGATTTTACGAGTATGCATGTCTCTGCACTTTAAATATTTTAAATCAGTGTTTCTCAACCCTGTCCTCTGAGACCACCAGGAAATCCATATTTTTGCTCCCTCCCAGTTCCCAACACTTGGGGAAGCAGATTTTAGGTGTTTCTGATTGGTTGGGAGCTGGGACAGATTAAAAATATGGACTGTCTGGGGGTCTCTGAGGACTGGACTGAGAAAAACTAAAGAAATAGAAAGATTTATCTGAGTGGTGGCATACAGATTGAGCACGGACACACTGGACTGACTGGGTTGAACTGGCCAGGAAAACAAAGGATACTGGGTGTCATTTCTCTGATTTCATTCTCTGGACCAGGACCACTGACCTCGCAGCATCTGAGTGACACTGCCGTGACATTTGCTACTCTGTCCAGAACACAAAAAGGGGCACACTGTCACGAGGGGACACACCAGAAAACACAGATCAAGAGGAAAGGATCAAAAACAACAGGATGCATGATTGCAGCAATGTAGACACCAGGAATCTTACTTCTGTTTTTCAGAAACAGCTTCAAATCCAATCATCTCCACTGTCCTGGTAGAAATCTTGAGTTGCTCTCCAGTGATGGCACCCAAATCCACCTCATACCGCTGCCTCATTGCCACCAGGTAGGTAACACCAAAGCTGGCTTTTTGTGGACGGATGAAGGAGCCACCGGTTGGATGTCTGTGGTACAAGTCGGTCAGTATAGGAAACACCGCTGAGAAGCGTGAATAGTCAACCACGTGAGCCCTGGGGTGCCTCAATGACATAAAATGTATGGTTGTAGTTTTGAGTATGTTTGAGTATGCCCATTTAACCTCCTACGCCCAACCTAGTCCAGCTTCTGCAGGTCATAACCAGTGGTCTGTATGTAGATACCCCGTGTCATTACCTGCATGTGAAATACTGAACTCCTTCATGTCTGCCATCGTGTTTTCCTCGTTCTGGGTTGTCCCACTCCACACCGAGCCACGCACCTTCACACAGCCACATGAACAATAAGTGAAATTAATAGTTTCTGTCGACGGTGCCAAATACCGCATGGCAATATTCTCAAAAATGACGAACTGAAGAAATGAACTACATTAATGTAGTGATAACTCAACAGCGCAGTAGTTTCAGGTTACTACAAAATCTATAAACGAAAACTACTGTTGAGTCATCGCGCATCTTCTCAACCTAACCGACCTGTGGTGGGAGGCACGGTGCCCACATAGCGCACAGTACCCCGCTCCCCGTCCCAGGCGACCCTTTTCCCCTCCGCATCCCATGCGACAGACTCGACCATGGATGACGCCTCGGGTTTAATGATTCTCATTTGTGTACCTGTGTCATGAGAGAACTCTTAAGCCGGAGTTTGGCAACAGTCGCAATGCTTAAACAAAACGAACGTCACATATAAAAGGCTATTTTATTTTCACTAGCATCATTAAGAAAAACAAACGTAAGATGTACATTAATATGCAGTTAGAGAAAATATAAAGAACTCCAATGTACTGAAGAAGACATCATATCACATCAAAGAGCCACTAAAATATTTTTAGTGAACAGTTTTTTATTCTGTCATGTGACTGAAAAAAACGGAGATTACGCATAGATAAAATATACAGCTTCTGATACTTTTTTCTGTTATCGTGAACATATTAATTAAACGCGTGGTTTACCTTAGTCAAGCTTTCTTTTCTTTATTCATACATATTTTCTAAAATGATCAGCAAGATAGATGCAGGCACTTCGCGAAAAAGTGACACAATCGCTGGGCGACGGCGCGTCAAAATTTCGTCACTGTAGCCGGAAGTGATAGTTGCTCAGTCGTAAAGTAGGAAATGGTGCACACGCCAGTTTTAAAACACGTGCCATGTTTATCTTGCTATTTATGGGGGTGTTGTAAAAATATATATATTTTTGCGATGCGAGACTTAAGAAGCAGCCGAAAAAGATAGATTTCTGGTGAAAATAAGCACACTTACAGAAGCAGCCCTGTGTTTCTCTGTGCTTTTGCCTGGTGGTTAAGAGTAGTGAACCATTAAAGTACGTTTTAGATTTATACATTTGTAGTCTGTCATAACTTAAGTGTAAAAATGCCAGATGTGCCAGGATCATACTAAGGATTTTGTTCATTTATAATGAGAATGAAAAAGAAAGCATCAAAAATGGGCAATGCGTGCATGTTCTAATATACTTTGACCATTAGTTTTGAGCATCGCATTTGTCTTTAGGGAATGCAGAGAATGTACATGATTTAAAGTGAAGGTTGGCGGATTTACGAAGCACAGCCGCCAACGCGGCAGTATTTTTAATAATGCTTAGCCTAAATGTCGTTTCTTACATAAAAACCACACACCCACTTCCTATTCAGATGATAATCCATTTGCGCTGCTGAACCTCTCAATCATAAATAGCCAAGTGCTCGTTACGTACATGGCAGTAGTTTTTTCTTGTTATCTGGTTCGGTGCTGAGGCAATTAGTTACCGCCCAGGGGTGAGTTTCCCGAAGCCGTCTTAACGCTACGTCGTTCGTAAGTTATACGTTAATTACATATAGCTAATAGCGGAGTATAACAACAACAATAATAAAAACAGTGTAATATTTCCTATTTAGGTGCCAGTGAGGCACTGTCTCCTCACACCTCTGAGCTCTGGGTTCTATTCTCCACCAAGATTGCATGTGTGTGGTATTTGTGTGCTCTCTCTGTGTCGTCGTGTGCTTTTCTCCGCGTATTCCGCCCCCACCCCCATCCATTGGCGTGTCCCCCTCACATTTCATAATTATTCGTTTGAAACCCCCCCCCCCACACACACACACACATTTAACATAAAATATTTGTTTTATGCCAGTTTGTTCCCCCCACATTCAAAATGCTCCTGATGCGCCCCCCCCCAGTCCAAAAACATAATGTGGCTAATATGAGTTACCAAATTGCCCGTGTGTGTGTGATGGGTTGGCCCCCCATCCTGGGTTGTTCCCTGTCTTGAGCCCGTAGCCTCCGGGATGGGCTCCGGACCCCCTGCAACCCTGAACAGGATAAGCGGTTTCAGAAAATGGATGAATGTCTGGTTGCCATAACCGACGAGAAATGTCTAGGTACGTGCCTTTGCGAGGTCACCGATACATATACATGTACTCCATTAAAGTTATTTTTATTAACGATTTTCAATTATTATTATCAGCCCCGAATATTTCCAGCTTGCACAACGCACGTTTTTCTTGCTTAGCAAATGAAGATGGTTGGTGATATACATAGTTTGCCGGTAGGCGACGCACTTCCCTACAGTTAAAATTAAATACTTATGGGTTCGTGCAGAGGACGCGGAAACATGAACTGACTCTCTACGGTGATTAAATAAATTGGTGTATTTATTGAAAGAGTGAGAGTGCATCCTTTCCTTTTGGGATATGAGAAAACGAAATCCGTACGAATTGGACGCGCCGGTGTGCTGGCTAAAATACCTCTCCTCAGCACCCAAGATCGGGATGGGTAGAGAGCCGGGCACTAAACAGCCATAGTGCGTCTCACAGCTGGGAAATAATGGCAGCAAGTGAGGTGAATTAATCTTCGTATAAACACCTAGCGCTGTGAGGTATGAGGAGAATTGCTTTCTGAACACAAGGCAGTATCACTGTTATTCTAATTTGCTAGGAGTACAGGCTGCTGGAATATGCTAAATATCATTAGGACATAAATATCGAGTTTTCTGCATTTAGTAATATTTATTCAACAGCAGTAATTAGCGCACATCACTGGATACCACAGCTATCAAACTGTTAGCGGTTTATCAAGATAGCACATGTTTGATTTTTATTAGGTTACTTGCCCCCTTCCTTACCGTCATGCCTTAACAAATAAATATTTAACCGTCTGGCAAGAGATCCACCTGTGCAGTAAGGGAAAATTTAAAATCAATAAGCCCACGCAAACTATGTACATGGAAATGTGGAGAAGCTTTATATATGTCTAACAATATAAATAATGAGAAGATCAATAGTGTTATAAAGCCATAATGGAAGATCTTAGTTACGCGTTAACTGGGTACCGGCATCTTTATATGAATCTCCAGTTCATCCACATAATTGATTTTACACTGCAGATGTTTTTTGGGGTCATGCTGAGAGGGGCTGTTTCCTGTCTCTATCATCCCCCCCAATCCCATTAATAGTAGTGGGACTTCAAATGAACACGATGCCCCTTTGGAGCCAGAGCAGCCGTCACCCCTGACATATCCCTACATTTTTACTCGCATTTCAGCCGATATACCCGTAATTCCCCGTCAACTCAACCGAGCACAGACAGGATATTAAGACGACACGGGGATGTCAAGTTTTCGTTTCCGATTGATTCTTTGTCAGTTCCACTCCATATCCAGGATAAATGCACCTGTCCTAAATGTTAAAATGTATGGTTATTTAAAAATAGGGTAATACGCAACCTTTTCATGCATATATAACTCCTGTGATGTTTATGCTAAGTTGTATTCTGGATATAATATTCTCTTAGGTAATCATTAGTATGATCAATTCAGTACAATTCTCTTCGTTCATTCCCCATTCTCACGAATGAATAAGTGTTTTTAAATGTTTTAGTAAAAGCCACAACCATTACCCCCCTCCCTCCCCCATTCATATTCTTAAAAATCGCGCAAAGCATTGGTCTTTGTGGTGAGTAGCGAAGATGCCGGTGATGAAGGCATTACCGCGTTATACACGACGCTTGTTGCAGTCTTCTGTATCCCAGGAAAAAAATCATAAGATGGGAAGAGTTTGCGATGTAAAATATAACGCTCGATTTTAATAATACAGTAATAATGATGACAAGAAAGCCTGAGGCAAGTTCACATAATGATATAATTAATTCTACAACCATGTAAGAACAAGCAAACTTAATGCCCTTCCATTACACACTGTAGGTCCAAAAACACAATTACATACAGTTGTGTGCTTGTTTTTAGATAATTTTATCTCCTGCAGGCCAGTATAAAAGTAGTAAGGTTGACTTTACTGTATCTGTCAGAGCAGTTTGTATCTATTTAACCTATGAAACCCAATACAAAACAATGCATCTCAATAACAACACAGCACAACTAAAATAGCTAAATATTTTATTTTCATAAAAAAGTAAGGCTTTATTGTGTACGTCCTTTAACACCTTAAATGGTAGAAAATAGCTGGATGACGATGTTCCCTGACACAATATTCTGGGAAGCATTTGAGCAGAGGGACCATTGCAGGGTTCAGGAATCGGCAGGGTGAGGCGGTGTTTTGTGAGGGCTGGGAGATTGGGCCTCCCCTCGCCGCTCAATCCTTGTATAATAGGCTGAGCTGCTCCACCAGGCTCTCCAGCTCGGGGTTACCCCCCATTTCCTTGATGAGCCTGTAGGCCTCGTCCTCCAGCTCCTTGAGCGTCTGCCGGGTGTAGGCGAAGGACCCCACCTTCTCCAGGTAGTCCACGCAGTAGCGCTTGACGTCCACGTTCTCCGTGCGTTGACGCAGGATGTTCTGCACCTGCGTGCTGTCCGGCTGCGACCAGATGGCGTGGATAGTGGGGAAGGAGAACTTGCCCTCGGTGAGGTCCTCGCAGAAGCTTTTGTTCTCGCTGTACTCCTTGGACTTCAGGTTGGCGTAGTCGTCGCGGATCTGGAAGAAGAGGCCTAGAATGTCAAGCAGCGGCTTCAGGTCCCGCTTGCAATTGGAGAAGAGCTGCATGAGGCCCACGGCCAGGCCGAAGAGGCCGCCCGTCTTCTTCAGCACCATGCTGCGGTACTCCTGCTCACTGGGGCAAGTGTAGGTGTCCCTCCAGTGGATGTCCAGGCCCTGGCCGCGGTGCAGCTCCAGCAGCTGCCGGGTGAAGACGTGCACGGCCTCCGGGTGCTGCAGGGTCAGTACCTTCTCCAGGCCCAGGAAGTATACGTAGTTGGCAGAGTTGATGACCGAGGCCACTCCGTAGATGCTGTGGGCTACGGGGAAGCCACGTCTCAGCTTGGAGCTGTCCTCGATGTCGTCGATCAGCAGGCTCGCATTATGGAGCATCTCTGTTACCTCGATGATCACCTGCGGACAGAGAGGGGCAAACCACGTCAGACCATGGAAGAGCATGAGGCTTCCTGCTTTACTACATGTTATAGTATCTCTCCCACCCTCTCCTAATATGAGAGAAACTGAGGAACTGTAACAAGATTCCAATGGGCGAGAAACTCAGTCGTCACCAACAAGTCACCATGCACGACCAGACCTGCTCAGTACTGCTGCTGGACCCCTAGTGTTGCCAGCTGGTGTGTCACCTGCCATTTGCTTCTAGAACATGTGCCCCTCTCACGTCACATCACTTCTGCCGGGGAGGAGGCAGAGGCTGAGGTGAGTGCGGTGTCCTTTCATCTGGGTGGTACCGCGAGCAGATGGCGTCGGTGAGACGCGGGGGCCCTGGGAGGCCGTTAGCCGCGAGATTAATGAACGATGACAGAGAGGGGTGTGGGGACGTGGCTGCACCTGAGCGGACGCTGCACACGGCCCGCGGACGGCAGCTAGCGAATGATCCCATTCATGGACCCGGCTTTCGTCCTCCAGGCAGTCGGCCTCCTCGCCCCTCGGGACCCTGCTTCTCTCAGGCCGCGGACCATGTGACGCGAACACAGATGAGCATCGGGGCTATGGAGGTGGGATTTAGACATCTCACACACGCATGCACTTATGCACACACGCACCCACAGGTTCTGCTCAGGGTGACTGTCCACATCGCTCGCAAAAATCACCACCATGTCATGTTACGACACTGGTCTCCTGTCCAGTGAGACATTAATAATAAACCCTGGGCTGATCACTGGGTTCTCTTACTGTGAACCTACACGAGTAAGACGCCTAAACACACCCACACACACACAGGTGTGTAATTATATCTTTGTGGGGACTCTCCATTCATTTCTATGGGGGAAAACTCTAATCCCAGCATGACGACCTTAACCTCTACCCAGCCCTAACCTTAACCATAAGTAACCAAACAAAATACGAGACTTGTGGCATTAAAAAATTTTTTGATTGTATTCACATTGCACTTGCTTTATAAAATTGAGTTTCCCCTTGCAGGGACAGAAAAAAATGTTCCGCACAAGACCAAAAAAACTGGTTTTTATCATATTGTGGGGACACTTGGTCCCCAAAATGTAATACATGCATAATCCACACACTACAGGAGAAAAACAAAAATAAAATTCATTCATTCATTCACTCTCAATCTACACATTAAAATATAAAAGGAGCTGGCTGTTATATAACGAGGAAAACAATGGCAGCGTTCCCATGGTGACCTGTGATCCCTGTATCACAGCACTTGCAGGAACTGAGCAAATGCTCTAGGTGACTGAATCCATGATCCCCTGGAGTTCCTGTTTTTCTTTGGTAATTGTTACATTGAAGCCACTTTCTGCTTTCGGTGGAGACGACAAGCCTTCAAAGCATTGCCACTTTTACCATCATCCCCTCTAGCAGCATGGCATGCTGGGAATCTGGTCTGACCACGCCCGTAGCCACGCCCCCTGTCGATACAGAGACCATGCTTTAGCTTTTAGTGTGTAATAGCTAAAGGTATATATGCATATGGTTGCCTGTGATGGACTGCAAGCCAAATTCAACAACCTTTACCTGACAACAGGCAGAAAGTAAAAAAAATAAATAAATAAATTAAAAAAATGGTGGATGAGAATTTGCAGTTACTCCACCTGCAAGGACCGACTGTAGTTTCAGCCATGAAGGCCAATGTCCAGGTATTGCCGCCCCCCCCCACCCCTCGAAAACAGCTGCAAGTTTTACTGCAGGATGTTCCAGTCCTTGCACGTGCGTCAATGATGGGGGGGGGGGGGGGGGGGCGTGCCTGTGAGGAATGATCACACCTTGCAAGGGTGTAAAGGCTTTTGGGGGCACCGGGAGGAGGGTCCGAGACCCACCAGAGCCCCAAAGTGTCTACGTTCTTCAGATTATTTACTTGAGCCCTCCCTGAGCAGTATAAATATTTCTTTGTCAGATCCCTTCTTTATGAGCTGAAATATATCCCAAAAATTCTAGCTGAGCTTAGAAAAGAAAACCAACAACAGGGGAGGCATCAAACTGCCTTTTCTGCAGTTTTATTTGAGTGAATTCAGAGGGAAAAAAAAAATGGGAGCAGAAAATAAACAGCGAGCTGAAGCGAAAACGGGCCAAATCTCCGAAGGCCTTTGAAAGCAGGTGTTTCTCCTGCTCGCGAAGTTTTTAATACCTTCACTCCTGTTATACAAGCAGGAAAGAGCCAGCAGCATGACAGAAGGCACCTGCAGCGCCCATAAGAAGTCCAGGCACAATCTGGTAAAGGATCCCATCCAGTACAGAGACACGCATATCCTGACTGGTCTGCAACTGAAAACAGCAAGCATGGAATCTGACAGCTGAGGGCGCTCCGCTTCAGCCAATCGGCCGTCGCAAGCCATGAGAAGGCGGAGTCAGTACTGGAGCAATTGAGGTTAAGGCCCATGTTGAAGGGCCAAATAGTGACATCATTCTGCTGGTAATGGAATGTTAATGGTCAACCTTCTGATCATAGTCCTAACCCGCCGAGCCACCCGCCCCATTTGATGATCAGTGACCTAGATGGGCGGCAGATGTGAGAATCTTCTCGACATGGTGCTGGTGGGGGGGGGTTACACGTTCCAGCCGCTGGCGAGGCAGCAGCCCCCAGACAGCGAGAGTGTGGCTCACGTGACAGGTTCAGGGAGAGTTTACAGCCCTGGGGGGTGGGGGAGGGGGGGGGTCCACATGGGGGCAAAATCACAAACCTTAAATGAGGTCTCTCATTGCGAGGAAATCTCAGCCACAGGGTCTCAGGGACACCCAGCATGCACTTCTGCCATCCAATCACTTTCATGTTGCTATAGGAAGTGTAAACAATCTGCAGTGTGAAATCATTACCGATTGAAAAACATGCAATGCACAGGTAACATAACCAGCAGGAGTCGAGGTCTAAGGCCAGCATGATCACAGTCCACCCCCAGGAATGGGGTTTCAAACACACCTCCAGTCAGTTACCGTGTGTGGGCAGTATTTGGCCAGTAAATCAAGAAATAATTGACAGTATGGCATAACCCCACCCAGCGTGGGTGATCAAAGACCCGCTCTTCACTGTGAGCTGACAGGTTTACGGTCAGAGAACAAGGTCCAACAGGCCATGATATCCTGTCAGGACAGGGAGCATGAGACCAGGCGTCAGTATCAAAACCAACACGCAACACAGAACGTAGGTTCCAGGGGGCCGAGACCCACCCATAGAATGCCAAAAGACCATACTGCTGGGCCATATTACTCCTTAAAGCAGAAACTAGTGACGTGCTGGTACAACAATGTCTGGCCTGCACAGAACCTCCACTTCCAGCAGGGGGCGGCGTTTCCTGGATTCCAATAACAGACCGATTTTAAATGAGTGATCTATCCAGAGGATCACATCTAGGTCCCTGTGGTCAGCACCAAACATTCTCTCCTCCATCGCATGTCTGCACAGCGTCCTTCTGCACAGGAACCCCCCCCCCCCCCCCCCCCCCCGATCTCCTCAGAATGCGGCAGACTATTGCGGAGTGAATTTCGGCAGAAAAAATCCAGAGAAAAAAAAGTCACCGATTCATCCTCATAGTGCTCTCCCAATAAATTCCACCGGGGGGACCCCTTTAGTTACCTGCACGAAAAGGCAGCTGGCAGACGGTACCAGATAAAAGGTTGCTTAACTGATCTCAGAACAGACAGGCCTTTAAAAGGGACACGGTGACATTCTGTCACAGGGCTGGTGTTAGGAATCACCGCCTTTTATCCCCGGTTGCTTTCCGGCACACGTCTCTGATTTGGGTATTGCGATCTTATCTAATACACCCAGGTTTCTTCTATCATCTACAGATCATCATACAGGCCTCCAAAATGTTGATCATGATTCTCTACTATGCTTCCACAGTCTATGCTGACTGGCGTCTGCCGAGTAACGGCCTGGCATGGCATCCAGCGTCCGCTGCCTCATGTTTTGTGCTTCCCAGAACAACCTCAGACTCAGGGTGACCAGGGTTGAAACTAAGTGTTTTTTTAAGGTGGGGACCCTAAGAAGGGCCGTGCACAGGGGCCAACATTATCATTAGCCAACGATACGTTTTCAATCAGTGATTGACAGGAGATTCAATAGCCCCGCTGTCTGTTTGCAGTCACTGTTGGTGCATGGACAGTGCAATTACTAATACATTCAGATGAAAACACAGTGTGTATTGTGCCAATCTGGGACATAGACTGTGGAAGCATAGTAGAGAATCATGATGAATGTAGCTCAATCAAACGGCAATAGTTTAATGCCTACTCGTCCTGTCTGTGTCATTTAAGTTGATACTTAATTACCACCACTTAATAGTCCAATAATTCTATGTTTTATACTTTACACAGACACCGTACCATCGTTATTAATAACGCAAAAGTATTGCGTGGGATTGCAAAAGTACTGAATAGGAATGCAAAACCATTAAAAAAATATATCATCCCACCCTGACCTCTTAGTAATAATATCATAATAATAGTATTAATAATGTTACTAAAATAATGAAAAGAATGATTCAGTGTTTGG
Organism: Brienomyrus brachyistius; assembly: GCF_023856365.1. NCBI lineage: Eukaryota > Metazoa > Chordata > Actinopteri > Osteoglossiformes > Mormyridae > Brienomyrus > Brienomyrus brachyistius. The sequence goes on from NC_064552.1 coordinate 14,361,265, forward strand.
GGGGGGGGGGGTGTCACAGGTATGCAGATCTAATCGAATGAATTGCCCCAGCTCTGGTACCCAGGAACGGTGAGGTGAACTGGCTGCTGTAAATTGCCCATAGTGTATCGAAGCACGTGCCCAGTGCTGCATCCTGGAACAGGCTTCAGCTTCAGAATGGCCTTGTTGTTACAGCAGCGTTTCCCAATCCGGTCCTCAGGGACCAACAGCCGGCCCACGTTTTTGCTCCCTTCGAGCTCCCTGCCAGACAGTTTTTGCTCCGGTAGGGAGCTGGCAGGGAGCAAAAACGTGGACTGTCTGTGAGTCCCCGAGGATCAGTTTGGGAGACACTGCTGTACAGAATAAGCTGTTATGGGAGACAGACACCATAAAATGCAGGATTCTGCAGCCTACAGCAACGCCTACTTAACTAGCTTTACCTTTACCTTCACATTTCACTCACGCAGCCTGAGAACATCCCTCTCCTTCATGCACCAGTTCCCTGCCTCTGCGCGACGGATCCATGTTACATTCATCACTTGCTCTGCTGCTCAGCTGATACCTACACTATGGCCTCACTGTCTTCCGCTATATTTCTAACCCCCTTTTCTTGGACCAGTTCCTTTATAAATTACCCAGCAACCCTCACAATCTGGCCTGCTTTAATCCGCCTGGGTGCCACTTTATACATCCCTCACCCACTCTAAGTTTGCACCATTCCAAGGCACAGGTACCTCACCAGTTTGCAGTGAGTTCAGCTACCATCAGCTGACCACATCATCTTGAGACGTCTCTCAGTGCCTAAACCTGAACATCTCCCTTCTCAGAGGGACATCGCAAGCGCATAAGTAAAACAGCTCACTTTTGGCTTCTGACCTCTTGCATGTGGTACAAGCAGAACAATCCGGACACCTGCATGGATACGACCCCCTGATGTCCACCCACTCTCACCTGACTTCTGCTGGGCAGATGGCCCCGCCCGACATCCTGCTTTCCTCCAGGTTGCCAGTGCCCACCTACGCTCCTTGCCAGCCAAGTAGCGGTTAGATGTCATGCTGTCCGACGGCAAGTGGAGGAGTTCAGCGGACGTGGTCCCTCATCAGCATGTAGGCCTTTGCCAGGGGCGATAATCCCACAGTCAATGAGCTCCTACTTCCTCTGACATCCCTCCGCTCTAGGTGGGCTATAACCTCTCCGAAAGGTATTCCTACCTAGTTCTGCCAGTTCTACGAGTGTCAGAGCACAGAAGCTGCTCCTTAAGCCTAAAGGCTTCCATCAAACCTTTAACGCTCTCATTGTGACAACAGTCATTCTGCAAGCCCCCAACTACAACAGTTACACGTCTACATTGAGGTCAAAGATTCTCTTAGAAATCTGAAAGGTCAGGCAACAAGACACTGAGTAAGAAAAAGGTGAAAGATTTTATGTATTAAAATAGACTAATTCTGAGGCGATACACAGGATCCTCACAGATCCGATTCTCATTTCCACATCCAAAGGGTATGATGATATCAAGGGGAAAAATCTACAACATAACACCCGGAAACCGTCGGAATCTGCGATATCGAGCCGATCTTCTAATCCTCTGATGCCAGTTACATTCGGCACTGAGGTCAGTGAAGTGCTGCCGGGCCTGGGAATTGGACTCCATATACCACCTGGTTGTGTTTCCCGCTGCTCAGCTCTCGAAGCACCGATAACTGGGTAAGCAACATTCGCCCGGCTTTTCCCCAGGCTGCAAACACACCAGATTTTACCAGATAGTTCCGTCTCCAATTTGCATATTTCTTTGCTAATTACCCTTCCTTAAATCCCCACACACAGGTCAGGTGTTGAAACTATGAATTTATGCAACGCTTGTGAAATGGACCCAGCTCCTAACTCTAGCACACAAAACTCTGAACATCGTCCAGGGAGAACATGGAAACTCCAGCACACAGCGAAGGGAGCCAGGACTCAACCCTCAGCCCTGGAGGGAGGAAAAAGAGGGACTGCTACCCGCTGAACCACACAGCATTTAACACTTTTACTAGATTTGTACTAACAGAACATATATTTATAAATATCTCTTTTCCCCCAAAGCTCTGCAGCACCGCAGTGCCCTCAGAACACCAAAAATGGAGGACGACGGTGGAGTCAATAAGACCAAAACAGTTAGTTCTGCACGCAGTTTGTCCTGTTCGGTTCCCCTTATAACCCTTTAGTCTATTTGCACACTTCCTCTCACAAGAGCTTCTGTAGATCATACAGTATGGAGTAAACAGGACAACCAAGAATTAATAAAAGAGCAAACTCAGATGTGTGCTTGGCTGTTGACGTGACAAGAGAATGAGGCACTGGGTTCTTCTGGGCTGTGGTCCCAAGTCCTAAAACGAGTCTTTGCCAGAATGGTAGGGAACATTAAAAAAGACGTTTTTATAAGCAAGCTCTGTAGCCACAGTCAACTATGCATCTGTAATCGCGTCATGATTATTTTTCATTATTTTTGGCTTTGGTGCCTCTGACCGGCCTGAAGCAGAACCGCAGAACAGAACTCTGGCAAGTTGGTCAACCCCACAGCCAAGTTTGCGGTTCTCCACGAGCAACATCGGGTCATTCAGCACAATTTAACTGTCGGCTCTGAGCCAGAACTCCGTTTCTGGCAGTTCTGCCCAAAGACCGACCGGCTCACACATCTTGATTCTCTGCAAGAGACCGCGGTGCATGTCTACAGCAACTGGAAGCTTCTGAGATAGTACCAGACATTACAGTTGGCGGAAAATGATGTAGAAGTACATTCAAATTCTAACCACCCGTCTCATACATGGTTGTAGAAAGCCTGAAGCCAGTTCGAGGCAACATTAGGCACAAGGCGGTGGAGCATCGTAGAGAGGGGGGCAGCCCCCTGCAGGGCACACACACGCAAGGGCATGGTTCTGGTTTCAACACTGGTAGGGACCTAATCAACCGCGAACCCTCGCCGCCCTTACACACGCTACCCCTACAACACTGGCACCAACATGTCCCTGTTGTTCATACTGAACTCGACTCCCTAACACACATGCAAAACAGACACTCATTTCTAGACCTCACAACACGAACTGAACATGCAAAACCCACAATGTAGATGTGTTTTGATGTAAAAAATATGAACCTTTCAAGACCCAAAATAAAGTAAAACCAGGCCAACCCACACTGTTGACGTTCTCAATGAACCACCAGCTAAAACGCAGGTTTCCCCAAGGATTCCCAGTCGACACAATGAAGCTGACAGGGATGCTTAGGGGGTCAAACTGTCCTAAAGGCCTCCGTTGTTTATGAAACATCTGCAACACAGAGACGCTCAGGCTGAGTTTGACGCGACCTCGGCTTGACGTCCGTCGCAGGATCCCTTGAAGACGATATCCTGCTGAGACGGATCACACCACAGGGTTGTTGCATCCCTTAAAGCCCGAAGACCCCAGAGAACATGCCAAATCCACACGTCAATCAGCTAGGCACACACTCCTAACCCCGCTAAATCCCCGAGTCCAAAGCCCAGACCCATTTACAAAGCTAAGGAGACCGGCAGCGAACGCCCTACAGCTCAGAGGGTTATACATTTACATTCAAGCCAGGGTAATGGCCTCTTGTGCTGGACGCTAAGAGAATATCATTTTTAAACTGAGTGGAGAGCGCTATCCGATCTATAGAGATAAATATTGTTTTCCTCCGCAGTAATTCTGCGGTAATTACGTCTGGCCGTGTCGCCCATACCTGCTGCGTGACTGACAAACCCCCCAACAGCCGAATTAACTCGTCAGCTCTCTATAGAGGCTGCATGTTCCTCTCGTAGAAGCCAAAGCCATTAAAAGCAGGCTGGGAGAGCTGGAGATGCTCATCAAATCCCATTTCCCTCGGAGAGAGAGAGAGAGAGAGAGGAAGGGAGACTTCTCCCTGCTGGATGGTGCTCACTTGGACACCGATCTAATCGGCCAGATGCTCTCAGTCTCATCCACTGCTGTTTGCTTGCAGGGCCTCTGAACGGACGGATTTAATTGCCCCGTGAAAAATATAAACCACTCCAGCGTGACCGTAACTGCGAATCCTTAACGATGTAATCAGCGTGGTAAAAAGGGACGGGCTAATTGCACGGTGAAACACGAGCACTGTTCCATGCGTAGCCGTGGTCACCACAGGACGGCACTAAATGTTTGGCCGATGGATCCAGTCGCAGTCGTGGGTGAATTTATGAGGTTAAACCAATCGTGGGCTGCAGGGAGGAGCATAGGCAAACAAAATCTTGAAGATCGATTCAGGAAAATTATCCCTTTCCCGACATATATAATTTTACTGCTTATCAGCGTTATACAAAATCAGGCTAAACAGCCACTGACAGACTTTTAAAGTGAAACCACAACGAAGTGTACATATCTGTATCAGCCGACGTAGAGAGATCAGGTCTTAAATCTATATAAAAAATAAACTAAAACTTATAATGTGCATGACATTTCAGCATTCAGAAATCACAATACCTTTTCACCGATTTCATGGATGAGTGCGCCACCTGCAGGTTGACTAGAGTCCAAATTGCATGCGTTTATAATTGGACCACCCAACCTGCGGATGACTCCACAGGCGCTGGTAACAGGACACCCCCAGGTTTCAGTGGCATCCTCGAATTATCCGCTGCTGAAATCCACGGAGCCTTTGCCAAAATCTATTTAGCACTGATCTGGTCCAGAGAAGCATTTGGGACAGAGAGAGACATCAAAAGGCAGGAGCTCAGACTGGCCAGCATATCGGCTTCCTGGATGACGATCAAAAACCTCTGTGATAGCGTGATGCTTAAGGAACTGATCGCAACGATGAAGCTACCCTGGTGTTCAGGAGTGGAAGGAGGGGATTAGGCGTGGTAGGGGCTTGGACCAAAAAGGGGTGGGGCCATTGTCAGGTTCCCCCCCCCAGTCTAACGCAATGCTGTAAAGTCATGGCCAAACAAAGATTTGGGAAACCCTTTACATGGATCTGACGACAGCTTTGGGGATCAGAATTTAAGGAAGCATAGTGGATTTGGAAAGCTAGCAAGGGTCCTGCACATCTGGTCTTTATCATATCCTATATGCCGACATCACCACCAAAAACCCAGATTTGAACTGGGTACTGAGACACACGTCACGCCTGTTCGAATCCGTAACTAACACTTCAAGGGCTTGGTTTGAAAATGCAGCCCCCGTTACCGACAGGATGATGACGAGAGGATTAAATCAAGCGTCTCTCCACTGTATTCGATTTCACTTTCTAGTGCGTGGTGATGTCATCCAGATCTAATGTTTTTCTACCGGAGAAATCACACAAGCTGCAGGCTGTCTGTCCGCTTGGCCACCTTTCCGCTGTGTCCTAAAATGGGGCCACCTACTGGGAAATCACACAAGCTACAGGCTGTCTGTCCGTTCAGTCACCTTTCTGCTGTGTCCTAAAACAGGAAACTGGAAGGCGCACAAAACACCCCTGTCCTTAACCTGCCAAGGAGGACGGAGCCATACAGGGGACCAGGACCCCTGTCTGACGTAACAGAGACCCCATCACTGCTTGATAAGGGCATCACCCCCCTCCCCCGATGAGAAATAAGGGCTAATGTTTACACTTACAATTAAAGAGAAGGGCTTTAAAGTTAGTGACACACCCACATGTCCAATAGTGCTCAGAAATCCATCTTAGTGTCTTTGCACCAAGGCGTTACGCGGATGAAAAATCTCAGCTTTCGGTTCTTGCTGATCTGGATCCTCCCCAAACTCTCCTTCCAGCGGAACAGCAAGCCTCAACAAGCTGAACCAGACCCCCTGACAGTGGCCAGATCCTCAACACCTGTTTCCCATATGAGTATGAGTGAACACAAAGCGCTCTGTGGACACCGAGCGGCGCGTGAACCTGACACATTTACATTTCATTTATTTAACAGATGCTTTATCCAAAGCAACATACATTTTTTGAGAGGGTTAGGTGATCCCTGGAGTAACTGGGGGGTTAGGAGCCTTGCTCAAGGGCCCCACAATGAGTGTCAGTCTGCTAACCACGGGATCTGAACTGCCGACCTTCTGTGCACAGGCACGGAACCCTAACCTGCTGAGCCGCACCCTCCCTGCCATCTCATCTGGTTTCGGTTGGGTCCAGGCTACCAGGGTGCCTTTCAGACTCATTGATCTGAGCACCAAACGACACAGCGTCCCTGGAATGAAAGTAGGAGGCAAGATTTCACAGGGAAATGGATAATGGCAGCAGAAACTGGACCGGGCTTTTATCGGACTTTATTACAAGCCGTGCCACGTAAAGCCGCTCGACCCTGAAAGGAGAAGGCATAGCTGAAATGCACGCAACTGATGGTTCATAACTAAACTGAGGTCAATCAGGAACAAGAGAGAATGATGAATAGCAGGGGTGTAGACTGCTAACCCCAAGGTGATGATTATTTAGGGAACGATTTGATGTATTTCTACCATGATTAATTGATTATGCGATTATTTCGATAACTCAGCGTTAACCGATATATTGTGCATCTCTAAGGCTAACATTTATTTAGCTAGCGAGTTAACTTGCTCAGGCTCTTGACTGCTGCTATCGTAGCTATAGCAAAAAGAATGATTTTTTAGCACCTCAAAAAACGGACGTTTGCCTTAAGCGCAAAGATCGTCAGGTCGCGTTTTCTTTATCAAAATTTCTTTATCGATGAGCCTTAGCCTGCCATTCTATTTTTTGGAAATTCACCTGCTAGTGTTGCTATAATGCACCTCTACCTGTAGCATGTGAATTACGAGAGCATGCAAACCGGAATCAGGAGTATCTTTAAGGCCGATTTTGACTGTAACCAGTTCTGATGTTAAAGATTGATGCGGCTGAATCGTCATCTTAATAATCAATTCATCATCCCCCACATTTAACCCCCCTGTGAACAGTCAACTAGCTAGTTAACCAGTCAGCTGTAAAAGACTAGCATTTACTCAGCGTGAGAGGAGGGAAATATTAACCGGTCCACCTGGTGCCGTTTGGCCAGTTAAGAATGCAGATTTATATAGCAAACATTTCCCAATATGAGATAAAAGCTATAAAGGAGACGTGCTTCTAAGACGTGCTTAAAATGCCGATGTGTCATTGCGTGGAAAAGGAGGGGATTCATCAGGTGAGTATTCATCACTGAAAATGGAGCCTCGTTATGTGGCATCGGGTTAAACACACCTGCCAGAACTGGGCCCAGTGATCGGGGAGCATATTCAGAGCAGAGAGACAGAACAAGGAGAACAAAGAGCCATCAAAGGGCTCAGCTGGTGGAAGTCACACAGCAAAGGAGGCCATGAAAAGGTTACTAAGGCAACAAGCACGATCCCCTCGAAGCGCAGTCAAGCCGATCGTTAAGGAGAGCAGGAAAGTGTGTCTGTAAGGGGAGGGGGATAAAGAGGAGGGAGACCGGAGGACAGGGAGAGATACTCTGCCTTTCCAAGCGTGGGGAGGGGGGCTCCTTTTGGGGGAAAGGGATACAGAGTGAGGTGGGGGGGACATCATGTAAAAACCCGCATTGCTCCAAAGGCTGGAATGGGAACCCCAACTGCCGGGAGATTGGCCTTCGAGCAGAGTGCAATGGCCAGTCAGAAGAGGCCTGAGGGCACGGCCCAAGTAACAGAGAAATTAGCACTGCTGAAGAACAGCCCACCCAATCAAATGGAGCAAATGTCACATGACCTACACACGCCGAGCCAATGGAGACGCAGCCCAGAAAGTCAAACGGACAGAGCCTCTGAATGTGCCAGCACTACTCAAGCATTTACCCAGTAACCCTGATAGTTTGAATCTCCATTTCTTAATGACATTTCAGAAAAACAAGCAGGTGGATCATACAAAACTCCAAGATGGATGGGCTGAAATTATTCACACAGAAAACCTTTTCAAGGAAATGTACATTAACGATTCCCAGCACGCATGCCTCATACATACTTACACTAACAGTCAAAAGTTTTTTTGCATACCGCAGGTTTTTACCACTTTTCCATTTATTTCATAAACTGCAGATTTTTTATTCTTGTTAAAAACTTTGGAAAGTGAACAACTATAAATGAAAATATAAGTCAAATAAAACACGTTTCCTTTATAGCAGGGAAAGAGTTTGTTACAGTGCATGTCTGACATCCTATTAACTGGCTGTGTGGTGATGGCAATAGTTAAATTCTAGGCTGTTCTTTAACTTTAAATGTACTAGTTAACCGTTTCATCCCATGAAACAGAGCAGTGTTTAATGTTCTTTGCAGAAAGAATGTCTCAAATTTTCCCTGCTGTTATAACTGCAGATGTGATGAATCAAATATATGACATTTTCTTGCTAATAAATGTACTCAAATGGTGAACATACTGTACATTTATTTAGCAAGGAATGCTGGGTATATTTTTAATAAATGTTAAGTGAACATGCATAAGTAAAAAAATCTCAGTGCTTGCAAAAGCTTTTCACTGGTAGTGTATCATTGTGGGGACTCTCCACTTTTGGCTATTTCAGTTATCTGATTGCATTCATGGATTTTTACTCACATCTTTGTGGGGACCCATCCATTCATTTCTATGGGCAAAGCCTCAATCCCAACCCCCACCCAGCCCTAACGTCAACCATAAGTAACCAAACAAAATATAAGACTTCCAGCATTTTTAGGTTTTGACTGCATTCACAGATTTTTTATAAAAATATATATTTTTAAGTTTTTAATCACACTGTGGGGAAATCTGCTCGCCACAACGTAATAGTTAAAAAGATGCACACTTACACACACACACACACACACACACACTCCTGAAATGTCAACCTACAGTACTAGGTTTCATATCCAGAGATGTACGTATTGTATCAGCCAACTATCAGTATCAACCGATGGTTAAAAATGAGACGATATTTACCGCCAAAAATTCCACACCCACATACTAAAAAGTCAGAAAGAGAGTCTGCTGGGTGGAATTATTTTAATGATGTCAGAAATGCATTGTGCAAATATTACTCTGCTAAAATTTCACAAGGAGGATCTACTAATTAACATTTCAACTGGACAAATGTGACCCATCACCACGAAATGAGTCTTATGGGTGCAGTTCTACCAGTGCGACTTAAGACTCATTTCGTGGCAACGGGTCACAAATTTGATTGCTCACCTTAAGGCGAGACAGTGAAAAGCATGAAGGATTTCCAAAAAACAAAATCTGCATCAACAAAGAAGGCTGTAGTACTGGTGAACAACCTTAGTCCGTCAGTAACTCAAGCGTTTGATAAGCAAAAGAAAATTCAGTCAGTGCGAAATCAAAATATATTACTTGGAAAATTACAGAGTTGATCACAACTTGATGATCAGGCGTTCTGTTATAAATGTTAGAAATATATAAGATGTGTACAGTTATAAAATATAATGCTCTGATACTGTATGCCATAGTTGGTACTTTGCTAAATTAATTGGGTGGAGAGCCACTTTAAAATTATTTAAGCATAACCTCTCAAACTGGTATCGGCGTCAGTTTTCAAAAATAATCGGCTATCGGTATCAGCCAAGTGCAGCCCGATTCATGTCCCACTTGCTCAGTGAGGAGTTTACATAGCGACAGGTGTGATGAGCGTGACGGTGGCCAGCGGCGGGCATGGCTGAGAGCCCAGGAATTGTTTGGAAAAGCGGTAACCTCAGCACAGCTTGGGAGGAGCTGGTCCACCTCTGAAAAACACTCAGATCACAGGAGGCCTGATCTTATCAGTGACGTTCCTACGATTAACTAGCTCTGTCCCATCTCTCACCGCAGAACCAAAGTCAGACCCCAGTCGCTTATCTGTTTTTTTATAGTGAATTTCTCTATTTGCCTATGGAAACTCAACCATATTCATATTTCAAAAACAGTTTATATACATATCAGGAACATACCAACATGCCATCCCTGCGGGGGTGCCCCAGCCGCTTTCATGTCTGCCCTTACCTGCAGTTTGTCTTCTGGGACGTTGAGCCAGTGATTAAATGCTTGCGACAGTCTCTTCCTCACTTGTTTCCCTGTTAAAATGATAATAATAAAAAAACACATTTAAAAATCACAGTCACCTTGCGTCTTTAATTCTGTGCTGGCTAACATCAGCCTCCCCTCAGGGAGGGACGTCTCGAACAACAGGGACTCGTTTCTGTCATAGTGAGGTGCTCAGAATCTCAACCACTCTGCCTCCCCCAGGCACTTTATGAGCTAATTAAATTCCACCTCGGCGGGACAAGCCGCACACCCCTCGGTCTCCTGACTTGGGCGAGACGAGAGCATGCTGCGTGCAGCATGTGACAAGGTTAGGGGGAGGCCACGAGCTTCTCACAGGAAAACAAAAAAAAAAATCTGATTAATTTGTAGCAGTTTTATGATTAGAGAGCCGCAGTGACGGAAAAAGGCTCACTAGGGGGCGCTGGAGGACGGCCACAGGTCCCAGGTGACATGGGATTCTGTAGTAACTGTCTAGATTAGAGAGAGCTGTGGCCTAGTGATTGTGGCCTCGCTTCAGGGGGGTGATTCTGTAGGTGTCACCTGTGCGACCCGACCCTCCACCCCCCATCACTGACACTTGGCCACCCGCCGAATCCGCCTAGGCCCTCTCTTGGGGGGGGGAGGTGTCCTTGTGTGGCTTGATGGCCCTTCCTCTGCCACAAAAAAACATGGAAGCATTTATCAATATTGCTGGGAGACTCAGCATGCCAGGTTGGGGGGGGGGGGTGCTTTCATTGGCCAAACATTGCTTGGGCTGCTTCGAATGTAAAAGCAGACTATAAAACTGAAAACTAACACACACAATATGATTTACATTTATATATGGAGTACTGTGCAAAAGCGTTAGGCAGTGGAAGATCATGTTTGAAGCAATTTTCCGTTCAGTCAGTGTGTATTTGCTCAAAAAAAGCACAATTTAACATGCAAATTTACAGCAACACTAAACAAACCCCCAGCCAGTTCAAGTAATTTCTTAAAATTTCTCTACCAGCTATATTACTTAAATAAACATCTTATTAAGTTGGCAGACACAATATCATAGTTTTACACTAACAAGAAGATTATTTAATCATCATTTTCTTTGACTGCCTAAGACTTTTGCGCAGTATTGTATATATGTATATTTTTTTGTAACTGGTTTTTCTGGAGACCTAAACTCCTCAGAACAGAGTTACGGATCATGTCGGCCCCGGTTCATTTAACACCAAGCACGATGTGCTCGTATTTTAAGACGGTCCCTGGTCAACTAACTCTGAGTAAAGCCGAGGAGCTTCCAGAGCGTGACGCACTAAATCTCATCCCCCGGGGATCCCCGGAGACGCGGGCCCGACGTCACATCGCAGCCATTCCAGCTCAGCGCGCGATGGATCACGCGCGACGGGACGCGGCGACGTGGATCGGCAGCTTCGTTACATTTCTGTCATTTACATAATGACACATACTGCGGGTCTCAGGGGGTTATGTATGGAAGCCGTGCCCCCCCGCCCTGTACCCCGGTCACAGCGCACATCGTGCCACGACGGCTCGCTGTCACAGCACAAGGGTAAATGACAAGTTAAATCGCAGATACGAATGAGAGACGGAGCAGAAAGGGTAATGCGATAAAGCGCTCGACGAAACTCAATTTCCAGCGACTAGACAATTAACAAATTAAAGCACCGGCTTTATCATAAATAGCACACTGCAATATCGCACAACTGGCCTGTAAATGTTTTATAACTCAATTAGACGAACATACAGCAATTCAGATGCGTAACGCGACAATAACAGACGTCGTAAGAATAATTCGGTCACCCCCCGTATCCATTTTAAGCAACTAAAATTTTGATGACTTCCTCTAAATATAATGGGATATTTTCACGCATACTATCCTAAGCTGCAATTAGTTTCCTCAAAGAAACTCCCAATGAAATCCGGAACAGATTACTACTATTTTCATTTATATCATAATATCGCTTCTATTTATGTAATATATGATCATGGTAAATTATTAGGAAAGTTCATAATTTAAAAAATTCACCCATTTGTCAACTTAACATTTTTAGCTGAAACAGCTCAAACTAAGTCAAGAGGTGTTTAACGCAACAATGACTTTTTCCAAGTTAACAGACTGCTGCAGTCCATAGACGAGAATCATTCAAAAGCTTTGTAATCGGTTTGTTATAAATCAAAGTAAGGAATTAAATGAGAATGACATCGCAGGAATTCACATAAATATAGCCCAGTGCAGCTCTTTGGCTGGGGAGAACATGCATCTTTCGTGCTAAATTATTCTCACATTACAGCTTTCGCGCCATCAAACCCGTCTTGCTATCAAGTACATCACCAATCAGTCCACAGCAGAAGCACCCGTCTTCCAAATTCCACAGCCTGTTTGTGCGAAAATAGAAAATGTGCCCTCATCGGATTGCTAAAAATAATCTGACATCTGAGGCTCGCAGTGCAAAGAATCTAGAACATGCAATTAAAAAGAGAATTTAGTCATTGGCCTTAAATACAAAACTAACTGTACACACTGCTAAAATCAAGTATGGTATCATAAAAGAAACAAAGAAACAACACAACCAATAACTAAGTATTACTTCTTGAAGGATGTCCTTTAAAATGTGTGCGCTGATGCATATCTATACAGTAAGGCGTGCGCGAGTGAATAAGGAGATGGTTTGGGACAAAACTCCAGGGTAACATACACGTAGCTCATGCTAGAGGACTTTACTAGAAGAAATCAAAGTTACTGCAATGGATATTTAGTAAGGAAGCAGTGATTATCGTAACAGTTCAAACTAACGCACACACTGGAGACCCAAACTTCACAAGGAGTCCACTGTGGCCTTGAGTGAGATACAAAATGAAAAGTGCATAGAAGAACACTGTGAGTGGAGGCTACTGGCCTGTGATCATGACCAGGCCGCTGGAAAATGGGCCGTGATTGGTGAACGGCAGCTGATAAGAGATCAGTAAAAGGGTAGCAAGCCGTGGGGGTATATTTTGCCACAAACAAGATGTTATGGACTATGAATCATTTTGGACGCAAAACGTATTTTATTCTGACCTTTTAATGTTCTGGTTGTCATGGGAACATTTCTGACAGTTTTATGCTGAACTTTTATTAGTCTCCATATGTTAGGGCTTCCCTGACAGGATTCCCTTAGTCCTTAGTCTTAGAAACTAGGTATTAAAGCACCCTGAAGGACTGCATACATGCAGTATATTATATTACTTGTGCATGTTGCATTTTAAAGATGGTTCAGGACTTAAGGTGAAACCCCTCAAATGAATAATGAAAGACTTATTTTAGTGACTTGGATTGAAAGTGTCCGCAGCTCGCTAAACGGTGCTCAGATTGGATCTGGGTGCTATGATCAGATCGATAACGAAAAATAAACAACCTGCCTCGCTGCTGGAAGATCCATCCATCCATCTGTTTTTGGAATACGGCTCTTTATTTGTTCATTTTCACAATGCTGCCAACATCTCTATTTGAGTGCATTTTAATGCAAAATAATGCTAATGAATTACAGAGCTACCCCCAAATGTGCCTCGTTGATGCCTTTATCCAATCGATTTGCATAGAAACAAGGCTGATGACTTATTAGAAATCTAACAAGATACTAAATAAACGTGACAGAACGCAAATAAAAATGTGTCATACGATTTATTCCGCCTTGTTCAATTATTACACGTGGGCACCATTGATAACTGATATTTATTAGATTCTCATATTAATGTATGATTAATTTTACAGGAAAATCTCTAAGACTCTGAAATCAAGCATTAAAAATAAAATACAGAGTAGTGGAGGGCTTAATGCTTGTGTAGGTGGGAGAAGTTTGCTATTCAGCCCAGTGTGTGGGTGTGTTTTTTTTTTTTTAAATCTGGACCACATGGACGCAAGACTAAAATGTTTAGCCATCTTAGCAAGGATTACCGTCACCTGTTTAAGAACATCAGATATTACTTTGTGCCCTCTGCAGGGTAGATGTCCACATCTACCAGAAACTAAGTGCTGATCCATTTCTATTCCGAACAAAACCTTAGTGAAAGTATAAAAATATTGCGACATTGACTCCAAAAAAATTGGACCCTGGAACCGTTTTAACTAAACATTTTACGTAATACAAACAATCTATGCGGAATACGCGAAATATAAATGTACCACTAATGACACACAATTCCTGCACTGTAATAAATACCAAACTACATTAAATCTCTGTATCATTACACAAAAGTCACTCCTCAAGATCCACTTATTTTCTGCTGGGGTTTAGCAAGTCATGATTCAGTAGAGGGGGTAAGACCACTACAGACTGTAAACAGACTGGAATAAAACCCCACTGCTTCCCTCATTAAGAAAAAACATCACGTGTAATAAAGGACGAACATGAGTTTCAAGGAGAGGAACAAAGTCAATCCATAAGTAAAAAAATGCCAGGCAGTGGAGTTTTATACAAAACACATGAATCGTAAAACTTGCTTGTGATGTGTGTTGAACAATTTCAAGACCGTAGATTTAATGCAGAGGGGAAATTAAATTTCCCGGCTTAGGCGCAGGGATATAGGTCATTAATTGTGACATTTCCCACTTATAATTACCTGCACTGTAGAGGGTTTCCCTTAATTCCTGAATCACAGGAACCGGCAGACACCAATAGCCTCGTGTACGGAGACCTTTGGCGGGGTCCCGGGCTGCCTCAGGAAACATGCGCGAAGCATGCGAGTGCTAGCCTGTCGCTGCATCCGCACCTCCTACATCATCAACGCATCACAACTCCGCAACATATCTCAGTATTTTTGGTTCTATGTGAACGGAATTAATTGGCTGGAAAAATTGGGTCATGCAAGACCCCGTTTTGATTCACGCACATTATTCAAATAGGACTCCCATGCCAGCCTAACTGATCTAATACCCCCTTCAAGGGAACATGGACTACTGTCGTCAGCAGGATGCAGTGTACATACAAACGCAACTGCCCGTCCTCAAAAATCCATGCAAGGTCCAGATCCATCCATTTTCCAAACTGCTTATCCTACTGGGTCGCGGGGGGTCCGGAGCCTATCCCGGAAGCAATGGGCACTAGGCAGGGAACAACCCAGGATGGGGGGGCCAGCCCATCGCAGGGCACACTCCCACACCATCCACTCACACATGCACACCTACGGAAAATATAGCAACTCCAATTAGCCTCAGCATGTTTTTGGACTGTGGGGGGAAACCGGAGAACCCGGAGGAAACCCCACGACGACATGGGGAGAACATGCAAACTCCACACACATGTATGTAAGGTCTAGATATTGTGTGAAAATGAAAAACAAGATGAGTGTCAGCTCCCAAATAAATATTGTAGATTTCATTTTCCACACATATACTGAAGCAAGCTTGCATTTCCTGCTGCCTTTGCTCTCACTCTATTAACTATTGATCGAAGTAGCTGCAAATCCAGTAATTTGAAGCTCTGTCTTAGTGACGAGTCCTACTTATGAAAGAAGATGAGTACTCCTCGCCTAGATAAGTCAGTCAGTATCCACTCTAAACGCCGTCAGGGACCAAAGTAAGATCAGATTAAGTAATAAATAGGAATCAGTCTTCATGCTCTCAGCTATGGCAGCTTTGAGAGGGAAACACAGAAAAACACAGAAAAATCTCTACTAGGTCTGTCAAACTGAATGCTTACAGACGTTTTACACGGTCTTAAAAAAGGCCAACAGGCTTTGTTTCATAGCTAGAGGAAAAGTAGGGCTTGGTGATGTGCTATCAACACAAGCACGTCAAAAGCACAGGAGCAGGAACATACACCTTAGAGTCGAGAAGCATCTCATCTTAAACCTGTAAAATGCCTACCCACACTGAAACAACTGGCTTGTACAAATCAATAGCCAAAGACCTTAGTAAACGGACAACAAAGAAAGGCATGCCTCCACATTCTGAGTTTTCACCTGAAACAGGAGGGTGAAAGATCATTAAGACTGATGCGACTGAAAGAATGGATGACAAGCAGTTGACATTTTGGTCTTCCGAGACTGTAGGCTGCACCAGAGTGTCATGATACATTCAGATGGCGTCTGATCAGTAAACCAAACACTTGCAGAAAATAGCAACATGACACCTGGAATCAAATGCACAATCCCTACGGTTTGGATGGTACCACCCCCCCTCTCCCGACCCCCTGCCCAGCGGAGGGATTCTTGTACCTCAGTGTTCCGGAAGGACTTACCTGGCAGCTGAAGGAGATACCTGTATGGTTCCAGCAGCATTCTATCACACGCTGCTTCTTTCTTGTCGTCCATCACTGGCCCTTTTCCCCGGAAATCAACAAACCTGTCAGCAAGAACACAAGACGTCACATCAGTCAGCCTGACCGAGACACCCGGAAACCCTGTGAATGTTTGTTTTTTTAAAATCTGCTTCCCTAAGAAGCAATGTCATTGATTTCTGGGACGCAACTTCCAAGACGGCAGTCCTGCTGAATGGCGAGGAATGGTTTGTATGGTTGCTAAGAGACCTTCACGGTGCAATTAAGCTCTTCCCTCATAAGTCTCAAAGAGAGCCACAAAAATAATTCCATGAGACGGCTCTGAAAAATTTAGCGATGATCAAATAAGCGCTCGCACATGCTGCCCTACATACTCAAAGGAAATCGGATTTAACGAGACAACAAGAATAAAGCTTTCCCCCGAACGATCACAGCGTCCCCTTGGAAATTAAACCCCATGGCGCAAATGGACATAATTTCCCGACTTTATATGACATTGTCTGTTACATATTTCACCGGGAAAGTCGAACACTCAGGAAAGGCTTCGTGGATTTCACCCTGAAGGACACCTTACATGACAGCCACAGCTGAAGCACAGATGTGCCCCGTTAATTCAGTATGTTTACCTATCCTGCCTCGGAGGGCATCAGGGCGGCGGGGACAGACTCTCAGCCATTGATCAACACTTCTCCTCCAAGCAGGGATGATATATCAAACCCCACAATAACACAGTTCAACCACTGAGCTTGGGACCCAAAAGCACCGGATCCTAAACTGTAGGGAGAGGCTGTTTAAACTGAGAGTCCCCATTCGTCATCCTGGCAAATGGCCTTTAAAGATTAGTGATACAGGAACCTAAAGACAGGGAGGAGGGTAGGAATAAATGATGTTGACTAATGAGACCACTTTGGCCTGTTCAGAACGTACTTTTAAAAGGAATGACTGATACTGCAGAACCGTAAAATACAGACGGCTTCAATTATTCATTTAAATTGAGCACAGGAACAGGGCTACTCATCAACCACACGTGGGTCTGGTCTGGAACCTTCCATGGACCTGCGACTATGACCATACCATGGACCTACTTGCTAATCTAGTCAATCAAGTTTAACAGCAGGGCCTGGCTCCCTGTTCAGGCTGGAACGCAGTCTTCCTGGTCCTCAAGGCAAACACAGTTTCAACGATTCTAAATGCATTCCAGAGCACATTAGTTGAAGAACGACATCCAACAGGGCAATATGCTTTGCAGTTTTTCTCACCGGTAAACAGGGAATATTGCTGACTCGACAGGAACTTGTTTTATTACCCTTCAGAAGGGAGACCAAAAAAAAGACTGGCTGACTTACTCATATGCATTTAAAGATGGACTCCAGTAGTCCAATTTCTGTGGAAACCTTAGTGCAACAGAGTTCAGTGTTGGACAAGGAGTTGGAGCAAAAGTTGAATGAAATCACTGTTTACCTGGAAGAAAGGCTTGACTTATTACGTAATTAGTCCGAAACTGTTACTCTCCAGAGACCTTAGCATCAGATCTTGGAAGATAATGAAATTATCAACAGGGAAATCCTTCAGAAAACTGAGATTTATGACCGACTCATGAAGATCATGAAGCTAGCAATCCAGACCAAATCTGTACAAAAGATGATGCATAATAGGAAAAACACCAGCAATACCTAGGATAGCTGATCAATTACAGGAACCTAACGAACATCTTCACTGCAGGACTACTGCTGTAGCCCACGTATCAGTGTGATACTACAGACACTGCATTTTACTCAATTTCAGACTGGACAGAACACCCAGACGGGTATTTCACAGAAATTACATTACATTTTTCTGAACTCATTGAGAGTCCCCCGGTATGTACATTACTGCCAATTAATCTCTGTGAACCTTTTGAAAACAGCATTCAATGTATTGTGATATTTAGATTTGAATACAATTTACCCTATAAAACCATTTCAACAGATTTTTAATATAATCAGCATAAGAAGGGCATCCTATTAGCAGTCAATAAAATTGAGGCTCACCCATGACCCACAATGCCAGAGAATGAGTTATAAACTCGTTATAAAAGCAGTTATAAACTCCATTTATTTGTCTGGAGAATGGTATTCAATGACGTGAAGCCTGTCAAAGCGACCTCTATGGTGCCCAGGTCAGGTGTCAAACTGCGGAATCAGACAGTAGTAACTATAACACTCAAAGCTACCAGAAAAGAAAGCAAGACTTGTGCGGTCTTTGTTGAAAGAAAAATAAAACTGTAGATTATGTTTTAATTACCATATCTGTGGTAAAAATCGCATTTCAATTAAAATGTCATTAGAATTCACAATGGTGTCGACCACTAGTTATAACTAATTTTACATACGATATGCCTCTATGTAAACATTAGAAGACAGGACATGTTACTCATACGTTTGTAAACACACACCTGCCTGTTTACAATAAATAAATAATGGGCTGGGGGGGGGCTAAAATTATTAGGGGAGGGAGTTAAGACCTCTGGCCAAAAACCCCCACCATCCTCTTCTGTGCACCTAACAGAATTTACACCCCCCAATATGTGACAAGGAGTAATCATGCTTAAAAATGTTTATCCTTCATTTTCCCAGAAAAAAAAGGCAACCTTTAAAATTATTCACTGCATGAACAGCTAATAATTAATTTAAATGGGACAGACTAATCAAAGAAGTGATTATGCAAGTAAATACTACATATAAAATACATATTACCTACCGTATTAGGATTTAAAAGAAATGTTTGAATAACCAGCCAGAAACAGCCCAAAATAATGAGTGAATAATACATGAATTTCAAAAGCTATTAGGATTCAGAAGACAAATTGCTAGCAACTTTTTGGTGGTTATACTGCATTTATCTGTAGGACATTCATTTACACTGAAACCTTATATATGTATATTTCTCATTTTTATAAATCAATGTGAAGGTAACCTGTGGGCAAAAATCCAAAATACATACAAAAAGTGTGAATCTTTAAGTTAACGAGGAACTGAGGTGGACTACCAAGATTCACCTAAGAAGATCCAACGCCCCCCCCCCCCCCTTTTTTTTTAACTGTCATGTGATCAATCATGAGACAATTTGTATGGTGGTAAAGGATGGGGCATTTCTACTGGCCCGCAGCTTGCTGGACGAAGGTACGACGGGTGACAAGTTTCAAGGTCGGAGACCCTTTACATTTGTTTCTACTCAATTCTCCAGGCTGCAGCTCCAATCCGTGGCCCATCATACTGTGTTATATCTATGGCCTGGCTTAGCGACACGGCCATTCAAAGGAGGCTCCTGCATTCCACTAATTGCCATTATCCTCAGCCCTCTGAGCATTACCCAACAACCAGCTTAGGGTGACTGATCAGATGGGGGAATCACCCAAAAGCAAAAGCACGGTAACTAAATCAGAAGATTAATACTCATCCATTAACTGCAGAGCGGGATATCACTAGGATGAGAATTTATGCCTCGTAATCTCACTCTCTCCTTCACACACATAAGCATAAAGATAAAACTCATCAATTCACATGACCAGTACGTCTGTAGATTGTGGGCGGAAACTATTTTCCATTGGCTCAGCGAGAAAACAAAATTCCCCAGAGTTGATTCTCAATCTGCGGCACCAGTGCCGTGAGAGAGCGCCACCTCGTGAGATAGTAGTGCCAACCCTACTGATTAACGTCTAATTAGTTATTAAACAATTAATAATCCTTCTACATGTCACAGTATTACAGCTTCTGCTGAAACTCTTCTGTGACCAACAAAAAAGTAATGAGAGAAATGCCAGAGAGAAAAACTCCTAATTACTAAATAATCTTTAATCTAAAAATAAACTAGACCTAGGCACAGAGCAACAGTCCATAGTTTAGGAGACAAATGCACAGTGCAGGTGTTTAATCAGGGTTAATGGCCACGTTTGGAAGAGGGTCGGGTACCAAACCGGGACTGAGGCACAGATGCGAATTAACAGCACCAGCACAGGAGGGAAACAGGTTAATTTAATCTCAACTGCTTGACAAAATGACTCATTAATGCCCTCAGGAGAGATTTAACTGTATTGGCTCATCTTTGTATTGGAATGAAAACTTCCCACAAAATAAGTACTTATGAGTTCATTTTGCGAGTATTTTGGCACACATAACAGCATTGACATGTTAACTGGCAAGTATAAAACTGAGGACTGCTAAACACTGAACGTCCTTTATTGTTGTGAGTGAGAGAGGTCTTTATGTTATTAACGGGTATGGTTTTCACCCTATCCTATTTTCGCCATATCCTCATAATATCAGAGGGGAGAGAAATCTTAATTAAATATCCAAGTGGGGGTACATATGGCAAGCAGTACCATTTACACATTAACACAATTGAAGGAGATGGAATTCACATAACGTTCAAATACGGCTTACTACAATCAGCCAAAGTTAAGTAAAATGGCACACTGGGAGGTTTTTACGTAAAACATAAGCAGTCATCCACGCATCTGCCCGAAAGGGGAGTGGATTAGCGGGGAATTCTGCTATGTTCCGCCGAGCGACTAATGACATGGATGTAGGTCACCGGCGATCATCCCAAAATATTACAGTTGTAGGGAAAAACCGTCACGGGAAGCAAGACGTATCTGTACTGTGGACATGAAAATAAGGTGAGCAAAAGTTATTCCCAAACTTCTCATTTTCATTTAAAAATCAACACAGGGATCAAAGAAGGGCGACAATTAATGAAGTTACTACAGAATCCGCCTTCTGCAAAAAACTGCCATCTATTGGAAAACAAAGCTTAATATATTTTCAGGAGCATATTTATATGTTTCACACGGGCGGCGCTGTCATTCAGAATGATTTGCCGCGGTCATTGGGAGCAAATGAAACACGCCGGCCGCAACGAGATATCTCTAATAAAACAACGCTGACAGAAGAGATTAAATCACAAGCGAGCAGTAACAGATAGCAGCGATTGTGAAACGATAGGACGCCATACCTCCGGAATCATCATGAAATAAAAGGAAAAATTAACAATGCTGCGTCCACTACAATATCGTTTATATTAGGGATTATATTACTGCATCAGATAAGGAGGCCGGACACTGGGCATAGCGGCGATCATAGAAAAAGATGGGGAAAATCGGTCTTCTGCTTTTAACATGTAACTCACTTAAGGATAAAAGGACTTTCGGATGAAAATGTAATAGCAAACGAAGGGAAAAGCTCCAGCAAAGGAGAGAATCTTACTTATCACAAATATATTAAGAAACGGCTATTTGTTTGACCCTAAAGAGGGGTTACACGTAAAAGATTGCAAGCTTTTCATTTCATACACCAAGCATAGGCGCTGCTATGCCGTTGCTGCATATATTATAAAAATACGACAGATACAACCTAAGGCAAGACCTAAACAATTTTTCTGCTGAATGATACGAAAGATCACAAAACATACTCAAGTTCACAACATGCTTGTTTTTTTTCCTTTAAAGTAAGGACACTTGCTGTATCCTTTAGAATCACGACTATTTATACTTTCAAATACAAAACTGAATTTTCTTTAAAAAAAAAAAAAAAACCGCACCACGTGTTTATGCGGTACCACGGAAACCGTCAGTAATATGTGACAGCTATACAGGCAGACCGGCTAATAGCTATAGCGGCAGGAAACGGGGGATTCAACAAAAACATTTACAAATTCTATTTATAACTAATGGTTAAAATGCGTTAGTCAGGAAAAGTTTATTAAGCATAATCGATATAACATGCGATTTGTAGCTAAAACGTAGAATATTCTAGACATAATCAATACGTTGGTTAACAGAATCCATGCTATTTAGCTAGCAAGCTTTAGACACGTCTACCTAGACC
Organism: Brienomyrus brachyistius; assembly: GCF_023856365.1. Lineage (NCBI taxonomy): Eukaryota > Metazoa > Chordata > Actinopteri > Osteoglossiformes > Mormyridae > Brienomyrus > Brienomyrus brachyistius. Next base: position 14,383,346 of record NC_064552.1, read on the forward strand.
AGTACCGAAAAAGATACGCAATCATCACTTTAAATATCATCTTTACTTATCAGTTTACACAGACTGTAGGTAGAGACGGACATCATACATAGATTATTGTCCTGAGGAACGCTAGCCAGTAACCAGATGGCGCAAAAGAACAGCAATGTGTTATTTGCCATTAGAAGGCTGCCTTTTGTCTGGCGTGGAAGACAGAGAATTACAACAATTTACGCGATCCGACAATAATACTGTATTTAATGGAAATTGTCGACTGGACGGCGCACAGCTCCACCCACCTGGTTGATCAGCAATTTGCAATCCGGGGGATTTTCTTCACTACTTCCGCTTTCAATATCTTATTCGCTTATTTACTAAACAGGTATGTCTACTTAAATACCATTTCATCTAAAAGAAACGGATTCACTGATTCGAGTCACACAATGTTTATGCTAATTCTTCTCCATACAGAAATACAAGCAGAACAAATCACCCAAACAACATTCACAGAAAAATTGCTACCCCACAATTTACGCCATCGCTTTTTCACGGAAGAAACGCATCGAAGGAGGAGCACTTCTTGGTGCAGCCTGCAAAGGACTTCGGGAGTTGTAGTTTCAAACGGCCTCTTGTCTTCTCGACATATCAAAACCTTTAACGGCACAAGCTTGCTGCTGCCGAAATACATCTCCCATGGAACCCCTGTCTCCGACCAGCTTTTTGCGATATAACCGCAATAAGTGGACCTTGCTTTTATTTTCTAACGGTAGCTGATAATCTTCGCTATACCTGTTAAGCACGGTCCCTTTAACATTCTGTTCCCAACGCAAAACGCAACGGGGCAGTTATCCCCATTACCCGTTTCAAAATAACGTCATTTTCTTCCCCAGTCAGCAAAGGGCGGCGATAGACCGGCTCTGGCCAATGAATGAGTGCATCGAGGGCCGTGGGCGGTGTATGTCTGTCCGTCAGATTGAGAAGGAGAGCAACACAGAGAAAGAGTCAGGCAGAGCCAGCGACACCGTTGGATCTGCATCCCGACGGCGATTCGGAGGTTTACAAAATAATAAAATAAAATAGTTACAATCAATATAAAAAAACACACACGTTATTTATTGATGAACCATCTGCGCTGTTCTTTGATGATCTTATGGAGGAATAATTCATTGCATCAACTCAAAAAAAAGTCAAATCCACAACTCATCCAGCTGGCTAACCAGCAAGTTGTAGCAGGTAGGACATTTAATAATTCAACAGTCCAAATTGCCGAAATCAAAAGAGAGGAGACATTTCCTGATCGGTATCGCTGTGTTTGGTTAGCCAGTTATATTTCCGAAGCGAAGTGGAGCGGGTTACGGGCTAGGAAGGTGAGTTTTTGGACTTCGAAGAGAATGTCGAAAGGAGCCATATAACCTCTCATACAGACGTGTGGATAGGAATGTGATTCCTGTGAAAATTGCAAAACTGTGTCAGCTATAAGTTACAATGTATCCACCAGCACCTATCGCTCCGTAACAGGCGTAGTCCGAAAAAAATGGCACTTTGCATCAAATATCTTCTTGGGGGGGGCGATTGCCTTCGGTTAGGGCGAAAGGAGCCATACCGCGGATCGTCTTGGATTTGTGGTGATGGAAAATGCGCCGTATTTTGAGGAAGCCGCGGGTTGTTTTCGCTGTGGAAATGCTTTGTGCTTACAGGATTATCCGTGTGCCGCTTCCCACAGCCCGTTCCTGTGTGTCGCGGGCACACTGGCGATCATCCTGCTTTCGTGTGTTTGCCAGCTACCTATATGTCACCCAAATTGCACATTTTTAAAACATTACTCCTTCGCTCTCATCACCTTTGGCGATTAAAATCGTTAGTGCTCGGACTTTATTAGAAAAACAAAGCTGGGGTCGGCTTGCTGAAATGAGTAGTTCCAGCTGGCTGATGTTGAACTATCAATAAAAGAGGAGTTGGCTAGTTGCAGTATGTATTTTTTTACGTTCGCATGATTCGGTTTCTTTGTGAAAGGCAGCTGGAATCTTAAGAAAATGTATTTTTAAAAGACGGTTCGGGCTGTATCGGGGAAATTACAGTAGGGGATGGCTTAAACAAAACGCAGTGACATTGCTTAGGTATAGGTGGCTGTCTCGTTAAATTTAGAAAAATGTTGTTTATTCTCCCGCATAGCACAACACCTTCCAACGAATGTCACTTTTTGCCAGTTTTTGGGTCTTTTTGTCTTGTAAATATATCACATATTTGGGGTTGCTACGAAGCCGACTCAGTTTTACCAGCTGTCTAGTTGTAGTCAGCAGTTTGCGACCGAAAACAGATAAAAACCGCGTCCCTAATTTATAAATACGGAGCTCTTATTTTTACATCTGGTTGACCGCACTATATACTTGCTGGGGTGGGGGGGGGGAGTTGGTATCCAGAGGTTTCGGACACACGAATGTCATTATTTGTTGGCTTTGATTCAGTGCAAGTGCGATTCCTCGAATTTCTCACGTCGCAGTCCGGTTATGACAGGGTCTGCTCGCCAGCCAGCGATGCAAAGCTTTCTGAAGAAATATATCATATATGTATATATGTGAGTATCGCGACCAGTGGCTGCGAAAACCCGAATAAAAGGTAGCCCTATACCGAGGGGTCAGGGAGTGCATGTGGCCGACTTTGTGATCTTTGCGGATTTTGCACAGTGCCTGTCTCGTCCGCTGGACTGTTTCTGCCGCACGGCACAGAAATGGCGTCATGCACTCGGCTTCGGGACTGACTGCGATCGGGCACCGCGCAGACCTTCAAGGGGACACGGCGCTGTGTATCCACTGCTCTGTGCCTTTCGATCTAAATCTATTCTTTTAAAGCATACTTCTAAGATATCCGTTCGTGATGCTTTTATGCAGCGTCATCTTTGTTTTAGAGATTCGGTATATTTCTTTGTTCTTTTAGATGTGGAATTTCTAAGCTGTTGATTTGAATTAAAAGACCGTCTTTTTTTCCTTCATAGTGTTGTTTAATTCCCCGTTTTTAACAAGATCGCAGATCAAGGGTGTTGCTGGAGATCAGCGTCGGTTGATTAGACGTGTGTCGAAGCCGAAGGCGTCACCGACCGTGACTTCTTGTACTTTCATCAATCTGTGTGCGTCGCACCATCGTGGACTGGTGATGCTTTGTGAAGTTTACGATGTTAGTCAGCACACGCTCCATTCAAAATAAATGCATACAGGTCATTAGTAATGTAAAGTCGTTAATTTTTCAAAGTGGTTACAATGTCGCGGAACGTATTTTGTAAGTTTAAATAACTTATTCCGTCATGGATAGTCCCCAAAGAAAATTAATTGAAGAGTATACAGCGCATAAAGTTTCATTTTATATTTGTATTATTTAATTGAAACCAGTAGCAACAATTGAATAGCGATTTGGGTATTTACCTGTTCATTAATTCACCTATTTATGTATTGTCACCTGTGGTCTTTCTTATTTTATGAGCAGGTATGTGAGGAAATGCAAATTATTTGTGTGCATCTAAGCTGCTCTGTTCACCATTATTGACCATTAGCTAAATTAGTCCCCATATAAAACGTGTCGTTTGTCCACAATTTTGTATATGATACATTGTTTTTGATTTTAAAGAAAACTTTTTTTCAGTTACAGGCTCGACACCTGGATCCCTCAATACAAGCTGAGGAGTCCTGAGTGAAAATGAAGGTACGTTTGTTTTTCTGTCTGATTTTTGCCAAAAACCCATTAGTGTCATTTCGCTTTTCTGTAAATTTTTTATGACATATGACAGATACTATTTGGGTAATAGACTGTTGTATTATTTGAGACATGTCCTTTTTTGTGTTCAATGTAATGTCACTCTAAACATCGTGGACATATGGTATACCATCCTTAGAGAATTTTGAACTTTGATTGATTTGACTGGTATTGTGCATGAATATTTGATACACACATTCTTTGACCATTAGCCAGGTAATGATGAATGTGGTGTACATAATATTTCATGATGTCCAATTGGTTCATTTCTCCTCTGTCCTCGGTGGCAACGGGTACTAAAGTCACAGCGTTTCTCATTGGTGCTCGAACATAACGATCGCAAAGTTTGCGCACGAGGATCTTTTCCTTGTTTATGTTCCTCAGCTCTGTAACTTTTGTGTTCGGAATGTGACGGAATAATTGACGGAGGCAGGTCGTGCTTCTGTTTCCATGGTAACTGGCTACCGGGTTACTGCCTGCAGGATTTGTCCTATTGGCCTTTGGACTCGCATGAAAGGCGAAGACTAGAATGGGTCTTTTTATTTATTATCATTATTATTATTATTATTATTATTATTATTATTATTATTATTATTATTATTATTACTATTTTTATCTCAGGCGGCAGTCTTGTCGATTAATGTTTGCCGATATAGCGAATGCCTGTGACTTTGATTAATGTTCCTGCTTAACACCTGACTTTTTCCGCAATAGAACTGACTCGCAGACTCTGTTCCGGGAAGTTTCGGCTGTATGATCTAAAGTATTTGTTTGGATCGGGATGGCCCCCGGCAGCCACTAAATGAATGGGACGTATCAGGAAATAACCATTTGTTTTAAGATAAACTGCGGTTCCATTTTTAAATGTCAGTAATCTTGAGCTTGCACGATTAATGTGATCCCATAATTTATACACGGTCCTATTGTTCAGGCGTACCATACAGCTGGAATTTTTCCCGGCATTTCTTTCAAAAAAAGTGCGTGTTATCAGGATTGACAGGGACTTGTCATGTCTCTCCAGTGAAGGGAGCTCTCTCAGTCCCTCTGTTCGTCTCCTTCGGCAGGGCAGACCCGGACATTGAGTGTTCCCCCCCCCCCCCCACCCCGGGGTACCCACCGATTGAATTATTGCCAGCGAATCTTTTCTTTCTTGTCTGGTTTTTGCGTTTGTCTGTTAGAAGGAAGTCCTACAGCGCAAGTTTTCTTTATTTTATACATTTTTATCATCAGTTATTTTTTTTACTTTGATGTCCTGCGGCCTGTACTACAAAGCGTATTACTGGCTTATCGGGGTAACTTGTCAGATTTAAGGTACCACAGTTTAAATGGACTTCATATTCGTTCACTTACAATTTGCCCAGACTACCTTAAATCCGACAAGTTACCCCGATAAGCCGGTAACCCCGCTTCGTAATACAAGCCACCGCTGTGTAGCGGGTTTAAAATCTCTGAGCAACTCATTAAGCCTTGGTAGAAGGTCAGAAATGCCCCTCTGCTGCTGACTGACGACGTATACAGACGTTATGGATATTAGTTGTGTTGAGTTTCATGTATCAGCAGTTGAGTTGTAGTGCATAACCAAGTTTCACATAGGATCCTCCTTTAAAGGAATTGGTGGAGTTTGTCTGAAACTATGAAATGTCAGGGTCAACATCTGAACACTCTCAAGACCCAAATAATTAAGTCTAATGCCGGCTGACGCCAATGTGAAGCCAAAGGCAAACTTCACTGACCAATTCTCACTCTGGGGGGTAGTTTTTCTTCCAGCTTGCAAAGTCAGCGTCCCCTCAGAAGTCGCCTAATGGGTCGACCGGCACTGGTTCCGTCTGTCACTTTAGGAACTTGTAATTGGCTGTGGTAGGGGGCTGGGGAGATAGACAGCTTCATAAAAGCCACCCTTTGGTCAATGGTGATCAGTCCCGGTCTTGGAGGTGTCCTGCATGTGCCCTTTTTGTTCCGCTGCACTCTTAAATAAAGAGCTGTGATTGGGTGTTGATTGAATCCCGATTTAACCCTTTCACATATTTTCTGAATGCAGCTTAAGAAGCCTGGCAAATGCGGAATGGCCATTGGCTCATTCGGATATTCAATAGCGAAGTGCTAGCAGAAGTAAATTCACCGTTGAATCTATCATTTTGACATGCTGTGCCTTTACTTTCAATAAAAGTTCTTTACAGCGCCACTCGCCACTTTATAAATGAGCATATTCTTTGTTGTCTAAATTGGTCTCCAACTAGTTTCCGTTTGTGGTTTGTTGTCTGTGCTAACATTGAAAGAGCCCTTTGGGATGGATGAAGTCTCACGATTTGAGATTTTTGTTTGTCTTGCCCCCCAAAATAGAGGTGGTGCTTCTATCTTACCCTTGCATTTTTTGTTTACTCTAGCCAAGGACCATTATCTTTGCTGTAATGCAGTAATACCCTTTTTATAGTGGGCTGGCAAGACTTGTACACATTATTTTGCAGCAAGGTTTAACTAGCTTTGTTTGTGTTCTGAACAAATATGAATGAAAACGTTTGTTTGGCCTTTAAAATAAAGGTGCCTAATGCGATTTTTTTCAATTATGCAGTGGTTAATGTCTTTCCGGAAAAAATGTCATGGAAGGATTGATTGTTCCTAATTAAGATCAGTGATTTGTCCTGTTGTATGAGGTGCACAGATCTAGCTGTGCTAACCAAGCTTGTCTTATAGTATGTCTGTGGTATAACTTAACGTCATCGCAGACTTTACAAAAAGTTTAAAACCATTGTGTGGGAGTCCTGCTTGATATCTATGGAAGTAAATTTATGACAAAAGTCGTTGATGCAAAAAGCATGTTGTATTACAATAATCAAACAAAAAAAAACACATTGTATTTAATGATACTTGAATTTTTGGAAGCTATACTTTAATGTGAATGTACATTTAGACATTGAATATTCCAACTGAAAATATTTCAGTTATAACTGTAATTGGTAAAATAATCAATACAAAAATATTCGGCTTCCAAAATTCAGTTCCAAAACATACAGATTATAAAGTTCATTTTTATAATTCAGTCACCTGAATTCAGTTTATTTACTTTTGCTTCAAAATAAATTTTAAGACGATAGATTCAGTTGGAAACATTCAATGTGTTTTAATGGCAACTTCATAATTCAGAGGTAATATTCAGTGCTTGATTTTTTTTTTGCTTCGTAAATACACTGCTATAATTTTAGTGTTTTACAATACGGTCCGAATTTCAAACTTCTACATCTGGGACTATTAGGATGAGCAATGGAGTGCCGATAAAGTTCTTCTCTAGATCCAGAGTCAACAGTGGAGCGTGCCATAAACACAAGTTACGATGCACCGATTGACAAAACAGATTTTCTCTGATTGCTGATACAACAGTCCCAAAATTGGCTATTGTCCCATGCCTACTATGTAGCTGTAGTTAGCTTACAAGCTAGAAATCTTAGGAGCTGCCTACTGGTAGCTAAAGTGAGCAAAGTAAGTTTTATGTAGAGATATGCGATAAATCGTTAATAAATCAGTATCAGCCGATATAAGTGAACAGCATCATCGTGTTAGATATGGGTTACGTGTAGGCAGTTCGGAAGAGTCGAGAAATAAGATTTAGTTGTGTTTTTCTGCTCTGTGCTTTCGTATTAATTCTGCTAATTAGTTCTACCTGTTACCGATTTTCGGACAACCTATTAATTTATTTCAGCGGACGATAAGAGGGGAAAAACAGCATTGGAGCGCAGAGGTTTTTTTCGTTTAGCTGTGTTGGGTTTCTTTTTTCCAGTTTGGTTGGAGACGGACGTCGTGCGCAGCAATCGACCTCTGCTAGAACTGGACGCTTTTAATCGCATGGCGAAACTGGTTAACTTTTTTATGCGTTTCTAAAGAGAGGGTTTTATTTGGTCTTTTCCATGTGTGAGTAAGAAGACGAAGGTGTGTGTGTGTGTTGTTTTTTTTTTTTACTCTTTCACTGCCTGCCCCTTAAGCGTTTGACGGGCGGGATGTGAAGAGGACTCGTTAGGCTGGGCTGGTTCGCCAAGAACTGGAAAAAGACTGCTGCTGACAATCGCCCCTATTAATGGGACATATTGGGATTTCCTTTGGTGTGTTTTGTCATGGGTCCATGTAATTAGTGTTTATTTTGAAATTATTTCTGGTATTGTAATTTGCTGTTAAACGTGGCAGCATTGTGGGATTTTGGTTGTACTATTCTTGGTTGTTTGTAAGTTCACCCGCTAAATGTTTTTGTGTTGGAGATTGAATTCACAGAAAAAAGAATAATGTAACATCATTCCATTATTCCGCGCCAGCAAGTTTTATAACCAGCTAGGCTGAAAGATAGGACAGTAACCGACTTGGGGACAGTCATGTCCGCGATGACACAACCAAAGAAAATCTACCGTTCTGTCAATTGGTGCATCATTACTTGCCTCCTGTTTGCTGTTGACTCCAGATCTAGACGGGAACTCTCAGTACTCAACTGCTTATCCTGCTAGTCCCGGATGTAGAAGGTTGATTTTTCAGACCATACTTTAAACTACTGAAATTTTGGCAGCATATTTGTAAAGCAAAAATAAGAAGACTGACTATTACTCTGAATTATGAAGTTGCCATTAAAACACATTGAATGTTTCCAACTGAAAATATTCCCTTGAAATTGATTTTTAAGGTGAAAGTAAATTAACTGAATTTAGGTAAATAAATTATACAAATGCACTTTATAAACTGTATATTTTAGAACTGAATTGTGAAAGCTAAATATTTTTGTATTGATTATTTTAGCAATTAAATTACAATTGAAATATTTTAAGCTAAAATATTCAAAATGTACATTCACATTAAATTACAGCCCCCAAACATTCAAGCATTATTAAATGCAATGCGTCTTTATTCGATTATTGTAACTCAGCATGCTTTTTTGCTTTAACGCCTTTTGTCATTAATTTGCTTCCAGAGATTTGTCCTTTGAGTGTATAATCATTGTAAAGAAGCTCTTGTTGATTATTTTTTTTTTTAGTAACACAAACCATTGTTGACATGTGAAGGCTCACCTGTAGTGGGAGTGTGACTGTCTGAAAGTGCTAAATATTCTGCATAGTAGCATTTTTGTTTACTTAAACAGTACATCTGAATTAAACTGTGCAAACAGACAGGGCCCAGGAATGACACCACTGAGTCATATTGAACTGACAAACTGCCAACTTCACAAACTCCATCCCACCAGACCATATATTATGTAGGTTATAATGCAATAATTATTTTTTCCTTCCAAGTTTACTGCATCATTTTGTCATAGCATGATCCTGCGCGTATCTGTGTAAGTGGTGTTATTTTTACGGTGAGCACAGTGCATTGCTTAACTTTAAGTTGTCATCCGTGCATTCCCAGCCCGTGCAAATTTTAGTCATGGAAATTTTTTGGCCACTCTCGAGCTGCTGGCAGAGACCGGATGATGGGGTTTCAACTGGGAAGGTGCTCATGGCTGAGTGAGCAGCGCTGAGGGTCTGATGGCCTTCTGGAGATGGCCTTGGACTTGGGTGTTTGGCGGATAATAGGTGGTTTGCCGCCCAGCGTGCTTTGGCGCTCCAATGCAATTCTGCTGTCTCCGGGCTCCCTTGATGGTGCTGGAATGGGCTTTAGTCCTGGAGGACCCTTCTGGCCCTGCTGAATTGCTTGTTTGCTTGCTTAACTGTTAATCCCATATATATATATATATATATTTTTTTTTTTATATTAGACCAGGGGTCCAGTTTCTAAGCTTATTGGAGTTTTACTTATGCAAAAATGTTCTGAGGGCAGAAGGAAAAATGATTGGTTCAGAGAGATAACCAATCAGATTGTAGAGGTGGTGGGTCCAAGCAACTAGAGGAGGTGGGAGCAACCAATCGGATGTCTTGGTCCCGCCTCCTCTACAATATGACTGGATCCTCTTTCTGAACCAATCAATTTCCCTTCTGCCCTCAATTTTACATTTCCTTCTTTTTTTATGCATTATCGAGAAAGTAGACCTCCCATGAGCAGTTCCTAACCAAGGTGCCTCCACTGTCCATGGAACTCGCCTGTGTTTGTGCTGACTTTGCGTGTTTGCCTTGTGTCTCTGAGAGAGAGTGTGTTCTCTCATTTCTCCCCACGACCCGGTGTGTTGGCTGTACTGCAGCAGTGCCAGCAGTGTCTCAGTACAATGTCAAGTGGACAGGTGTCTGCCGGGTGTCCTTTACCGCAGCCCTGCTTCAGGTGCCTTTTCAAAATATCCTGATATTCTCACTTCTAGATGTCTGCCCGGGGTTTAGACCACATCAGTGCTTTGGATATGTGTGACCGGTCTGTAGTCTTTCACACTGCATTTTTGGGACTTCTTTTGTTTTCTGTCATGATAACTAAGTAATCGGTATTTTTAAGACAATTTAGTAAATATGTAGTAAATTTGAATATCATAACATTTTTGAGTTGGAAGCAAGCGTATAATAAAAACTATATTTGGGGTGAAACGTGTGTGTGTGTGTGTATAATATATATATGAAAAAATGGGGGAGATTTGAAACTGAATGATACTTCAGTCTTTCTTTGGTTGGTTTCCTGGGCTAATCCTACTCCGTCAAATGGTGCTTCATGGGCTCTTGACAGCGTTACAAACAGTCCCCATAGCTTTAGTTTTACTGCAGCTCATTTTCGGTATTAGATGCAACAATCTCTTGTTTTTCTTTGACCGTCCTGAGAGGATCGTCCAGGGAAATCACAACTAAGTAGTTTAATTAATGGTATTGATCGAAGAGGAAAATGTTACTGTTACACAGGGAGCTGTGACCTACAAAAGTTATGTGCCCAAACTTCACAATGGATTCTAATTTTTTTTTCTTCTTTTGATTAAAGGTGAAGAAGCGTACAAGGTGACAGTATATCATTAATTTTAACAAAAAAGGAAAGATAGAAAAGAATCAGTGTAACATTTATGATGGGAGAACCATTAGGTGGTATCGTGTGTAGACTGTGAGGGCATAGCGTACTATTCCCATAATGCCGTGCATGTCTTTGCGTGTATGTGTGTGTGTTTTTATGCATTCGGGAAGGTAAAAGAGATGGACTGGAAGGTTAAATTGAAGAGGAGACGGATGAGCAAAAAGGAAATTAACTGGAAGGCTTCTGAGTGTTATATTAATCCTTGTATGTGTTATTGTCAGATTCTGGAATTTTTGTAGAATGGCTGCTCATAAAAATTCTCATAACTGGCAAACTATAGAACAGTCTGAGATAAATCATTTGAGAATCTTTCAAAGAGCATAGTGAGGTCATTTTACAGGGGTTAGTTTCAAGTCCACCCCCACCCCCCCCAGGGAAACCAAAACTTTTTCTTAGATTAGTTCATGATTGGCAAAACCAGAGAAGTTATTTTTAGTTGGCTTATTGAAGTGTCAAAATGTACAGCTGTAATGCAGATCAATTTGTTTTACATTACTTTTGGATTTTTGCCAAGTGAGAAGACCTACAGTTTTCTTCTCAACTTGAATAATTTAAAATTCACTGGATCCATTTCACTAGAGCACTGGCAGTGTTTATAACACCTAGCTGTAAATGTAACCTACCAGAAGATGGAAGCTGTTTCAGTCCAACGTCATGGGTCAGCACAAAGTTAAAGAAGTGTTGCATCGGCCTAAACTCATGTGATTTTATATTATTTACATTTTGTCAAACTAGTTTGTTTCTTTTCTGATTTTGAATCCAAATTGAGGTATGCATGGTCATCTTTTGATATGCAAATTGAAAGAGTTCTGATGTTGCAGGGAACTTCATAAAATGTGTTTTCCATCACTTGCAGATGCTGTGTTGGATGCAGTATCTGAATTTGTCTGATTTGTAGTCACTAAGGAATTGATTTTGTTCCCGGATAGCTTTGATAACACACTTTACATTCAAGAGCTATTGTTAAGTTTTCAAGAAGCAACATCTCAAGGTTTCTGAGTAATTTGGCGTCTGGTTTTTACTCGACACATGGGAATTCAAGCCTGATCTGGCCAGGGTTAGTTCACTTTGCCATGGATGTCTTGCAGACGAGGTGGATGTGTATCAAAATATTTTGACTGCTGTCGAGAGCATAATGAATTGCATGTTAAAATAAATGGACTGTATCCATGTGCTCCACACATTTCAATTCGAATGAAATTCTGTCCGTGTCTGAGATTACATCACCCATATAAATGTGGTTCAGAATAGTGTCACATGACCTAGGAGAGCCTTGGATCTCATTGGCCCTTCAGGAGTAAGGTGTGGTGGGATCTGAGTGTGACAGAGCCTCACACTGATGTTCTGCACCTTTCACCGCACGGCATTTACTCTGAACGTGGTCCCCCTGCCTTCCTCTAAGTGATGTAGACGGTAGACTTACATGTCACTATGAAAGGTGGAAAGATGCTGCCTGGCAGGTGTGGGAGACTTCCTGTTGTTAGCGCTGTATTCGGGTGTGTGTGTGAAGCCTTCGCTGTCGCTGGTGTCACGTCTCGTTCGTGTTCATTAGGACCGAACACGCCAAGACTAATGCTGCGTACATGGTGAATAAAGCTGACTGACACTGATTCACGCGAAGCACTTTTTTTTTTTAGCCCACCCCAATTGGTCCATTTTCATTGAACTGTGTGTGTATCTTGTAGTGAATTAATGTCTGAAGGTGGCCTACCATGTTACAAGGAGGCATAAGCAGTAAGTCTAGGCCTACCTCCTGCTGTATCCATAACTATAACCTGGACAGGATCAGTTGAAGTTGTTTTTAGTTGAAACTTTTTGGAAACACCTGTTCTGCAAATAAAAAAATGATTAAAGTCGGTTACTCCAGACCTGGATGATCAATACTTTTTTTCCTGATGTTTGTGTCGCCCAGTTTTTAAATTAAACACAGGACTTCTGTTTAACGGAGGCCTTCCGGGGGGGGGATGGCGGCGGCATAAGAGTAGGCAATTTCCCCCAGTACCGTAATCGCTTCGCTGCGCATCTCCGCCCCGGTACCTGTGGATGTAGTGGAAATAAGGTGAACTTGGCAGTCTGCTGACCCCAGTCTCACGGAGCTCTGCCGGTCAGAGGCGTCTCTCTTCCCTTAGGTCATGTGAACACGCTCACTTTGTCGGGACACTTGAATGGGAAAAAATTAAGCACGTTTAAAATCCATTTTCCGTGTTTCTAACCAATCTTCATTGCTTTTACTTCTTCCCCAAGTAATAGATCATATTCAATTAGCTGTTTTTCTGCTTATCTTGAAACTGCTCCGTCTGAAGGAGCTGGATAAATTAAAAACAAATTGGGAGCTTGTCTTGGTTTTTGTCTTGTTCACGCAGATTTTCCCCTGTCGCGGTGCTCAGTTTGTGTCGGATTTTAATTTACTGCCCGGATTCGCGTTCTTTGTTGGTTTAGATTTATTCTTAGAAAATTCATAGTATATGTTTTCAGCGCCGAGTTTTGTACGCGTTCCGGGACCTGAGTCTGCCCGTTCCGCCACCTTCTCATTTATAAATTAAGCACTGCCCTGTTCGCAAGCCAGTGTTGCCGACCCACCCCCCAACCGCATTACGCCTCGGTCCCGATTACTCTCGTGATTCACGGTTTACCCAGCCTGTGATTTAGGAACCGACTGAAAATGGATCCGCGACGGAAAGACCTAATTATCGCATTCAAAGTTTTGCCTATTAAAGATACCACATCTCTTTAAAAACAGACTGGATCTTATTTTAATAGCTGGGCCTGCAGAGTCGCATTTTAGCGCATTATATAAAAGCCGATTGGGTACCACTGCTAAGTGAGAGCCAGTTCCTGCGCTGCTCCGTGCCGGTGGAGGTAACGGTCCGTCGCGGCGGTTTCCATTCATTGCTGTGCCGCTGATTTACTCGGGATCCAACCTCCTGCTGAGTAATGTTTGGCAGCCCGACAATCACAGCGTAAGCTATGGATCATAAGGACAGGCATTTGACCAGTCTCTGAAATGAACAGATAGGTCACGTTTCAGACATCCAAACTAAGTTATGTATGCATATATGATGTGCGTGTGTAGTATTGCAGTATACGCACGTATTTTTCTTTTTACGAATTTATTTTCCCTGATCCGTACTTTTCTCTTGTATTACTACTCCTCCAGTGACCTCTTTCTTTCTGGATGATTTATCTAATGTTTGATATGAACGTTTCTCCTACGGATATGAAAGCAAACCTTTTGGCACAGATAATTGAGGTGAAACGCGCGTCCCGGCGCTTTATTCATCTGATGCGCTCGGATGTGCACGGTCAGCAGGTAGGATTCCTATAAGGCTGCTTTTTCTGGGATTCCGGGTGAAGATATACAGCACCAGAGGTTAAGGCCGTCCGGGACCCAACACGGTGTAAAGATTTTTTAAATATAATTTTTATTGCAAGCTTAGAAAATGCAAAAAGCATGTCTTTTACATCGCTGAAAGTAGGCAAGCAAACACAGAATAACTAAAAGTCACAAAAAAGAAAGACACGGAAGTTCCTAACAAATCTGCGGAGACAGAAAGTATGAGAAATAAATAAATCCCACTAAAATAGTGCATCGGGGAGGCACATTCATAACGAACAACTTACTTTTTCATCAGTTTCAGAGATTTATGATATTCTTTAATCATCTGTGGGAAATTATTAAATACGGGCATGGTTTTAACACGGTGTAAAGATGACTGTAATGAAATCCGGCTTCGCTTTCGTTAGTATGCCCGTCTGCTGTTTCCGAGGGGGAAAGAGCCGTTCTCGCACATTTCTTCAAAGCGGAGGTTGAAAACGTTTGGACTGCAAGACCTAGCGAATTAGGGGATAGTCCGCTTTTAAAAGATCGCTGGAAGCATGAAGCTGAATTGTAAGATGGACACGTTTAATGAATGAATGTTGCAGTCGTATAGTGATTTTTTTTATAACGCAGCGTTTCTTGCCGCAGGTTAATCCGTTGTATCATCGGTTGTTTTTAATATAATGCTGCAAGAATAAGTTAATCGCCATGTTTGTTTGGTTGTTTTGATGGTAGCTCTCCTGTCGGGTTCGTACATGTTGAGACTGCTGCAGTTCTGATATTTTGGGGGAGCTAAGGTGAGAGAAACGCTGTCTTGGCAAATGTGCTGTTTTCATTCCAGGATGCGCTCCAGAAGCAGTGGGACAGGACTGTTGGACCACTTTCAGCTCCATATGATCCTTCCAGTTCCTATTTGGGTTGAGCCTCTGTTCCATCCTACCTCACCAGTGTACAATTGGCATGTTTATCACACCTGGTTCTTTCAGGACCAGCAGACCTGACTGGTGCATCCTGGACAGTAAACATTTCTTTTCCATGTGTAGAATATGGGGCGGAGCCTTGCTTGTGAGCTGACCCTGACGTTGCATGACAGAGTTCAGTGCTTGATTTCTGGACATGTGCTGATGGTCTCCTCGTACATGTTGACAGGGTACGTATGGTACATAGACGGAGTTGATCCAAAAAAACCAGCACATGTGACCATGTCCGGTTTGCAGTGTGGCTTCGGCACCTGCTCGGTGAATCCAGCAAGCTCCCAAACAGACATCTACACGCCAGCGTCCTGCGCCCAGTATATCCAGCGTTATCTCCAGTAACTGTCTCCCAGCACCTGTGGAAAAACAGCTGGAAATTGCACCCCACCCAAGCACAATTAGGCACTCCTGGAGACCCATACACAGATATTTTGGCCTTTCAAATGTAAGCGTTGTTTATCCTTTAGACGCCTGCCAGTTGTAATAGGCCAGCTGTCGACAGTGATCAGTTACTGAGGCTTCCTGTCACTGATCCTTATGCTTGGCCATTAAGACGAAGAACATGCAGCATCAGTACTGAGATTAGAATTTAGTAGTGGGGAAAATTCATCTGTTCCAATAGTGTTGGGGCGGCTTGGTGGCGCAGTGGCTAGCACTGTTGCCTCACACCTCTGGGACCAGGGGTCAAAAGTCTGTGTTATGGCTCTGTGTGTGTGGAGTTTGCATGTTGTCATTGTGGGGTTTCCTCCAGCTACTCCGGTTTCTCCCCCAGCTACTCCGGTTTCTCCCTCAATCCAAAAAACACACCAAGGTGAATTGGCATTATAGGTTGGCACCCCATCCTGGGTTATTCTGCACCTTGCACCCATAGCTTCTGGGGAAGAATCCAGACGCCCATGACCTTGAATAGGACAATTGGGTACAGAAAATGGACAGAATTAGTGTCTCAAAATCCATCAAATTTCTAACTACTTGTCACGTAAAAATATTGTTTTCTAGGTCAGTCCTTTAATGTTATTGTATGTGATAAATGTAACACTGCCCATTTATTATTAATCTATTAATCTAACCCTGTTCCCTCTTTTACAGGGGGTTCAAATGCGTGTGTGTGGAGCTTGCATGTTCTCCCTAGGTGTTCTCCAGGTAACTCTGGTTGGCTCTTGCAGTCCGGAGACGTGCAATTACGTAAATTGCCATGTCGAAATTGGCCGTAGCGTATGAATGTGCATTCATGTGTGGATTATTATTATTATGGCCAGTGTGAGGTCAATCAGCCTTTGAAAAATTGTTAAAATTCCAGATGATCGTCAAACTTGAAAGGTCACATTCACCAAGCTTTACTGGTGAATAGTCTTTTTTATGCTTTGACATGTTATCAATTTTTCCTGGAATTTCAAGTAAATGAATAACAGTTTTGGCTGTATACACCCACTGCTCATTCAGGATCACAGTGAACGCAATGCTCTCTGCATTTACTCTGATCATCCAATGCAGTCATAGACAACTGAGGGAGAGGTCGTTTATAGTTTTGATTTCCTGAACTGCTGTTAAAGACCCAGCAGTAGTCAGGTTAATGTTTACTTTCACTAGTCTATGCTGGAAATTCGTGGTTAGGTACCTTTACTCCCATAGCTGTATATGAATCGTCACCAGAGATGTGACTCTGAACTTTATGGTGGTAAGTGGGTCTCCCGTTTGCCGTAACCAGACGCTGCACACGCATAGCGGAGAGGACCGACTCAAACCCGCTACCCTGGGGACGTCAGCCGGCGAGGCGCCTTGCTGAGCCTCCCTTCTGATAAAATGAAATGAAACCCATACAAATATAATTGGAACAGTCATTCTGGAAGAAAAAAAAGAATTTCCAGAAATATCCAGCGGCTTATTTGCTATTGTGCACAACTGAAAAGAACTAAATGCGTCAAGGGAACGTACTTGGTCATGAAAACGATTTATTAAAATGAATTACAGTAGACAAAGTACACAGAAAGCGTCTTCATTTCATTGATACGCGTTAAATGAGAAGGCGTGGAAGTCCTCTCCACACGTCTCTCATGATTGCAGAATAGACTCGAACGTGTCTGGACTTTAGGAGGAATTAGAAGCGCGTTTCGAGTGGCAACGAAAGCTGCTTCTCTCTGTATCGTGCTGTCCCAGATTACATGTTAATAAATGTAAATCTGCCTCCTGCCGGCGAACCCCGATGTGAGCGCCGGGCTGATTGGCAGCTTGGGCCAGTGTCCCTAAAGGAAAGGAGGACTTGGATGTTGGGGGAAGCAAGTTTCACTGTGCATTAGTGCTCGCCGAACGTCTCTGCTTTCTGTCCGAAACGTGTAGGTTAGTTAGGCCTACGTATTTATGTAATAGCGGGAAGGATCTGGGTTTTAAGATTAAAAGCGCGAAGCTTTTGGGAGGAGTGGTAAATTGTTTGAGTATTTCTTTCCATCGTAAACACCAAAGCCCAGATGTGACCCAGGTTAAGGTCGCTAAAGCCGGATCCGTCATTGAAACTGCAGCCTTCAGGTTATGAGGCAGTGATCTTAACTAAGCCGCTGTTAATCCAGAATTTATAAAATGTATTTGTTTGTGCCATACTTATTGAAGTGTCGTAATATATGTTATGTATGTCTGGAATATATTTTAATGTCGATGTTTTCCCCTTCATTTTAAATTGCCTGCTTATGTTCGGCTCTGGTAAGAATATTAAGGCGGAGTCAGCTCGACGTTAATGGTGTCTTGTGTTACTCGTCATGTTTATAATGATGGGATGAGCGCATGTTTTGTTTAGTAAGTATTAAAATGATCTTTTTGTCATTTACTGCCGCGCAGCTGTTATCCGGCGGCTCATTTATCCTAAGTGTGCATATGGGAGAATGAACAGTTCCTATAATTACGCAGTTGGTGAGAAATAACCGCGATCATTATAAGCGAATGATGCAGTTCTACAGAAATCGGTTCACCCGTGCCTTGTTTCAGATGGGAAACGTTTCGCCGGCGTCGTCCGTTTACATTCTCTGTTTGGTGTGTGATTTTTTTTCGGTGCCAGATTGATCAGCAAGACGATAAATGTACCTTACCAATGTTATTTAATTTAATTTAATTTACATTTTATTTTTGTAATTTTTGTCGAAAGTGACGTCAAGGAGTCAAACAGATATAGTGTAGGTAGGCTGAGCTTCTAATGATCGCCCAGATACAAGTGTGAGCAGGATTGAAACAAGAGTTATATGTCATCTTCCGAAGAAAGCCAGAACTTAAAAAGATTACAGTTCAATGAGCAGATAGCGAGCAACATTAAGAGCAATCAGGGAACATAAAGTGATATTCGGCTAGTACTTGTATTTTTGGAACAGATGGGTCTCGAGTTATATTCACCCTAAGAGTAAGTAACAGGAGTGTCTTGGTGGTGCGGTGGTTAGTACTCTCACCTCACACCTCTGGGACAGGGGTTTGAGTCTCTGCCATGACTGCATGTTCTTGCCCCCAAGGTCCTGAAACAGGGACCAAACGTGCATGTGTGACTGGGTCTGGCGTTTGGTTGGCAGCCTGTGCTTGTGCCTGTAGCTTCTGCAAGTGGATGGATGGGGCAAGTAGCCGGGTGAAGACCCTCTTCTGGGGATTTGGTATGTATCCAAGTTGCCTTTGTGCCATGTAACAGATTATAATATAAATATGCACTGTGTGTGTGTGTGTGTGTGTGTGTGTGTACATACATGTTTGCACACACACACACACACACACACACACACACAGTGCATATTTATATGAGGTAGCTGTTCTACTCAGAATGGACATCTACTTTGATCCCCTTGGTCACCATGACACGCTGCTTATTAACTAACAAGCCAGATTTCATTTTGAAGAAGAACAACAGGAAAGATATTTGACATCTGCTGATTATAGAAATCACTTCCCACAGGACTGGCAGTTTCTAACGGTGAGACATGGCTCATATTTATCCAGACAGGTTGAACTACAGAAATATCAATTTATTTTTATTTTATTTTTTTAATTCAGCAGGCACCTTTGAGCTATGTAGTGTAGGATAAGAGAACATCACCAGAGGTGGTAGGCTTTGATTAAGGGCCCAGTAGTGATTTGACTACCCTGCCAGCCATGGGATTTGAACCCACAACCTTCTGGACACAGATGCAGGTCTCTGTCCCTTTAAGCAACACAGTCCCCCAGGTAGCCAATCGTGTAATTTACAAAAGAATACTAGTCACCGTGACAATGTCAGGTTTTTGTCCTCAAGGTTCAATATAAAAAATTTTAAAGTTTTAGAGTTTAAGGAAGTATTTATTTTTAGAGTAAATTGAGGAATGGCGTTATTAACAGGCATTTTGAGCCCACTGATGGCAGAGGTTTTCTTGGGCATCTCTCCCGGCAGCTTTAAATGAGAGCTGTTTGGGCTGCATGCCCTGGGTGGGGCCCCCTCCCTCTATAAGGCCTGGCTGCACGCTGCTTCGGCCCACTGCTGTGTGTCTGGATGGTGGCTCTGGCTCCAGCTCCGCCCCCTGTTTTAATTGGTTATTTACCCTATGATGTAATTAAGCAGTGCCTGCTCAGGAAGGTGCTTTTCCCAGTAGCTCTTGGTTAGTCAACTTTTGTGCATTGCCTGGCAGATTGGGAATATTTCGGGAATATGATAACAGTCTTGATTGGGTTTCATGTCATTGTGCCATTATTTGCTTTTGCTGAGATTTTCCTATTTCCTGTCTGTTCTCTTGTAATCTATTTCTGTCATATCTGATCTTTTTTATTTTTATGCTTTTGACATTTTGAAGCTCATGGGCTCAACAGTGAAATCACTCCGCCGACCCTGAGATTTGAACCAGCGCCCTCCTGATCATAGACACAGTATCCTAACCCTCTGAACATTTGCGAATTTAACAGGTGCCAGTTGGTGGGGGGGGGGAGCGAAACTGGGGCACGGTAATGAGTTAAAACAGGCTTCAGACCTCTTTTAAGTACAAGAAAAAGTGAGTTAATGATGAACCGCTTTAATCAGAATCAGTCGCTCATACGCAGAGGTTTGTTTTGGTGTGTTTGGCACTTGCAGGCACGGTAACGTGGACATCCCTCCCATAGGATACACGATGCGCAATGCAGACAGGTCTTTACATGCAGTACACGGAGTGTGCAGAATGCGAATGGATGTATTTACAAATGGAAATGGGACAGGATGAATAAGATGCAGGCCGGAATACAAGTACATCATGTACACACTGCTGTAATAGATTTATGCTGCAGATACTGGGGTATATATGCGAGGTTTGCATTGCTGCCGGGAGCAGGGGACAGTGTAAGTGTCTACAGGGCTTGGTTGTGCAGGAAGCAGCTCTGGTTCTGGTTCTGAGAGACTAGTAGCGGTTCCCTGTGGAAAGTTTACTGAACAGACTGACCAAACAAAGAAGGCTTAATTCACAAAGCAAAGCAGTACCGTCCAATGTTATATACAAAGAGAGAGCTTGGCAGCTGTAGGCCCTACACTCATCTCTCAGATCCACCCAGCTGGCCCTGTTTATCACAAGGCAATTAGTCCAATCAAGGCCAGCCGGGGCCTCGTTTGGCACCGGGCAGCCGACGCGAAATCGCCCCAGTCGAGTACCAGCTCTCTGCCTTCCACCGACTCACGCATGATCTTTCGGCATCTTGTCAATACACAGGCAGAGGTGTTAAATGGAGGGAAACCTTGATTGGGGAATGTTCGTCGGTGTATTTCTGAGCGTCGTGCTATAGAGCGGCTTAATCTCTACAAAGTTCTGTGCTTTTTACATTGTTTTTTTTCAGCATTTATAACAAAATCATGCATAACTTTTTACATAATGATGGCTGCTGTTATCAGCAGTAGTGATTTCTCCATCTTTTGTCTTATCCTGGATGTTTGTCCGTCCATCCATCCATCCGTCCATCCATCCATCCACTCACCATCATACTGCCTCTCTCAGTGAAGCCCTAGAGCCAAACCCAGGAAGTACCAGGCCCACAGTGTGGGTACACCATGGACAGGATACCAGTTCATTGATGGGCGCACACAAGCTCAGAACAGATCCCTTAGAGATACCAGTTAGCCTAATTATCCTAGTGACTCTTGGACCCCTAACTTGGAGGGGGGGAGGCAGCAGAGTTACACCCTGAACCGTGGTGCCTCTCAGCAGCTTCCATTTGGAATATATAATGAAAATATCACAAAAACCTCCAGAAAACAAATGGTAATTAATAAATCATATTTACTCCTCATTCTTTCACACTTGCTATAGCTGGGGTGTGTCAGACCTAAGGAGGCTGCTGACCCGCATGAGGTATCCCATTTAGGCAGATGGCACACCGCTCCTTCCAGGCACGAGAGAGAGAGGCCGGAGTTCACCCTGTTTCCTGTGGTCACATGTCATTATTTAGGGGAAAGTGACTCGCAGATGTCTCGTTAGGCAGACCCGTGACTCTCCTGGGCTCCCCCCGATGAGATTAGGGCGGTGATGATGTTACGGTAATGAATGCCCCTGACCCGGTCAGAGGTCTGACAGCCCCAGAGCGAGGTGTGGACTGTAGAATTGGGCTGTAACCCTTGCGCTGCGGTCGCCTGAGGTGATGACATCTGGAGGGGATTCTTCTGGGAAGGCAGCAGTGTGTCTGACGGCAGGTCAGCTGTCCGTAGCGGTTATCCGTCAGTCCGGTGAATTTGTTTCAGCAGATAACTGCACTTAATAATATTAAGTTTGTTCTGTTTTTTGCTTTTGGGTTGGCTTGGTGGTCTTGTACCTTCAGGGAAGGGGCTTGAGTGACCTGTGTTGTGTGTTTGGAGGTCACCATTTCTCCCCACGTTGCATGTGCTTCCTCAGTGATGTGTGATTTAGGTTAATTGGTGTCTCTAAATTACCCATAGTGCACTATTGTGTGCATGTGTGTACTCTTTGAACAGGTGTCCCATTCAGAGAGGTCCCCAATCTTGTGTCCTGTCCTGTCTGCAATAGGCTCCAGACCTTCTGTAAGCATTACCCAGATAAACTATTGATGGATGGATTACTGCAATAGTAGTTGGTAGTACAAATAACTGCAATTTGTTTTTTCCAAAGCTTGGGCCTTTTGCTCTGCTGAAAGTCTTAACCCAGCAACATCTGAGGTATTTTCAGTTTACGTTACCGTTCTTTCTAATAATCACGTTGATGAATGTGTAATTTCAGAAGACCAACCAGGTGTACGTTTCCGTAAAGCATAGTTGCTTACAATGTTAGCAACATACATAGTTGGGACCATGCAGCTGGACGGTCCAACTATATAAGTTGCTAGCGGGTGTTTCTGGGAATTGTGTCCCTGGTCGTTATTAATTGAGGGTCTTCAAGTTGTTATTCATTTCCAGGCCTCAATTTCCCAGCAATCCTTGATGCTACAGGTACTTAGGGAGACTAGAGTATTAGTTGGCGTCTACGCTACTTAATAGCTGGCCAGAGAGTCCTATATAATTCCATGACCTATACTGTGCTCCCTGGCCCAACAAACTAAGGATTACAAGCCAAACACAACCAAACACTGATTAATTCAAGTACGCATTGATTGATGCCCAGATTTAAAGCCTGGATTAAAAAAAAAGACACTTCATTTTTAAATATGCAGGACGTCACGCTTTTTTGGAGTACATAAGTCAAATGCCGTCTTGGCCAGAGGATAATAGCGGTCCCAGTACAGGCAGCGGTCCCGGGTATTTCAAAGAGCCAGAAGGCTTTCGCAACTTGATTTGATTAAGAAGTGTTTCCCGGAGTGAGTTTAAAAACAAATAACTGCCTTTTCGCCAGATAAGTAAACTGAAGCTTTAATATTTAATGTTACATCCATCCAGCTTCCAAACTTATAGTCCAGGGCCGCAGTTATTAACCTGGAGGCTATGCCAGGAAGCTAAGGGGATGAGGCGGTACACACCCTGGATGGGATGCCAGGCTGTAACGCTCATGACGTAAGAACATGGGCAGGGTCTTCAGCGCCCCCTTCCATATGCTTTACTTGCATGGGGATAACATCAGATCTACACACACACACACACACACTTGTAATTATATCTTTGTGGGGACTCTCAGTTCATTTCTATGGGTAAAACTCTAATCCCAACATGACCAAACAGAATACGAGACTTTTAGCATTTTACATTTTTTTATTTCATTTACAGATCTCTGTGAGGACCTGAAAAATGGTCTCCACATTGTAAAAAACAGGTTTTTATTACATTGTGTAGGACTTTCGGTCTTCACAATGTAATATAACCCTAATACACACACACATGCTCCCAGCTCCCAGCTCTGGAGCTGAGGAGCTACCTTCTGTTCAGTGAACCATCATGCTGTTCTCTTTCAAAGTTATAATTCAGGTTCATTTCTCTAGCGATCTTTTTTGAACCAACGACCCCCCCAATACACCATAGACCAGAGTTGGCCACCTTCTACTCACATGAATAACTAAAAATTGCCTCTTAACTTTTTTGTGTTGTGTGAATCAAACGATTCTGCCACAATTGCGTGCAAGAAATGCAGACCCGCTGCAACAACTCCACTGACCCCCCGGTGGCCGCGGCCCCCCCAGATTGGAAACCCCAGCTTTGCTGTTGGCTAGCTGGCAAATTTCTGCTTGTTCTCTTCGGTTTTAAGATATTTGTCTTCAGAAGTACAACTGGTTTTGACTCGCGTTACTGTGGGGTTAAGCTCTGCTTCTGTGCATTTTTGACCTTCAGCTGCCTCTTTCTTGTAGAGCTCTCGTTAACCAAATAACAATCTGTGATGCCTGAGAATACTTTGTACTTCAGTACTTTACAGACTGGAAACGATGGATGCAGATGTGTTTGGTTCAAAATGGCTTCCAGTTTGGGTAAAGGGCTTCACTGATTTAAGGGTGAAATACCTTCCCCACATGATGTCCTCTTTAATAACGTACTGAATCAATTCTCTGGAAGAGAGGAGAGGTCTTACTGCATCAGCCTTCCAGCATATAAGCTGGAAAAATGAAGAGTGCCAGATGGTCCATCTCCTGCGCTTCAGCAGTGGTTCTTATCCCAGTTCTCGGGAATCCCCAGACGGCCCACATTTTTGCTTCCGTCCAGCTCCCAAAACACCTATACCAGCCGTTTGGCCGGGAGCTGGGAAGGAGCAGAAATGTGGACCGTCTGGGGGTCCCTGCGGACTGGCTTGCGCACTAGGGGGTCAGTCTTAGCCTTAGCTAAGACTTAACTGTCTTTCCAGATGGGCCTCTGGGAAATGGCACGCCTCATATTCATGGGCTTTGAGTCCCGGTCTCACTGCCGGTTCAGCTTAGATCAGCTTTGCCTGGACACCGATTTATGATGGTAATGTTTACCCTGACAGGTTAGCTGGTCACATGTTTCCAGGGGCCAAGGAGAGATGTCAAGGTGGAGCTCATTCCTCTCGATGGGGCCCCTCAGTGCACTTTAGCCATAGTGTGTGTGTGTGCGCATGTGTTTCATTCTGACCTGGTCGTATGCCCACCCACTCTTCCTTCAGACCCTGGAGGAGCCTCCTTACCTGACAGTGGGCACGGACGTGAGCGCCAAGTACCGGGGGGCTTTCTGCGAGGCGAAGATCAAAACCGCCAAGCGGCTGGTCAAAGCAAAGGTAAGACCCCAGGGCATGAACCCCGCCCACCAGTCTCCTGACATGCTCGTCACATGGCTTTGGAGTGGGCGGGGATACATGACACAGTACAGGCTCACTTTCAGCACCAAAGGGCTTTTGAAGGCTGTCTATTAACTCTGATCAGTGGTTAATAGTAGGGAGTTAGGAGTTGGGTAGCTTGTAATTTTTCATTGCCCATTACTTGGTAATTACTTGATTTTCCATCCATCCATCCATCCATCCATCCATGTTCTGTACCCACTTATGCAGGATTCAGGGGGTCCGAAGCCTTTCCCGGAACCTATGGGTATAAAGCAGGGAATAATCCAGGATGGGGCTGCATGTTAATTTATTTATGTGTTTATTAATACCTTTTATTTAAATTAGCCACCATGCTACAGCAGGGACTTGCACAGGTTGTCCGTTTAATGGTTCCTTACTTTTAAGTTGGATTAATAGCTTGCATATAATTGTTTTATAAATTACAGTAACCCGTTCACATTAGCGAGGGTTTGGGGTGGAAGATCCCTGCAAATTTCAAACTTTGTGAACAATACTTAGGTCCCCATAACCTTAACTTTTCTGCTAGTCTGAATAATAACAGAAAAAGTCTATTATCAGTTTCTAAACAAACAGTACTGTAGTGTCAGAGGTGGACATTTCAGATCCAGAAAGTAAAAATCCAAACCAGGATTTTGTTTCAACCGACCAGTTGAGCATAAAGAGTCACAGTCACAGAGGACTCAACTGGTCGGTTGAAACAAAATCCTGGTCTGGATTTTTGCTTTCTGGACCTGAAATGTCTGCCTCTGTGTAGTGTACACTGTACAATTGCTTTGTCATTTTCTATATAGACCTTTCTATATATTCAGCCTATACAAACACCTAAATCAGTGGATCTCAATTGATTTTGCATCAAGACCCACTTTATTTCTGAGTCATTATGTCACAACCCTATTGTTCTTATACATTCATTCCTTCATTCATCCATGTGACAACAAAGTGGGGGGGGGGGTAGTGGTGGGTACTAGTGGTAAAACAAAGATTTCTAGACAAAATTGTCTATCATTGACGACCACAGAAGTCTGACATTACTGAAAAATTATTATTATTTTTTAATTGCACAATACTTGACCCATTGAAAATGGTTCTGTGAGCCACTCTTGGGTTGTGAACCCACTTGTTGAGAACCATTCGTAAATTGTGCCACTGCATGTACAGAGGTACTGCCGCATGCAATGGGAACGCTACCTTTTTGTCCCATTATTAAAAATGCAAAATGAACACTGTGAGAAATGCAAGGCCGGTTGCTGAGACAAAGATGCATGGCGCACTCAAGCCAAGACTTTAATATTAACGATAAAGTATGCACTTATACTACCAGTAATTTTTATCACCATATATATATAATACAATTTTATGTTGTCTGAGTCATCCTCAGTATTATTGGCCTGCGAGTTTCTGCAATCTTCCGGCAAGCTCCCAAACGATTCCCGTTTTAATTTTCTTTGCCAATTCGCAAATAACCGAAACCACAAATGTCAGGTTCACAGGATTCCTCTGTTGCAGTTTAAGTCTTAAGAACTTTCATGCCATCTGGGTAAGCCTCATAAAGACCAGTTTTGTAGAAAATTGAAAATGTATCTGTATATTTGCGATTTTCCGAATATACTGAATTGTCTTTATAAATTTCTGGGAAAGTTTAGGGAATCTAGAGTTTTTAAAGCTGATGGCAAGTTCGTACAGGGCAGCCTTATGTAACATGCTGTGAATGTCTCCTTCCATGCCTATTGGGGAACATTGTTTGCACCCAAACCTCCGCTTTTGCTTTTTGTAAGCTCGTGGGAGTTTTACTTGCACAAAAATATTATGAGGGCAGAATTCAGAGAGAGAACCAATCAAATTATAGAGGAGGTGGGTCCAAGCAACTGGAGGAGGTGGGGCAAAGACTTCTGATTGGTTGGTGTTTCCTCCTCTTGTTTCTTGGACCTACCTCCTCTACAGTCTGATTGGCTATTTCATAGTATAAATAATTTTTTTTTTGTTCTGCCCACATAATTTTGTGTAAGTAAAATTCCCACAAGCTTTTGGTACAGGGTGGCAGGAAAGGGGCAAGGGCACGGGCTGCTGCTGGTTACTGGTGATGACTGTCCGTGAGCAGGGAATGGCTGAATGAGCATTTCCATGGTCCCCGCTGGAACATTTTTATTTACGCTTATTTGTGTGGAAACGGGGAGTTCATTGTTACCCCGGGGAAGGGAATGTTTCATTTTAGGTCCCCCAATCGGGGGTGTGGCGGGAACGCCCTCCAGCTGCGCCTTGTTGAGGTCCGCTGCAATCATGCGGAACTGCCTGTAAGTGACTCACGCTGCTGTATTTCTAGCAGACTGCTCTGACTCAGTACGCAGAGTTGAGCTGGACTAGAACTCGGAGTCAGTGTATTCCTGCAGCTGAAGCCAGAAATGCATGCATGCGTAGAATAGCTGCACACGACGATCTCTGCTTCTGTTACACATGGGAGTAATGTGTGTTATATACCATATAATGACAAAATGAGCTTTGCTGTAGAATTTAATTTTTGGTATGTCTCTTTAAATATTTAATAATAAAAATTTTTTTTAGATATATGAAACTAGATATATAGGGGCGGCATGGTGGTGCAGTGGTTAGCACTGTTGCCTCATACCTCTGGGACCCGGGTTCGAGTCTCCGCCTGGGTCACATGTGTGCGGAGTTTGCATGTTCTCCCCATGTCGTCGTGGGGTTTCCTCCGGTTTCCCCCCACAGTCCAAAAAACATCCTGAAGCTAATTGGAGTTGGCTGGCCCCCATCCTGGGTTGTTCCCTGCCTCGTGCCCATTGCTTCCGGGATAGGCTCTGGACCCCCCGCAACCCAGTAGGATAAGCGGTTTGGAAAATGGATGGATGGAAGCTAGACATGCATTCCAAATCCCTGATTTATTTTAATTGACTGTGCCTTTGTTCTTCCGAAATGATGCCTTTCTTTGGATTAGCAGATAAATAGCATGGTCAGAGTCTGTCGTGTCTGTGAAACATGCCGTGTCTTTGGATGCTGTTTGCCTCGTAGCAGCTTTGTTTTATTTAAGAGGAAAATGTGTCATCTAAGCACTTACCAACAAGTCATCTTTCTGCATTTCAAATTAGCAGCTCAAAACAGCTTAATGTGATGTAATTTAATACCAGAAAAGGTAGCAATGCAAAATGTCAGATGATTATCTCTGCAGAGGACTTTCCTCATGTATATTTAAAAATAAGCACATATTAACTGGCTGTGTATTCAGAGCTTCTAACTAAAGGTCTCATTTTAGGAGGTAAATCTTTGTGTCTTCATAGGTATTCCTTGGCAGATAAGCATCGCGACGATACAAGTGTTAGTATCTGACACTCTGAGAGATTCTCGACGATATTTATGTAGCCCGGGACAGGCAGTTGTTATGCACCCGCAGTCTGGCACCGTGCCAGGAGAGCTTTGCGTCAGAGTCACTGCCACGAATTGATAGATGGTGCAGGAAGTAGTACAGAAGTTGGGAATGGGAAGAATAGAACAAGGCCAAAGGAAACAATGTTCTGCAGGACCTGGAAATGGTTTTAGGGCTTGAGTAGGGTGATGGGGGTTCAGGAGATCGATAGTTGGGATGGCAGGATACCAGAGTTTGGATCAAGAACTTGGTTTAATGAATGATGAGTAAATTGGTCCAAAGGGCTCTGAAGGAGCTCATATTGAGAGCTGCAACCTGGAGGTTCTCCTCGCCTGAGACAAGCCCTCTTATCCCGGCTAATTGGTTGCATCGATGTGCGTCGCCTTGCTTCCGCAAAACAAAACCGCTTTTCCAGAGCACACTGATCGATAGGTAATCAGCCGGGTCTTCAGGAATTGGTGGTGTAGCATGTTCGGTAAACCCCGCTGAACTTGGGCGTCTAGGAGCCGAGCTGAAGTTCCGTGTTGTGATGAACGACCTCTCAGAAGCCGCATTTGCTGGGGCGTCTCGAGTTCTGTGTGTCCGCGCAACTTTTTAAAAGTGTTTATTCTTTATGAAAGGTATCTTGTCTGAAGGTTTTGGGACAGCAATGAGAAACGTGGGCCGGTTTGCTGAGCGGTGGAGGGGGTTTGAAGGGAGGGAGATCAGAGGCACTTTCTGTGAGGGGTTGGGTGGCGGCGTGGGACAGGATGCTGTGGGCAGGCGGCGGAGTCCCAGGCTGGGAGGAGAAGGAGAAGATGAAGAGGGAGGAGGAGGATAGACACAGTGGTCGGTGGTAGCTTCACAGGTGCTGCAGAGCCTGTGGATGTGAGAATCTGTCATCCATAACCGGGACAGCAAAACTGTGAGTGGGACAGCATTCTTGCCTGCATAACACCTAGACATATGCTTAACAGAATCTGACGAATGCTTCCTCCACCTAACGAACCTCAAATGGTTCGTTTGGCTCAGACATTTAATAGCCATGCTCTCCGTCTGGGAATTCGCTACATCACGGCAGTCCTAGTTCAGAACTGCGTTACCCGAAAACTTCGTAGTGCTACGATCATCGTAACTTTAGAGGAGTTGGGGTGGGCCGGATGGACCCTCAGAGAGATTAGCACTCTACGCTTACCCCCTGATGGGGTAAGATCTTAGCAATGTCTCTGTCTTCTGTACAAAAATCGTCTGTAGAGTGAGTGTTTCTCTTTTTAAATCAAGTGTGTCATCCACTTACGTCACTTACAGGACTATAGCAGAATAGAACGTTTGAGGTTTGCATTTCTTTTACGATAATTTCACAGTATTAACTTGTTTCTTCTTTTATATCGGATCGTACAGAACTGGGTGTTGCTGCTAGTCTTAGATGTGTCACAGTTTTAATGTACGCCGATCTCACTGCCTTTATGCTGGATTCGTTTTTAGTTAAAAACATTTCTCAGAAAAGACTTTGAAGCATTAAAATAAGTTGTTTGAATAACTACAGCTCCCCCGTTACACCATAGACTTCCCAGTATCAGGACTGACATTTAGCAGGATCTATATTTAGTGCTTTGAAACCAATTTTAGGTCCTAGAATAACTTTAAAAGCATTTGCTCATAGTTTCAAGCAGAGGTGCTGTGATGTTTAAATATTTAATATTCCTTATTAACTACTGTGCATCAAAAACACTTACGATAAACAGAAAGAACACAAAGGAAAAACGAGTCATTAATCCTCAAGTACAATTACAGCAGTTCTGTTTAATAATCCCTGTGATTAGAATAATGGAGTTCATGATGCCATTGCAGTTAAATCAGACCTTTTGTAGTTTGGCTGCGAATGATTAAAAGTGCATGTATAGATTAGTGAAAGTGAGGTTGTCATTAGGTTTATTTAGTGTGGAATAGTTGGTTCATTCTACGCAAACATGAACTGGGTTATGTAATGTGTCTGTGTGACTCTATCTAGAACAGATATGAACACCAAGTGACGTCTCTCTCTCTCTCTCTCTCTCTCTCACACACACACACACACACACACACACACACACACACACACGTTTGTATTCATATCTTTATGAGGACCATCCATTCATTTCTATGCAAAATCCCTAATCCCAACAGTGACAATCTAACCCCTACCCAACCCTGACCTTAACCATAAGTAACCAAACAAAATACAAGTCTGTTTGCATTTTTAGTATTTTGATTGCAGTCACAGATTTTTAGAAAACTGAAGCCGAAAAAAATGTCCCCACTTTATCAAAATAGCAGGTTTTTACCACATTGTGGAGAAATCTGGTCCCCACAATGTAATAATTACAAAACACACACATACACACACAGTATGGCGGCAGACTGCTGAGCACTGAGCCTCACCCCCCCAGGGCTGTGTGTTTCATTTCAGCCCCTGGCTCTGCGTGCAGCTTCTACTTTTTCTTGTTTTTTGCAGCTTTCTGGTTTCCCCCCTATTGTCCAAAACGAGTGATTTAAGTTGCTTGATATTTCTAAATTGGCTGTAGGCTGTTTATTGTGCATACGGATGGAAGGATGGACACTTTATTAATCTTGTAGATCACTGCAGGTTTACAGTAACACAACACATGCATTTAGATAGCAAGAGGATGTTCCTGCCATAAGTACGCGTGTCCTCCGGTCCGTCAGCGGGCGCCTGCCTCATGCCCTGGACCTTGTGGGGCTCCGGTCTCGCTACAGCCCTGCACCGAATAAGCAGTTCGGAGAGGAGGATGGATGGCTGCACTCTGTGTTTTCTTAGAGATATAAAACTGCATCAGGTCTCAAAGTGCAGCGTAATGGTTGCCTTACTCCTTCCTTGGCCGCCGTCTTAATGCATCGTTGGTCGTATTTCACTATTGTTCAGCTCTCCAGGTGCAGGTTTTGCCGCTATTTCTAAAGCTTTTAAAGCCGTACCTTTCTGGAGAGCTCTTTCCTTGTTCTGCGTCTTCAAGCCCCACGGAACCCTTTTTAAGACGGCTCGCCGAGCGATGCCGGCTGAGGCTGAGTTACGCGCGGCCGCCTGGTAAAACTATCAGTAAGATTCTCCCGCTCTCATCTCTGTCAGCTTTGATGAAGCGTTCCTTGTTTAATAGCTTAGCTGCTTTAATTGCTTTTCATAACCTGGTAGCACACACGCCCACGCACACCCTCCTCTGCAGGCTGCCGTAAGGAAACCTTCATTAAGAACAAGTAACCTGCTTTCTGCGATGTAATCTCTTGCCTAAGGGACTGTTTAATAAACTTTTTAAATAACTGTAGACTGGGGGGGGGGGGGCGGGTGTTGCTACTGGCTGTCACAAGAAGGGGAGGGTCAGGTGACTAGGGTCACTAACCTGTCCACCATGAATTAATGTACCATGTATTTTTGCCCCCATCCACCATATCCTGACAAAAGGCGTCGTTTCCCCACATCTGGTTTAAATGTGACCCCATACTCCCATACTTTTAAATCTAAAAACATGCTTCCCATCCCAAGATGAGCTGTCATCCTCCCCCAATCTGCAGACTAATGGTTCCCTTCCCAGGGAGACGCTCAGAGTAACCGTGTGTGCATGCGTGTGTGCATGCGTGTGTGCATGCGTGTGTGCATGCGTGTGTGCATGCGTGTGTGCATGCGTGTGTGCGCATGCGTGTGTGCGCATGCGCGTGTGTGTTATGCTCGGCAGCATCATGCTCAGGTACGATGACGGCTCCCGTAAGTACGAGATAACAGACGACTGATCGTCTCTGATCTGTCTGCGGATGAAAGCACAGCCAGGCCCCCCCTCCCTCAGAGAGATGCCCACTAGATGGGAATATCTGGCGAAACTGGGAGCCAGACTGGGCTGAGATAGTATAAAGGCAAGAGGAGGCAGCTACATGCTGTAAATGTCAGACATGAAAGACCCCGCTGGTAGACTGTGCTCTGACTCTCACTCCTGGATCACAGGGAATTTAGTCAAACTATCATTTTTATCCTCTGGGAAATATGTCCAGAGTTGGGCTTCTCCGTCTCCCAGGTGGCTTACGGAAAGGTTATTCTGTGCCTCTTTGACAAGTCCAGCCCCTGCGCCCTCCCCCCCACTGAAGGCCACACGTCTCCACCAGAGAAATTAGCTACAGTCAGACCCATGCGTCAGCTACCTGTGAGGTCTGTTATAAACGCCATTAAAGCAATACAGGACCTGTCACTGGAATTTTGAGCTTAAGAGGCCAGTCCCACCTGTGTCCCACAATCCTTTGGAGCAGGGCTGCCCATCTCTTTGCAGCTCCTCTGAGGAACTAGCCAATCAGGTAACCAGGCTGTAATGTTTGAGAAATTAAATGCCAACTCAAAAACTGTTTTATGAAACATTTACGTTTGTAACTTTATTTATCTGACACTCTTTTGTGATACAGCAAACGGCAAATTTTGTCTAGCTGGTATTCATCTTCACGTTCCCTTAAATTATCCTATATTCACCTGTTGGACGTTCAACAGTAGGCTGTCTTGAGCGTTATGCTAAACTCCCGATTAGCATCCCCACCGCCATGTCCGCTTGCCCTCCCTCGGCCGGGAGTTCAACAGTGTGTCCCCGTCTACTAAAGAAGCCGTGAATTTAATGCTGCTTTCAGCCGGCCGCCCTCTGCAATTAAACATTTATGAAAAATCACCGCGACCGTAAGGAGGGCTACGAGCGGCGCAGTCTGCTGGATGGTGTCTGTGTCCCCCCTCCTCGTCCCCCTCCTCTTTCTTTGTGTGTGAGCCCAGAATCAGAGAGCCAAGCATCTTATTATCCTTGTCAGATATCAGCGTCTCACTGCTGGCTGCTGTTTGTAAGTGATGCGCGCTAAGGATGATAGCTGGTATCACGCGTGATGATAGTTGATAGCTGGTGAAAATTTTGCCCTTAATGTGCTCCAGCGGAATGTTTCCTATCCATCTTTTTCTGCTAACTGCTAATGCTAATGGAGGATATAGTGCCAGCCTAGGAACATTGGTTTTAGCTAGAAGCATATCCATTTCACCCATCCTCCAAATCCATACCTCTAGTGCTTGGTTGCTGTGATCCTGGAGGATCTCCAAGGTAACATGGGCACTGGTCACCCTGGAAATTGTGGGGACACCAATCCACTAAGAGCATGTCTTTGGACTGAGGGAGGAAACAGGGGAACCCACAGGACAAAGGCAGAATATACAAACTCCACACACAAAGCACAGAAGGGATTCGAACCCCCAACGTGCTGGTGTCAGGCTGCAGACCTAACCACTGAGCCATAATGCCGCACCCACAGCAGAAACCTTTTTTTGGCAATGATATATTTACAGGCTTTTTTAATAAACCAATCAACTGTAAAAGAGTGAGACCTCAGCCCCCCCCCCCCCCCACTGCTAATCTACGCCTGTCACCTGCTCCATGTCGGCTCACTAAGAGAGGTGGAGAAAATAACAGCCGTATATCCCACGCGGAGCCCAAACAGCCCTGGGAGACGGCTATGGTTGGCCATCCTGGCTGTTACATTAATGGATTTAACCATGCTGCTTTGTATGAGTCATTACACAGATTTATTTTATTTTTAATTCGTCCCGCTAGTTTGCAGTCTAAAGGTCATAGGCAGGAAGCGTAGGATGCCTTTCTGGAATGTTCTGTCGCCCGCCACCCCCCCAGCTCTCTGTCTGAGGGACGCCCCAGGGGTGGGACACCTTGTTTCTGCATCGATAGCCTGTCAGGGCCGTGATCCGGTGGATGGCACTGTTCACACGGGGGGCAATTAGATGCAATAGCAGTACCGGGTCATCTCAGGCCGGGGGGTGGGGGACAGGTAAGGCCTCTCACGGCCGCATGGGCTGATGTCAGATGTGTTTTGATTTTGTTGTGCAAGCCTGATGAAGACTGATTTGGTCAGTTGTGACCAAACTGTGAAACAGGAAAAAATTTGCTACACATAAAAATATTGAGCATATTTTATTAGAGGCATCAGTGGGAAGTAGATGGACTCTCAAACTAGATTCAAATTTGTATTTAATTAACAAGGGGGGGGGGCATGCAGGTTTTACTGCATTTTCTGTTTCTGTGTTCTCAGGTGACCTTTAAGCAGGACTTGTCAACGGTGGAGATACATGACGAGCACATCAGAGGACCGCTGAAGGTAGGCAACCCAGGGATGTGGTGGTAGGGGCCTCTGAAATGGGCACCCCAGGGATGTGGTGGTAGGGGCCTCTGAAATGGGTACCCCAGGGATGTGGTGGTAGGGGCCTCTGAAATGGGTACCCCAGGGATGTGGTGGTAGGGGCCCCTGAAATGGGCACCCCAGGGATGTGGTGGTAGGGGCCTCTGAAATGGGCACCCCAGGGATGTGGTGGTAGAGGCCTCTGAAATGGGCACCCCAGGGATGTGGTGGTAGGGGCCTCTGAAATGGGCACCCCAGGGATGTGGTGGTAGGGGCCTCTGAAATGGGTACCCCAGGGATGTGGTGGTAGGGGCCCCTGAAATGGGCACCCCAGGGATGTGGTGGTAGGGGCCTCTGAAATGGGCACCCCAGGGATGTGGTGGTAGGGGCCTCTGAAATGGGCACCCCAGGGATGTGGTGGTAGGGGCCTCTGAAATGGGCACCCCAGGGATGTGGTGGTAGGGGCCTCTGAAATGGGCACCCCAGGGATGTGGTGGTAGGGGCCTCTGAAATGGGTACCCCAGGGATGTGGTGGTAGGGGCCCCTGAAGGTAGTTATCCCAGGATCACGCTCATGGGGCCCCCAGTACCTCTCAGGCATCACTGCAGAGTTTCTGCTCCATAATGAGCACAGCATAGTTAAGCCTTCATTAGAGCCTGTAATCTCTCCTCACCTAACCTGGCCATGTGGACCTTGGAGCACAGAGCAGGCCACTGAGGCCGTGTGCGACCGACATCCCTGACCCGTCTTTGGCCCTGCAGCCCTCTGATTTGGGGGGTTTGTATTGTTCCCATAGAGCAGCGTTTCCCAACCCAGTCCTCCGGGACCCCCAGTCAGTCCATATTTTTGCTCCCCCCCCAGCTCTCAGCGCATCTGTACCCAGTATTCTGTGTTCAGATTGTTTGGTACAGGTGTCAGGTTGTCCTCGAGCACTGGGTAGAGAATCACTGCGGTACTCAGAGCCATGTCTTACAGTGTGAGTATCACGATATGCAGACGACCAGAGAAACAGTGAGCACACCTCTCTGACAGCAAGGCAGGAAAGCATGTTGAGATAGACTCCTGGTTTATTGCTTTCCTTCAAATTCAGTTTGAATCGACGTCTGAGCTCCGGTCTTTTTTTGGGCGCGCAAAGATTGTGTCTCTGCGCAGTGAATTAAAGTCTCTGCTGCTGCAGGTGGGGGCTTCAGTGGAGGTGAAGATCCAAGATGGGGTGTACCAGGAGGCCACCATCACCAAGCTGACGGATGCCAGCCTCTACACCGTAGGTGAGCTTCGATCAGCTTCACTCTGCTGATACCCATCATCTACCACAGCTTGGTCCTGTTAAATCGCACCGTAGGAAAGAATCTCAAAGCTTTTCAAAGGCACTGATTGGTCGGCATCATCTGCTGACACGAGCGGTTTCGTGTTTCGACATGTCAATGATTTTTTTTTGGGGAAGGCAGCAAGCCCATGCGAACGTCATGAATCTGCACCCAGATGTGACGAGTGTGTCACATGTGTGCCAGGAACCAAGACCCGATAGGTGTGATGTCACAGGATGTAGGGACGGGCTCTAGGGCCCAGGAGCCGACATGCGTCCCTCTCCAGGGGGCGTTTTTAAAGACCGTTTGCTGCCTCCTTGGTTCCTACAGGTCACCTGGGGGGGTAGAGGGGGTGTTGTGTTGGGGGATGCTCTCTCAGCCTGGCGCGTGGGGGCTTTCCTGCGGTTCGTCGCAGAGCACAGTGCCCCCTGCAGCTCATGGTGCATCATGGCACCCCGAGAGCCTGGCTAATTTATTACCGTGCATGAAACCACTGGGAGGTTTCACTGGGCATTTATTTTGGTGATGTACAGAGAGCTTTGTGTGTGAGCTGTGAATGAGCGGAGGACTGTGGGTAATGGCTTGACCCATGCGACTGTCTCTCTCTCGCCCCCTGTGCTGCAGTGTTTGACGATGGCGATGAGAAGACCCTGAGGCGATCATCCCTGTGCCTAAAAGGAGCGAGGCACTTTGCGGAGAGCGAGGCGAGTCCCGGTGACCCCCCAGCCCGTCTTTCGTGGCTTTATGCTTCTGCCTAAAACAAAACAAAAAGCCACTTTGCTGGCCTACTTCTCGTGTTTTCTTACACACTGTAGTTATAATTATCCCGTGCTTTTATAAAATGAGCGTTTCTGCCGTGCAGGGATTTGTGTATTTACATATTCAGCGGGAGTGTCTCTCTCCTCGCTCTGAGAGCCTGAAGCCCTGCGTGAACCTCACACTTCATCACATACAGTAAACCTTAAGAGGGACCTTCTCCGATTTGGGCTGTTTTTCTGCATTTGGAATCTTGCCTGAATTAGACGTATATCATATCAGTAAGTGAGAATGAGATGCTCTGTTTGTTTTCCGACTTGTGGGTTGTTATTTGTAAACTCAAACAGTTCTCACTACATGCTCAACCTCTTTTGCTTGCATCAAGGGATTGTGGGATAATGACAATTAGAAAGGAAAGGAGAGGAAGGAACAGATTGTTTTTGATTAGCTTAGCTTGTCAATTGACTAAAGATGATCATGATTACATGTGGGTAAGTGTTCATATTTTTATTCTTCCGATTATTTTATTATTCTGACTATTGCAGTTTTTTTTTTTTAGTTATTCTTATTTATGTTTGAAGTAAGTCAGACGAGAAAGGTCATCCCGGTGATGATGTAATGTGTTTGCTGTCCTGGTGGGGCGTGGCCTGAAATGACAGTTCCTCTGCTTCTCTCCCTGCCCCAGACGCTGGACCAGCTCCCCCTCACCAACCCCGAGCACTTTGGCACGCCGGTCATTGGAAAGAAGGGCAGTCGCGGCAGGCGCTCCAATCAAGTGTGAGTTCCCACTAGCCCCGCCCCTTTGAAGTCCCGTCCACTCTGCCTAGCCCCACTCTAGAAAGAGGGCCTGTTTTGTCATTGGCTGAAAGGGCTGGCCTATAATTGTCTACCTTTTAATTGCCTACTTACTGGGGGAATAAGGGATCTGCTGTCAGTGGGGAAGGAAGCTTCTGGCCAGTCAGGGTCCCAGCTGGCGAACATCCCCACACCACCCTGTTAAGCACAATGCAGTTTCGGTGTGGTA
This sequence comes from Brienomyrus brachyistius, assembly GCF_023856365.1. Taxonomy (NCBI): domain Eukaryota; kingdom Metazoa; phylum Chordata; class Actinopteri; order Osteoglossiformes; family Mormyridae; genus Brienomyrus; species Brienomyrus brachyistius. The sequence goes on from NC_064552.1 coordinate 14,420,615, forward strand.
TCCTAATGCACAGTGGTGACATTTATTCCTGAGCAGCTGGCCTGTGGTCTGTGCCAGAGCACTGAATACGGGTGGGGGGTGGTGGGGGGGGGCAAGGCCTAGACCTGCCAAACCCTGAAATCTGCTTTTCTATGTCGCATCACTAAATCCGCTCTGCAAACGCCGCTGCTCGTTCCAGCTCCTCTGTTCTCCCGCTTAATTTTCCAGTTCCCGTATGCCGAGGTCTCCCAGATGCCAGCATTCTGAGCTGGGGCGTCTCTCCGGAATGTTCCTGCCGTTGATTGGGTCCGGTATTGATTTGTTGGGTTTTCACGCGTACATGTGTTGGGCTTAGAGATCCTATAACCATTAAAGGTTTTCTACCCTATAGCATAAACAGTACGTTTTCTGTCCTCGTGTTTTTCCAGAGTCGCTGTCTCTCTGGGATCAAAGAGGTGCTCTTTGGCCGGCCTGTGGGGGCCGTCTCCGTTAATCTCCTCGACAGCCGCACCAGATCGATTTTGCTTAAGACCTCTAAGTTGGCTAAACCCCTTCATTACTCTCGTACTGCTTGTCGGCTTTAAGACGCCCATTTGTTCGCGGGCCACTGCATTCTACTGAGTCCGACGGCCGTCATCGCGCGGGTCTTTTGTCCTTGCTAGTGGTGTCGTTATTAAATTAGGCCACTGTGAGTCGAATTCGAAGCAGTTTCCTTTGGTCAGGACAATAGCAGCTAGCTTAATGAAAGGGCACTTTTAGGTGGAATCAAATGGCTGGTCTGAACCCCAGTGCCTTGTTTTGGTGTTTTATTCATCTCCGATTCTGATTTAAAGCTATGTCTGCTGGGCCGGGTTGGCGTTTCTCGACCAAATTGAGGGCTTGCAATGTCCGTCGTGTGTATCGTAATGCATCTGTGAGGATACAATGCCAGGGGACCTCGGGCAGAGCAACATGCCGGACCAAGGCGCTTGATGTGCCCTCTGATCCAGACAGAGGCGATCTCTGAGAGAGGTGGTCGGGAAATCGTGGAATGAGGAAGCAGGCTTGAGATCACAGATATGAAACTCGTTTTCAGATGTCTTTACACGGCGAACATTAATTACTATGTTCGTTATATTTCGTGGCTTTATTGTCAGAAATATCGGATGCAAATCTAGCTGTTCATCAGGATGCTTTTTGCTTCTGAACTCTCCATTCGGTTATGTCAGCCAATATGATAACCTGAAAGCATTTGTTTTTTCCATTAATATTTCCAGCTTTTTGCGGGTTTAATTGTATTACACCTCATATTCCACCCTGTGTTTTCCTAAATTGCTTCTCGTCTGAGTTTGGAGGTCCGTCTCCCTCTAAGCTGTTTTCTTGTAAGATGCTTGGACCTGCTCTGCAGAGACCTGTCTAATATGGCTGCCTTTCAACTGCTTTGGCTTCTGGGTAATCATTAGCCCCTCACTTTCTTCAGCACAATGAACCATTTCCCCAGTGCTGGGCTGGAAACCAGCTGACAAAACCCTGCTGGAACTTTGGAAGGACTCTGGGGTCTTGTAGCACAAGGAGTTTGGGAGCCTGGCGGAGTCTTTGAGGAGTGTAGCTCTTCCTAGGTATCCGGGGAAGCAGTTTCACACCTCCAGAAAGTCTCCCTATGAAGATTTTGTTGGAAAACCCCTCCAGGATGAGACCAAGGGGGCAGCCTGGGGCATCTCCCGGCATCCCTGTAGATGCCACAAAATCGTTATTTTCTGAAAGAAATATGAGTCTGGTCTACCCTTCTTGATTTATTCTCCTTCTGTAAACTTCAGCTGGTTAAGATTGAGGAAATTCCTGGGATGATGGATGGAATTTCTGCTTGGACATTTATGGAGAACTGTAACCTAGGTCGTGTGACGTAAAGGTTGTTGGAACAGTGAGAGTGAAGATGTGAAGATGTGTTGGCAGCTGGGAAGGTCGCACTGTTCCTCAGAAGGTTCGCAGGTTTTGACTACTTTGAACACATTTTTTATTTAACTTTCATTGCTGTCAGGCTCCAGTGGTCAACTAAAGCAGAAGACAAATCAGGGGAATTAGAGTTAAATCTCAAAATGCAGGGTATTATCCTGAATATTAAGTATTCAGTCTGGATTGTGTTCAGCACCGTGTTACACAGTGGCGGTCTGCAGAGTGTTCAGGATGGAAGAAGCGTTCAGCACCGTGTTACAAAGTGGCGGTCTGCAGAGTGTTCAGGATGGAAGAAGCGTTCAGCACCGTGTTATGCAGTGGCGGTCTGCAGAGTGTTCAGGATGGAAGAAGCGTTCAGCACCGTGTTATGCAGTGGCGGTCTACAGAGTCTTCAGGATGGAAGGAGCGTTCTGCGCTGTGTTACACAGTGGCGGTCTGCAGAGTCTTCAAGATGGAAGGAGCGTTCTGCGCTGTGTTACGCAGTGGCGGTCTGCAGAGTCTTCAGGATGGAAGGAGCGTTCTGCGCTGTTACACAGTGGCGGTCTGCAGAGTCTTCAGGATGGAAGGAGCGTTCTGCGCTGTGTTACGCAGTGGCGGTCTGCAGAGTCTTCAGGATGGAAGGAGCGTTCTGCGCTGTGTTACGCAGTGGCGGTCTGCCGAGTCTTCAAGATGGAAGGAGCGTTCTGCGCTGTGTTACGCAGTGGCGGTCTGCCGAGTCTTCAGGATGGAAGGAGCGTTCAGCACCGTGTTACGCAGTGGCGGTCTGCCGAGTCTTCAAGATGGAAGGAGCGTTCAGCACCGTGTTACGCAGTGGCGGTCTGCCGAGTCTTCAGGATGGAAGGAGTTTTCACCTCTGTGTTGTTCTTTCCGTTCCATTCAGTCTTTATTCAGCCTTTATTTTCAAATTCTCTCTCTATAATTTTTGTTTTGCTCATTTTTAATTTTTAAATATTTAATTGAGGGGGCGGCATAGTGGTGCAGTGGTTAGCACTGTTGACTCTGGGATCCAGGTTCGAGTCTCCGCCTGGGTCACATGTGTGTGGAGTTTGCATGTTCTCCCCATGTCGTCGTGGGGTTTCCTTCGGGTACTCCGGTTTCCCCCCACAGTCCAAAAACATGCTGAGGCTAATTGGAGTTACCAAAATGCCTGTAGGTGTGCATGTGTGAGTGTGCCCTGCGATGGGCTGGCCCCCCATCCTGGGTTGTTCTCTGCCTCGTGCCCATTGCTTCCGGGATAGGCTCCGGACCCCCCGCGACCCAATAGGATAATCGGTTTGGAAAATGTACGGATGGATGGAAATATTTAATTGAACAGGCCCCTGTCCTGGGTTGTTCCCTGCCTTGCGCTTGTTGTTTCTCCAATTCCCCAGGACCCACATAGGACAAGTGGTGTAGAAGATGGATGGATGGATGGATGGATGGATGAACTTGCCTGTAAATGCCGCGGTATTATTGTTCCCTGTCCTTTCACCACAGAGGAGGTGTATTTCATGTTGAGCATTCGTCCTCCTGCCCTAAGATGAGTCTCCGTGTTGCCCTGGCATTAGCCATGTGACGTCTTCCTTTCTTCCTGGCAGCCAAGAAGAGGAGCTGTCTTCATCCTCCAGCGAGGAGGAGGAGGCAGAGCGGCCGGTGAACGACGAGCTGCTAGGAAAGGTGGTGAGCGTGGACTGCGTCGCCCCTGGCGACAAAAAGAAGAGTGCCTGGTACCCGGCGCTGGTAAGCCCCTGGGCTCCAGAACCGTGCGTGTTCTGGATATGCAAACAGGTCAAGAGGCACCATCGGGTCACTCGTATGTAGACGCACCCTGGGTCTGACCCAAACACCTATTTTTCTGCAGTTCTGACCCAAAGGCCTGCATTTCTCCTGCCATAGTCTTGCGGCTGATGCCATCCCATCGTCCCATTAATCACCCCCCCCCCCCAGTCGGCACGGTGATACCTTTGGGACGTGGCGCTCAGCCGCTTTACACACTACATGCGCCTCCTGTAGTGCTTTCTTTCCTTAATGTAGCCAAATGAGCACATTAGCAGCTAATTCGCTCGGGAGGCGAAGAAGTAGGCCCGGTGACTGCCGTCGAGCCCGGAGTTGGGGAGTGTGCGGGTCACTCGCTGGGCAGAGTCTCCCTGCTGCGAACCTCGCACTGAAGCCATATGGGCCGGCCGTGTGACACGCTTACCTCGTTTGGGCGGCTAGCCTTCTGCTTGCTAATGTGTTTCTGGCAGAGAACAGGAATTTAGGCTATTTTTTATTTTTTTTTTTAGCTAAGTGTTCTCTTTGTACAGCAACTTAATCACTTCACTGTTATAGTATTTGCAGTTTTAAATGATTATATTTGTCTAAGATCTGCAAATATGAATAATTAAGTGGCCACTGTGTTTTAGTCGGTTACATTGAGCCCTCAGTCCTGTGGCTCGGGGGTGAGACATTTACCGCGGCCGCAAACGTGACTTGGATGTCTTAAGCATGTCTTCCTCCTGTCCGCTCACCGGCTGCCTGACTTTAAAATTCTCTCTCCCTTGTGTCTTCCCTTCCTGGGTAATTAAAAAAAAAAAACACGACCTCAAGGTCATTTCGCCCGACTGCAGCGAGGAACTGACGATGAAAAAGGACACAGTCCTCGTCCGCTCCTTCAAGGACGGGAAATTGTAAGTGGCATGAACGTCGGCGAGCACGTGACTACACCCCCAACACTGAACAGGGATGGTGCTTTAGTAGCGTCAGACGCACACGGACAAACTGAACAAACGTTCGTTAGATGCTGCAGGAGGTGACTTATCAGCGCTGAATAATGAAATCCGTGTTCTGAGATCCCGTCGCGTAGAATAATGTCATTAAAAACAGACAGAAAAGGTGATGGTAGTATAGTCTTTACAGTGTACAGTCTCTGGTACCCGTGTTTTATTGAGGGGATGAATCCACCCTTCCTCACATCAGACTGGGTGTCAGATGCAGGTGAGAAGCACAGGTGGAAGTAGCCACTGGCTGCCATACCAAAGCCGATGGATTGCACTAATTTCTTATTTTAGCCAGTTAAAAGGAGGAATCCTCCCGTGCTTGTGGTCCTTCATGACCCTCGCTCCCGTGCTTGTGGTCCTTCATGACCCTTCCGGTCGTGTTTGTTCCTGCGTCCTCCAGGCCTCCCTAAACGATTTGGGTACTGGCCATTAATGGGACTGATTACGATGTTAATTCAGCGTTGTTCCACTCCCTAATTAAACATGGCAAGAGCTCCTTTAAGGGGGAGAGACTCTCGCGCCTGGTGCTGGTGTAAGACCATCTGCGGGCTGATTGGAAACGCGGATCTGAGGCGTATTCATGCGGCGGCAACTCTGAGCAGACCCACTCTGCAATCTCAGAGAATTAACCCTAATGAGAGACTTCATTTCAACGGTGAAAAAGTGTAGGAGGCTTGTTATTATAGTGTCACGAACTTCACTTTGATCTGAGGACTTGGATATGTTTCTAAGGTGGGATTTATTTATTTTTACTCATTGGTAATTAATCAAAATCTCACCTCTGCACCTTTATGTGGAAAAGTTCTGCGTTAGAGGCGCTAAAATCAGCTATGTGGCATTTATCCAAATAAAAAAACCTGTTGAGGACTCAAGGAAGCTTCCATCTGCGGGTTCAGGGCCATGTTGCTTTGGGATGCTGAAAGACAGATGTGTCTAGAAAAATGTGAGATGTTTCTGCAGCTCGAACTCCATAGTTCACCCCTCGGGATGTTTGAATGGGCTTTGCTGAATGCTTAAACAAATGTCATTTTCTTATGTTATAAAGATGAATTCATAACTGCACTATTTGACACCTAAAGATGTTACGGACACAAATCTTAGGCCACTTACAAAACTCTGACAAGATGTTCAGGAAACTCAATATATGCTTAGATCAGGGGTGGCCAATCTTATCTAGAAAGGCCCATTGGGTATGCGGGTTTTTGCTGCAACTCCCTAATTACTAATTAGAGGACTGATTGGCTGAAGAGTCCTCACACCTGAGTATGAACAGCAGACCTAGTTATCCCAAAACCCTGCAGACACGCTGACCCTTTGTCGATAAGATTGCCCATCACTGGCTTAGATTATTAAAAAATGTTTTTTTTTGGATAATAAAAGCATCAAAACAGATGTGTGTCAAAATGGTGAGGAGATACTGGTTTGCTCCAGTCCGGCCAGAATCCAGATGTCAGCATGACTGTGGTCTACAGACATAACCCTCAGGATCAGTCCATGTTATTTCTCTGAGCCAGCAGTGACATTCTTTGACACATCTGTGTAGCTCTTGTGCAAATGAACGCGGGGGATTCCCTCAGATGCCTCGATCTGCGGCCGCTGTAAAAAGTACGGCAGGGTGCTCTACTCCTCCAAAACCATTTGAGAGCGACGCTATCCTAGCTAATCCATTCCTGCTAATTAGCATTTTTCCCCTGGGCGTTCAAGGCAGACGTGCTTAGCATGGCTCCTGGCTCATAGCACGCGGAGGAAATCCCCACACGGGGCGGGATCTCCGCCTTGGTATCGGCTGTGTGTGGCGCCGGCCCCCCGCCAGCCCTGCGCTGTGTCTGCTGTCCTCAAGGGGGCGCCTGTCTGTGTTACAGCTACACTGTGTTACGGAAGGATGTCCAGGAACTGGATGACGAAAGTCCCCCTGAAGCAGAGCTTGGACTCAAGGCAGGTAAGGAGGCTTGGGGGGGCGGGGGGCGCGGGGGCACTGACACAATAACAGGTAATCCAGAGAGGGCGTTTGCCTCGTGATACCAGTAAACGGACATTACTCCTCCTGCTGGGAGATTATCTTGAGGTCACGGCTGTTAACAGGAGCCCTTTGCAGTGACCGCTAAGACAGGCCATGGTGGGTGAATAACGATCCTCTCTCTCATAATGACCCATAATGCCCTGCTACATCTGAGACCCCCTTCCTCTAGCATTGTGGGATTCCTCCTGTTTCGTGCATCCTGACAAAACCATAAGGTCTACTTGTTTACACCCTTCAGACACTACCTCTTCCTCTCTGTGTGTATTTTTGACTTAACTGTACGCTAGAGCTTGCGTTAAACCTGCCCGTGTTCAGGCGTGGCGTTAAGAGCGGGCACGGTAATCACCGCTACGGATATGCAGCGTGACGTTTTGCAGAGCGAGGTTCATGCGGGATTATGGGAGAGGCCACGCCAAGGCGTATTAATGATGAGCTGGCCGGCCACGCTCCCAGCGGTATACTGTTATGGCCCATCCCGTCGTGGCGGTATTCCTTCGGGTCATCTCTGATCTCGGAGCGGCCAGTGTGTGGTGAGCACCCTCACATTAACAGGGTTCGCGATCTGTGGGTCGGGAGCTACTTCAACGGTAAATAAGTAGCAGGAGGGTGGAGATAATGGTCATTATTGCCTGATCAGTGGGGACTCTGCAAAGCTAGTCACTGGTGCCATGGGGGGGGGAAGCAGCTTGTTTTATTGAATCTTTTTTCAGTTGCTGCAGTTTGTTAGAGTAATAAGCCTCTTGTGGGGCTGGATGTTTTGTTTGGCCTAGTGAGAGCTGTAGAGGGCTGCCTAGGCCCGTGTTTCTACCCAGAACCCAGCACACCCAAACCAGACAGTCAAGAACGAACCAAACAATGAAGAACACTGAATACCTGGTACAGGCGCGTTGGGAACTGGGAGGGAGAAAACGTGGACTGACTGGGAGGTCCCCGTGCACTGGAATGAGAGAGACTGCCTTAGGCAAAGCACGCCTTTGGACTCATCCTGATCCAGGGGGACTGGAGGACGGTCAAATGTCTGGCAGTCACCTGTGTTTGTGCAAAACCCTATGATAATCTATTGTTCTGTACCTTGCCCCCCCCCCCCTTCTACAGCACTGGACGGGGCTTTGGATTTCCTCCGGAGTGGACTGGTGCCTGCCTCCTGGAGAAGGGAAGTAAAGGAGGACACCTCCAGCAGTGAAGAGGAGGATGTGGATGAGGAAGAGGCTCAGGAGGGGAATGCCAGCAGCGAGGAGGAGGAGGTGCTGTGGGTGGGGGGGGCTTCACGGTTCACATGGCTTAATGGAGCCCCCTGTTAGTGATCGGGTGGGGGGGGCACGGTCCCGTCTAGCGACATTAATATTAACACCCCCCAGTAGTATTTGCTTTTGATTAATTGGGTGTTTAATCTGGAATAAGAGAACTGAAGTGTAATTTTTAATGTTCCAAAGATAACCAGGTAATGAGATGACAAGATTCTGCCCCCTTTAATTAAGTTACTCCCAGCGTCGCTCCCGTTTTCCCAGTGCCCTTTGCTGTGCGTCAGGGATGCTGGAGGGTGCCGGAGTCCATCTCGGGGCAGTCGCTATATCTCATTAATTAAATATGCTAAGGAAGTACCTCGATCGCAGGGCTCTCCTGAATGTCCCCCACTAAAAAACTCTCACAAGATCAGGAAGATAGAAGAACGTACGGTTGACTGAAGGCGCTTGAATCTGTGATCTCCCATTGCTGACGTGTGAGCTGTATTGGGGGTTCCCCACTCTTCCTTGGCTCCTCCCCCTCCCTCTGTCGAGGCTCCCTGCTGACTCTCTGAGGACTTTCTTCCAGGAGGAAGTGGAGCCTTTTCCTGAGGAAAAAGACAACTTCCTGCAGCAGCTTTACAAGTTCATGGAGGACAGAGGTGAGGGTCCTGTGGCATTTCCCAGCTGCATGGAGGCGGCCATCTTGCCAGTGATACGCTGGGATTCATCGTTAATTCACGAATGAACTGTGTGTTCTTAACAGCTAATAAGGTTTCACATTGCTAAAGTGTCTGGCTGTGATTAAATGAGTGTTATATTGGGCATTTATGCATAATGTATAACCATAATATTTATTGTAGAAATGATACATGTCATATAATTATACTATTTACTATTTATCTATTTTCCATAAGTGCTTGAGACTTGCGAAGTTGTGGTGATTTTACTTAATGTGTTGCATTTATACTGTATGTAATGTCATTCATGCATGGGCACCCAGAAAGATTCATAATGAAGTTTTTTTTTTAGTCAGATCAAATTGTGCGTTCAGTGATGAAATTCACTAGTATGTTTCTGTCCAGTCATGGTAATATAATATCGTAATGTGTAAATGGGCTGTTGTAAATGAGTCAGTTATTATAAATTAATTTCAAGTTGAATGTTTTGACCTTGAGCCTCAATCAGGAAAATCCTGGTGACGTGTGTAGACAGAGAGGGTGCTGATGGCTCACACCTCCAGGGATGGGGGTTCGAATCCCACTGCTCTGTGTGCGGAGTCTGCATCTACTCTTAATAGTGTATAAGTTTCTTCTTGTAGTCCAACGATATGCAAATAGGCTAAACCAGTGTTTCCCAGCCCAGATCTTCACGCAGTCCACATTTTTGCTTCCTGTCAGAAATTTCTCATTTTTGCTCCCTCGGAGCTCCCTGTTTGGGGTTCCCTGAAGACCGGTTTGAGAAACACTGGGCAAAACTGTATCTCAGGATTGCCTGTAGAATGTGATTCACGGTGTGTATGTGCCCTGTGAAGGACCGGCATCCCATCCAGGGTGATCACTGCCCCGTGCCCTGAGATGGACCAGCATCCCATACATATTTCCCCAGTGTTGCTGTGGGGTGGGTGAAAAGTTCCCAAAATTGCTCCAGTTTCCCAGATCCCATGGCAACTGACGGTGTCGCCCCCCACCCCATTCCCCCGTCCCCACAGGAACCCCCATCAACAAGCGGCCAGTGCTGGGCTACAGGAACCTCAACCTGTTCAAGCTCTACAGGCTAGTGCACAAACTTGGGGGCTTTGACAGCGTGAGTGTCCCGCTTCTGCCATCCTGCCGCAAATTTTTCTCTCTTTTTGAAGGTTTCCAGATGCTTGTAATGACATCATATTTTCTGTTCATGTGCCTGGTAGCTATTGATAAAGGGCTCTTCTGTCAAACAATCTAATATTTTTGGATAGTGTTATCTGGAGCTAGGGGGTACCACATCAGCCTAATGAACCCTGCTCCCCCTCCCCACAGATCGACAGCGGCTCTGTCTGGAAGCAGGTGTACCAGGACCTGGGAATCCCAGTGCTCAACTCGGCTGCCGGCTACAATGTGAAATGTGCCTACAGGAAGTATGTCTGCTGTCGGGCAGCATGTCACTGTTTTGCCAGCCTCCCTCTGAGCTCTGATGTCTCGGGGGGTGCTGTGTGTGTGTGTGTGTGTGTGTGTGTGTGTGTGTGTGTGTGTGTGTGTGTGTGTGTGTGTGTGTGTGTGTGTGTGTGTGTGTGTGTGTGTTCCCTTTGCTGTAGGCTGTGCTACGCTAACAGCCTCAGTACGCTATGAGTGCTCCCCTCCCGACTGTGCGTCAGTCAGAGCAGAGGGGGGTTTTCCCATGAACTAGGACCCCAACCCAACATCACTACCGCTGGACTCAAACCACCTAACCTCCCCTTTAATTAAAAACTGCACCTTTCTCCTTGTTCAGTGGCCATGACCAGAGAAACAGTGATAGGGAGGTGACAGCGAGGGGGGGGGGGGGGATGGAGATGGGGGTGCTGTCACACCCGGGCCCCTCACTAAAGCAAGCCCCCAAATAGTGAGGGAGGATGACTTCAGGGGCCGCCCTTGCCGGCCATTAGAGTGCAGTGTGTTGAGTTTGATGTCTGTAAATAGTGTGTGAGTGTGTGTCCCATCCTGGGTGTCCCATCCTGGGTGTCCCATCCTGGGTGTCCCATCCTGGGTGTCCCATCCTGGGTGTCCCATCCTGGGTGTCCCCTGCTAGACAGGCAGCTGAATTCCTTGCTGGTGTCTCCCTTTTGCAGGTATCTCTATGGCTTTGAGGAATACTGCTCCTCATCTGGGATCTCCTTCAAGATGGACCTCCCTCAGAAGCCAGTTGAAAAGCAGAGCCACAAGGCAGATGAGGTGAAGGCCGAGATGGACGGAACGGGCTCTTCAGATGCCCCCCCGACCCCCACGCCCTCCAGCCCCCAGCCCCCGGTGGAGCCGAACCCCTGTGAGGAGGAGCAGCCACAAGTCACACAGCCTGTTGGCTGCAAGGTAATCTGCCCCCTACTCCTCCCACCCATTGTGGGGAGGGAACCACTGGGGAAGGGGGGTGGGGCATGGGGTTAAATCATTCTGCTCTGTGCAGGAGGAGAAGACGAGTACCAGTGGGCCGGGCGACAATGAACCAGCAGCCCCCAGTCCAAAGAAGGAGGAGGAGGAGCAGGAGGAAGAGGAGGAGGGCAAGGACTCTGTAAGGAAGGATGACGGACATGGGGACTGTGGTCCAGGAATGGAAGACGTGAAGCTGGAGGAACATGACGACCAGGAGACTCAAGAGAAACAGGGGTATGTCCTTCTCGACCCAACCTCCGTCCCCCTGCCCAACCTTCCCCCCCTCCCCGCTTGACATGCTGGCTGAGGGGGCATCCCTCCTCTTCGTCCTCCTCAGCTCATCCCCCTCCTCCTCCTCAGCCCATTCCACCTCCTCCCCCTTCTTGTCCCCCTCCTCAGCCCGTCCCCCCTCTTCAGCCCATTCCCCCTCCTCCCCCTCCTCAGCCCAATCCACCTCCTCCCCCTCCTCAGCCCCCCCCCCCTTCTCCCCCTCCTCCTACCATCGCTGGCAGCCTCCTTTGTTGTCCCTCCCTTTCATCAGGTTAGAAAAGGTGCGTCGTGGCTCTCGAGACTCTAGCGCGGGGGTCAGGCCCCAGCTCCTCGACCCCCAGGCTGCCGTTCTGGCTCTGGGTCTTTCCCTACTTTTCCCAAAGCGCGTCCCCATTTACTGTGGTGATCAGGTCATGACCATGGCTGGCTTAGCGCCTCAGCCCTTTCCTAGCGTCCTCCATGGTGATTACGGCGAGGTCCTTGCTCGCCCGCCCGCCTGGCCACCCACTCGCTCTGTTCCTTCTGTGCTTTGACAGCCCCCCCCCCGGCTGCGGGAACAGTGCGTGCCGTCTGCCGCACTGGGCAGATGAGGTCACTGCGCCGTGGATGGAGATAGCACCTGCGCTACTGCGCGTCTTTGCAGTTTGTTGGGAGTGACATCACTCTGGCGAGTTCAGGCAGGGCCACAGGCATCGGTGTGGACAGCTGGGGCTCAGGGTCCTCAAAGGGACGGACAGCGGTCTAGTCTAAATCCTGACAATAGTCTGTTGTTAAAGGAGGGGTTTCCTGTGGGGTGTTGGAGCATCACGGCCCTTGTGAGGAGTCATTATGATGACATGCCCCCGTGTGTCGAGATCCAGGGAGGAGCCATCTTTGGGGGCGGAGCTGCCGTTGGGGGGCATGGCTTGTAGCACAGGGCGCTTGGCGTTTGAGCATTCCTAAATTAGACCCCGTGTGTTTTTCTGGGTTCTGCCATGTGGCGGGCGCTTCTGAAGCCCTGTGGAGGCTGCTAATTGGCCAGCCCTCCCCTTGGCATCTTCAATGCCTCCGCCCACGCCTGCCACAGCTGCAGCCTGCCCCCTGCTGGAGGAGGCAGTTAGCCGTGCGTCCAAGACACATGCTGAGGTGGCTGAGGCCTCGTTCTGTAGGTTAAATATCACTGAAGCCGTTTCTAAAAATGTTCCGTTTCTGAAACTGTGGTTGTCCCTGATAGCGCTGTCGAGTGGCTATATTTTTACTAGCTGATGGCAGCCAACAGGCCATGATGGTCTGAGCTGTGGTTCGCTGTCTGTTCTAGGGATGACAGCAGCCAGGAGGGGGAAGGGGAGGAGTTTGAGTGTTACCCCCCCGGCATGAAGGTGCAGGTGAGGTATGGTCGGGGCCGCAATCTGAAGACATACGATGCCACTGTGAAAGAGTCGGACCTGGAAGGGGGAGAGGTGCTCTACCTGGTGCACTACTGCGGCTGGAACATCAGGTGAGGCTGGGATCTGACCTTTCCTCCTACATACCGCTGTGCTGTGAGGTCGTGGCTTTGTCCCGGTTTGGTATTCCCTCGAATCTCTTGGTGTGCCTATCGCCACCTGGTGGCAGCTGTGAGCAAATGACTGAAAAAGTAAACCTGAACCATTTGAGTAACCGGACATGTGCTTCTCCAGCTTAGCGGGATAGATGCCCCTCAGCGCTCCCACAAGTCTCAGCGGTGAGAGAGGAGTGGCAGCCTTAATGAGACGGAGGTTAGGGATACCTCCCCATTAGTCGTCATCCGTGCTGAAAATCAGATGCCAGCAACACACCGTCTGTGGCGCTTGGTCGGTAGCGTTTGCTGAATAGATGGTGCAGCCACCTCGCTTATGACTAACAAGGTTGCCTCCCTCACAGAGAGGCTGCCTCCCTCACAGAGAGGCTGCCTCCCTCACAGAGATGATCGTCATTTCTGTTTTCCTGGTTAACTGACTACCATCCCCTCTCCCCGATCGCCCACATTAGCCCAGTTTCCTCGTCCGGTAGCCTGAATTGTCTCCATTTCCCACCGTCGTGGTTCCGCATCCCACGGGGGCGACGCCACTGTTTATCCTGGCCTCTGTGTCTCGCTCAGGTATGACGAGTGGGTGAAAGCAGACAAGATCGTGCGGCCGGCCAACAAGAACGTAAGGAAAGTGAAGTACCGCAAGAAAATAAAGGTAGGTGCCTTGGGGGGGGGGGGGGGGGGGTTGATAAGAGCAGGGCTCCTCGGTGAGAATCAACGGGTGGACGGAATGTTCCAGAAAGGCTTTCTGTTCAGTGTTTTGCTGGGTCGGAGGAGAAACGGTTATGTGAGGCTGGTCATTTTAAGCAGCACGTCATCGAACTTGATTGTGCTTTGGAAACAAAAGTTTATGAATACATTTATGAAACGGTTTTAATCAGTGGCGTTACCAGGAAGCCATCCTGAGGTGGATATTTGGGTGTATTGGGTGGGTACCACTGGGCAGGAGTCAGAGGGTTTGGGGGGCCCCCTGGTGGGAAGTCGGACCATGACGCAAAAATGCAACAAGGAGTCTCCTACCCTATTTATAATGGGAGCTATTTCTCCAAGGGGAATAACGGGGACAGCCACATATAATACAAGATTACACTCAGTGGGTCAAAGCTGTTAACTGGGCCGAGGGGGAGTGGTCTTAAAATTTATATTTTCTCTTATTGGGGGGATCCTGGGATGATTCTGTTAATTCATTAATGATTGGTTAAATTTGGTTTGTCTCCTGCCCCCTGTCCACTTGTAGCCACGCCCCTGAAATTAATTTATGCGAGTTTCAGGCCGGCCCCGTGGGTTGCACTGCTGCACGGCCTCCCCGTGTTGCCAAGGGTTTCTCCAGTTGCTCTGGTTTCCTCCCACAGTCCACAGACATGCAATCAGGCTAACTGGTGTCTCTAAATGGCCCACGATCCTGCGTGACATCTGCCCACATCAGCCTGGGGACAGGCTCCAGGCCTCCCCAGCCAGAATAATTCACTGCAAGATGGATGATCTGAATATAATCCCATGGTATTTCTCAGTGTCCTCCTGAGCCTTAACACATAGTGTTTTATTTTTAAATTGTATGCTTAATTGACAGAACAAAACGGAAAGGGAGAAAGAGAAGACTGACCGACTGACGGATGGGGAAGAGACCCCTCCCTCGGTGAACAGCCGGCCCCATCGCTTGCCCAAGCCCCCCTCTCACGATGGCAAATCTCTGGAGCAGCCTCTGTCGAAGCCCGTGGAGATCACGTCCATCCTTAATGGCCTGCGAGGTAACTATGTCCGTTAAGGGACATCAGAGATCAGATAAATGTGTGAAAGCTGAACTGTTAATGGCGAGGGTTATTTAAGTTCATTGCATGCTGCTATATTCTAGAGTGCTGTAATGATCAGTGCTGGCCCATAGAGGGCACCCTCCTCATAGTTGCTTATTCTTTTGGCTTCAGCATCCGAAAGTTCAACTGAGGAGGAGAGTGAACATGAGTACGACGACTGTGAGAATGACGAAGATGAGTGTCTGGGGGCCCATGGTGGCCCCGGGAGGATTGCCCCTGACGAGGGGCTGTGTGTGGAAGAGCTCTGGGAGGGAGGCCCCCCACTAGAGGGCGCCCAGAACGTATTGGTGGAGAGAGAACAGACTTTAGGCTGCCAGGACTGTGCAGAGAGCGGCAGGCACAAGACTGAGCTGGAAACTGAGGGGGAGTCGGGTGCCCGAAAGAGGAGGGCAGAGGGCCAAGGGGAGCGCAAACTCAAAGGGGCATGTAAAAACAAGCCCAGGGTTGGTGGCACCTGCAGGAACGCAGACTGGCCACTCAGCGGCTCCCCCAAGAGACCGGAGGACAGAAGCGCAGTCCCTCGCAAAGAGGGGAGCCTCACGTCCAGCAGCAGTTCAGAGGATGAGGATGACGAGGACGGCCCCAGGGAGTCACGAGAGACTGGGGAGCAGCAACAGACCAGAAGCAAACAGACCCCCAACAAGCGGAAAAATGGACTAAAGGAGAAATCAAAGGCAGCGCGACCCGTGGGCTTCTGGGAGGTGTCGGAGAAGAGGCCCAAACTGAGCGTGACTGCAGAGGAGAGGCTGACTGGCGGCACACGGCCCAAAGGTCACAAGGACGTCTGGTCCAGCATCCAGGAACAGTGGCCCAAGAAGACCCTGAAGGAGCTGTTCTCAGACTCGGACACTGAGGCTGCAGGCTCGCCGGCGCCAGCCATGCTGGGCAGCGAGGAGCCCGGAGCCGACCCGGGGCTGGAGGACATGGAGGGGGATGCCGGTGTGGCCCAGGACGAGCCGGAGCCGGAGAAGACCTGCGAGTTCTCTGGCAGTGGCAGCAACTCTGTGCTGAACACACCACCCACCACACCTGAGTCTCCCCATGAGGTCTCGGGCATTGCCGATGTGGACCCCCCCACGGAGCCAGAGAACCCTGCCTCCCCGCCATGCCCCTCCCCTCCCCAAGCTGTAGCCCCTCCCCCACACTTGGCCCCTCCCCCACCCTTGGCCCCTCCCCCTGCCCCACCCTCCCCCTCTGGCCCCACCCCTGAGGAGAGTAGCGGCGGCCGCAGTGAGACAGACAGCAGCGCGGTGGAGGTGGAGAGCCTTGGGGTGGAGGTGCAAGAGCTGGCCCAGGAGGAGAGGGCCAGCTCCCCACCAGGGGCCTTCGACGTGGGCCTCTCCTCCACCTCCTCCTCCTCCTCTTCCTCCTCCTCTTCCTCCTCGAGCAGCAGTAACTGCAGTCTGGCCCTGAGCAGCAGTGGGCAGCTGGAGAGCGAGCAGATGGTCAGAGGTGGGTGAGCTAGAGGCAGAGCGGTCAGGTGGTTTAGGTAGCTCAGGTGGGACAGGTTGTCAGATGATTAGGTAGTTTGGTGGGTCTGATGATTAGATAGTCATGTAGGTCATGTGTAGGGAATCGTGGGGTCAGGTGATCGGTAGGTAGGTGAGTTAGGTGATCTGGTGGGTCAGGTGATCTGGTGGGCAGATAGTTAGGAGGCCTGTGGGATGATTTTTAAAAGTGCTAGTGATCATTGTTTTAGTTGTTAGCTTCGTACAGCGCTCAGAAAATCGTGAAACACCTCCTGTAACAGTCTTGCGGATTTATTGGTTTAATAACAAAAGTCCATTGAGAAGCAGTGTTTAACATGTCTGTGTTGATGTTTTCTTTTTATTAAATGCCATAAGTTTTTGACTGACTCATTTTGCTATTAATTGCAGTTGTGGTCATTAGCTCCCAAAGAGATAATGTTTGGCATATTATGTTATTGCAAAGGTATTACTCTTTTAAAACTATAATTGAGGTTTCAGTTTATTACTACCTGAAATCGATGTTTTCCTTAGAAATACTGATTGCTTCTAATGTGGCATATTTTTGTAAACAATATAGCAATAATTTTGTTATAAAACCAATAAATATGCATTATTTCTACTGAATTAAACTAGCATTCTGGGACTTTCTGTGAGCACTGTGTATACAGTGTAATGTAATGACTTGTGTGTATTTGCAATGGCATAAATCTACAGTCAAAAAAGCTATTTTATGTGTCTCTCTTTCTCACTACCTCCCTCCCCCGTCATAGCTGCAGTGACCCACAAGCGCCTGCGGGAGGCGCCAGCAGGCACTGCTCCCAAGAAACCCAAGCGGAGTCATAGGAGCTCGGGTGTGCAACCCAAAAAGAGCCGGAAAGCAGGTACCCCCCCGCTTTACAGATGAAAGGAGGAGTGGAGTGTTTTCAAACAGATTGATCAACACTTTATCCGCTCTGTCTCGTAATTATTAAATCAATCTTTACATCTCAATGTGTCTTAAAAAGATGAATAGCTGTCTACCCCCCGCCCCCCAGCACACAGCAGTGACAGTGAAGACCAGGCCCCCGGCGACAGCGCTTCCAAATCCCCAGCCTCCAAGCCGGCTGGCAGAGCCCCCCCTACTGGCCACAGATGCCACAGGCCTGCGGACTCGGACCAGCAGCAGCACGGCCGTTCCACCCGCGTGTACAAGTGGAGCTTTCAGATGTGTGAGTGCTGTGCACTGTGCTGCTCCGTGCCTCTCACTGTGGGCTTGGCGCCCCCTGGTGTTCCGCCCACATCCGACCTCGCTCCCTTCTTGCACGATACTGGCCTATTCAGCATGATCCAAACTGATGCTCGATGGGCTGTAAATATTCCTGTAACTTGTCTGTCATATAACTCTTTGGATAACACTTTACTTAAGGCCATGTTTATAGTAATTTATAAACGCATCATAATAAATAATAATGCATTCATAAAGAATTATAAACATGGCTATAAATATTCACCAAAAGCCATAACACATTATAGCCATGTTTATTATGCATTATGAATGCTTTATGAAGCACTCATCTATAATGCACTATAGATACCTTTCATATTTCATATTATAGAATAGTTCATGCACTAATTTTAGAAGGCTTTAGGTGTACTGCGTGTCGGACAGACCTCCTGCCGCCGTCAGTTTTATTTAGCCATGCAAAACATTCATATGTGTGGTAACTACAGTTCTAAATGAATCATTTGTCTTCCCATCTCTTAATAATGAATAGTCTAAGCAATTGTCATGTTTGGGGCCTGGAGGGACTAAGCTCCCCCAGGGTGGTGCCCTTGGCCATGTAGGGTCACTGCCCTCTGCTGTCCTGTGCCCCCGCAGCCGAGCTGGAGAAGATGAGTAGCCTGGAGAGGATCACCTTCCTGCAGGAGAAGCTGCAGGACATCCGGAACCACTACCTGGCCCTGAAGTCCGAGGTGGCCTCCATAGACCGGAGGAGGAAGCGGCTAAAGAAGAAGGAACGAGAAAGTAAGGGAGCATGGAAGGGAGCAATGAGAGAGTAAGGAAGACAGTAAAGGAGGAGTGAGGAAGGAAGGGAGGAATGAGAGAGAAAGGCAAGAAAGTCATAGAAGAATGTGGAAGGAAGGGAGGAATGGGTGAGGGAGGCTAGAAAAGAGGGGAAGGGAGGAATGAGAGAGAGGCTAGAAAGTAGGGGTGAGGAAGGAATGAGAGAGCAAGGAGGAATGTAAGGGAGGGAGGAGGAAGGGAAGAATGATAGTAAGGTGAGGAAGGAAGGGAGTAATGTGAGTGTAAGGAAGAATGTAAGAGAGGAAGGAAGGGAGGAATGAGAGCAAGGGAGTGGAGAGGAAGGAAGGGTGAAATGACAAGTAGGGAGGAAAGAAAATACAGGAGGATAGAAAAAGAAAGTAGAAAGAGAAAGTGAGGGTGAAAGGAGTATAGAATGAATGAGAAGAAGGAAAGAGAAAGCAAAGAAGGAAAGAAAGGAGGAGAGAAAATGTTAGAAAGAGAAATAAAATACACAGAAAGAAAGAGAAAGTGAGTGAGGCAAGAGAAAGAAAGGAATGAAAGAGAAAGCAAGGAGGTGGTTAAAAGTATGAGATGAAAGAAAAAGTAAGAGGAAGAATGACAAAGTAACTGGAGTGAAAAAGGAGCGACTGAGTATGAGGAGTAAGAGCAGGATTTAAACAGAAAAGGCTGCAGTTGAAAGTCAGCATAACTTTGAATTATGTCCGACTGTACAGGTATTAATCATCGTTATGTACCATACAATAGTGTATCGTAATCTATAATGATTTAGCAGTTCTTCTGCTGCACGTTCTCCCAGTCCGCTGGTATAGAGGTGAGGCTGAACTCGCTCTGTGCCGCCCAGGTGCAGTGGCCACATCATCCTCGTCCTCGTCCCCCTCGTCCAGCTCGCTGACGGCAGCGGTCCTGCTAACTCTGCCGGAGCCCATGTCAGGCTCCCCACAGGGCCCAGGGGTGTCGGTGGAGTGCAGGTGACAGGATGCTAGGGGGAACCCGCTTTGCACTCTGCACTTACAGACAGATTCGCCCCACCCCCAAGCTCCATGACCAGGACGAGTCTGATGAATGAGTGAGGCACAAGACTACGGGGGGATAACGCTGTCTCCGCTAGGCGAGGAGGTCTGTTTCTCTATTGACAGCTGTTTTCTTGGGAAGCAAACACTGCACTGAAGTGCACTTTTATCAGCCGGGGGGGTGGGAGGGGGGTTAACCAACAAAAAATACAGTCCACTTGACATTTCTGTTAACGTTACGGTTCTTAAAATGTATTTTTTTCAAGCAATAATTGTTTTGTGTGCATTTTTACGCATATATGTCAGAATGTGTGTGTGTGTGTGTGTGTGTGTGTGTGTGTGTGTGTGTGTGTGTGAGAGAGAGAGAGAGAGAGAGAGAGAGAGAGAGAGAGAGAGAGAGAGAGAGAGAGAGAGAGAGAGAGAGAGACAGAGCACAGAGCGTTGACAGAATGTACACACAAGGAGGACCTTGTGATGATAATGAGATGATCACGTGACCAACGTGGTCATTTATTAACATTTCCGTAATGACAATAAGGAAATGCGGCCGTACATCCTGAATAACTCCCTTGTTATTGAGCACAGTGGGGGGATTAGAGTAGGTTCACATTTAGTCAGTAGTGGTATTTACCACCACGCAAGCTCCTGGGGGCCCCTGTTGACCACAAATTGTTACTACACAAAATATTAAATAAATGTGTTCCTTATTTAGGAGATTATTCGGCAGCGGGGGCCGAAGTGAGGGAGGTTCCAAAAACAGCATCCTCTCCTGCTTTCGGTGCCATGTGCTATGTGACCTTCGATTGTGGCTGAAAGCTGGCAGAAAGGCATTGTGGGAATGTACCATGAGTGTTCTGTGAGTACTTAACATTGACTACATATCGACCTCATCACTGAAATACCTGGACTCATAAAGGGAATCATAAAGCACCAATATAAAATATTTCATTTTTTATTTCTCTAATCAAAACCAGAAGAAATACTCTGAAGTTTACATTTATAAAGATTGCAGTGTTAAGAATGTTCGAAAGCTATTTTATTTGTGATTGAAATGTGTTCAACTACTGATTGATACCAAATAGTTAATATGGCAGTAATTTAAGTGCAATGCTTAAAAAGCCCGAGCCTGGGTAAGGCAGCCGATGGTTCTGTGAAGGTGGGAGAATGTGCGTATACTTGACTGTGACGCCGGAGGCATTTTGGGGGAACGTCTGTAAGCTGTCCGTTTTTTTCCATTCGGAGTACTGTGCATCCCAAACACTTGAAGAGTGCTGCCATCTACTGGCTCTGGACTGCTACTACAGAAAACCAACTCTCAGTAATGTCTCCATACTTTCATGCACACATTCTTCGATTTGCACCGTCTTTCACTCACCGTCTTTCACCAGGGTTTGCGATTGGAATTTAACGTAGCCGGCAGTGTTATTTTTAAGCAGACGCTCGTACGGTCTGATGAAGTCAGCCCCACTCTTTATAAAGTGATCCGCCTTGCTTTAAGGTTTATATATACTGTATATTATCCAGGCAACGAAAGACTTACATTACGGTAAACACGCACTTATGATATGTGTACGTATTAATGTATCCTTCTCATGGACTTCTTGGGAGAGAACCTGATGACCTGCTCTCTTTGGCACTCGTCTGTAATCGTATGCCTTTGTATTACGTTTGTATATTGAGAAGTGTGTTTCAAGTCAAACTATTTAATATCTTGCACACTGTTAATATGTTGAACTTTTCTGTCTGGACTTTTACCGTTTTACTGTAGTTTTGTGTACATCCCCCAGTGTAAATGCATGTTTTATTTGTTGTCATTGTGTGAAAGTTTCATTAAGTGTGTGGGTGTGTTTTTTCTCTTTTTTTAACCCTTGTTCCGTTTTAAAATACTTTTTTTTTGGAATGTCGGCTTTGTATCAAATAGCTTGTGCTCACATTCGAAACATTTTTAAGATGGTTTCAATAAGTATTTTCCAACTTGTACATGGGTTGTAAAGTTTTATGGATCTTTGCAAAAAATCAAATGCTCTTGGAGAGAGACAAAGGGGGCATGAAGCTTATAAGGAAACTGTAAAGTATTTATTAGATTCTTCAGAGGGATCTTGTGTAATTTATTGTACAGATGTAAGCAAAATATGCCTCTGTTGGAAATAAATGCCATAGTTTGTGATGTGCCTGGCTGCCTTCTTTACTCCTCGGTGTAAAACTCTTTGTTTATTGGCTGCCTGGTACGGGGAGACGTTTGGCCAGGACAGGATGGGTGAGCAGATAGAGAATTAAGGCTGAGCAGATGAGGGTAATTCATTCACCAAGATGGGGGGGGGTGTCTGATTTTAATATTTCAACTTATTTGGAAAAAAAAACTCTTGTCAAAATATCCATGGATAGACTGAGTCAGGAATAATTTACATGCCATAATGGTGAGAAACTTTGCCAGTAATTTATACCACATTAAAACACGACAGGCTGAGCAGCATGAATAGCATTATGCTAATAAACTGCGCGCTTCGCCTCTAGAGAAGCTGGTATCGGCTGACTGGCACCCGTATCCACTTACTCAATGAATGAAGACGTGGAAGGGGTGGCACTGCGACCGCTAAGACCAAGGCCTCCTCTTAGTCCCACTTTAAAATTGTAATTTGCCGAAAACCCATAAGCGTGTTTCAAGGACAGAACAGGCTGTACCTCTGGTGGACTCATTACATACTGCATCAAACTCCATTATGCAGGAGGTCTCTGTTACTGGAGTACACACAGCCTCTGAAAACACCATTAGAAAAACCTGCCGTGAGAATGGATACATTTTAAACAAATTACATCTGGAGAATAATGCGCCCATGATGCTTCATTTCCGAACAGCTCTCACGTAGAATTTTAATCGAACATTTCTACTCCACGAATTGTGGTTTTATGTGAACCTGTCTTCACCGACATGTGGAGTGTTTTGACCCGCCAGAAGCAGCCCCATCATATCCTGCCTGAAGCGGTCGTGATATTCTCAGCTGCGCTCTTGCTTTGCTGACCTTTATTCCGGTTTCTGATCTCACAGGCGGACGTCTTGCTCCTTTGAACTTCGTTGTCGGGTTGCCACGCAGCTTTTGGGATTCAGAAATCCGCGTCGCACGTTCGAATGGTGTTGGTGCTCTCTAAATGTCACTGCTGTGGTGCTACACTTCAGATGATCAAACTTTACCATCAGGGAACGATCCCTGTAGTAAGAAGTAAGAAGACCCCTCATTAATTACCCTGTAGCGCCCCCTTTTGTCACGGTGGTAAACTAAGTAATTTTGTACATATTCTATTATTGAGTTTCTCAGCTGTACTATACCTATTACTGACTATTCCGTATACAATGATTTGGAAAATAAAACAAAAGGAAATTAATTATATATAATAGGCGAGTTAAGGGCACATCTATATTATTTTAAATATAAATGCTAATCTTGTAGTGCATGAAATAGTTTTAGATAGAACACGATTCAGCCAGGCTTCAGTGGAAGCAGGGTTTTCATGTAGTTCAGGGGTAGGGAACCTGATCCAGGGAACCTGATCCGGTGCGGGTTTTTGGGATGATGCTCTCAGTCATCCAATAATAAAGCAGCGATTCTCAACTCCAGTCTTTGGAATCCACTGTTATTGGCTGATTGAGAGGCCATCCCAAAAACCCACACCGGCTCTCCATGGATCAGGTTCCCTCCCCCTGATATAGTTGGTCGCAAGGGGGAGACATTGGTGGCCCATATTGGTGCTCAAGAAGAGGAAATTGGTGTCCTGTCCCTGTAAGGCGGTGTTGACTTTTTTTTTTATATTGTATCTGACAGCTCACTCGAGAGAGACGATGATGAATAACCGTAGAAATTTTGATTGATTCGATCCTTTGACTACATTTTGATAAGATCCTAAGATATTAAGCTTGAGTCCTGAGTTCAGATAAATCCTTCAGCATAATACCTTACCTATAACTTATCTTTTAACTTTGGATATCCTGATGTGTTTGTTAGTATTTTTATTATAAGATATAGATGCTTGTGAGATTAAAACAATACAAACAAACACAGTCGTTATAACCTTAACAGTTTGTAAGCTGCTTTATCATTATCATCATCATCACTAGTTTTATCTTCTATTTTTTCCTTTTTTGAAAACAATTTAAATATTATTTGGAGAGTCTGATAGGTTGTTGACCCTCCAAACTGCTATTTACACAAACTTTAACTCATATCAGGCTTCTACAATAGTGTCCCTCAAAGCGCCATACGAAAAACAGTTAATCAGGGTTTCTGCATAAGAGCTGGGAAGTTCCGGCCCAGAAAGTACAAATCCAGACCAAGATTTAGTTTCAACCAACCAGTTAAATATAAAGGGTCACAGAGTACTCAACTGCTTGGTTGAAAAAACAAAACGTGGTCTGGATTTATACTTTCTGCACATGAACTTTCCACTGCTGCTCAGCACTATGTCCAAAGGTCTCATCATCTTCATCATCACCGTCACCTTCAGTGGTACTATACCTGGCTGGTTCAGGATGAGGTGGGATCCTCTGTGCTGTCTCCTGACTCCGGCACTTTGAGCGGTTCTGGATGTTCAGTGTCTCCTGCAGTATCACCCATGACAGCTGGCATGTCACTCAGAATGGTGTCATCGATTCCTGAAGCAGCATCAGTATCATGTCCAGGTTCTTTGGCGAATGCCTCATTGATTGAGATGGATGGTGTGGCAGTCAGCAATGGTGCGTAACAGAGGCTCAGGTCCAGAAAGTAAAAAACTAGATCAAGGTTTTGTTTCCTAGCATCCAGCGTGGTATAGAATAAGATCAGAAATCCCTCCTGTCCTGAAGGTGCAGGGAGTCTCATGCAAGCAGTAGCTCCTCAACACCCACAAATGTGTCCTTGAGAGGTAAAGTGGGCTATCCCACAAAAACAAAGTTTTGAGAAAATGAGCTCCAAAGTTGACATTTTTTCAAAAAATCAGTGTGCCTATACCCTACAATTGATATATATCATAGGTAGCACAGAGGTATGACTTAGATAATAACAACTTATCCAATTGAAAATATTCAATAAAAAGGGGGTAGGGGTCAACAATGTGGGATAGCCCACTATACCTCTCAAGGGCACAAATGATGCGCAGTGTTCCGGAAATCTGTTGTTCCACTATTCAGTGACCTCCGGGATGCCCCTCATCTGTCTCCCTGAAGTCAATATCCCTCCGAAAGGATGCAGGCAAGCGTGTCCAGAGTCAGGTGTTGCTGATGGTTTTCTTGCTGTCGGCAACACGGAGTTGGTCTTCAGGTGCCAAAGGCAACTGTAAAAGCCTCGCCAGTGATAGCGTGGCTGCCAGTGCCCTCTGCAGTAATGGAGCAAGATCAGTGCTTTGCAGGATGGATGGCTGCTCCAGTGACAGGTAAGGCTTAGGTGAGTGTCACGCCAGATGAATGATTTGGCAACACTGAAAAATATATATTTAGTAAACTAAACATTTGTCGTGGACATCCATCCATCCATTTTCCAAACTGCTTAACCTACTGGGTCGCGGGGGGTCCGGAGCCTATCCCGGAAGCAATGGGCACGAGGCAGGGAACAACCCAGGACGGGGGGCCAGCCCATCGCAGGGCACACTCACACACCAGTCATTCTGACATGCACACCTACGGGCAATTTAGCAAGTGTCGTGGACATCGCCTCTGGAATCTCTTTGTAATTTTTCTGCATAAACTCATTATTATAAATGCAGCATTGCCAGCTCTCACACATCCGGTGTGACCCAGGCATGAAATCTTATGGCAAATCGATATTCTTCCATTATATCCTAAAATTAAGTCAATCAAAGGTGTTGGGGTAGTTTGCAAAAGCTACAGTCTATTTTCAAGGTAATAAAACTGTTACATACATGCAAATGTGTGTGCAGACTTGTCTCGAATTGAGAATCTCACGCCAACCAGCTGACCGAAGCTGAAAACCCTGTAGATGATGGAAAACAAATGTCAGTACATTAAACCATTTTCCCCTAACAGGAACCAAAGTTTTTCGGATTCTTTAGAAGCCGGAATTATTTAGCGCAGACACTTGCAGGGGAAACGTGTTCTGAGCCCTAATATCGAACTATTATACTTTACGTGTTTGTCTCATCACGCAAACGGGTATTATACACAGAGACCGTTTTCATATCGATTTTATCGTGTGACTAGATGCAGCGTTAAATTGCTCTTCGTTGTCCTGCCAGTAAAATTTCTCTATTTAGGGCAGATCTAACAACATCACATCATGAAAAAGAAGCGTGCTGCAAACAGGTACGAATTCTCCTATTTTTTGTCACTATATATGCTGTCCATATACCTGAAGGAACTGCAAGTATACATTTCTAAATTAATTACTATGCACGTCTTTTTATGTTTATAATACGATGTTTGTTATGTGTGTAGTCATTTAATTACATATATGTAAATCCAGGCATCCGTCCATTTTCTGAAACCGCCTAATCCCAAATGGGGTCGCGGGACATGTATGTATATTTCCGATCTATTTGTTCTTTTTACGGTTGTTCCTCCACAGGGAAGAAACTGAGACCTCGGCTATCGAGCACTCGCCAGGCGGATATGTGGTGGGCCAAGTGTCCGGTAGCTTGTTCCCCAGTAAATCCACGTCTGACTCCAGTTCCCTGTCAGCTTTATTCAAAACCGAACCATCGGCATCCAGTCTCGTCTTTATTCCTGCACCAAAGGTAAATACCTCAAATAAGTGCTGACAGAATTGCAAGTGTGAGCTAGTAAGTGGTACATTTGATACATTCATTGTATTTTCATTATAGGTTATTATATTTACTGAAGATCTTTGTCACGGTTTTGTAGTTGGTGTCCAAAGCTGCAGAGGTGACCTCCCTGGATAGCACCTCTCCAAGCCAAACATTTGAGAGTAAGAAAAAGAAAAAAGAAGGAAAGAATAAGTCAATTGCAGATAAGAGATTAGAAAGCAGGTCAGTGGCATCATCCCTTCCGTGCGTAACACTTACGCAGTACATTATCGTCATGGTGGAGCTGGGGCCCAGCACTGGCCATGAGACAGGGGACACTTTACATGGGACCCCAAGACACACACAGTCTTCTTCCCTTTCAGGGAAAGTGCTTTGCAAAATGCAGACGAGGACGATGCATCAAAAAGCATGCCCAGGAAGACCAAACGAAAGGCTGCAGCTGTTGCAAAGATGGGATCTTATGAGGATGACGAACCGGCCGAGAAGAAGGTTGTCAGCAGGGCTGAAGAGCGTATAAAGAACAAGAGGACTGTGTTTGTGGGGAACCTGCCCATTAACTACACCAAGAAGGTATGGTGTGTCTCTGATATGGGAGAATGAGCATAAATGCTGGGGAAGGGGTCTGCTCTGCCCTGCCAAGATGTTGCGGTGTGATTACCTCTCCTGTGTGGGTTACAGATGCTGAGCGACCTCTTCAAGGAGTTTGGGGCCATTGAATCCATCAGATTTCGCTCAGTGGTAATGGAACCGTGGAATCTGTCCTCCTCAGCTCCAAAAAATGAAGAATCATCATGGCTTAACTATACAGTCCTTGCAACATTTAACCTATATTACAAAGAAGTTTCCTAGCTTGATGGCCAGTGCTTAATGTGTATGCAATGCAAGTGTCATCAACACTTCCAGATAATTCCTAGGTGAAAATGAACCTTTGCCGTAAAATAACAAAACAAGCATACGATTCTTTAAACTGTAGGCTGTTAAAAATATAGATTGCTATGGTGAAGTTTTGACATAGAAGGTTATTGGGAATGTATGGGTGATGCAGCATTTATGCGTTCTCAGCATGAGCGTAATGTGAGCGCTGAGGTCCAGTCTGCATGTGCTGATTCTGCATCTTTCCTGCAGACACGGGAGGACCTGAAGATGACCCGCAAGCTGGCGGCCATACAGTAAGTCCCCTGAGTCAGGAATCCAGCCTGGAGAACTGGGACCGCTGGAGCATTTGTTATAATGGTGTTGATCTCCTTTCCCTTCTCTTCAGGCGCAAGGTGACTCCCAACCAGAAAAGTATCAACGCCTATGTGGTGTTCAAGGCTGAGGATATGGCAGCAAAAGCCTTAAAGCGGTATGCTGCGGGTGTTTAACAGCGTTAACTCACAAGAGCCAGTGAATGTGATAGTGTCATTTGGATGATTAGCAACACCTGCGATTTTGACCATGAAGAGCAATATAATAGTTGACGAATCACTGGTTACACACTAATTCAGCAATAGATCTCAATCAGAGGCTGAGTCTGTGCTGTAGAATCGTTACAAACCTGAAGATGTGATTGCTTTTAGTGACTGATATTTACTGATGGGGCTGGAACTCACTGGAAGCTGTCACCATCCAGAGAAATTGGTGTATTTTGAGGTCATGCACACTAATCAATCTCGACGATGCCATCTTTTGCAACAGAGGAGCTGGGATTTTATATTGTGTGTGTTTGCAAGGTTTGGGACAGAGATGCATTTTAAGAAAATAACTAAGTACTTAAAATGGTAGCAATAGTAAAAAAAATAAAATAAATAAAACTGTGATTTCTCCGTTGTAAAAGAGCTAGCGCTTTTATTTTTGACTTAAAATGGGCACCTATTCTGAACATCTTAAATGGTATCTGAAGTCTCTAAGAAGACCTAAGAATGTGAGCTTTGTGACTGTTGTGGTTTTGAATGTGATGTGTGAGTCTGATGCCCCGTTATGAATGACTCTGCCAGCTGACAGTCTAACATCTCGTTTGAATGTGTCAGACATGCTTTCATGCTCTCTAACACAATCCCTTTTGCACTATTATGGCACCTTAAAGCTTCTTAAAGTTTTGTTGTGTGCAATCCTCTCTCCCAGTGACCAATAAAAATCCTTGATCTCCTGCAGCAACGGCATGGAGATTGAGAAAGGCTTCCACGTCAGGGTCGACTTGGCCTCCAAAGCGACATCTGTGAGATTCCGCCGGAACGTAATCCGTCCTTAAATCCGGTCAGTACGGAGGATAAACGTTCTTTATTTCATTTCAGTTCCATCACAAGCGGACCATATTTATCGGCAACGTGCCATATGGTAAGTATGGAAATTCAGATATTCGTAACGGCGGGGGGATTGAACGTAGCCTCTGTTCTGTGGATTGGAAGTGACGGGCTTGCGTTTGGATTCGCGCAGATGTCACCGAGTTGTCGGTGCGGCAGCACTTTCAGGAGTGCGGAGGTGTGGAGGGCGTGCGCTTGGTGCGGGACAGGAACAGCGGCGTG
This sequence comes from Brienomyrus brachyistius, assembly GCF_023856365.1. Taxonomy (NCBI): domain Eukaryota; kingdom Metazoa; phylum Chordata; class Actinopteri; order Osteoglossiformes; family Mormyridae; genus Brienomyrus; species Brienomyrus brachyistius. The sequence continues at coordinate 14,448,976 of NC_064552.1, forward strand.
GGAAAGGGCTTTGGCTACGTACTCTTTGAGGTGAGAGCCGGCTGTACGCTGAGGGACGCGCCTCTACATCTCTCTCTGAACTAGACTTCACCAATGGGAACGCGGGCCTCATTAGCATAATTATTCACATTGGACGGCTTACTGGAGCTGTGCATGTGGGTCTGAGAGACGGATTACGGGGAATGAACGTGATTTTATAGTGTAGCTAGGAGTCTGAGTCTATAATAAGTTTTGACTCTTTGTTACACGACTCAAAATAGGTGAATCACAGAACGTGACACGCTGTGTGTGTGTGCGAGAGGCCAAACGTGACACGCCATGTGTTCCTTCTCCAGAGCGCCGACGCGGTACAGTTGGCCCTGAAGCTGGACGGCTCTGAGCTTCAGGGCAGGAAGATCCGCGTCAAGCGTTCTGTGAAGAAGGAGAAGGTGAAGAAACAGGCCCTGGGCGCTGGATCAAATCCAGGGGCCAGCAAGACGGGAAGGGGCCAGCACAACCCGGCCTTTAGGGGGAGATCGGGCCAGGGCCCCGGAAGCAAGTCGACAACCCCATTCCGGAAGAATCCAGGGAAACCTAAAGGAGGGAATTCTTTCAGGGGGGAAATGGCCGTGCCTGTGAGCAGCCAGCAAAAGCAGAAGAAAGGACTTAAAAAGAAGTTCAAACCAAGAAAAGCGAAGCACGTTTCATAGTATATGATCTTTTTTTTTTTTTTAACTAATGAAGATGGTTGTTGGAGTGAATAAAATATTTGAAATTTCTGTTTTGTAACCTGGCGATACTGTGAATTTTGGCCTCAGTCTAATACTGAGGGATTTTTTCATGTCATGGTACATTAGGGCTTGTTCTTGCATGTGTTTTAGCCCATTTCCTCAGCAGGTACTGTAAATGGAGCAGGTGTTTATGACGTATAGAAAATGATATACTCCATCCCTGTTGGTCTACAGTTCCCAGAAGGCTACTGTTGTCTATAGCGTGGAATCTAGAAAGGAAAATTCTACTTTAAGTATACATTTCCAGTCTATTTTGTAATTTAATTGCCCCCATATAAAATATATATATACACATACTGCTCACTCTCAGCCTCACCCCGGGCAGCCTGCCTCACCCTGTCATCTTCTCTTTCATTGCTTCTTTCTCCTTTCCTTTAATTGACCTTCGTTGCTGTATTTAATTGCTGCTCCATGAATTTCCTCCTCCATTAGGTTGTCCATACATGTGAACGTCATCTCTGAGGGCAGAACTAAAAATTATTGGTTCAGAGGGAACATGTGATTGGGTGACCCACCTCCTCTACAATCTGATTGGTTCTCTCTCTGAACCAAAGATTTTTCCTTCTGCCCTCAGAACGTTTTTATGTAAGCACAACTCCCACGAGCCCTACGCTTAGGCATTTGTGCTACTCAAATCTCTCACTGTTTCTTGTGTTACGGAGTTGAACTAGCTGTGGGGAAGGGGATGGGTCATGTCAAAGCTGATGCTTCTTAAAACTATTGCAAATTGCCATCCAGCTGAACAGCAGTACGTCTCACCAAGTCACTTCCATCGTCTCGCATATCCAAAGTCTTACGGGTTGCTTACACCTGGCTTCCTGTTCTACGTCACTTAGGGAATAAGAATGTTTGGAGTGACATTACAATACAGATTTCCTGTCACATATTTAATAATTTCAATTTTCAAACAAGGCCTTTCATCTTTTATCTAATTTAAACAAAAATAAAGCTGTCAGAATAGATCGAAAAGAACAAAACCAAATATTTAACACATACATGGCATTACGAATTACCTTCTGGCATCGATGAAATTAATTTAATTGAATCTAAAAATATCCACATTATCAAAAGTGTCTAATCGCACACAATGCAGCACATTCCCCCCATAGGCTTTCAATGTTAATTTCAAAGCGGTCTGCGATAACCACAGAACTACTGCCAAATGCCTCCGCAAACTGGTGTGGCATGCTGCCTTATAAGCGATGCCTCTCTGTAGTGTGTTAACATTAGAATTGTTAGAAATTATTTTCAGAGTGTCAAAAGATAATATTATTTCCTGGTAAAATAGGATAAAGTTGGGGATTCTGGAAAGGACTCGAGTTTTATGAATATGATACGTGCCCAGTAAACACGTACAAGTATTATATCGTCAATAAGTCAGTCCTCGAAATTAGATGCCATAAATAGCATCATATGAGTTTTATATCAATCAATTGACCATACACCTTAAAACAAGCATAGAAATCTAATACGAGAAAGCCTGTGAATAAGAACATTTAAAAGGATGTAAAATAGATTCACACAAAAAGAGCAGGAGGGTGAAACGTCCGTAAATTTAGCCAAAAAATAATTACAGGGTTAGTTGTAATATTTCGTTATGAATCTCTATAAGCTTGTTAGGCATCAAAACTTTATAGTGAGCAGACCATAATTTATCCAAATAAAGCTCAGGGAACCTTTGCCTCCAGTGAGAAGTAGCAATTGAGATACTGCTGTCCAGGGAAATTAGACATTTTCTAAGGTGTTTGTTGTTACAATTGCTACTTTACAAGTTCAGTGTAAACGGATATGGCAGTATCAAATTAAAGGTGAATTACTGCAAACGCTTCGCTGACACAAATAAATCAGATATAATTGCAAACAGAACAGAATAGAAACGCCGTTGTTTCCACGACCAAAGTTCTCCTGCACGTACAATTCCGACTGGTTGGAGGGCTGGTCAAGTCCTGGCGGTCATTAAACAGGTAGGTCGGTAGGTGAGGAGTACTGTTATTACATTTTTGTATATGTTGCTGATTTTTGATCATGAAATACCTCTGGCTCTATATGTACGTTGTTTTATAAATGATCCGTCATGTCCGATAAGCAAATTAGAAAAAAAGTTCAGCCGGTCTTCTGACGAGTAGAGCTACCTATCGAGCCTTTTTACGCATATGCAGTTCCACCTTTTGGGTGTTAGGGTAAAGGTTTTAGGGGTTTTTGGGGGGGTTATGGCTAGGGGTATTAATCAGCACCACGGCCTAACTCGATAAAGTAGCTCAACTCGACAGAACACTGGCATTTAAAGTCTCCCGCCCTTGAACACGCCCACATGAAAAAATACAAGGATGTTACATGTGCTGTGCGCGACGGAAACGGAAACACGCACAATTCCTGCAGCGTTACCGGATGTTAGGTATTTCTACGCGCGTGGTAGGTTTTCCTAAAGATTTGGTGTCATGAGTTCATGCTGATTACGTTCTAAATTATCAATTTTGAATCGTCAGCGCAGTAGAAGGCGCCGTGTGGTTTGCGGAGCTATGATGGGCAGTAAGACGAGCGCGATCGCCGCCGGGGTTTGCGGGGCCCTCTTCGTCGGCTACTGCATTTACTTTGATAGGAAAAGACGGAGTGACCCCAACTTCAAGAACAGGCTGCGAGAGCGTGAGTGTCGGCCTCTGCACCATCCGCTAACTGCAGTACAGAATGGAAAAATTCCTGAAGATCCTGCGTGTCGATCTCCTAAATATTCCATAACATGAAAAATTAGTGATCGATTGCGCCATGCACTGTGTATTGGCAAGAGGAGATGAGACGAACTAGGGCTAAGCCATGCTTTACCCTGTTTTGGTCCGGCTGTCTACCTGCATAGGCTAATTCTGCATGGTGGACAGTCAAACTGTAAAAACCCTTCCTAAAAGTGTCGTCACCGTAGCGGAACTAGGCTATGCCTAGGGATTAAAGTGTGCCTCACAGGCGTGCCGCAGATGAAGTTTGTTTAGCTGTTGTTTGTTCGATTATTCATTAATTTCACTCATTAAATTATTAGTCTGTTTGATGCTGGATTTCACGATTTTCAATTTTATGTGTCAGGAAAGTGTGGTGCCTTGACCTTGAAATGCATATCACCCTGACCTTCATCACGTAACGGCATTTTTTATGTCAGAAACCCGCTACCAGTTTTACTTATTTAGGGCTCTATATTAGTGTGCATTAGGATCAGTGTTGTATTTTTATTTGTTTGCGGTATTTAATCTATTTGTTTGACATCGCTAGGGTATTAGGAAAGGCACCCCATTAAAACGCTAAGACACAGGCATCCCTAACCCACTGAACCACACACCAGGCCTGTGCATATCCTTATTCACAGACTGTGCGGGATTGTAATGTATGATGTCTTCACTTAACAGGACGGAAGAAGCAGAGGGCTGCAAGGGAAAAAGCTGGATTGTCAAAGGTAAGTTATCAATCACTGTGCCTGTTAATGTGTTGAGGTTTTAATTTCACAGTGTTTCACCCTGACTGCGTGCGTGTTTACACCAGAGGTTGCAGTAATTGTTTGTAAATAGCTGAGGACCTCGGGGGTGTTTTCCGTGCTGTATCGGGTGCCTGAGAAATGGCTGAGCGCAGTGTGCTGTCTGCTGTGCTCCAGCTGCCTGACCTGAAGGACGCAGAGGCTGTGCAGAAGTTTTTCCTGGAGGAGATCCAGCTGGGAGAGGAGCTGCTAGCTCAGGGTGAGAGGCGTGCGCCCTGGTGACCAATGGCTGCTCCTGCTTCTCACTAGCGCTCAAGACTGGGTGCAGTGTTTTGCACATGATGGTTTTTACCGTGTTATGAACTAGGTAACTAAGATAAAGGTCTTGCTAGACGCACTTGCAAGTAGGAATACAGGTGCTCTTCGACTTATGATGGTGTTACATTCTGATGAACTCATAAGTGCAAAATATTGTGTTGAATATGAATGCTGTAAACCTGACTCTAAATTAGTCAGATTTACAAAATTTACTAAAGTAAATACTGGTAATTGAAAATTATAATGAACATCTGCTTAAACATGAAAAAAAATGTACAGTGCTTTGTTAAGCACTCGAAAGTATTGTGCGGCATGTCTCTAGCCCAGCAACCAATCAAAATGCAACAATGACTATTGCACTGCAATTGCACCATCGTAAAGTCGAAACATTGTAAGCCGAACCATCTTGGATCTTGGAGTATCTATACGTAGGGTAATGGGAGTGTACATCTTTAAATGAGAAATGTGGCAGTTTTGACTAACGGCCTCTGGACCAATCCCCAGGTGACTATGAGAAGGGGGTGGATCACTTGACCAATGCCATCGCAGTGTGTGGCCAGCCCCAGCAGCTGCTCCAGGTTCTGCAACAGACCCTGCCACCGCCAGTGTTCCAGATGCTGCTGACCAAGCTGCCCACCATCAGCCAGGTGGGGCTCCAGTCTAGGGCAGATGTTCGAGGTTTGGTCCAGGTTGGGCGTTAGGCTGCCAGGTTTGGACATGGTCAGAGAGGTTGACCTAAAGTTTAAGAGCCTCGGAAGAGCATTCTTCAAAACCCCCCCGCAGTCTGCTATGGCTGCTGGGACAAGCAAGAATGCAAAAGCAAACCTAGAAATTCCGCATTTAAGGGCCGTTCCTCTGTGGTTCTTAGCGACGTTTTTTCTGGGATAAAATGTTAATCTTTCTGTGATTGGGGGGGTGTTTAATCTAGGACCCTGTATGCATTCCCTGTTCTGACTTCCTTCCTATCCACAGCGTATCGTCAGTGCACAGAGCCTGACTGAAGATGATGTCGAGTAAGTGTGTATGCTGGCCCCGCCCCCTGCTGAACTACCCATAACCCCCCACCCAACAAACGGCAACAGCTGAATCCCAGCGGAGGATTTTTCCAGCCGTGATCAGTTCTGTTTTTATTTATTGTTGTTTTGGACCCCCCTCACTCATCTGGTTATTCCTATTTGGGTAGCTAACTATCCCACCTTCTGTTACCAGCATCTCTGTCATGTGTCAGTCTGTTTTTTTTTTTTTTTACAATTTTAAGGTGCTGTGGACTGTTGAATTTTATAGCCATTTCAAACAAATGGAGAGCGCAGCAAATGTGACACCTTACAGAATAAATCCTTATACTAAAACCTTAATCACCCCCACTGTGGTTTTCATGCAGTACAAGGAGGTATAGTTAATACACTATATTCAAATGGTACACAGCTTGTTCAATGTTACCTTGTGTCATTTTAGCAGAATTTTGGCTTCTAAGGGAAATATCATCTCTGTACAATACTTTAAGTGTGGCTGTTCCTCTTTCATTGTCTTGATTTGAACACTGACATTATGTAGTTTTTTGTGAAACATGAGACGGTTGGTTTACCTTGTTGTCCCTGGGCCTTAATCCATGAATGTTATTCTCCTGGAAATGGTAGCACCTTTTCCCCCAACATGAAGTGCTTGAATTCACTCCTGAATTCACTCAGTTTTAATTGTCCCACAATCATTATAGTAAAATGTTGGTAAAACTGGTGAGGGTGAGGGTCGTTCTTTTGTCTGCTCTGTTGCCATGTTTTCTTTAGTAGTGTGTTATGAATCTTCCTCTTAGGTTATAATCATTGTCTCTTAGATTAAATTCTGTTCTGAAGGTTTCTGCAAAAAGCTAGTTTTAATTGAGCTTTTAAGTAGTGATGGGCAAATGAAGCTTCATGAACCATTCGCTGTATTTTTTTAACCCACTAGATGGCGGTCTTCGGTTTACTGTGGGGCATGGTTTGAGAACCCCTAGAAAATATAATTCATTTGCCCACTGCTACTTTTTAGCTGTTTAAAGACACACATAACCTTTCTGCTGGAGAATGTTCTGCATGCTGGTGTCCTGAGACATAGTTATTTATTTATATTCTGAGCCCCTGATCCATCAGAATTCACTGTGCACGGTTAACCTCCTTAGATTAAAGGGGCCAGGCTCAGTCGCATGTTTCTTTGGGAGGCAGTCGCCTTACTGTGTATTGGCATTGAACGTCTCTATCTCTTTACTGCTGTTGTCTCGCCTTCAATCAAAGCTGGCTTCCTCTGACTTTCTGCTGAGTTATGCGCCCAATCATCTTGGAGCTCTGGTACATGACTGGATCTGTGACGTGCTGTTCTTTGAATATGACCATGTCTGTGATCTTGGCTTATGTTGCAAAGTGGGATGCTCTCAATTTTTAGTAGAGGACAATACAAAATTGGTATTCTAAGTCAAAACCGTTTGCCTGCCTTGACCTGCATTTCTTATTCAGTTATGAACTGTTCAATTTCTTCATCTCTGTGATCATTTGCGATCTGTGGCCAGAGTAGGTTTTAAACTTAACATAGCTTGAAACTGAATATATATATTTTTTTTCCAAGGTTGACTGTTAAAGGCATGAGGAGAATATTAAAATCTTAATATGCTTTATCTCTGATTGTCTCCTAATGAATGGACTGTGCTTGCCGAAGTGACCTGCATGGATCACTGCACAATTAAATTAAAAATTCAAAGCGATTGGGAAGTTGTGTGTTGGGGGATTGAGGAGGGTATAATATGACCACCAGATGGCAGTATGGCTCCAGTCCTGTGTATCGTCCTTGAATACATCCCACGTGCCTGGGTTCTGAGCTCTTGGGTTGCAATCCTCGGTCACCAGTGTAATACAGAATTCTTCAGTCAAAATCTCTGTCAGGTGTTCAGGGGATATATTTTTTAAAATACCTTAATACTTTTTTGGGATATGGGACAGAGACAAAAATGTTTAAGCTCGCACAGAGAATGTACTGAGAAACAGCTAATCAGACCTTGCTGTAGATAGACATAAGCTATCTTCTAATATTTTAGGGTTAGGGTTAGGGCTGCCCCAGGGGAATCTTGGGGCAGATGTTGGTCTACAGCAGGACATACCCCTCAACATTATTATGACACGTTATGGGTGGTTTAGAGAAGCCTGTTTTAACTAACACTGTCTTTGAACCGCGTGCAGGTCGTGCAGTTCGAACCTCTGACACTGGAGATATGAGGCAACAGGGCTGCCTATTTGAACAATAATACAGTTAATTCTGTATGAAGATATGAGCAGTTGCATTAAGAGCATGTCTTGCCGGCGACCATCAATCCAAGGCTGAACAGTAACTCGGGTGATGCTGAGTGTCCTCGCTGGATGGGTGCTGTTTCTCCGGAACTTTCCACACCCAGGGCTGTGGTGCTGCATGGGTGTGGACGAGCGGATCGCAAGCTTTGGGCTCAGTGGGCGGAGGCCTCGACTCGTGTTTGAATAGGACTCCCTGTAAGGCCGCTAAAGGCCGTATCGACACTGGAGCGTGAAGAGAATGTGGTCTTTATGTATTCCTGACAGATACACGCTCCCAGGGGTGTCCCCGGGATAATCCCCGCCCGTGTCCATTACAGCGCTTCAAGACTGTTTATTGAACCCAGACCGTTAAGTGAAACTGCTGACATAATCGCCCACACGCTGATTATAGTGAGCCGCTCTGGTCATCTTTGGCAGGGAATTCTGGGCCACATGTGCCTGTTTGCACGGCATGGGGAGGGGCATCCGGCCTCCTCCTCTAGCAGCTGACGCCCCTCCATTTTGCCAGGGGGGGGGGTGGTCCATACAGGAGCGGGGGAGCCAGCCAAAGGCTTCCCTCAAAAAAAAAAACCCACTAAGAATCAGGGGGGGGCAGGAATGAAAATTCCTGGAAGTGACTGATGTTTTTCCATAGCCGCCCACATGACCCCCCCCCACTCCCTGCTCTTGGAGAACTAGAGGCCCCGGGAAGGTGGTGGCAGACACAGGTTTAATCACTTGTTTTTGTCATTTACAGCTTTTCTTTCACTGTTTTTTCCCCCCACCCTCTCATTTTTGTGCTTTTTTTTTGTCAAAACCACGTAGGGCTGCGTTTCAAACCAGAGCGGAAATGATCTCACCGCTGGCTGCTGGAGCTCCGGGCCCAGTGCTCGGAGGACCCTGTTCGGAGGATTGTGGCTGCAGAGTCTCATGCGCCCTGTAAACAGCTGCATGTGCACTGCATGCCATGCGCCCTGTGACATGACTGTCGCAAGACGGGACATATGACATGCAACCCACACGTGGCTGTGTACAGCATGTTTTTGGGAGACCTCTGGATGCTGGGCGTGTGAGTCAGTGAGGACTCTGGGTCAGTGTGCCTCTGTGTTAATTAACTGGGGGGGGGGCTATTTTAGGCAAGTTCGTTATAAAGATTAGCCTAATACTATCTGCAAAAGTCAGAAATAGAAAGGCAGGAACTGATGGGATTTTCTCTTTGTGCAGGCACCTAGAGAAACTCCTCCATGTTAAATCGTCCCCTGGACCTGAATTCTACCCCCTCTCTCAATTATTGGACTCGTTCTGGCCTCCCACCCCTAAATGGGTCCCAGTCATGGCCTCAGATTCGACTCGTCTCACCACATCTGCGGCTCTGATGTTACATATGTTTAATTCCTCTGACCCGCTGGGCAAGGGGTGGGATGGGGGGGGGGGGGGGGGGGGGATGAGTTCTTTTGCAAACGAACGACTTCACCAGTGGAGTTTGGAAGACAGAGATGCATCAGGAAAACAAGAGCGACTCCAGGCCTGGGATCTCCACGAGGGAATCCTCACAGGCAGGGACAGAGTGTGTGTGTGTGTGTGTGTGTGTGTGTGTGTGTGTGTGTGTGTGTGTCTGGCGCTGGGTGAATAAGGGCTTTTTGTGCCGATGGGTCCGGCCGTCCCTCCCTGAGCCATGCAAGCCGAAACGTCCCCTTTGTAAGACAGATAGAGGTCTAATTATTTTTATCTCAGTCTGCAGCTGTTTTTCACGGGCTTGGCGGGTGAGCGCAGCTGAGAACCGCCTCTTTACAACGGGAATAAAAGGCAAGGAAAGCGGAGCCGGGGGGCCAGGAGGACGTGTTGGTGGGGGGGGGGGGTGGTGTGTTTCCATGGACCGCAGCCCCTATATATACGTACAAACACACACTTACTGTATATAAATTCATTTGTAGATGTGATTTGTTTTTGAGGAGACCTGGGGAGGGGGGCAGTGTTGGAAAGGAGTGTTACTGGGAGCCTTCAAAGCTGTGGAGGGGGAGGAAATGAAAGGATAAAGAGCAGCACTGTGTGTAGGCTGAGGGGGGTGTTGGCCACTATCCACTGCTTGCTTTGCCTCCAGGAAAGGGTTGCGGGGGAGGGGAGGCCCCAGCCAGCCGCCCCCCCCACAGTGCTGTGTGGCCGCCCTGTTTGCCTGATAAATAGCCGGCCCTGTCCCACTGCACTCGCTCACCCTCCCCCGGCGCAGCTGCCGTGCACCGAGACGCTCTCACGGGGGGGTCACCGCAGGCCATTCCAGGTGGCCAGGGTGCATTATTGCGCCTCCTAGTGGCCGGTGAATGGAACAATCATGAGATGCTACCTTCTGCTAGGCAGTGACTGATATTAATGTTTCTTTGGAGACCTGCACCTTCACTGCACACCTCTGAGGGACCCTGTTGCACCTGTGCTCTGACAGCCATCAAGGTGGGGGGGGGGGGGGGGGGGTCGTGGCTTGATGGAAACATCGAAGGATGGAAAGATGGAAAGAGAGGCCCCTGGTGCTCATAAATGGCATAATCTGCATTCGCACCGAAGAAATAACAACCTGAATGCAGACAAGCTGGTGGGCTCCCCTGTGCTCACAAACCTGCAAGAACAGCCGAGTGTGCAATGCAGACATCCGGCCAGCAGGGGTAGCTGCTGCACCAGGCAGACGGTCGCCGCTCAGACCCATCAAGGCTCTCTGGTGACGGCAGGGAGATGGACAACGGGGCTCACCTTTTACAGTAGGGGCCAGGGGATGGAGCGCAAGGAAACACACAAACAAGGGGAAAAAGTAGCGTACTGGAAACTGACTGTGTGGGTCAGTCCCCCCCCTTCCGGGCCTGTAAGCGATTAGGCCCTTTCCATAAAGCAGCCCCTGCCATCCCCGCTCGCTACCGTGGTAACCTGTCAGGAATGTCCAGCGCTGGCTTTCAGCACCATGGTTACGCCTCCAAGCAACAGAACTTTGGACGGATCTCCACTCCCGGCCCGATCACGGCTCCCTGCACGGCGTTCGGCCTAAACTCAAAACCCAGGGAAAAACGCGATATACTCGAGATTCTTTGCCCTGGAGCGGATTCCTGGAGCGCGGAATCTGAAACCGCTGTTTTTGGGTGACTCGGGAAAACCTCTGCGTCAGCCCTGAACGCCACAGACTGTAAACAACTCCTGTTTTTCTTTCATTTTCTGTGCGGCCACCCTGCAAAGTCCCCACTGTTAAACTCCCATATTAGAATGCTTGTAAGGGGGCCGTTCAGAAATCCTTGAGTTTGAGAGACAAAGAGAGTCCCAGGGCTTTGGGCCCTGCTGGACATGTCATTGTTAGGAGCTTGCAGGTGTGAAAGATTCTGCTGGATCGGCCTCAACAGTCAGGATGTGTCCCGAAGAGGCCACGTCTGCACCCAGGCTCTCAATGGGAGATGCACTGTCCCTTCAATGTAGTGACCCCTACAGGTGGGCCTGGGATGACAGATTCGTTAATTTGCTGCCACTCCACATGTGGGCCAGTCTGCGGGGGGGCGGAGGGGGGCTCTGTCTGTCAGGGACCTTTTAGCCGTGTGCCGAAATATCATGTCATCCTGTCTAAGAGGAAAAGTCGCTCCGGCTTTGGCTATTCTGGGCCAAAAGATGGACAGATAGCTGTGGTCTCTCTCTCTCTCTCGCTCTCTCTCTCTCTCACCCGGTGCTCCCTGGAAAAGCACGGCAGGGCCACGGGGCCCGGAACGTGCTGGAGTGAAGCCGGTGATAATAATCGCAGCTGCGCCGGGATTTAATTACGCGAGCGCCTCGAAGCCGTGTGTCATTCATCTCTGAAACTCTCAGGCACGCTCTAAAAATACAGCATCTGCACGCCCCGGCTGCTAACCATCATGTCGGTGACCCATTTTCCTTCTAACGTCTGAGGACAGAAACATGGGCATGTCCCCATTCCCCCTCCCCTGAATCCCAATCCTACCCACGGGGTACGTGGCCAGTGCTTCAGCCTACTCACTTCCGGGAGTTGCCCCGTATGTTTGCCCCCTCTGTGTTTGCACTCCCTGGAGGCGTCGTGTGCGGCCTCTCCCTGTCCGGGCCTGCCTCTCCTGCTATCGCTCCCCCATCGCCGCAGCCTGGGGGGACGGGAGGGGGTTATCTCTGCAAGCGTCTGACAGACAGGAATAGGACGTGCTGGTAGGATGCCTGCCGTCTCACTTAGAGCAAGATCTAAACAAGCACTATGCAGAGATTCATTTTATTGTTTTATTCTTTACTCTTTAGGGATGTAAATGAGTGCAAAGTGATCCCCCCCCCCCATGCCCCCCCCGCCGAGCATCTCCATAAAGCTTGACGTCCGCGTGCATCCAGCAGACGGTGGTTGTTCCTGCAAGGTCAGCTTTTGGGCAGCTCAGACGGAAGAGAGCCTCCCTGTCCGTCACCGCTAAAGTGTCAGGAAGCGGGCGGCGACGATGACAGTGACAAGGGGCTGTTTGCATGTTTATTTTTTGTGCTGTGTCATCGTGTGATTTAGCAGGCCGGGAGTGAAGGGGAAGAATGTGGCTCTGTAGAGAGTTTCTGTGTGTGTGTGGGGGGGGGGGAGAGATTTTTTAGCTGAAATGTAAAGCTAGGTGCCTGGATTTTGGGCCTAAATGTTATGTGAAGGCGGGGCCAATCACACGCTGCCATAGGCCGACCGGGGGGGTGGCTGTGGTCCTCTCTATTTCCAAGGTGCTGTTTTTCTTTCCTTTTTGGCCCCGTGTTCATAGCGAGAGACGTAAACAAGCACGTCAGGTGCACAGCTCCAGTCCTATAGCGCCTTTCTCGTGCGACATCGCCGTGGTCCCGCCCCTTTCTACCGGATCAGCCACTCCTCTTGACTGGGACCTTGCATGGCCCGGCTCGCTCATACTGCCCCCCATCCCGGCGCCGCCCCCCTTCCCTCAGCAGCCCCGCAGAGGCCGGGCTTCCGGACCCGGCCGAGCAGAACCCTCTGAATGGTGGATTATAAACAGATGAATGCAGGGCCTGTCACCGGGGGCCCCGTCTGAAAGGGGGGAGCCGGTGGGAACGGGGCCCCCGGCGGAGGGCGGCTGTTTGTCATGGAGGAAATACTGTACAGAATTATCTTTTGGCAGAGCTGCCGGGATGGGGGTTACCGATGGAGCAGACTCAGTCAGAGAGGGAAAACAGTTTGAGTCAAAAACACGGCACGTTTCCTGGAACACGAGGCTGGAAACTGGGGAAGCAGACTTGCATTTCCTCGGAGACAAACATCCATCCATCTCGTCTGGAAAAGCTTGGCCTGTATGTTCCCATCTCTCCCTTGCTGGAGCCGGCGTTCAGAGTTCGGCCATTTTCCGTGCACCCGACTTCACGTTCGGCAGAATCCGGCTTTGCGCTTGGCTGTGCCAAGGCGTCGACATGATTGCCTGAGAAGCTCTGCTCTCTTCCGGATTCTGAGCCGTTTTCCCTTTGGCTGGAGTGAATGTTACCGTTTGATCTACGCGTGTCGTCCTTTGGGGGGGCGGGAGGTGTGATTGTCCCTCCCCCGTCTTCCCTCCTGCCTAGCCGGTCGCTCTGTGTGATCACTGAATGTGACAACCGCCCTTCCAAAGGCTTCCAAAAGCCCCCACCCCATCCTGCCTTATAACACAGCGCCACCTTCTGGGGACCTGCGCCCACGCCCACCCTGAGGGGTCCCGTTTTCTGGGCATCAGTAAAAGCTGCCCACACACCTCCAGAGGCAGAAACATCTGTCAGCTCCTCCAGTGGCCTCTGTCTCCCACTGTGTCTCTCTCCTTCTCTCTTTATTTCTCTCCTCCCTCTCCCTCTCTTTCTTTCCCTCTCTCTGTCTCTCCCACCTGCCTGACCGGCCTTTTACCTTACTTTGAATTTCTCGTACATTTCCGGAACATGTCAGAAGAAGTAAGAAAAGGTAAAACAGAGATACAGGATGAGTCTCCGTCGGACTTGGACCCCGGCTGTTCCAACTAGGCCTCGCTGCAGCCCTCAGCGCAGACACGTGTAAATGACCTTCACTCAGGTCCGTTGAGATTCTGAGAAGGCTTCCCGAGCCAGGAGACGACATCCTGGTTCTGTCGTACGTCTGTCCTCATCCCCTGGTCGGGGGACAGCCAAGGGTTCACATTACATTCGAGTTTCAGCTGCCAAACAGATGCTTTTATCCAAAGGACTTTGTCATTTCGGCTCAGTTATGCAGGTGGATTTTTTCACTACAGCGATGTAGGTGTATTCATGGTTCAACAGCAGGACTTTCGCTGGGATCAAGCCTCAGGTTCGAGGCTTCATACTAACACCTGGTATGAAAGGGCTGCAACATTAGCCTGGCACTAGCTTGCATTACTATTAGTCTTAGTGCTGGTACTAACTGGTGTTAGCATTAGCATTAGTACTGGTACTAGCTGACTGTTCTGTGTCCATTTGTGGGGTATGATTAACATCCACGATCTGTGTGACTTACAGCTGGGGTACACTGGGATGATGCCCTCCCCACCCCACTGCCCATCCCAGGGAGAGAGGATGTCACATGCAACAAGCCCTTTCACTAATGAACCTGTTTTTTGGGATCTAAATCAGCCCCTTTTCCCAGAAGCAGTGCCCCCGAGCGGGGGCCCCAGAAATAGAGCTGGGGAAGGCGAGCTGGGACTCTGGGGCAGGCAAAGGCCAGGAAAGTGGAGACCCTGGCACCAGGCCCGACTGCCAGCTGCCCACGTCGCACACTGCCAGGGCACCCATTAGCCAGAGGGCCAGCTGGGTTAAATGAGGCCAAAGGGCAAAGCTGGGACCCCGGGAGGCAGTTCACACCCCAAGCCAGCCCGAGGTTCATCAGGTATTTTGATGACTTCCAGGGTTGTGGGTTCAAATCCTGACACTGCACTGGGAGTGCATGATGTACCCGTGTTGTGTGCTGCAGGTACAGTCCAACTGACTTCAGGGCCTAAATGGCAGTCAGAAATCTGGGAGAGGAGGGCAAAAGTGTGAGCTATTAGCCTGGCACTAACTGGCGTTGGCGTTAGCATTAGCAATAGTGCTGGTACTTGCTGGTGTTAGCATTGGCAATAGTGCTGGTACTTGCTGGTGTTAGCATTGGCAATAGTGCTGGTACTTGCTGGTGTTAGCATTAGCATTAGTGTCTGTGTACGGTAGCTGGCTGTCTTGTGTACATTTGTGGGGTGCGGCTAACGTCCATAACCTGTGTGACCTATAGTCAGGGTACCACGTGGGGGTGAGGCCTAAGGAGAAGCTCCAGAGTTTTCCAGAGCTCCATAATGAGAGCTATAACAGATAAAGGGACTTGGGCCCTTTTAAGGGGCTCAGGTTTCCCGCCCCCTCGGCGGCGATCCCCTCCATCTGAGGCCTCGGCCTATGGCGCACATGAAGGGACAATCTTCAAAAGGGCCGCGTGGGAGAGGGGCGGGTGTTTAGATGTCATTTTTCATCGTCAGACACGTGCCTTTGTCGGCTGTCTGGAACTTTCCGTGCGGGGAGGAGAGGAGCTGCAATCTGGCGCCGGTAACAAGGAGATAAACTGGGCCGTAAAAGAACTGGAAGAGGAGCTTTAAAGTTGGCAGGAGCCTGGACCTATTTCAGCTCAGAAAGCTGCGCTAACAGATGGAATATCAGAGAACGTGGAAGGACTCGAGATCAGAGCTCAGAGATGGCCTGGTGACCTGCCGCTGATAACGCTTTTCTGTCCCTTAATCCTCAGCCAGGCATTTAATTTAATTTCCCCGTGACCCAGAATGTTCCGCCTCTATCCATTCTATCTCACCCCTCACCCCAATCCGAAAGGATTTCACCAGTGTCTCCAATGCAGTCTGAGCTACTGGTCCCAGTTAACCCTGACCGGGGGGGGGGTGTCATCAGTACCTCCCTCATAAGCAGTGTTCTCCTGGAGTTTCTGACACCATTTGTTAATCTTTCGGAATGGCATCCATTTTTTAAATGAACATTTTAAGGTAATGAGGATGGAGGTTTGGGCTCTGATGTTGAGCGACCTGACAGTTTTGTGCAGAGAGGAGCCCGGAAAAAGGAAAGCGATCTCCGTGTGCACTCTTTATTTTTCAATGTAATTTCTAGTAAAATATCCATCCATTTTCCAAACCGCTTATCCTACTGGGTCACAGGGGGGTCCGGAGCCTATCCTGGAAGCAATGGGCATGAGGCAGGGAACAACCCAGGATGGGGGGCCAGCCCATCGCAGGGCACACTCACACACCATTCACTCACACATGCACATCTATGGGCAATTTAGCAACTCCAATTAGTCTCAGCATGTTTTTGGACTGTGGGGGGAAACCGGAGTACAAGGAGGAGACCCCACGACGACATGGGGAGAACATGCAAACTCCACACACATGTAACCCAGTCGGAGACTCGAACCCAGGTCCCAGAGGTGTGAGGCAACAGTGCTAACCACTGCACTACCATGCCACCCCATAGTAAAATATCCCCATTTCAAAAACAAATGATTCTTAATACAGTCAATGCCTTTGTGATGGAGAATGAATTGTGAATTAAGAATGAATTGAATTAATTAATTCCTGTTTGTTTTTTAAATAAATAATGGCAACATTCTTATGTGTTTCAACAAGGTTTTGGTGAGAATCAGTTTTTTTAACAGCTGTCATTATATATGATACATCCTGCTTATGTACATGTACTAGACAAAAAAACATATCTTTTAAATGAATGAATTTTTAATTAAATGAGAATTCCTGTGGGTGGCGCCGTGCCTCACCTCCAGGGTTGGGGGTTTAATCCCCCACTCTGTCTGTGTACAGCTTGCACCTTCTCCCTGTGTCATGTGTGTTTTCTCCTGTTGTCCATAGACTGACTGAAATCCCTAAATTGCCCTTATTGTGTGAGTCTGCATGTGTCCTGTAATGCACTGGCATCCTGTCCACGATGTACCCCAGCCCTGTACCCTGTGCTGCCTGGGATGGGCTCCAGCCCCCCCCCCCCGCCCCCCAATTCCCTGATAAGGGGTAGGCAGATAGATAGATACTGTAGGTTATTTTGGTTGTTAGAAGGCAGCTGATATAAATGTCATAATAGTTTAAAGTTTTGATAGATCTGTTTCCTCTCAGTCAAATGATGGTGCCTACTTTCACTTTCTATGCTATTTTATAGTTTATCATAATAATGGAGCCTTATAAACTCAGACAGTTTAATAATGCCCATAGTTATAATGCCAGAATGACAATAACATTGTACCCCTGTGCCACAGTATGGCAACACCATCTTTGCCCGTCAGTCGAGCCCAAGCCCACCGAGCCGGACTCTGCCACATCAGCTGTTCCTTCCCTGCACCGTAATCCCCTCACACATTGTCAGGGTATGACTAACCTCCCCCCTGACCCCTGACCCCTGACCCCCAAGCCCCTCTCAGTCCCCCCGCGTCGATGAGCTGCTTTGGCTGTTGTGCAGATATGAATAATCATAAGACTGGAGCCCGGTGGAGTCTGACAACGTGTTTAATTTAAAAACTATACCACCAGGGCTATTTGCATATGAAAACCTCTTTGATGTCTTTATTCAAAGTGCAGGTCTTTGAAGTTCTCTGTGTTTCCGTGTTTTCCTTACTGAATTATGATAAAGACGCATGAAGCTAATCACTGGTGGGTGGGATCAAGGACCGGTACCTCAACAACCCCCATCCCCCCACCGCCTCGCCTCTTAATCTGCCTCCCCGTTGTACAGTACGCTTGATTTGGACTGACGCATCGCTGATTAATGAATCAATTACTCCGGTTTGTTCTTGGCCCGAATGCGGCTTTTGATAATCCACTTGACGCAGCATGGACCTGTGGCCAGGAGCCAGAGAGCTGAATTAGCATATCCGTCGGCCCTTGAGATGCGACTTGACAACTCTTGACCAAAGTGGGTTCCCAGCACAATTATAGCTGCCGTAAGATGCACGCCGTCTCCTCCTCTGTGGATTGGGAGACAACGAATGCTTATGAGAGTAGGTCGCTACTGGCTCTAGCTTTCATTTTAGCTATAACTGTATCTGTAATGTAAGTTTTACCTTTAGTTTTCACTATAACTTTTGCTTTACCATTAGGTTTAGCTTTAATTTTAGCTGTAACTTTAATTTTAGCTGTAACTTTAGTTTTAGCTGTAACTTTTGACTTAACCTCAATTTTTCCTTTAACTTTAGCTTCAGTTTTAGCTTTAACTCTAACTTTAGTTTTAACGCTCCTTTTAGGTATAACTTTGTTCTATAACTTTAGCTACAATTTAGCTTAAATGTTAGATAGTTTTAGCTTTCGCTTTAGTTTTAGCTATAACTGTTGCTTTAATGTTAGTTTTAGTTTTAGTTGTCGCTAAAACCTTTGCTTTAATAATAGTTTTAACTTTAGTTTTAGATGGGCAGTTTGCTGCTAAGCCTCACAGCCAGAGTGTGTCTCTGTCCTCCATTCTCTGTGTTGACAGTGTTAGTGGGTCTAACTGCAAAATGGCGTCAGCAGCTCGACGCTGCTTTGGTCTTGACGCTAAAAGCCCTCCCCATCCCAGCCTTTACTGCCCCATCTCCTGCAGGCTTCTCCTCTGCCCCTGTCTGCCATGGATGGCCTTCCCTTCCCTTTGTTCATTCTTGAAGTGCGTTCATTGACGTTCATTTACCCCCTGGACTCAATCCCGCCTCAATCCTGATTTAATCCCAACTCAATCCTGATTCCATGCCGACGCTCTGTCCCTTATGACAGTGTTCCTGAGTTTCATGGACACCCCGCAGTTTCTGTCTGACTACAGAGTGAAGCCTTTGATGAAATGCTCTGAGTGTACGAGCGGATTGCTGGGGGCAGGCGTGGGAGCTGCTGCTCCTTGCGTCATGGTCACGAGAGCCTCCCAGTCCCCACCGCCCAGCTGTGACAGCACGCTAGTTAATGACAGGCTTGCTGGGGGGAAAAGACATTAATTCTGAGCTTGTTTTGCATCGTTTTACAGAACGCTGGTGCCCCTACAGGTCTGGAGGCCTGTATGTTAGAGTCCTAGGGGGCTCCCCACTGTGACAGGGCCACCTGCAGAGGACAGACAACCTGCTTTGTTGTCCCCTTTCCCCCCCCCCACAGTGGGCCAGCCAGAGACATAGAGTACCAGCAGGTCCTAATAGGGTGAATAATTTATGCACCGAGGCAGAATTGGGGAGGTGGGCTGGCAGGCAGAAATAAGCACACTTCATTCTTCTTTTTTAATCAATTGATCCCTTCGAGGAAGGGATACGGGTAACCATGGCAACGGTTACAGAGTTACCCAGCATTCCGGGCTTCGGTCCGCGTAGTAACAGAGGGTCCTGGGGGCAGGGGCAGGTAGGAGGGTGAAAATGGCACGACAAGAAATGGAGAAGCTGCAGGAGCCAAATTATGGAGGGGAATTTGACAGACTGTCAGAAACGTGTCCCGCTGTAGCATTTTACTGCCTGACCATGTCATCTTAACACACATCACATGCCTCTGCGCCTACTTGATGCTAGATACAAGGCGACTTATATCACCATAAAGAAATGACTGTATTTCTAAAAATAATATGATGGTATTCCAGAAATGTGAATATCTGTGTGCCGTGATATTTAAATTTGTTCCACAAAGTCTGAATCATTGGAGGGAGAGTTAAAGCCTCCCACTGCAGTGCTTAGATGTCGGCCTTCTTCGATGAAAAGCCTCGCCGCTGGGCTGTGGCCACGTGCTGCTCTCTGCCCACCATATGCATATGAATGTCGCCACGGACCCTGAAAACCGCGCCGATCAAAAGCTCGGCTGGGATCTCTGCCGCGGCCGTCCAACCACAGAAAAGAGCCCTTCCACATGTATGCGTTCCGTCGACATGGCAACGAGGTGTTCCGGACTGGGACCCGGTTGCCAAGTAACGTCTGGCCGATGTGCGCGGGTGCATGGAGATTCGAGGGTGGGGTTTGGAAACTCAAATACCCCGTTATGGTGGGCTGAATAGGAAAAATAAAAAATAAAAAAAGAGAGAATCTTGTTGAATAGGCAGCGAGTTTCGCTTTGATGTCCCTCTCGCTCCTCACCTCTTCTGCCAGGGAACATCATGTGTGTGAAACTCCTGTCAGGCTCCTCAGCCCGGAAGCAGCATCCTGACCTTCTACAAGTTCCACAGCAACCGTGCCCGCAAAATTCTCGTGATATTCCTTCTTCAGCATCCAAATACCAAGCATTTGGCATTCCTAGAATTAAAGCATTCTGTTTTATTTTTCCACAACTGTATTTCTGAAACGAATTCACTACTTGTACCTCAGTTTTTTTTCTCCAATTTACATATTTATACATGTAAATATTTCATTGTGTTGAGTAACTGAGGGATGTCCTTTGCTCAAAGTTACACTGTGTATATCAGTGTGGACACCAGGCTGCCTGCTAATTGCAGTGGTTTGACAAAATGACTCGATCAGAAGTAGGAACAGGAACCGGAACATGAGGACTGGAATATGATTGACCTAAACCAGAAAATACTCTATAAAAAAATTTAAGCGTTTAAAGCATGTCAGTGTGACCTGAGCTCTTCATCCAATTAGTATAAAAGAATTAAGGCCCTGCCGCATGAAAGTTAGACAAGGTAATGCATCTGCAGCTAAGCAGGTTTGAGCCAGGCCAGTGCTTGGATGGAAGACCAACTCGGAAAGCTGGGTTGCTGCTGGGAGAGGTGTTGGTATGGCCAACAGGTTAGCCCATCCTGGGGTCAGTGTGGATCCCAGTGCCCCAGTGCAGTGACGGGGACACTGCGCTGTAAAAATGGTGCCTTCCTTTCGATTAGATGTAAAAAAACTGACGTCTTGGCTGTCCGTGGTCATAAAAAATCCCTGCGTATCTTTCAAAGGAATAGGGGTGCTACAATATGCTGACTAAAACTGCCCACTGTGGCCCATTCCAAAAAGATCCCCCCTAAATCATCACTCTATGTCTAATAGGTGAATTCTCTCCTTCCCCTTCACCACTTTAACTACAGTGTGCTGAGTGTACAGGTCCAGTATGGCTGCTGTCGCATCATCCGGGGGGGGGCTACACAGTGGTGGTAGTTGAAGTGGCTCCCCATTGATTCTGTAAAGCACTTTGGGTGTCTTGAAAATGTATTAATGTAGCATTCATTCATTCTAAAAACACCAGCCTGTAATAGTCAGTGTATTAGGTCCATGATGCATTGTTACAGGTGGCATGGTGACGCAGTGAGTAGCACCCCTGCTATCCAGGGATTGAGGGTTGAAAGCTGCCCCTTTCGTTTATGTGTGTGGAGTTTGCATGTCCTTCCTATGATGTGTGGGTTTCCTCCTGCAGTTAGGCTAACCAGCATCTCTAAATCGCGTAGGGATGCCCTGTGACGGACTTCAAAAGTGGATGAAAGATAGATGACTGTATCTGAATCTTTTATGCACACTTGTTTAACCTGGAATCAGGACAGACCTTCCCCAATGGATGCACATGGATCTGTACACACTCCATGCCCAGCAGTCAGCAGAGCATGCAATCACTGGAGGCTCCTTCCACTGAGACACACATAGAGGAAGAGCGAGGAGCCTGTATCGTTTATGCACGATTTTATGCTTTGGCAACATGGCACTGCATGTTAAGAATATCAGAGTTTCAGGTTGATATCATGGATACCAATGGTGACCCACACAAGAAGAGACCTGGGAAAGAGCTTGAGCCTTGTTGAAGAGGGCGTATACAGGGGTGGGGCTATAGGGGCACTGGCATCAGCATAAAGCTGATTGGCCCCTGAGATGACTCTTCCTGACTCACCAATCAAAACAAATTGTCTGCCCCTAGGTATAAACTATGGCTCTTCTTATCCCCCCCACCATAGAAAATCTTAGAATCGCTCCTGCCAGGTGGACAATGTTTGAATCATGTGACACTTTATCTGTATGTTCCCTCACAGCAATTTTTTATTTTCTGCGTCGTTTAGGAAAATGTCACCTAGGCCGTGGAGATGCGAGACACGACGCAGGAGCTGAAAGTGCAGACTCAGGTGCACACATGTGAGACAGGGGCGAGGTTGAAGACGCGACGTCAGCACCGCTTCATGTGAAAATGCGTACCACACCCAAGCGTGCGGCCGCCGGGGAATCACCGGCTGAAAGTCAGCCTTGACACGTGCTTTCCCACGCTGACTGAGTCACGCAGCATGATCACGATAGTCGGCTGCCTGCGAGGAGCGCAGGGTATGACGCTAATGTGCCATGCAGGGCAGTCCAGGGTTAAGAAAAGCGTGAAATCAGCGCTCTGCCCCTCTTATTTGTATGGAAACAGTGGAAGAGAGCTTGCTGACTTCCAGTACCTTGCTGCAATCACAATATACCAGAAGGCTAATGGAAACGGCTCACGTTTGTTATGGAAACAAAAATGCGAGTAGAATTTTAATAGGTCCGAGAACGGGTCCTTTGACACAGACAAACGCTGCCGTTCAAAGATATTACTAACTGTCGCTGCAGCCAAACAGTGTTCCTGAAAATATGTTTATCAACACCTTCATCTATGAATTCTGTCTGAGTCAGAGCTCCTCTCGATATTAATATTAAACATAATGGCCTCTTTCTGTACTCTAACCATGATGGAGGCTGTCAAATGCGACCAGATTTACGTACAAAAAAGATACATTATTTAAAATGCAAACTTGCAATATGACAGCCCCGGTCTCTTTCAAAAGGTTGTTCCCCTAAAAATGTGCGAAAACCCGTTGCTTTAGTAGAATAAAGGAAATGCAGGAAGTAATCTCTTTTACTGACAGATGGTTAAAAAACACAAAAAAAACGCATAATAGTTATCATTAAAAAAATAAAATTGAGGATGGCTGGATGTTCTTAACAGGGATAATTGTTTATTTCCAGAAATAATGTAAGAAAAATACACAAGAAGACTCAGTAAATGGGTTTGAACAAAACGACACATTACTGTAAGAATATACAAATACTCCATCTGTATTTAAATTTCATGTTTATTTGGCCGACACTCTGGAGACAGATAATAAAGCCTTAGAAAACATAACTGTCTTCATTTGTTAAGATTTTATATGTTTTTTTAGATGATGGGGAAATGAGGCAGAATTCTAAATGCACATTAAAAATTCAAACTGTTACTGCAGATCTGTATGCTGTATGGACTGGGTAGTACTGTCAGTAATCCCTACTGTATGAGTGTTTCTGTAGTTAGTGGGGATAACCAATGCGATGCAGGCATGATATGCAGGTGGCAGCCCGCTTGTGTAATGTGGCAGTCCTCACGGGCTCAGAAGATGCATGATTCTTCAGTGCCTTGCACATGTCTCTTGTGTCAGTTGCACATGTCGTTCCATAAATCGTCCCTATTCGAGGAGAAGAGCGAGTTTCAGTCCACCGTTCCATCGTCATAGCCAAGAACATCAGCTCTTTATAGTGAGTAAAGATTCTAGACCATTATTGGCCGTGGACAACAGGTGCCCTGGAATGCGTGCTTATTCAGCCACACACAATTACTAAGAAGTTAAAACTGATCGGGCAATGCTGAACAAAACATAGTACCAATAGTCAAAAACATTAGAGAACTGTGCAAAGACTAGACAATACGCTGACAAAGTAACTGATTAAGTGCCGTAACTGTGATATAAACAGCCATGGATATGACTGTCACGTGAAACGTTGGTATTGCAAATACGAATGGCTTGGAGACAAAAGCTGCTCATGAATCTGGTAGTCAGTGTTCCATTGCTGTGAATCCTCTAGCAGACTACAGGGGGTGATTTTTGGCAGGAGTGGCAGGGGTCTGGAATATGGCGGTTAGGAAAAGGATGATCCAATCCTTATAGGTTTACTGGGTTGAACTTTAACCTTTTCATGGCTATATGCACGGCATCAGCAGGTCCCAGTGGTCTATCATGGATGTTTGTTACAGGCAGAAATATAGCTTCTCACTGGAAAGACCCAGTAGCAAACAATATCGTAAGACTATAGCTGACTTTGGAATCTCTGCTTTAGGGAAAGGAAGTGCTTTGCTGGGTTAAATGGTTTGAGGTCATTTTTAAAGATCTCCAAATGCCTCCTTCTTTTCAGACAGATTTATGTCTGCTACAAAATGATGTCTCTATCATTAGCTGCACAACTTTGCCCTCAAGGTAACCTTCCTTGGCATGTCTCACCAAATGATTAATTGTCGGGACAGGTGTCACATGACCGCCAAACCAGACGTCCCTGACTGCTGAAACGTGCTCGTCGATTCTGTCCAGCATCATTATGTCAAGAGAGGGCTTGTTCACTTTTCACACGGATGTCAGAGGATTCAAACCTGGCAAACCTGAGGAAAGGAGAGGAAATGGGCATGTGAAAAAAGGGGTGGCGATTTTAGACGACAGCACCCCCTGGAGGGGGGGGGGTGTGCATTTACCCAGATAGCTCCACCCCCCAAGAAGGCTTCCACTCACTCAACACTGTCGTGTTCCCTTTGGCACGCTGTGAGGTCTTTACCCGATTGCTCAGGTAGGGGGTGGGTGGTTCACCTGAAATAGCCATCATCATCAAAGGAGTCCTTTTAACGAGAATCCATTTAATAACATAACTTCAGCTAAACAGAAAAGCAACGCTTTGTGCATATTTTAGCTATAAGCCACGCATTCCATCGCGTATTTCAAATGGAAAGACGTCTTACGAAACAGAAAAACATGCTGTCTGCATAAAGGGACGCCTCACATTCTTTCCTGTCTACCGCTTTGTTTACGTCAGGAAGAATCATGACGTGTGACATTAACTCAGACTCTCGTGACATGCCAGGGTTACACTTTGGTATGAGACGCGGTGTCGTCACCTGCCTGCCCCATGTCGTCTTGAGAGAGTGCCTGTTTGTGTTGGACCCTGGGCGACTCCTCCGCTTAAAGCCTCTCGCCTGATGTCTTGTTTTTTCTTCTTCTCTGTCATCTATCCCCTTCATCAGCTGAAGCTTTTCACACAGCTCTCGCCAACGGCGCCGCCCTGTCTCTCAAACCGAGAATGACGACTTTATAATGACTCCCCAAGCAAGGTAATTTGTTAAAGAGGCCATTAAAAAAGTTAAATGACATAGACTTATGCATTATAAGGGCTCCCTTCATGGGGCAAGAGCCCCTGTCCAGCAGGCTGGGAGCTATTCAGTTTCAGTTGGAGTTAACACCACCGCAATATGGAAAACATATGTACCGTCCACCGGGGATGAGGCAACTCCTGCAATCGACCTCCAATCGGCTCCTCGCACGCTCTCTGGCCTGGGGAGACGTTTGAGCGGCAGTTTCCGTTCCGGTGTGGAGCAGACATTCCAGACACCCTCCTTTGCGAAAAACACACCCGCCGTTGCTCGGGGTCGCAATGTCCCAGCAACCAAACAGTGTCCCCCTGTTCTGCCGAGACTTCAGAGGAGTTAAGGATGGGATCCATTAAGGTGTCTGTTTTCGGGGGGTGGGGGGGGAGGAAGGTGCCCCATCTTGTTTGGGTGATTGAGTACAGCTGTTGCTGCAGGACACAGCAGTTCAAAGGGGAAAGAGGTACTGGGAAGGGCTTGGGGTATCGGTAACATCAGAAGAGCATGGGGGCAGTGTTAGGGGAAGCGTGACCTTTCCATGGATTGGAGGATCCCTCTTCCGAGAGGCAAAGTGCCCAGACGGAATCCACTATCTGCTGGATCCCTTTGGATCTGCACAGCTAGACATACCAGAAGCATTG
This sequence comes from Brienomyrus brachyistius, assembly GCF_023856365.1. NCBI lineage: Eukaryota > Metazoa > Chordata > Actinopteri > Osteoglossiformes > Mormyridae > Brienomyrus > Brienomyrus brachyistius. The sequence continues at coordinate 14,474,488 of NC_064552.1, forward strand.
AGGGTTTGATGGTCATATCTCAGACACTTCAGATTTGTTTTAGTTTTTTTTTTTAGTCTTCTTTGGGTTAAATGATCTGAAAAACAGACAGTTCAAGGGGAAGCAAGTATGGAAAAGGCAGCCACAACCGTCACGCTACTCCAATGACGCTAACGCTAAAACACACAGTGAGCCAGGCCTGCATTTGGCCTGCCCAGGGCCCATTCTCATTCCGGGCTCACTGCTGGCAGGCCTCAAGCATAACTTTCCGGAAGGCGGAGTCTCTCTAGCGTCGTCAGGAAATTACAGAGACGCGTTCCGCAGCGGTTCAGAGAGCGAGCGGATTGTTGGACGTATCCGAGCGTGGGGAGAACTGACATGGCCCTTAATGAGAAACCAGAGCGCTGGAGTGGAAATGGTATCCCACAGTGGTGCGGATGGGGCTAATGGGACCGCGGGGCCCTCCGCTGGCCACCTGATGGATCTCGCCCCTAGCTCGTAATACCATGTGTTGCGTTGAAGGGAGGAGCAAGGGGTAATTATAGAGCTTGCTGTGACAGTCTTCCATGTTCAGCCTTGCCTGCTCTAAAAATACCCCGGTGGCAGCTGGAAAAGGGGGAGACATCCTTAAGATCACAGCTATGCCCCCCCCCCCCTTGAGGTACCCCTGCCTCCCATTCTCGTGAGGTGCTGAAACCCTTGCTCTTCGGACACCTTGACGCGGGCCGGATCGCTGGAATCTGGCAGGAAATGACAGGCGTACAGAATGGTGGTGGGGAGTGTTTTAGATGGGGGTGGGTATTTTTATGGCTTGCAGAGAGGCCGACGCAGCCCCCACTTCAGCGTGTAAACAGGACGTCGAGCCTCTTCTGGAAGCTTTCAGCTCGCGGGATGGTGCTGCTTATTTTGGGAAAACCACAGCAGTTAAATCCCACTGCTCATGATGAATACTGTCTGTCTATATGTATGTATATCTGTATATATAGAAAATTTGCCCAACTCTCCAGTCAACCAGAACCTTATGGGATTATAATCACACAGTGGGACCTTCGGGGCCTTAGGTGAACACTGATATAGATTGAGGAATCATATTCGAGGTTTCAGTGTTCGTTTCAGAATGGCTGTTAGACCAAGCACTAAGGCTGGCTGGCCACTACTTTCCTGGTGTTTATTTCACCCCCCCCCCAACCCAGCTTGGCGGTGAGTGACCCTCCCAGGCTGAAACGCTATAACGGGGAAGTTAAAAGCCGCGAAAGCACGACCCCAAGCACTTGGATGGCCTGCGAGCTACTCAGACATCTGTAAACGATTAACCGGTGCCGTTAATGTCTCGCACAACAAGGCTGGCCCCCACTGAGTGGCTGGCCTGGGGCGAAGGGGGGGGGGGTGTTATTTTGAGCTCGTTTCCAAGCACATCTTGGTAAAAGCTGAGGTCATGAATCCTCTGCTTTCTATTGTGATTGTTGGTTAGTAGTCAAATATCATGGATGGAAAAGCAATAGAAGGACTCGACTCGATAACGTCAAATCGACCCGATGCTAATACAGGAAATAGCCATTATCTCGAGTAAGGGGGCGAAATGGAGGATGCCATTATGGGTTAAGGAATGTCGTAAGATTTTGTGTGTTGCTTAGCATGCGCTTGAACGCGCAGTTCCTAAGACCATGAGCCCGTCTGGCTTGAAGAGGACTTATGTAACAGGACACATTTCCATATCTGAACGGGCAGCCGTGATTCGGCAATGGAGGACATGATTAATGCCAGTCTCGCAGGCTCTCTTTATAATTCCACAGCACTGGCTCTCCAGCCTTAATGTCCAGAACACGTTCACGGACACTGCCAGCCTCCTCCACCTGTAGCACTGTTAGCACCCCACTATGCAGGCATGAAATTGCGACTGCAAAACCGATATGCTGTCATGTGCTGAAGACGTTTATTCAAACTACAGGCATAGTTGCAGAATTAGCGGCTCAGAGATACTGTAACGTTACAGCTTAGCAGACCATGTAACTCAGACATTGCTAGTATTCAGGTTTACATGTGGGGTGACTCTCTGGGTCAGAACACTGTGCTTGTGATCAGATCGCTGCTGGGTCAGCAGAACAATTTTACCAAAGGCCTCTTGACCAGTTGCTCTAGGGCAGTTGTCATCGACTGGCAGACTCTAATCCGGCCCAAGCTACATCTGAATCTGGACTGTACCGTCAATTCATCCCTCTCCCCATTCAGCAAATTTCTTTGGATGCCATGGACCGTGGAATTTGGGAAATAGTTTGAAATAGTTCGGGACCCCAACTCTAGAGATTGTGTGACACGGCTTTCTCAAAGACACATGTATTGAATAATAGAATCTGCTAAAATAAATAAAATGAACTCGCCCTAAAAAATGGCACAAACAGCTACTCTTGCAGGTACCTTTTTCCTGGATAGTTTCAGTTTCTCTTCCACTCGTTTGACCTTTCTGCTTCGCTTCACATCATGTCGCTGAAAGGGGGCCTTCATTTCCCCTTCAGCTGCTCTGGTCAGTAATGCTATTTAGCTCTGGCTAAATCAAAGGTTAAGAAAAAAAAAACAAACTAGCCCTGATTTCCTGACCCACTGTCCTCGCTTCCCCTCACCGGAGCCTCCCACAGGAGGAGTGGCGAAGGAGAGCAACTGTGTGATTTATGACGATAAACTGTGTTGGTGAAACAAGGCATGTACCATCAACACTCTCAGGGCTAGGCCTGCTAGCTCCCTAAGGCAGGAGAAATGTTTATTCCTGGCCCAGCAGACAAGAAAAAAGGGCATAAATCAATAAAATAAACTCACAGTAGAGGGATGTGAGCAGGGTGCTAGGCTGTGGCTATAGGTGAGAGTGAGAAACGATCTGAGAAAACGGGGAAGTGGGAAGCCCATTAGCACGTTAGCTTGATGCTAAATGACACAAAGTAGGCCTTCTAACTCTGCAACATATGGCTAGCATGATTTGTGGTGGGTGGGTGGGGGGGGGAGTCTGCAAAGATTCTTTGCAGCCCCTAAGGGAGTGCGTGAGCCCATGGTACCGCATGGGGGGCACGTGTGTTCGCGTGAGCATGAGGGCGGGTTAATGGGATCCGGGTGCCGGTCAGCCAGGCGGGGAAGGCAGGAGGGGCACGATGGTGGAAGGAAATGCCAGCAGTGTGTAGGACGCCTTCCTGTGATCCCCCCTCCCCCTACCTGTAACCCCCCCCACCCCCACACCTGTACTAGGTAGCGGAAATTGAGGCCTGGCAGTCCCCCCCTGAGTTAAGCCCCCCCCATCATTAGCTGACCTGCAGGATTACTCGCTGAGCGCTGAGGTAACCCCCACCCCATAGCAACCATTTGGCAAGGATCTCCCTGTGATGGAGTCTTGCTGGAATTCAGCCCTCCGACCCATCGGAGGCTGGTAATGGGACCATCTCAGGCTCCGCACGGCAACGGAAGGCTAATCAGCCCTACACACGTCACCGAGCAGTGCTGGCACACAGCTGGGAGTCGGGAAAGGCTACATGCAGCCTTTAGTCTGTGATACTGAAGGTGGAAAATGTAGAATTTGATTTTTAAATGATGTGGTTGAGCTACGTGACAGTCAACAAGGTTTGCCATGCTTGGGGTGCCATCCAACATGCTTGTACTTCTAACAAGAAGAAGAACAAACTCTAAAAGAATAAAGAATAAAAGAATAAAGAATAAAATTCCCAAAACTCGCTCAGTGAATTTTTTGTTGTTTTTTTGAATACTTATAATATGTCATAGTTTCAGGAACCAAAACTCACTCAGTCCTCATGTAATTCAATAAAGAACTTCCGTTACATTTCCAAAACTTCTAAATCCACCGCTGTACAGTCCTATAGTCTTATTCTCGACCACCTGTACGCTTATTGCATGTACAGTAAGATGAATCATTCCTCCACTTGTCATCATTTAGGATATGACTTCATTTTTCTGAATCTGAGTTAGATAATTCATATTGAACGTTTTCTTGACATCTGGAAGTATGCTGGTGCAAAATCTCTGCCACTGACGTAACAAGACCCCAGCTGCACTGTGGAAACGAGTCCAAACATTTCACCGATTGAAAGATCAGTTCGGAATGCACCGACAGTTTCCCGTGACTCATTTGCGTGCCACTAAGACATCCGATCCGGAAGCGGGGAAGATGTGCATCCGAACTCGCTTCCAGAACCATCCACTGGAGATGAAATGTGACAATCAAAACCTTATGGTCCCATAAAGCTCAGCCCTTGAATTACAAGTCGTGCCTTTTCTGTGCCTTGTTTAACATTCTCTTGTTTCAATTTTCATTTGCAATTACAAGTTCAAATACCTCTTGATTTAAAAAAAAAAACAGAGTGGATGAACCGAATGAAACAAAATTCGTGGACTGAAACTGATTCACTTGACTGTGTAAATGATGCACATACTAGAGAGGGTTAGATGTCTGACCTCAAGTTCAGAGCCAAGAGGAAATAAGGAGAACAGCTCTGACAGAGGATGAGGACAGACATCCAGTTTTGTGTGACTGATTAACGGATGGCATGCAACTGCTCAAATGAATTGACATTAATTGTTCAGACTACCTGCAAGTCCTCCAAGAGAGGACCATCCAGGATCAAGCAAATTTAAGGAGGCTTTGCGTCACAGTATCTTACCCCCCTGCATCTAATCTAGCATCTCAATACAGAGCGTTAATTATCCGACTTCACAAATACACAACAGACTTTATAATAGAACAGAATACCTTGGTATTCAATTCAGGGTAAAAAATACGGTGTACATACCAAACAATACATAAATGTATTAGCATTGAGAATTCTACAAAGATAAAAAAAGACTGAATGAGGAGTAAAAACAGAGCTAAACTTTGCACATTGCTGTATTTCATAATTCAGTCATTTCATTTATTTATTTGAAATTTATTTCATATATTTATACTTTATACACATTCTGTTTCAGCCATTTTGTCTATTTATTTCATATTTCCTCTATAAATACATACTGTGTGTCTACAGTTCAAAGTATGTCTGCTTGGATGTTTGTGAGTGCCTTTGTTTTCTTTTATTATGTTTTGTTTCGTTTCGTTTTGTTCTGTCTAATCCTGTTATATGTTACATGTAACTGACTGAATGGGACTGGTAAGAATTCAGACCGACAGTGTGAGATGATGCAAGGCTTCAGTGTGGTCTCATCAGGTGTCTGACAGCAGACACCCCCCACCACAGCTTTCCTTTGAGGTACCTGGAAGAGGGGCAGTGGCCTGATTTTTGAGCAAAGAAACCCCAACTGTCTGGTCCGAAGGTGTGAAGCTTTAGGGTGGAGGTGGATGTCCGACTGTCACCCTCAGCACGACAGTGGGGTTTGTCTTGACGTGTGAAAAAAAACACCCCCTGAAGCATTGCTGGGAAACCTGCAGTGGGGGGTGGCGGGGGTGGGGGGTCATTATTTTTTAATTCCATCAAAAGCCGACACTCGCTTGAATGAGCTTCTTAAAGAAAAATCTGCAAATTTGAGCTGAAGACATATTTTCTCTGCCCTTTAGTGGAGAGACTGATGAACCTCAACTGACAGTTGCGTCAAAACCTAAAAATAGCTGCTCGTTCCAAACTAGATGAATTAGATACAGGACATATTTGGCCTGAATATGTCCTGCACTCCAGTGTTGCTGGTTTTTATTCCTTGATTCTTTCCAAGGATGTCGTCCTACCTTAGATTGAATAATAAAGTAGCAAGAATAAATAATAATCTATACTGCCTGGCTAATAAAAGTCACCGTTTGAATTTAAATCAGCAAGTACTTAAGAGCCAATGATTGGATCATTATTACAGCTCAGCAACGTTACGCAGCAATTAAGTGAAGTCAACTGAGTACCCGAATCTACCGAAAGGCCAGGTTATCCCATCAATGGATTTTTTCTTTCCTGATGGCGTGGGAATATTCCAGGATGATAATGCTGATTCATCTGGCTCACATTGTGAAAGAGTGGTTCAGGAAGCATGAGGAATCAGGTTCACACATGAATTGCCCACCACAGAGCCTTGACCATTGAAAATCTTTGGGATAAAGAAAATTTTAAGGAGTTCAGCTCACCTATCATCAATAGGAAATATGAGAAATGAATGCAAATCTGGATGAAAATAAATGTTGTGATGGTGCATAAGGACGTGGAAACAATGGCATGGTGAATGTGCACCATATTAAAAGCTAAAGGCGGTACAACGGAATATTAAAGTGTGACCGTTTTTTGGCCAGTCTGTCTGTCTGTCTGTCTATCTATCTAAAAGTAGGTCACTGATCCATATTTAAACCATTATGCCCAGTTTTCAGTCTTACTGGTGGATGGAAGGAACCTCCTGTCATGATGAAGATGGCCTGTGACTCCTCTTTTTTACTAAACAGAGGTAAAAGTCCTATTTGGCGTTAGTGGCCCTCAGTGGAAAATCCCCAGATGTCACACATCTGACACGTCTGTCAGCTGTTCGCATCTAATGAGTTAAGCCAGACAAAAAACAAAAAAAAACGACTGAAAACAGAAGCAGCCCGCGGGCAATGCTTAGAGGGTACCACTGCCTTTTTTCCGAGGCAGACCTGCATCCCATAGTTTTACGGTTCCCATGTGCCTGCCAGGATGGGGGTGGGATGTTCACAAAACTGTCGAGGTTATTTGTGTGTAGTTCTGGTTTATTTACGTTTGCCAATGAGATAATTATCGCTGTGTAAAGATTCAGCACTGCGAAACAAAACCCTCTAATCCATTCGTCTACGTGCTGGAGAGCAAACAGGAAGCATTTTTAAACTGTATTTACACAGGAGATAATTACCACGGGGCTAATCGAATGTTTTCAAGGTTTTTATGAGCAACAAAAACCATCTGCGGGGCGCTAACAGTTTTCACTTCACCGTGAGAAGTTGTGTTCTGTGGCCATTAATGAGATTTATTTGTTAGAGCAAATACTTTTCAAAAGGACGTAGCTCCTTAAAAGTATTTTTTTCCCTCCTGTGGCCCGGTGTGGTATCAGTCGCCGTTTTCTGTGTATCATACTGGGACCACTGGCAGAATGTTTTAAAGAAGATGTTGCTTATAATCACTGTATGGTTACGCTTCTAACACATGCTTGTCCCAAGCACCATCAAACTTATAACTGGGTTCTGCTAGTTCATAAGCAATTCAAACACCATTGCCAGCAAAAGGACAACCATTTTCTGCAGGATTTCACCCTCTGACATCACTGGGATGATCCCCGAGTTTACATTTGCGTTTCATTACATTTATTCATCCATGTGAACTTTCTCTCGCAGACTTCCCATGCAGCGATGTTGACAGGCAGGCTCCGTTCTGCTTTATAATCTTGCAGTTTAAAGTAATCCTCTGCTTTTGGAAAGGAAAGAGGAGTCGCGTGAAAGCGGGAAAGACCGACTGCTGATCTACCAGCCGGGAAATCAGACTATTCACCAAATCCAGCCGAAGTGCCATTTGATGATGGCGTTATCAGATTAGGCTGTAATTCCCCGATTCGGTCAAAGGCTGCCACCACATGATTTGTCTTTTAAAATACTGTCAATAATAAATATATGTGGTATTTATAGCTAAACAGGCCACAGCCCTGCCCTCTCTTGATGTAAGGTTGTAATAGGGTTTCACAAGCAGATTTAGTGTGATGTCATAATGGACAGCTATCCCTTTGTGTTCCCGTTTCCCCTCAAAGCAGCCTCTTCTGAATGCCCTGCCCATCGTCCCCGCATTGTGCCTGTCGGTAAGCTGACCCCGCCCACACGGCATCGCGCACAGCCAGGCCCCCATCTGTGGGGCCACCCGATCCGCTGTGAAGCCTCGGGTCAGCTCCTCTCATCGGATCCGGTTGCCTCGGTACAGAGGCTGGCGGGGATCGGATTCGCAGCTTGAATGGAGAATCTATATTGTTGCATGTGAACAGCCTGGGATGGCGGGGGGGGGGGGGGGGGGGATTTGGGGCAGGCAGGAAGGAACAAAATAAGCCTCAAAGAAGAGTCACGACCCAGATACACAGCCGGTGCCTTTCCCAGGTCCCGCGTCCCATCGATCAGGCCCGATTCAGTCCAGCATGTGCCTCTTCCCTTTCCGTACAGAAGCCCCCACGGAGCCGGAATCCATTTTTAACAAGGGCCCCGGTGAGAGATTTCAGCTTCCCAGTCAGGGATTCATTGAGGCTCTCCTGCTAACAATAGTGCTGCAGCAATGCAGGATTTCCTTCCCGAACGCGGTCTCTCCCTCTGCCGTGTGGAACAATCGCTGCCAAAACAACAGAAACAGCCATTGTTTTACTAAATGAACATTCTTGTGCTTGGGTGGGCAGCTGGCCCAGGTCTGTTTAACCGTTCGCTGTCCTTTGGTCTCACCTGAACTTGGTCACCTCTCTCTGTTGCTTTGTGGTGACAGGGCACTATGTGACCCCCCGCCCCCCCTCTTCCCCGGGTCCTCTGGAGGTGGGGGTGTAGATGTCTGTAATACGGCAGCAAAATTAAAAGGGGGGTGTCTCAGGCAGGGGGGGCCTCGCTGCAGGATGAATCGGCCCTTGGCCATAAGGCGCTTTTGCCGGCTGGGAAACAGAGCCGCTCCCTCTACCCCGGGGGGGGGGGCTCCCTTTCTGTGCCTTCCCCCCTCCCCCCTCAGCTCGGGTGACGCGTCCAATTCTTCCTGTCAGCCATTCGTCAGGCCAGTCAGCTGTGCAGGCTCTGACGCAGCCCTTAGCTATTTACCGCCCTGCTGGACGGCTTAAAAGGGACGACGATGGCCCCATGGGAGTGCTGAGTAAGCAGCCCGGCACTCAATGGATACGCTGCCCCCCCCCCCCCCCGCTCTGTCTGAGCCGTTGTTTTGTTTACCCTCCCCAGCCTCCGCTCTATTCAAGGCCAGATATGGATTTTTTTCCACTCAGTCTGTGCTCGGGCATGATCAGAAAGATCAGAAAGCCGGACTGTTGGGTGGGGTGGAGGGGGGGGGGGGTTTCGATGAGGTCAGCTATCCCTGACACGGCTTGGCTCTGAGGATGGGGAAACGGTGATTACTCTTCGTCCCGGTTTCCACTAATGGCTGCTGATTTCATCCTCTCTGTCTTCGGATTCTAGTTTTCTGAGCGCAGTTTTTGAGTTTGCGGTAAGTAATTCTCCATATTTCATGATCTAAAATATACATTACCTCCATAAGGATACTTCGTAATAGTGTACCGAGATGGATCATGGCGCCGAGGGGTGTCCCTGCCTCATGCTCAGTGCCTCTGGACTCTCTGCGATCCTGTCCTGGCCCCTCAAACACGGATGGATGGATCGACTATGGTGAAAAACAAAAATGTTAAAAATATGTTTTAGCAGCATGTGCCTGTACTGGGTCAGGGAGTCTGGCACCTGGATCCACCAGAGTCCCAGTAAGCTGAGCCATTAAAGCCCAGAACCAGCCATCTCATTTCACGTGGACAGACTGGTAAATAAACGTTGTTAATTAAAGGAAATCCGGAACAAAACAGACCATCTTAGCAGAGGATGGCTTTTGGTCCATCAGCCTCCAGGCTTTGGACCCTGCCCCTGCGTGCCACATCACACTACCCAATTTTCATTCGCACCCTGATCACATCCTCGCTCCTCCACCTTTTTCATAATTCCGTCATTTCCCCAGACTCTTTGTAAAAGTCTCTCTTCCACCCCTCTGTGTCTACTTGCCAGGTTGCCGTTACAGCTCCCGGCCAGCTTGAGATGGGTGCCGGTGTTTCAGGTGTCAAGGACGTGGGCTGGTGACTTGAAAGCTGCCGGTTGAAGCCCCACTTGGGATGGAGGATCCTGAGGCTGAATGCTGCTCAGGTTAAATGGATTACAGCCTGCAGGTTGGTTTCCATAAACGCATCATGAAGACATTTAATTAACGCCTTAGCCAAAGCAAACAGTCACCGTTGACCTGAGGGAAGCGGTACCTGTCCTTCTTGTGTTCTCTGCAGGCCTGTCCTTAGAAGTAGAAGCATCTAATTAGTGTCTGAGACATAGACCTGGATGTGTAGCAAACGACAGCGAGAAGGAGATCTGCTCTCGTATGGGGGCCCAGAAATCACTATCTACTGGGGAAAAAATGATGCATCATATCGATTCAGGAAGCTCAGAAGAGTATACCGTTCGTTTCTTGCCCGTATCTTCAAAGACGAGATGAGGACATGCTGGGGTGGCTCCTGTCCGTTTGACGTAAGCGTCTCCCACACGTCTCAAATAGCTCACGCTACTGTGGCATGAGAGGGGTCCGGGTAAGGAAACACCCCCTGTTTGGCCCACTTAATGGCATCGTGGTGGACTGTTTCCACCCATCGCTTGATTAAAAACCAACGTTAAGGGGGAACATATGCCCACGTCGATTCAGACGAGCATTTCGGCGAATGCGACGAGGTCCTTTCCTGTCACCAAAGCCAATTACTGGTGCGAGGAGTGATTTAAGATCCGGGTTTTTTTTCGAGTGGGAGATTTAATTGGCGCGTCTAAGGACGGCTTCATTTAGCCACCATCAAAGCTTGAGGACTGTCAGCTTTGGGGTCTGTACATAGGTCTGGTCATTTGTTTTACAATTAAGCTAAAGCTGCTTGTTTGACCAGCTGGAGCAAATTAGGGTGCAGGAGGACAGGATTTACATGTGGAAATGCCGCTTCATGTGTTCGATTCTCAGAGGCATCTGTCGGCAAAACACCCCAAAACAATGATGGAGGGCCAATGAGATGGTTGCTATTTGGCTGTGAGCATGCAAGCCAAGCTCTTAGCTGTTAGCAAATACGTTTAATTCCAAGCCCCAAGTCCACTACACAGATTTTACAGCTAATCTCTGATGCTGGGCGTGACCACAATTAATAAAACACTTTAATACATTTTAATTGGGGTTAATGGAAATAAAATACATATGCAGCAAATAAATCAATTAAAAAACAATTAGACTGTCCACACCAAACGTGTCTGTTGAGAATTACTGTCTACCAGACCTCAAAAACAAACTCGATCTTCACCTGCATATAAAACAATTAACAAACGATATATTTATGGAAAAACACACATGGCAGAGTAAACGTGGCGCTGGCTTGAAGAGTGGATCTGATTTTCGAAGGACGACGCTACAGCAAAACAGTGAGCGCTGAGCTAAACACACATCTGCGCTCCCCAAGCATCCGTGGGCGTTTCCTGCTTTCAGAAGAGCTGCTGCTGGCGTCTATCAGATCATCTTGGTTGCTGAGTAAAACTGGTAGGAGGGACACCAGGAAGAGAGGCCTTTCCGAGCCGCGCGGGTCCTGCCCGGCTTCCTGAAACACTCAGCCCTCACCGCAGGTACATTTACCACATATCATTAAATGGCTGGTTTCCTCGAGCTACTGAAACACCTGATTTAAATGAAACACAATTGGATTCCGGTAACTAATAAAAAATGTCTGCTTGGGATCTCAGTGACATGGCTTTCAGGGTTAAGGTATTCAGGCTTCCATGCTGGTGCCTGTGGAATCTCGCGGCATCTTTAGCTTTCAATGGGTTCTGCTGTGTCATTCAATCTAGCTCCCGCTGTCCAGGTTGGGTCACATCGGCTTGTCCATGCTAACAGGGTACAGCATCCTAAAGGAGGATGAGCAGGGCAACTCCACCTATGCACTTGCCACAGACTAAGGGGAATCCCCTAATATACACATAATATACCATAATATACCATAATATACCATAATATACCATAACCAGGTGCAAAAAACCTGAACAGAGAGAAATCACTTTCTAACAGTTATTCTGCTTTTCATGTACTGGGTTATGGATGGATGGATGGACACACGGATGAATGGATGGATGACAAACAGGACTGATGGATAAATAAATGGATTGTCGAACAGATGGATGAATGATGGACGGATGGAAGGATGGATGAACAAACAGATAAGTGGATGGATGGATGGATAGATGAATGAACCAAAGGACTGATGGGTAAACAGATGGATTATTGAACAGATGGATAGATGGATGGATGGATGGACAAATTTTCTATTTTTTTAGCTATGATGTCCCCCTCAATGATGACATATCCTCTGACTTATTTTTTTATCTTCAGGAATTTCCTGGAAGAAAATAAACGATAGCTGGTTGACTTAATCAGATCCGCCCTTTACTGGAAATCTGCAAGAGCAGCACAAATGAGTTAATTCTGTACACAGTTCACACACATTTTCCATAGAGGGACCTCTGCTACAACAGGCAAACCACCACATCTCTAAACTTCATGCAACAGAAAGTGAGTAATACATTTTTTAAAATGGCATTTTAAAAAGGATAATTAAGCACTGAGGTATTGAACAGTGGCTGAATTCAGCCAGCCAGTCACTGGGAAGAGATTCCAGCATCTTCACTTCATCTCCCCTCGTCATCAGCCTTTGCTCCACTCAAAATGCTGTTGGTTCACACAAGAGTTCTTTCATAATCACAGCTGCTGCTTCATTTGCCATCGACGGTTTGTTTTTACACCAAAAGTCTTCCTCTCACCTAAATAGCACTACTGTGAACAGCTGTCCCATCCCGCATATAACCACACAAAACTGCTCCGAGAGACATCTGTTCTCTCCATTTATTTTTAGATCGTTTCTGTCTTGTATCAAAGCAATTTTGTGTTCTTCCTTGGTAAGGTCACAAACTGTAAACATTTATGTGATGTTTGCCTAATGATATAATGAAGCCTGTGACCTTTGAACCGCAGGCCCGCGATAATTGAGGCTAATGAATCGGCCGGCTCTTACCGGAGGCGAAAGGGGTACACAGTGTCTTCCTTGTGTGTTGATCCAGACGGCCTTCTGGGAAATTTCCACAGCCAATGATTGAAAATGGCCAACTGGCAGTGGGGAAATGGGCATCCCGTAGGAAATGGGCCCGGCCTTGTTATCGGCAAGTCGATAAGATATCAAATAAAGCGAAAGGATAAAAAAGAGTGAAATCTAGCTAGCACTGGTGACGTAAATACCGGCCACATCGTTGACCCATAAACAACATTTACAGCTCAAGGTGGACTGGGTCCGCTCGGGATAACCTGACCTGCCGTTGTGACCCCAGCATTGTTTTTATAGGGTTTTTTTTGGAAGTTTTGCATATGCTAGTTTGGGTATCACTTCACTCTGGTTTTTAAATGACATAAAAGTCCCCAATGTGCCGATGCAGAAAGGTCTTTTTGACTGTACATCGCATTGAAGAGCATCTGGCTCCACGCCGAGCATCGCCACGTCCCGACTAACAGAGACACAAGGGGAAGCACACGACCACATACCTGTATGTCCTGCACGGTCATTTCTAAACCCAACTGACACCTAGTCGTTACTTAAATTACCGAAAATGATAAAAAAAGAAGAAGCAGAAGTTTGAAACAATCATATGTAGAAGATATATGATGCTATAATGATGTAGAATAATAAAGAACATTGAAAATTATATTTCCTATTCAGACTAACGATCTCTGCTTTCCGAATGGTAAACTCTCAGAATTTTGACCAGTGACCAGTTGCTGCTAGTAGTGAGCATCCCGCTTTCTCAATTATATGTTGCTTTGGATAAAAGTGTCTGCTAAACAGGTTAATGTAATGGCACGTTTTAAATATTTGTGGCAGAGATTGAGTTCCTGCTATCCACGGGACTGATGGAATACGGGGGACACTTATTCTGTCTGGCTACACTCTCCCATGGAGATACTGTCTATGTTCCTGACATTTCTTCACGTTTTTCTCTTTTGTCACAACGCTGGCGATTCTCGCCGCGATTTCTCGCATGCTGCCATGGAGGCCATCACTCGCTTGACTGACGCGCTCAGAGGATTAACCCAGATGCGTGTGTGCTAGCAGACACATCCCAGGGCTCGGTCTCTGCGGCGGGAGACAGTTTTAAAATTCAGGGACCTAAAACTGCTGTCGCGCCTGAAAAGGAATTTCCGGATTTGGAATCTGCCATCAATCCAAATGGAAATGTCACTAGAGATTTATGAAAAGGGGGGTCTGATTTTATTGAAAAAGAACACCATTTAATGCTATTAGGCTACATTGATTTTGCAGGAGGGCTAAAGCCCCCAGAAGGTCTAAGGGTGTGTCATTCTTGGGAAAACAAGGGTTGTGGTGAACAACCTGAAAATTATTACTCACATGTTCTTTGGGAGGAAGACTCTGACCCCAGAATTTTAGCCAACCATTATAATTATAGTGTTAAATGAATACTGCATTACATTTTAACAAAGATTCTATCGATGTTAGCACGATAACATTACCTAAACATCTTTTTAATGTAATTAATGCTGAGAAATATTGTTTTATAACAGAAATAGTATTTTATAGAAGTGCTGTATTTGTACACTGCGAACATGTCATCCAGTCTTAAACCCATGACCTTTGAATGTTTCCATATCTTAGTTGTAACATTCAGTAGACGTTCCTAGAATGAAAAATTGTTAGTTGGGAAGCCTAACATTTGGTCTTTGGCTAAGATGTTGTGAAATGACTATAGAATGATACAGTAGTGCATACTGAAGAAGGTCCTGTGTATGTTTTTATCTCTCCTGGAAACGGACATACTTTCACAGAATGAAGAGCAGCGGCCCTTAGATGGGTCCAAGCAACAAGAGGAAAATGAACCAAGACATCTGATTGGTTGGCCCCACCTTCTCTACAATCTGACTGGTTATCTCTCAGAACCAATAATTTTTCCCCTTCTGCCTCCAGAACATTTTTGTGTAAGTAAAACTCCCATGAGCAAAGGGAATGCAGTGACATTTGCTGAGGCTTATCTGCGGAACCGGGCTCCATGGCAGGGTTACAAGGAGAGGTAAAGATGGAGGGAGAACTGTGACAACTGCGGTTGATGAATAATGATTAAAAAAAAAAAAAAACAGGGTTGAGTCATAAACCAATGCTCAGCGTCCCTTTGAAGCTCACCGCCGGGAAAGCTCCTCTGTTCCCGCGTAAACATTGTCGCTGGCAGAAGCGCTCTGCGTCTGTTCGCATACGGAAAGAGAAACGCCGTTTTGAAACTGATTAGGAATGATTGTGCTTTTTCCCTCGTGATCGTTTCTGTGTGCGTGCGTGCAGCACACAGGGGCAAACTGCGACTCAGATTCGATTCCCTCAACTCCATGTGAACGAAGCTCTTTCAAGTTGGTTCCATTTGATTCCGACTCCGCTGAAAAATTCAGCCCCGAATCCGGGCTTTGAAGTCGACTCTAAGTGTACTGCAGACTGTGAGGAATCTGCCCCAGACTAGGAGGGAAGGTTCCGGAAACTTTTTGTGTTTATGTTCCGCCACACCTTCGCCGTCTCTTTAAATCCATTCCATCCGAGGAGGCGTCCCGCACTTATCAGTTAGCCCTGCGATATGC
The DNA here is from genome assembly GCF_023856365.1 of Brienomyrus brachyistius. Taxonomy (NCBI): domain Eukaryota; kingdom Metazoa; phylum Chordata; class Actinopteri; order Osteoglossiformes; family Mormyridae; genus Brienomyrus; species Brienomyrus brachyistius. The sequence continues at coordinate 14,489,838 of NC_064552.1, forward strand.
CTATCACCAAAACGGGATTACGGAACTCTTATTCCTATGACACTGTACGCATGCAAAGGGGCACTTCAAAGCTATCAGCAGACATCCAAAATTTGGCAGGTAGACATCTTTTAATGTCTAACTATGTTACCAAAGACCTGCTTGTGAATGAAAACCTTAATCACAAAATAAAAACCAATGCAATGCATATCACCGAATGCCTAAAAACAGGAGTCATTTTATCTTTCCAGCATTTCATAATTCCATCCATTCAGATTATGGGATTAAATTCTCTGGAAATATCAAATCAAATTAACACTTTCTACTTTTAGAAATCAACCTGATCAGAGCACTTCAATCAAGTGTATTTATGTTACCTACCAAGGCGCTTAGATTTACAGGTAATCTGCGTGCTGTGGTTGGAATAGCGCTGCTGAATTAGGTTTTTCTTGTAATCATGACATGGGAGTTGGACTCCGACCCAAAAGCTGCACTCAGTACAGTCTGAGCAAATTGGAAATTCAGCCAGATTAAAATTTCCCTTTTTTTAATATATGTCCTTCGATCATGATTTTTTTTTTTTTTTTTTTTTTAAATACAGTCAAAAAATCCCAGAGTGTTTTGGACTTATCAGAGTGCAGGGGCTGCTTGAACCCCTCACCCCTCTGTCAGACAGGTTTGCCTTAGTGTGAAAGGCCAGGTTCTGATAATTTACTTCATTTACCATTATTTTAAAGACATGCTATTTTTGTGGGCGTGCTTACTTCTCTATTACACCACAGTTTTATGTTATTGCACATCATCTTCCTAATATAACTAATGAAAAAAGTAGATGTTCCACAAAGTAAAGATGTGAAGAATAGATATGAAACAGAGTGACTCACCATACCACTTCCTTCTCTGTCGGTGCGGGTCGCAGAAAAGAAATCTGTTTTAATATCGTCTAACCACACAACCATCCAGTACATTTGTAAATAAAATGATCCTTTATTTGTCATTTGCACAAGTACACTGGAAATGCTTCTTCCAGCGGTGGACATTTCAGGTCCGGAAAGTACAAATCCAGACCGAGATTTTGTTTCCACCGACAAGTTGAGTATCAAGAGTCGCAGTCGCAGAATTCTCAGCTGGTTGGCTGGAACAAAATCTGGGTTTGGACTTTGAATTTCTGGACCTGAACTGTCCATCTCTGTTCTTTTAACATATTCCATCTTTCTCTCCTCTGAGACATATACACATATATATATATATATATATATATATATATATATATATATATGTGTACAGCTGACAGAAAAGCTTGGGGCCCAAACAAAGGGTCAGTCCATTTACCCAGCACCCCTGGAGTGCCCAGCGGACATGTGACTATCCAGCCAAAGACAAAAGCCAAACCAGTCACCTTCCGGTCACAGGTATACAACACACACATAACCCACTGCGCCACACACTGCATATTTTTTCAAAGGCTCTGGACAAGTAACTAATCTATACTCAGTTTCTTACTCTTTAAGGTCATTATTATTTGCTAAAATCAATAATAGTATGTTTTTCTTACTTGATTAACCTTCATCGTTGGATTTTTAATGGGCCTGCTCTTTCATTCTATTATCGCCATGGACAACAGCTGACTGAAGTTTTAGACCTATTAAATTGCATATTAGCCATGTACACATTTGTATATATCAATGATCCTTCCATATCTGACAGACAAATCCTGCCTTATCCTTTTCCCTGCCTTTTATGGCATCTTCTTTTCATGCATCCTTCGCTCACGGTTGGAGTTCCCCATATCCCATAATACAAATCACACACTAGTGCAGATTGTCAATTGATTCAAGTCCCTTTTTAGTTTGCTCATCTTCGACTCGCATAAAGATCCCTCCCCACGTCAGCCAGTTATCCTCTGACGTTCTCTAAGGCGCTCATATTATTTCCTGACTTTTATTTTGAAATTGGAGTTACGCTGTTGCCGGGTGATGTTTGCGCCCGCTGGCTTTTGGTGGCCCGTGTAGCGATACGGGAGGCGGTGACTCAAAGGGAGGGCGCGTCAGCTTCTTGTTACCGTAGTCTCTCGCCCCAAAGCCCAGGCAGTGACTTCCTGCTTGTGAGAGTAGAAGGGGGAGGCACAGGAAGGGGCCAATGGAACAGCACGGATCAGGACGCGGACACGCCCACCTGGTCTCATGCCCGGTGTAAACAGGTCAGCGAGGTAGGGAGGGAGGGGCACATGATGCTATTTAAAAAGAAGACATGCTTCAGCATTGCCGGACCACTTTCTGCCATTGGTGGAACATGTTGAGGAAACAAACGGTCGAAGCCAGATGACATTTCACTAAATGGGATATGAACCACGGCTTCAATAGCAGAAACATGGCAAACAAGAAGGCCGACACGTGATTCTAATGACCCACGGAGAAGCAGGGAGCAGCGACATAGCGGCCGGCCGGGTTTCACTATGACCCACCCCTCCGTGTTCACAGGGGGGTATCAATAATGCAACCATGGCCAGATTAGGGGGCCAAAGGCTTGCGGTCACACCCGGTTGAAATGGGACCGCGGTTCTGTGGCTTTTGGGGTGGGGGGGTAGGGGGGGGCGCTTATTTCAGATGCGATCACTTTCCATTTACATGGGGGGCAGGAAGAAGGAAAAAAAAACACAAGAAGCAGATTTCAGTTGAGATAGTGTTTCCTGCACGGTTTGAGAGGCGTCCAATCCCATCAGGCCATTGATATAAATTAAGAAACAGTGGAAACCACCCATTGTCAGATACAAACCGCATCAGTGCGTAATTTTTATTACAGGGCGTCGAGGCCCCGGGGGAAAGTACTAGGGTCAGAAGAGGTTTCAGACAGGGCGGGGACACCGATCACGCTGTTTCACAGACATCCTTGGGGGGGGCGGGGGTGACAGGGGAGGGCGGTGGTGGCAGGGACTGACTCACCTTATTATTCAGAATCATGTGCCTGTCTTCAGTGTTCACAGTGTTACGGTGCGTTAAATAGCCCTGACGTGCGCAGAGGAATGCGGCCCCCGGAATATCGTGATGGGCGTCACATGGAAGAAGCGCGAAGTTTAGCAGAAGGTGCTATGAGATCTGGGTAACACTTTACATTTAGTGCACCTTCGTAATGCATTCATAGAACATTCATAAGCAGCATGCAAGTACACCTTAACATCCTAACAGCTTTAACATACATTAATAACAAACATTACATGATTATACAATTATATTGTTTGTTTTTATTATATAATGTTTGTAATTAATGTATATTACAGCGCTTAAGGGATGTTAGGATGTAAAGGTATACATGTATGATGTTTATGAATGTTTTATGAATGCTTAGTGAATACATTATGAAGGTGTACTGAACGTTTTATGAATGCAACATAAAAGCATTATGAAGGTGTGGTTAATGTAAAGCGTTTCCAAGATGTGTACTGCTAGCATAATGCACTATTTCTCAATCTGGTCTTTGGGGACCAGTCCACATTTTTGTTATTGCCCAAATTCCAATGCAGCTTTACCAAACAACCGAATACCTGATACAGGTGTGTTGGGAGCTGGGAGGGAGCAGAAATGTGGACTGTCTGGGGGGTCCCCAGGCCTGAGCTGAGAAACATTAAGGATAGCGGTATACGGAGGGAGCATTTTCCCTGTGCCTGTCCGCGGAGTCGGGCTTGATGCTTTTGCGTACGCCGAGATTCCCCAGAAGACGTCACAGACAGATTTGCATGAGCGATGAATGAAAGGACATGGATTTATGACCAGAAGGCCTCAGTGGTTGTGGTGGGGGGGGGTGGGAGGAGCGCGGGGTGCTCTTAACCTGAATTACATCAGCAGTCACCCCCCAACCCTCCCTGTACAAAAGATCAAAGGCAGAGCGGGCTGGGTGCTGTGGGGAAGTGATGTAAAGAGAGAAGCTCTATTAATATTCACGATGCTGCTGCATTGTTCTGCTGCAAGCAGATGGTGTTTGTGCATGAGACGCCTCTTTATATAAGAAGGACGGAAATGGGGGGTCTCTGTCGTCACACGGCCCAGACTGGTGAGTCTGAATCTGGCTCCACACGCCCTCCCCACCCTGTTTTGTGTGGGTTTCCTCTACCCCCACCCCAGCCCATTGTGGGCACCCAGGAAACGCCCCGGATCACCGTGGACGTAATGCGCATAATTATGGCTAAGAGGTTGCTGAAAATAGGTTGGGAGTAGAGCGCATGATGATCTGTGATGTGGCGGCGAATGCTATTTGGCTAATTACGGTAAAATGCCAAGTAATACATGAAGCCTTATGACCGGCACTCTGTCAGCGGTCCTGTCTGCTCCTGCTGTGGCACCATCTGTTTGACCTTAAGAGAAACCGAAGCCGATTCCCATCCGATCAGGGTGGCAGTCTTCCCGGCCGAGTCCTTCTCTGGCTGCCTCTCCACACAGTCAGGTATATGTAAGGCAGAGCTTCTCCGTTTGATGCCTCTGGGGCCGCGAAGCTCACGAGCCCCCATCACAGTATCTGTAAACAGGGGGCGTACTTTGATCCCAGAATTACCCCCCGACCAGCACGTGGTTTGGAGCCGTTTCGCAATTTACATGCTCCTTACAACATTAAGGCGAGAAGCCAGCGGTTGTTTGTGAAACAAACCCGATAAAACATTAACCACTGTTTGACTAACAAACGCTACCTTTTTTTTTTAAAGTGCATGGCTAGTCTCATCTTGCGACACTTTCCGATTTCAGTCTTAGGATGCATTTTCAAACGCACTTTCGTGCTTTTCAGCGCGGGGATGCGAGTTCGCTAATTACTGTGTGCCTGCTCTCAAAAGGACGGGTACCAACATTCAGCACAGTCCGGGGAAGTTCACATCCGGATCTTCTTCTTTTATTAACTTATTTCAGAAAGTTATGAAAACTCCATTTTTGTCCCAGTGTGGAATTGAGGTCACACTAAGCATTGTTTTTCTACATTTATTATTTTTTATATTATTGTTTTTAATTTCCATTGAGTTACATAGTCATTTTCTTTTCTAAAATTGTCATACAGATTTTCACACATTTTTTAAATTTCTTTGCGTTGTTAAACATCACAGGTCCTGTCTCTGATTTACTCAACAGGAATTTTCAAAGTTGCGTTATCGGTCGGACACGAGGGGCCCGGACCGGCTCACTTTAAGCGGTACCATCCCGAATGTTCCTCCTATAGTTCCTCAGTGACGCTCTGTTTCCAGTATTCCCAGGGGGAGGAAATTCCGTATATTTTTTCCGCGTTTAATTATGTCGTGATCCCGCTAAGCAGAGCTCTGTTTTCCCTCGTTACGGCTCTTTGTTGTGTGTGTGTGTGTGTGTGTGTGTCTGCGTGTCTGCTTTCCCTCTGCACAGCAGACCTTATTAGGGGCTGCTGTCTGCCTCTTACAGCTGCACATGTGGCACATCTGGATCCAGCCATGACTCATTTAGTTTTTTTTTTAATGTTCTACTTTCCGCTTCCATGGCGACTGGCGAATGTTTGTAAGAAAGCCTTTGAAGGCAAAGAGAGGGAGCTCAGTGAGAGAGTGTGTGTGGAAGGGGGGGGGGGGGGGGGTTGTGGGCGGAGAGAATAAGAGCTTGCTCTCAGATATTGGCCTCCGTCCAGTGTAACCATACTGCAAAGCCAAATTGAGGCCTTTGGCAGCCCACCAGGTTTCAGAAAACAAAGATGTGAGCTTCTCATGTTGGCAGTAGGGCTCGCTTGGCATCCTTTTCGCTTTCCCAGCATCCCCTGCCCTGGCGGCCTGCCAGCCCTCCCTCTGGGCCTGCAAAAAGGATTAGGAAAAAAAAGACAGACTTGTTTTTCTCTTGTCTCCTCACTCTGCCCTAATGACATCACCCCTTCTGCCTCCAGATGCTAGCCATCCAATACGGCTTTTCCTCTGCCGTGCGCCATTTTGTTTGAATCTGCCTTCCATTTTATAATTGTTGTGAGCCGTCATTATGCTGGAGTGTGTAGGCCAGTCACACACGCCGGCGATGCTATCGGCACACGCTCGTATTGTACCGCAGAATATCACCTCGCTACTACATTTCTGCGTTAAGTAGCACTTTAGCAAAAGAAGAGGCTACATCGTGGAGAGAATGTGAATATCCCGAGTGAGACTTTTGGTGCTAGAGATGCTGGAGGGTCACGTGACTGACCATGTGACCGATGCACATCCCCGTGATGGTGAGAAATGCAGAATCCTTCGGCTGCCATCGCTAAGAGTGCCAAAGCAAGCAGGACAAAAACAAGTGACACAGAAACCAGCTATTCATATCACTTATTTTATTTGCTTGCAGAGGGTTGTCTGCCTGCAATAGTAACATACTATGCCCCTCTGTAGTGACTTAGTTCAAATCTCATTACATGTATTGTTTGGTAATGCTGAATGCTATGTATGTGCTATGTAAAATAAATGCTATGTATTTCTGTTTTTACTGAATGACTCGATTTACCTCTCACAGCTCACGGCTGAGAAATTTCCAAGTCTGGTATCTCCCTTCAAAAATAATTTAAAGGTCTTACGTGACTCCACCAAACCAGCTCATTTGCTGACAAATTTCAGTAAAACAGATTAAATGACTCAATATTTCATTACTATAATTTGATTGTTTTTCATTATTTTTGCAAAATACTGTAACCACTTTTTAAAATAAATAAATAATTGTGTATATATATATATATACATACATATATATATATATATATATATATATATATATATATATATATATACACACTCACCGGCCACTTTATTAGGTACACCTTGCTAGTACCGGGTTGGACCCCCTTTTGCCTTCAGAACTGCCTTAATCCTTCGTGGCATAGAATCAACAATGTACTGGAAACATTCCTCAGAGATATTGGTCCATATTGACATGATAGCATCACGCAGTTGCTGCAGATTTTTCGCCTGCACATCCATGATGCGAATCTCCCGTTCCACCACATCCCAAAGGTGCTCTATTGGATTGAGATCTGGTGACTGTGGAGGCCATTTGAATACAGTGGACTCATTGTCATGTTCAAGAAACCAGTCTGAGATGATTCGAGCTTTATGACATGGTGCATTATCCTGCTGGAAGTAGCCATCAGAAGATGGGTACACTGTGGTGGACATGGTCAGCAACAACACTCAGGTAGGCTGTGGTGTTGCAACGATGATCCATTAGTACTAAGGGGCCCAAAGTGTGCCAAGAAAATGTCCCCCACACCATTACACCACCACCACCAGCCTGAACCGTTGATACAAGGTTATTTGAGTTACTGTTGCCTTTCTATCAGCTCGAACCACTCTGGCTATTCTCCTCTGACCTCTGGCATCAACAAGGCATTTTCGCCCACAGAACTGCCGCTCACTGGATGTTTTCCCTTTTTCGGACCATTCTCTGTAAACCCTAGAGATGGTTGTGCGTGACAATCCCAGAAGATCAGCAGTTTCTGCAATACTCAGACCAGCCCGTCTGGCACCAACAACCATGCCACGTTCAAGGTCACTTAAATCACCTTTCTTCCCCATTCTGAAGCTCGGTTTGAACTGCAGTGGTTCGTCTTGACCATGTCAACATGCCTAAATGCATTGAGTTGCCACCATGTGATTGGCTGATCAGTAATTTGCGTCAACGAGCAGTTGGACAGGTCTGCCTAATAAAGTGGCCGGTGAGTGTATATATATCATTATCTTATAAAATTTGGAATAAAATCACTGACATATTCATATTTTCTTTAGGAAAAGGAATGGAATGTTCCTGGAACTGCTTTCACCCGTCATCCACAACCATTTATTCAGTACAGAGACTCCAAGGCCTATCCCAAGAATCACAGGACAGGGGACACCCAGCAAGGGCTGCCGGTGCATTGCAGAGGAACTCTTTGGCGTAATCGGGCAGAATAACTGAAAAAAGACTCAACTATCCGCTAAGCTAGCTAGCACAGCCTGGCCTCGTTCTCATTGGCTCAGCTGGTCCCAGAGCTTACCTAACTCCCAGAATGCATCGCTGCACATAAACAGTGCTGCTACCTTGACATTGTTATTACAGTCTAATGAATGAACATGTCAAAGTTATGTCTGCTGATCATCACCCACTGCTGGGGTTTCTATCAACAATTAGCACCAATGTTCAGAGCCTTAATTTACCAGAACTGTAGCAAAACACACGCATGCAGAAGGAAAGCCTTTGAGACGTTGTTACCGCGGCAACAGGCCTCACGGAGGAAACAGGCTTCCGCGCACCCCCCCCACCCCCCCACGCCGGGAGGTCACAAAGGCTTAGCTCCGATGGTTCATCAGAATGTGACGTGATGATGGCTACTCTCACTTCCCCATGGAGGGTCCCCGCTGTCCCATGACCTGTGTAAGGCTCTCTTGACTTAAGCAAAACAATGCAGAGCTTCCTTGTCAAATCTGCTGCCTGGATGACTCATCCGGTGCAGATTTGTCCCCCCCCCCACCCCCACCAAGCCAAATGACCAAATGAGAGCCCTTCCGTAGCAGGTTTCCGGGCCTGCCACACCGCAGTGTGACCCTGCAGGCCGTGGTCTCCTTAAAGACTCTGCCGCTTACTTCACGTTAGTATAAATATCTGCTGCAGCCCATCCAATGCGGAAGCTAATTATTACTTGGCAATTAATCACTGAAATAAATGACCCTCCCTTTCCTACTCCATTAATGAAAATAAAGTACCGTGCTATAGAACAAGTTCCCAACGAATAAACTATTTAATTGCCTTAGGCACAAATCTTAAATGGTATTACACAAGGGGTCGCCTTTTCTGCATAATAAACAGATCTTTAAGGTTGCAGTGGGAACTACAGCTTCATCTAAAATAAATGCTAAAATAACAATGTCATAACCATTGACTTTTAATACAATTTAAGTAAAATAAAAACTTCTGTACTGTCTGTCTAGGGAGTGGAATAACAGGAAAGGAAAACTTTGCGAGTGATTATGATTTTTTTTTGAGTGATTTGTCATTTAGACGAAGTAAATTAGTGCTACTTGTGGACGCAAAATCACAGTGGGCCAAAGTTACGTTTTCAGCATTTCCAGCAGCCAGACGTTCGTGCGGTGAGGCAACTTCAGGTGTTGCTGAAGTCAGGAGAATGGAGGAGTGCTGTGACGTGGGTGCTCTGACCTGACTGCGCTTTATGGAAGCAACCTGAGAAACGCAGTCACCCCCCCCCCCACACACACACACACATACATATGCACCGCGCGGAGAACAGAGTTGTAAAACTGGAGCAGAAAAATAGCAACATTGTAAACAGGATGTGGCTTGTCACCGAGGGTATCCTGATAAGAAGCCGGTTTCCATGGTTACGCTTCCCTGTAAAAGGCAGAGATCATCAGAGAATGCTTGGTTACAAACAAAACAATACCACCATCACGGTGTTTACAGTGTACTGGTGTACAGTTCACCCTGAAAACTGGCTCATCTTCAAACGGGGCTGGCATGACCTTATACCTGCCTATACCGTCTGCTCAAACATTACGGAAAATACTTTTAACTTATCAAAAAGGGCTATAAACTCGAGTATAAAATGAAAAAAGCATATCGTTCAGGCCTCTGTTATAATTACATCCGGGATGAAGCATTACACTTATAATGTTTTGTGATGATAATTACTCAGTTTTTTATTATTTTTTTTTTGCCTGGCAGGGATAAATTAAAAGGGTGCAAAGGTAAAACCATGAATCGACTGAAAAAGGAACAATTGCACTTCGGTGTGGCCTGAGCTGAACACCACCCAGGCCAACAGAAATGGGTACCCTGAATTAAAACAAGAAAAAGGTTAGATGCATGTAGTATTTATCCTCATTCAGTATTTACCCCTACTGTTCAACATCATGTTCTACCTGCAGGGCGGCGCTCTACTGAAATTAAGTACACATTAACGACTGCCGGAGCCTGAAAAAACTCCTGAAAACGAGAACTCAGTGGAAAAGAAAAATCCTCCTCTTGAGTGTGACACGTTATACAGCATGTGGAGGGAACTTCAAAGTAAATCCGTAATGAACGGCGGCCACTGATTAAAGACGCTTATTTAAAAATTAAAACACTTAACACATCAAAGTGTGCATCACAAAGCTATTTATCAGATAATTCTGTGCAAACGCTTCCCTCCAAACAGCACATGCACCTGGCCAGCCTCGCCAAGCCTGCCCCAAGCGGATTAATGGCGAATAAATCCCTGGCGATGCCGCACGCTCCACACCCGACACTGGGGCCAAGGTGACCTTGACACGTGTCAGATCTGATGACTTGGCAAGCCGGTGCAGTCTAAACCGAAGCACTGGTCCTCGTCAGCACAGCCACCCTCAACCCCCACTCCCCTGGGGTGTTGCTGCCCTGTTGTGGATTGGGGTCAGAGTCCATATGATGAAACAAAAGGGCTCTGAAGAATATCAGTCAGCAAATCCATCAATACCCATCTGTGCCCTTTTACCTCTTTCATGCTGGCCCTGTTCTGTAATCGCCAGATTGGGAGGTTTAAAGTGGAACATAATCAATAAACTCACACAATATCATCACCCAAAATGAGTCTTCCCTAAGTAGCTGAGGTGGGTAAGTCTCCTACTTACGGTGTTGACTCTAAATCAATAGCGAACTATAAATGGCCTTTATAGACGCTGTCATTAAAAGGAACAGTTTTTAATTGATTGTTTTGACATGCGACGGTATTGAGGAAGAACCTCTGATTTATATCGATCCGAAGGACGGTGTCAGGTGATCACTGTTCCCAAAATAAAAGTAAAGGAACGGTGATGGTGTAAGAGCTGCTCGTTCATGATTCATGGCACACATGCCGACGTGAGGACATGTGAGACGCATCATCAAAACAAGCCAAGTTTGAGGCAGAATTTCAGGCCGAGCTATTTAACCGGTTACACAATTACAGACATAATTTTCAGCTTAGGTAGATTTAAGTTACGTTTTATGCTTGTTTCTATAGTCATTGCAGAGATTAATCGCGTTCTGTGTTCCCTGAAATTGTTTACCAAACTATGACACGATCTTGTATCATAACAAATACTGAGCAGAATGAAATATATCTATATTTTCATCTGTGTCATGATGTCACAGTAAGTCATGCTGATTGGTGGCCAGACTGGGACGATAGGGTTAGGAGCAAATTGCTTGGCTCCCGCTGACTTCACGAGGCCTCCTCTCTTAGCTGCCTCACATATTCGTCCTGATACATACCGTGCTGGGTGTCAACACACCCTCCCCACCCCCAAATCCCAATCCAATCAGCCACCCATATGTCTCACTCCGAGTGACGTGGGCCCGAGACAGACGGCAGTGAGCTGCGCCATCAATCTGCCGGTATATGTCATCGGCCGGTCTCCGTCCTTGAGAGTAGGCCTGTAATGCCTTAGGATAGCCTAACCTCATGCACTACGGACTTGGGGTAGCTGAGGGACGTTCCCACTCCGATTAATGGATTAAGAACCTTTAGTGAGCAGAGAATTACCTTATGGACACACTGGCATGGTTCTAGGAAGGATAAATGCACAATTTTAACCAGAGACAGCAAGCGTCCAACAGATCTGAATGTGATCACATTCTATATGCCACAGTTTTAATTTCTAAGATATCATGGCCATTTTTTAGTATCCCATTAGTCTTGAAAACACGACTGTCCGCATGTAAATTTAAAAGAGCCGTCTATAATTACAAAATCCCCCATGACATTATTTCCAATCCCTGCATTCAGATGCCGAGCACAGTGGTGTCAGATAAACAGATATTTCCCATCAGACACTTCTGCAAGAAACAAATCTACGGCTATTTGTGTGTTACAGCTCAGTAATCTCCTGATGTCAACAGTAAGTGGAGCCCCTCATACTAAGGGACGCTGTAAATAAATCCTTTAATCTGCTAGAAACATATACATCAGGGCAATATATCTAACACTTTATTTATTTACTGGCATTTATAATACTTATTGATTCTTTGGTATTTGTATTCAATTTTTCTTTGTTCTATTTAAAATGAATACGAAAGTGAACGATTTAGGAATCATAAATTTTATTACCAGGGAAAATAATACTTTATTGCATAATTATTTCATCTGGATTTAAAAATTCAGCTACCTGTAACTTCTGCCTATTTTTTTTTCACTCTCAATCTGAATTCAAAGAAAGCAAACAATGCAGGGTCCAAGACCAGCAAACATAAATGTCTCTTTCAAATAAGAAAATAAAAGTTACCGTACATGTTTAGCATTTTAAGAGGTCATAAAGGTCAGTAAGAGTACCGTGCAATCCTTAAAGTGTCATAAGCAATGCGGGAATGATAATTTCCTCATTTAAACAAAAGCTGTAACTAGCCCACGAACAACCGTTTTGCGCATGTCGGCGGACTGTCGCGAGCCAAGTCATTGTTGTTGTTGCGAAGACGGATCAAATATTTCAGTACGTGACTGAACTTCTCACTTCCCTTTTCGATAGTCCTCAGTAGAGCTTATAAAAACATATCCTGCTCTCGGGGCTGTGGATCACAGGCGGATTGCCTCATCCGAGTCACCCCAGGTTTTTAAAAATTACTGTCAGTCACAAACGTTAATATAAATCATCCCTGCCACTATATACTATAAGTAGTAACCTATATAAAAACATCTAGACTTCCATGTCATATTTAGAACAAAAAAAGACACCCTGTATCCGGAAAAAAATAGCAGCGTTTGTTTGTTTTAATCTGGTCTAAAATAAAGTTACATGCTTCGATACAAATGCACATACAGTCTCTCCGGTTTCCGATGACCCACTGCAATAAAACAAAACTAAGTGAAATTACTTGTCGGACTGTGGTGCGTGTAAGAGGCAAGAAGTCTGCACAAACACTGTTTACACACCTGCATTGGATGCGGTTAAGACACGCTCTCGTTTAAAAACCAGGAAATCCCCGCGTCAAAAGATGAAACCTACGCGTATTCCTTAAAATATATTCCTGCCATTTTCTAGCTTTCAACTGCATGTTTCAGTGAGACTTGCAGCTTGCTGTAGATCACCGTTTGCGTATTATCAATGTTTCAAACGCATCAAATGCACAGTCGTTAGAATACGGTAGCCTTTGGGCTAAAGCAAAATAAATCAATAGCAATTACACTCTGGATCTAAACCTTAAAATTAAGTTTAAATGGTTATAGGTTTTATCATAAAAGTTCAAGTCACTTTTTACGGAACCGGAAAAAATCGTTTCAAAGTTACATATTTTAAAGAAAAACTTTATATATGCATCTTAAAATGGAAACAGCGACCCTTTACAATAAACTTAGATTTTTTTTAATAATGTCCTACACTTCGCAAACACAATCTGAATCTTGCTTTTTCATCAACGTGCATGATTATGAGATAGAGAAAAAAAGGGGGGGGGAGAGTGTCAATGTGCCTGAGTAACATGAGCTGTTTTTGCACGGTTGGCCGGAGGCTCCACAGTGCGTGTGTGACGCAGAGCTGGCATTCAACCTGGAATGTGGATTCGCTGAGCGAAGCCCAGAGTGCCAGTCACGGCCGGCGAGCAGCGCGCATGCGCAGAGCACGGCCGCGAACCGGAGCGCGCTGGTGACGCCATCGCCAGCAAAGTCTGCTCGCTTGAAGGGCATTAACGCTTTGCAGTCTGGAAATGTGTTATCGGTACCCTTTTCCGTGTTTTAATCGGTGCTTTTTATATTACTGTGCATAAAAATATTTCAGGGACACGTTGGAAATTATGTGATCCGTTATTTTATTTGTCATTCCCCATAAAGGTTTCAAAATGTTGAATATCCGAATGTAAATCAGGTAAGAAAATTATACTCTTTTCCAAATCTTAAGCAAGTAACCCCATATTTACGCAAAATAAGGTTTCCAACTTAAAAATTAAGAGGAATAAAGTAAAAAATACATTGAGATTGATTAGTAAATCGGCTTCAAGTCTAAATCGTGCAAAAATCTCAACGGTTCCCTTACGCTGCATGTAAACAATTCTTGTTAAATGCAAAGCGTAGCAGGGGCCGATATTTATCTGTGAGGCGCGCAACATTCAGTTTCTCCTTCACGTCTGAACTAACCGTCGTATTCCTGGCACAGGTTCAACTGATTAAAAAAAAGAAATGGGCCGAGGCAGGGAACGCGCATGCGCAATACTGAGGAGGTGGTGGGGGGGCGGGTTGTCGAAGAATCAAGTAAATAAGCGGAGCGCGAGCCGCAGGAGCTGCGCGGGCGGGAGTAGCGTGCGGTATGACGTCACGGGGCGCTGTGAGCTTGCTGAGAGGTGAAGGCGCAGATAGACGGAGACGCGCGGTTGTAAAGTGCGCACTGCCATGAACTTCTGTTTGTAACTTCATTGTTGTTGCATCTGTCAGGAAGGGACGAAAACCAAAAACAAATACGCGTATATCGCGCCACGTCCGCCTTTTACACTCGGAACACGCTTGGAGGAGTTACTGTGTGTTTTCTTGATTTCTTTCCTCTTTTTTTCCGCGCAAACTTTTGCGAGAAGAGGCGATGTCGTCTGCGGCGGTCGCTGCTTCTAGGAGGCAGTCGTGTTATTTATGTGACTTGCCCCGCATGCCCTGGGCTATGATCTGGGATTTTACCGAGCCCGTCTGCAGAGGATGTGTCAACTACGAGGGAGCGGATCGTATTGAGTTTGTCATCGAGACGGCTCGCCAGCTGAAGAGGGCTCACGGCTTCCAGGAGGGGAGGTCTCCCGGTCCGGGGAAGCCGCAGCTCTCGGGAAAAGACATTCAGTCTATCAACCATACGGCCGGGGACCCGGGATCGCGGCCGCCCCAGCCCTTGGATCGCTACCCCCTGGCGTCGGATCGGCCGCCCAGACTGGGTCCAGAATATCAGCCGGGAAGGCAGGCTAATGGCATTCCCGTCCCGAATGGATTTCCTAAACCAGACGACCCCCCCGAGCTGAACCGACAGAGCCCCAATCCCCGCAGGACTAGCACCGTCCCCCCGAACCTGGTGTCCCTGGTTAACGGAAATATCCCTCCGGTACACGCTCTGAACGGCCGCTCCTCGCAGATGGGGATCCCCGGTGTACTGGCGGCGCCGAGTCCGGGCGAGCTGGGCGGCAAAAGGCCGGAGGACATGAAAGACAAGCACCGCCCGGACAGCCTGTCGGAGATCGGCGACTCCCACAAGAGGGCTGACGACTGGATGAACAAGGGCAAAACAGTGCGGGACCTAATGGCTCTCCACAGCTTCGACAATCGCTTCAAGAAAGACCACGCAGCCATGCAGCAGAGGGTGATGTTGTACGAGACGAGTGCCACGGCTACCAAATCAGGTAACTAACATTTCTGCACAGTGAAATATGCAGCAATGAGCAGTAATGCATGCCCTGCGCCGCCTTGCAGCAGACCTGCATTAAAACTGCTTGCTAAGTAAATGCTGCCTTCTGCACCTGTGCAATTTCCAAGCGAGTTTAGCTGCGCTCCCCGTATACTTTTCTCCGCGAGTTAGTAACTGCCAGGTTGCTGGAGGTACATTTAGAAGTCAGTCGTGTCTTTTCATTTTCACTTGCTTAGTTTTGAAAGCCCTGCTCACGTGTTGCTTTGCCTCTTGTGAAACCCCAGATAGGGGGAAGCACCCCAGGAACGTAAAGAGGAAGGCGTCGCCGGAGCCTGAGGCGGAGGGCACTGCGGTGAAGGTGAACGGCGAGGGCCAGCCCTGGCTGCCGCCTCCCGCGGTGCCCCCTCCCAGCTTCGCCACGCCGCCCTCCACCATCTCGCCGCATGCACGCGCCACCCCACCCGAGGCAGCTCAGAACGGGCAGTCCCCCATGGCAGCCCTCATCTTGGCAGCAGACAACGCAGGCGGCAACGGCTCGCCCAAGGACGCCAACCAGGTGCACTCGACCACCCGTAGGAACAGCGGTAGCCCCCCGTCACCGTCCCAGAGGAGGCTGGCCCAGAGGGACGCCCCTGTCTCAGGGACACCGCATGTGCCCGGCTTGGACCAGGTGCACCAGCAGAGCATTCCCGACTCGTCCGTGCCGGGCAGTGTGCCCCTGTGCTGCACACTGTGCCACGAACGTCTGGAGGACACGCATTTCGTCCAGTGCCCGTCCGTGCCCTCGCACAAGTTCTGCTTCCCCTGCTCCAGGGAGAGCATCAAGCAGCAGGGGGCCAGCGGGGAGGTGTATTGCCCCAGCGGGGAGAAGTGTCCCTTGGTGGGCTCCAATGTACCCTGGGCATTCATGCAGGGCGAGATAGCCACCATCCTGGCTGGAGACGTCAAAGTAAAAAAGGAGAGGGACCCTTGATTTTATGCTCATAAGGACAAACAAACAAAAAAAAAAAATAAAAACTAATCAAATATAAGTAAATAAGTATAAATTACACACATACCATCCAAACAAAAACTAACGGACTTGTACAGTGGACACAAGGGGAGTGTATACTTCGTAACCATGGCTGTATAATTTTTGATTTTTGAATACGTTGTGTTTCTATATTTTTGAAGATAAAAAAGGTATGTACTTGTTATAATGGACTTCCTCTGCTCCTTTCTGTTGATGTTAAGCGAATTCTTGATGTATCCTCCGGTCTGGTGGCAGTTCCTGTTAAACGTAGGATGTGAACATGCGTTACTCACATGGCACTTGGCGAATCTCAGATGCTTCTAGCTGTACTTGTATGCACTTGTTTTAAAAAAATTGCCAAATACAATTTCTGACCTTGTAATAATAACGAAGTGTCTGTGATGTGCTTATTGCCCGTGCAGGCGTGCATGCATGGGTGGGGGTTGGGGTGGTTAATGTCCAGATATTGGGTCCTAGAGACTAAGCCCTTGCAGCGAGGTGGAAAGTGCAGTGCTGGAATGACCTCGAGATGTAAACACTTTGTTGCATCTCGCAGTAACATGGGCACAAAGGTTGTGGTTTTTCCTGTTTGCTTTTTCGTTTTTTTTTTTTTTTTTGGGGTGGGGGGAGAGACCTCAGTCACTGTCTAAAGTGTGCCCTTCCAAAAATAAGCCGGTATTTGCGTTGTAGAGACCTTATCGAGGTCGTGTTACTGTAACTGAATGCCTTGACATGACCCATTGCCCTGGCTCTCCTAAGAGTCTCTCTTAACCCTTGAGTTATACACTTTTTTTCCCCCCTTGTTTTCCTTTGTTTATATATTGTTATTGTAATTAATGTCACCATGTGTCATGCTTACCCCCTTCAGCTATGTCAAAAATAACCTGTATGTGCTTAACACGCACTGTTAACCATATCAGTACTAAGCGTTCTGTCTGTTCTGTGCCGCTTTTGGTCATCCTGCGTTAATAGAGGTGGCGTGAGGGTGATGGGTCTGAATTCTGCATTGGCGAGAACATGAGAATGAGCTGCGTTCTGCTGGGGGGTCGTTCCGGCTTTTCACGGTGCCATGAATGTACCCAGAGATGTCCCGTGGCAGGTTATTTCTGTGCGGTCTGACTTTGCTGTCTGGCTTCGTGGGGGGCGGGTTACCTACCATGTGAGAATGGGAACACGGTGCTGAAAGTGAAACCGTGTATGTTTTTAACGGCTTCGGACGCCACAGCAGCGCAAAAAAACGCAGTGCAGACCCCAGTGCCGTGTTTTTATCAGGCATCTGTGAATCACACCGTCTCCAGCAAGCGAGACATGGAACCGGGGGGGGGGGGGGATTTGGGACACATTGAGGCTCCCGGCAGCGAGTGTGAGGCCGCCCGTACATCATCACCTGTTCGTTCGTCGTTGCATAATGATGCGTTTTACTCTCGCCATCCTCCTGTGATGTGTGACAGGTCAGCCTTTGAGCAACTTTTGGAATTTTAAGTCTTTTGTCCCTTGTCCAGCTTCCACCCTCCCCTTTCATGGAGGGCATCTTTTAAATAATACAGGCAGATAATATATATGTAGTCTCCTGGTTGCAGTAGAACAACACAACGAATGGCAAAGCTAATGATTAGCAGAGGTGTTAATATTCTGTCTTGCATTTTGTGTCTAATTTTTCTTTTACTTTTTAATGTGATGTGTTCTGGCCCTGTTTATGAATCCTCACTGAGGGAGAGATGTAGCCATTTTGGTCTAAATAATTATGAGGTGGCAATTATCAGGTCTCTGAAACGGGGGTCATTCAATGAAAATAAGTAAATGGGGTCACTTATCTGTGAAATCCCCATTAATGTCGCCGGTTATGGAAGCCACAAGACCATGCAGTTCGTCAGGGTGACCAGAGCTTGCGCGATCCGCTGCTTTCATGCAGCGACTGTACCTGCGATGTTAGGTCCTGGTTAACGCCCACCCTGCCAAACACGATGACGTAACACTTCAAAATGAGAATCGGCGCAATGCAAACCGAAGGACGTTCACTCATTTCGGGTCATGTGACGGAAACACTGTTTTGCATATGATTTTCATCTTTTAATTGTATCTTACAATGTAATATCTGGTTACACGATATATTTGCTACTCTTACTGTCTTAGGTGACCTAAAGCTATCTCTTCAAGAATAGTTTTGAAGGGATAACATTTGTATTGTCCTACTTAACTTGGATCTGAGTGTCTTAGCCTGTTGTCAGACTTTCCTATCTTAAGGGGCACAAAAGTCACTGGTTTGGTTGTCTGTGGGCACGAATGACACCGCGCATGTGACACGTCACGTGTGGGTCCGCGTGTAACCCTAACCAAAGAGGACATCGCTTCTCTTCTCCACAGTGTAATGCGAGCAGCTGAGAGCAGGTCGGCAAGAATCGACCTCGAGGCCTGGAGAGCGTCGGTACGGAAAACGAAAGCGTCGACGCATGGCTAAATGGAGAGACTGTCATCCCACCTGTGGGGTGTGGGGGAAGGGGGGGGGGGGGCGGTATGTTCTAGCAGTCAGCAGCACATCAGGCCAGAGTGGTGTCACTGTCACTTTAAATTCCAACCGGGTGGGCTCCCTTCTCTTTATCTGTCACTGAAACTCAACACCCCAAGAAAGAATCCCGGCCATTAGAGATTAATAGGCCCACTCGAATTACACAGCACAATTCGGAAAAGGTCCATAGACCTCCTCCTCTTTCATTGTGTCTGCTCAGCGGACCTTCCAGGTGCCCCAGTACAGTTCCCCGTGCGCAGTCACATATTTCTAGACCATGTTCTTCGCGATGAAAAGGCGTAAACATTCAAAGAATGCCGATCGTGCTCCGCATTTGTACGCGGATACCTGTCCTTTAACTATTATTCTGGTCTAAATGCAATATTCAATTACTTTTCAAACATTACTCACTGCCTTAATGAGTGTTTGTTGGATGACTCACACAAACCCCAGTGCCCAATAATTTGCTGCTTTCTATAATTAAATATGTGAGTCCATCAAATTGCCATTCAGTGACATCACAAAATTAATATAAAAAATAATTTTCTTCCGGTTTCTGCATACATACCCTAAGATCTTATATGAACATTTATTAATATGTTATAAGAGCATAATACTTTCTTTGTGGTAGGATATTTAGTAATGTTATACTGAATAATTTTTATTTCCAACCGTAATAACCCAAATAATAATCTAGTGCTTGGGATCCATAGGCTTGACTGGGAGTCTCTGGGCTAGATCCTCACCCTGAAAGTCCGTGTTCTCTGCTTGAAGATCGTTCAGGTGTTAACCAGGCATCACATGGTTCAATTTATGTCCATTTGTTTCTCATGCAGGCTTTTGAAGCAGATTTCCTCGTGACGTTAGCATGCTAGCCGTTTAGCTATTAAGCCCGTTGCACGCTCCGGTTTGCATGTCGTCAGGGGAAACCTGCACAGTCATGGCTGGTACAGAAATTCAGTCAAGGGGGTGTTACGGAGCCTTGGGAGCAGCTGTATGAGACACTTGAAAAGTGTAGCTGATTTTACTACCCTGTAGCTTATTTTTGAAATTTGTGGCCAAGCGGCAGAATTCATGCTTAAATCTCGTGTCTCTCTGCAATATACGTGCCCTGGTTTCTGTTGATCTTGCAGTTATTTGCCCAGAGCCAGACTGGAGGAGGGAGCTTCATGAATGGGATCGGAAAGGTCATGTATCCAATATAACGTCAGTGCAGCGTGACGGCCAGCGGCGGAGGCGGCCCAATAGGCAGGGCGGCGGCCCCCGAGTCCTGCCTGCCACATCGGCAGCCTGATCCGGCTCACTCAGGGTGTCCTGGACAATGCCGATCTTGGGTGATTTACAGAAAAAAACAGAAACACAAGCACCCACACGCGTGCTTCGCACATTCCACGAGTTTGCAGCCGTAGTCAAAGAACAACATTGAAGGGAGCAGGGTGGGTGGAGTGAGGGGGGGGGGGGGAATTCACCAGCTGCACTCACTATAATTAGACAGAAAACAGACTGGCTTCTGCTGCCATTAATCACCAGCATCCAACTCCAAGAATGGAATCTGAGTTCTGTTGACTCGAAGCCTTTATCTGGAAAGGGTCACGTCCAGCCAAATTTAGTGCTCGCATACGGCGGTAACTTTGGACGTGTCATGGTGAGGTTCTGTTGCCTGGTTACCTTTCGGAAAAGTAAACAGAGGGTCTCTGGATGCGTCCCTTCAATTCACAAATGGGGAGACGTTTCTCATCTCAGCCTGGTTTCCATTTATGTGCCCGCCCCCAAGATACAGCAGGAAGTTACAGAGCTTGGGAACTAAGAAGGAAGGTTGATAATGAAATCAAACCGACATGCAGCGATTTCTTCAGCACCGTGTGGTGTTCTGGTCGTACTTTGATGTGCGGTTCAAGTTCCCCATGATTATACCAGTGCCCCGCTAAAGTCTGACTGATATTAAGGGTTTTTAAGTATCCAATTGAAGCTGGCCAGTATGAGATAAGGTTCTGAGGATTGGAAAGTCAGGAGCTCGGCCAAGCTACGAGAGGAGATAACATATGTTTGTCGTCTCCTGTGACGTACGTTGCCTTTATCTTCTGGAGGGTAGATCTGAGATCGACAGACTCCATTACTACTATTTGGTCGACCTCGAGTCAAGGTTACAGAAAGTGATGAATTGCTTCATACATCGCTGGGGACCTCCCACTGCTCCGTTACCGGTGCTACAGATCGTTCTCCGCTGCTGACTAAAATCCCGTGCGCCATTAGCAGCACTGCAAACAGAAACACAGTAACACGGATATAACTTGCAAAGTATTTTATTAATGAGTATTTTATTTGTATTTAACAGATGCTTTTGTCTGAAGCGACAAGAGTGTTGGTGTTGTAGAGTTGGGGTTAAGGTTCTTTGGTCCAGGGCTAAACAGTGATATAAGGATTTCATCCCATGACCTTTTGAACGCAGGTACAAAGTTACACATAGTCCCCAATCAGTTACATTACAATATTACCATATTCAATATTGCAATATTCAGTTACATTTGAGTAGTAGTTAGATGTATCAGGCTGACTGCCTATTTGCATTTCTCTTTTCATAGTTTATGGAAGCAAAACGTGCTTCTATGGTGTTGTAATTGACTTATGTTTGTTTTTCTTTTGATGTAGTGCTTTTCAAAGTTTCGGTTTTGGCACTTGCTGGAATCACCGCTCGTCTGCTGTTTGAAGAACGGATTCCTGTCTCATGTGAGGCGGCTCTGGGGAAAAAAGGCTTTTCTTTGTTTGCTTTCGAAAGCCGGTATCCCGTTTCAGGAAGCGCCACCTCAGATCAGTCCTCCTGAGCAGATATTTCACGTCCTTCCTGTCTTTCACGCGTCGCCGGGGAAACGGCCACTTCGGCCTGGTTATTCTCCAATGGCGTGACGGAAGGCAAGCGTGTCTGTGGGGGATTTGTCCTGCGTTTGCTTCTACAGGCCTATAAATGCAAACTTTGTAATCGAACATCGCACCCCGTGTTGACTACGGTCCCTGGCCTTGCGGATAACGCAGCCCGACCCCTGAAGCCGCTTGTTAATGTGTAACAGGTCTCAGCCGGCGCTGTTTGATTTGCACAGTACAATCTCTTCCGTTGTTAAAGCGACACAAGCCTTTGAACTCTTGGCACTCTCTGATTTTAGCTGAGTGACCGTTGGACCAAAACCAATTAAAACGGCAGGCCTCTGTGACGTCAGACCCCAGTGATGAAACTGGTCTCCTCGGAAGTGCTGGGAATGGCGAGCTGTGAACTTCTCGTGAAACGGAATACTCAGTTCCCGTGTCTTAAATAAATTTTTATGCGATTGGCTGATGACGAGGTGTTTAGTTTAAACAAACGTTTGCTTGTCAAATGAAGGATTTTTTCCCTAGCTTGGTGCATCGCAAAAAGAGTACAACAGAGTCATGCCGCTATTTGTGGTTTCTAATATCTCTTCACTCCTAAATTATGCATTCATCGTCCCAGAAGGAAAATCAAGCCTTCTGGCCTTCTGTTTTATGAGCGCGGTCCATTGATCAAGACAGAACCCATGGTCCTCGTCATAAAAACCGGTATCTGTAAATTTAAAAAAAAAATGTTTATCTATCGACACAATTTCAGCCGCCCCAGATGTCAGCCACGGGCGGGGGGGGGGGATGCAACTCAGTATACTCAATTTCTTGGCTTTTGTCCGACGGCTCGGTGAAGGGGTCATGATGGAGGCAAAGTCCAGCCTGACGCCTGGGTGCTTTTCTGATGTCAGTGTGTGCTCTGGTTATCGTGTAATCTAGCTGTTTAATGATTGCTAATCTGCTTTCAAAAAAGTTTATTTTCTACTGATTTTCCTAGGAGTTGGTGCATCATGCATTAATTAGTACCCGCTCTGAGTCGTACGTTTTTATGATATCAGGACAGTATAATGTTCATCTTGGAACTTCAAGCGATAAATACTTAGTAGTGTTATTTAATTTAATATAAATAGTAAAATTAGTATTGTATTATCTTAAACGCTAAAATATGGAAGCAAAATGCAAGTTCACTTTTCAGCAGTGGATTTTCAAAAAAAAAAAAAGTCTTTTGGGAGCATTTATCATTCACACAGATTTGTAATTATATCTTTGTGGGGACTCTCCATTCATTTCTACCGGGAAAACTCTAATCCGAACATGGAGACCTTAAGCCCTACCCAGCCCTAATGCCCTAATGTCAATCATAAGTAACCAAACAAAATATGAGGCTTTTGGCATTTTAACTTTTTTGATTTCATGAAAAATAGTACCCACAATGTCAAAAAATGGGTTTTTATTACATTGTGGGGGATATTTGGTTCTCGCAATGTAACATAAACCTAATCCACACACACACACACAGACACACACACGCACACACACATGTAGGGTATACCTATACTTATGCTGCCCGCTCATTCACTTTTATGGGAAAAATGCTAGCGCTAACTATGACAACCTTAACCCCCACCCTGCCCGAACCATAACCGTAAGTAACCAAGCAAAATACAAGTGTTTTTTTAGTTTTTTCATAGCAGTCACTGATTTTTATAAAATAGTGTTTTCCCTTATGGGGACCAGGAAACCAATTTGAAAAGAAGTGGAGTGATGGAGTATTACAGCAGACAACCTGTCCTCCATAGTCCCCAAACCCAAACCCAGCGGAGATGGTTTGGGATGAGCAGCTGATGAGTGCTCAGCTTGTGTAGGATCTCCCGCAGGAATGTCGGAAAATCATCCCAGGTGGTCGATTCATGAGGCTGCAAGAAGGAAAGTCAACCGTTGCAAGGCGGTTGTCAAGGCGGTTGTCAAGGCGACGTCCGGTTACTCTGAAATGATGCTTCATTGTTCCATATATTATTCTGTAATGTAGAAATCGGTTAATGAAAAGAAAGGTGTGTCCAAACTTTTGTATTGTACTTTGTCTCAAATGCATTGCTAGGATTGTCATACATAATCAAAAAAAAAATTATTAGACATTCATTTTACAGTACTTACTTGGTGTTTTAATTTGAGTTTTAAAGGGCTTTTGTGGGATTTTGTGTCCATTAATTTCCATGACATTTTATCAGCACTAAAGGAATATTCCCCTTTCTGTGCTTGGTGACTTTTATTAGGCGTGCAAATATTATTTACAATTGCTTTCCTGGGTTTCCAGCTGTTGCAAAATTTATATGACTGGTATAAAACTTTCCAGAAGCATCCATCTCCCTCAAGTTAAAAGTAAACTAGATTTGAAATCTAACTGATGTCTTTAAGATCTTTTGGGAAGCTGTCTGCAGATATATCTGGCATTTTCTCTAGCAATAAAGTGCTAAAAACACCATTTTATTTCATTTCATTCTGCAGAACGAGGCGTTCCTGCCAGAGACAATGTGCAATCATGAGTAAATGGCGCTTTGAAGAGCAGACTGCTGTTTTGCTTTGAAGCGATGGGACGGTTCGGTGTCATGGGAAGTCCTTGACCAGGTAGCAACGGAGAAGGCCAGTGTGGTGACTGACTTTGAGGTTTCTAAGAAACCTGCCTTTCAGAAAAACAAAACAGCCAACCTTTCCCATATGCATTCACAGGATGTTCTTTGAATCTTCAAAAGAGATCTGAAGAAGGTTTTTGGTACTGAAACGGTGCATGTTTTCCAGTTCTGGTAGAGGACAATAGGTCTGCGTTTTCTTTGACCACATAGTCACCATTGCACTGTAATCATACATGTACCTAGTTTGAAGCTGAAACATGTTGTGGGGTGGAGTGAGACAAGTACAGATTATGTCTTTTTTTAAATCAAGGGAATCCCCCCACAAGCCCAGAAAACAGCACCAGCAGAGTTATACTATTCATATTTTGCCAGTCATTTATGCTGCTGGGATTTTGTTACCAGTCTGAACTTTGTGTTCTAGACTGTTGGTGACTGGCAACCCAGTTAGCAACTATTTACCTGATGGAATCCATGGCTACTATTTGGCGCTCAGAATTTCTCCTGAAATCCAAAGTCCGGCTCCGTTTTCCTGGAGGGGAGAGATAAAAAAAAAAAAAAACACCATGATCACATGGAATAGTTCTCAGGGAAAAGTAGAAACCGCAAAGCATGTGACACAGCGGTGAGAGGAATTACGACAGAGCTGGATAAAATTCCAGTGACACTGCGTGGAGTTTTAACCTTTGCCAGGCTGGTGAATCGTGACTTTATGACTTTTTTCCCCAAACCCATTCACCCATTGTCTATTGCAATTCATAGTTTGTTTAATTAATATCCTGTACGACGCAATGATTAATTGTCACGACCCTAGGATATCAAACAGAGAGAGTTTTTGGTTCATGTCTCTGGTATGTAACAGGTAGAAATTTCCAGTCCAGACACTAAAATTTTGTTTCAACCAGCCAGTTGAACACCAGTTGACTCTTTATACTCAGCTGGTTGGTTGAAACAAAATCATGGTCTGGATTTTTACTTTCCGGATCGGAAATGTCTTGTGTGTAATTAGTTGTTATACAGGCTTCCAGGTGAGGACAGCGCCATCAGCCTTTTTACATGCCTGTATTTAGACCCTTTAAAACATCTGATTTGATTTCAGGCGGACAACTGGCATCATCTAACATTTTGGTCCAGGTTATTGAACGCATCCTATTCCAAATGAAACTATAGTATACATTCAGGAGGCATTTCATGTCTATAGAGGAAGTGATTTGAATCAGGTTTGGTTTCATCCATTCATCTATCCATCCAGCCATCCATCCATCCATCCATCCATCCACCTTAGATGGGATACTAACCAATCACAGAACACTCAAGCATAGAGATGGCATTTCACTTAATGGCATGTTTTTGGACTGTGGGGGGGGGGGGGGGGGGGGGCGACCGGAGACACAATGGGGGACCCATCCAGGCACCCAGGGGCCCTACATGCACAGCCGTTGTCATCCCAGCGGAATCTAACATTTCACAACAAAGAAGAACCAAACCTCAGCCATTTTGCATCAGCTGGACGTGACCTAACTGTCTCACTGCTGCAGGCTCATGCTGGAGATAACATGCAGTAAAACATGCAGCCTGAGCTTTTGCAAAGTTCCCAAAACAATAGTTTCGATAAAATAATGAACGATAAGTTTGATGGGAAGTTCCCCCGAATTCTCACTCCACAATCACGTCTGTTTCCCCTCATATAGGGACGCTTCCATTCATAAAAAAAGACATACAAATAATGGAAAATGAACAAAAGCCATGAATGGATTTGCAGCTAACATTTGTTTCCCTTCAGAGCAAAAACATTCTTTTTCTGTTAGAGTAGAATCACCTGACAGCTGACATGGCTGGTGGATGTAAACACAGCGGAGCAGCACGGCCTAAGTTGGCTAATGTAAATCGCTTAGGGGAGCAGGGTACAACCAGCCGGCCCGCGAAGGACAGCGAGCTTGTGCCCACGTCCGTGCCGACGGCATGCTGCAAGGCTGATTAAAATGCGACTGAAAGGGCTTATTCTTTACAGTTTGCATGACTAATGCGCCTTCTGCAATGGAGGCTTCTAAATTTAGCGAGTGATGTCAAGCGGGAGCCTGGATGCTCTAGGCATACTGTACAGGGGACCGTCATTCACATAATGGCTGAAATCACTACTGGCCTTGTGCAGCAGCTGCTCACCTCGCCGAAATTCCCTACTACATAAAAACGACAACATTTTTTTGGGAGTTTTAATTCTCTCTCTCTCTCTCTCTCTCTCTCTCTCTCTCACTCGTTCTCTCTCTCCCTTCCTCTCTCTCTTCTCCCATCTCTTTCTGGTATAGCAGTAAAATGGAACACGCCGCTCCTATTCCCACATGAAAACGAGGCTGTTTGTGTGCCTGGAATGTTTTTCTTGTAGGTCTTGGAGTGCAGTCAAAACGCAGAACTGGAGCAAGTAGCGTGGTGAGGGTTGGAGAGCCAGGCAGGGCAGGGGGGGGGGGGGGGGGCGGGCCCGGGGGGTGCAGATGGCTAAAACAGGCCTCGGAAAAAACGAAGAACTCGGACAACTGCGTTTTGCACATGGAGACCGTGACTCCATCCAGCAGGATCTGGATCAGCTGATAAAGCATTTGGGGGTAGGAAGGACCTCAGTGTTTCCAAGCGACACAGACGGGGCACTTGGGGGAGGGGGGTGGGGAACAGGAAGTTCATGAGGAGTTAATGGGAAAACCTACTGTCGGATCCCGGGACTGTAACGTGCTGCCAAAGCCACTGCAAGATGCTGACCAGATGTGCCACATGTGGACATGTGTTTTGGCATTGGGGGAGGCGGGGTTTGGAATTGCTCTTGGTGCACCCTCCCCAGTATCCCCACCTTTGAGAGTGAGAGAGAGACAGAGAGACCTCAACCTGAAAGAGTGATCATCCCTTGCAGTGGGACACAGCTTGTTACTGTCTGTCATACTTCTGCCAAAAATAACATGGTAGACCTCAAACTGGATTCCTATCGCAGGAAGCGAGATCAGTCCCGGCTTCCATCTTTCCGAACAGCCGGCTCTCTTTTCTGCCAGCTTTTCATCTGACTTATGGATAAAGAAAAGATTCACTTATTCGGGGCCATTTTCAAATCTGTGCAGAAAATGAGAGCGGCGAGTTATTTCCCTAATTTTTTCCGGATTCTTACCGAAATAAAAATAGACGACTCAGCGGTCAACCCGCTTGATCCGCTGCATATGTCTCGGACAACAGCTGGATGAAGCGGAAATCTTTGACTGGAGCTTTTATGGTCTGCAATAAATAAATAAATGGTCTATATTTGTCACAATCTCATCTTGCTGTGTTATTCGCTCGCTGTAAATTCCTTGGACTTCGTCCCACAATGGCCCCTCCAGTAAAAAAAATAATAGCAATTTATTTTTGGATTGAAAGAAAATCTTGACACACAACAGCGAAGGACCAGAAATGCTAGACATATAGCTCAAACCCAAGACAAATAGGCATGGCCCTGAGCTGTATTCTTCCCAGATGAATTACATTAGCAGTACAATTTATTTACTTCAAATGCTTTTATCCAATGCAATATACATTCTACAGGGTCAGACAGTCCCTGGAACAATTGGTCGTTAGGGGTCTTACTCAAGGACCCAACCGTGAAATCATTCTGCTAACTTTGGGATTTGAACCAGTGACCTTCCGAATTACAGACGGAGCATAGAGCTGCACGCCACAAGCTTTAAGCTTGGCCATGTGACCAAATTGTGATGCTATGAGCTCTGCAAGCAAAATAAACAAACAAAACTTCGACACGGCTTTTTTCGTCAGGCTCGGAGTGTCACAGGAAGGAAGAGAGGGAGAGGGTCTAGTGATGTTTTTATTGGCTGGGTGAAACGCAGGTGCGAGGGAGAGGGCCCGCTCTCTGCTTCTGGGGGTCAGCCTCAGGACGAGGGAGCGGCGTTGTATTGGAGACAGCCCAGCGGCCCACTGGGGGCAGCGTCTGGCCTAAACGTGGACAGGCCTTGTAAGGACACAACCAGTGGAGCTGATCTAGTCCTTGTCTCGATCCGTTTCCCCGAGATCAAGGTGCACCGCAGCTATTTCGAGGCAAACGAGTAATAATGTTTGCTGCTCACTGCATCCCGGTAGTGTCGTTGAGTATCACCTTCCCTCATAGACGAAAAAAAAAGCTGTAATAAATCTGAAGCCAACAAAACAGGAAGCGCAGAGCGGAGTGTGACTGAGCAGAACATCGGCAGGCTTAAATAATCCCTTGTCTCTTGGAGAGAAACGAAAGTTTTAAAATCCGTGTTGCTAAACGAGGCAGTGAAAGGTCAGTAGGCAGAACGTTTTATGGCTGCGTCTCAGATTCACACAGCTGGTATTGTCGTTACCGCGGGATTGTGTTTGTTTCTGTCGGTCCTGAGTGTAAGATGCAAGGCGGAGCGGGAAGCCTTGATTGATGGTGCTGAAGCTGACTTTGTTCAAGCAGCAAAACACCAAACAGCACTGGGGCCTGCTGAGAAATCACTGTTTTTCGAGGTTGCCAAAGCAAATTACCCCAGTTCGTTTTTTTTTTTTTATTGTAAGCACCATACATGAAGGGTATGACTGGGGCTGCTGTGTGGCTGAGTGGGTTAGGCCCCCTATGTCTGTAATCAGAAGGTTGTGGGTTCAAATCCCTGTCTCTACAGAGTGATTTCACCATTAGCTTAAGTAAGCTCTTGACCACTGTTTCTCCAAGGCCTTTCTGACCCCTCTTTCTCAAAGGTGTATGTTGTTAAATAAACACATCTGTCTGTTGTCTTAATTGGTCAGTTAGCCTAGGGATTCTGGAACCCCAGGGAATCCCTGGCCATTGATGAGCACGTCGATGCAGGTGGCCTCGCCCTCATGCCGGCCTGTGCCTCGATGCACTTGCGGCTGGCCTTTCTGCACCTTTTGCCCAGCTCACATTTCTCATCCATTGACCTTTGAAACATGTGCAAGCTAGCCAGGGCCCCCGGTGGCCTGAAATGCTGCTGACGCTGCAGACAGGCTTCTTGGTGTTACATAAGGCCGCAAATAGTCGCGATGTGCCTAGCAAACCTGCCACAGCCCCTGCTGTCCAGATACTATACATATATATTTATATATCTGCAGCAGAGAGTCACTTTCCAAAAGCTCTGAGAGTGCGTGCCATGTCGTGTTCCACAGTTTGAAGGAAAATGAGGAAATCTAACATCCAATCGGGCAGCATGGGTTGTGGGTTTGAATCCTGCTTCCCCTCCTGTGTGAGGTTTTCACAATCTTCCGAGACTTGCATGACTTTCCTTTGAGTACCTCCAGTTTCCTCCAGCAATCCAAAAACATGCAGTCAGGCGAATGAGTATCTCTCAGCTGCCCACACTGTGTGGGTGTGTGGCCTGTGAATGGGCCAGCAAGCCATCCGGGGTCCCACACACCGAACCTGGTGTCTCCTGAGATAGGCTCCAGGCTCACTTTGCTTCTGTACTGGAACATGAATGTATGGATGAAGATTGGTAGATGGAGGAGTCTAATCAATTGCTGGGGGAGGAAGGTACCCCAATGCCTTCCAGGCTGTGATTGGCTGGGCTGCCCCCACAGAATTGATGAGAAGAAGTGCAAAGGATGCAGAGAATCACTCAACTGAACTTTGAAAGTCTTGAATAAGGAGAAGGACCGGGCGCACATGTTTATCTGGGGCTATTTATGTGCATCTTTAGCTATTCGCTAGTGCCATGGCGATAAACAAAGCAGTGAAGCAATGCCCTAAGGTCAAAGGCATAAAGGCATTTCCTTTGCATAATAATATACAGACGGGATTTCCAAGAACTCCTGTGCCCAGCGGCCAGGCAAACGACTGGTCAGATGCCCGGCGTGACCCCGCTGGTCTGATACCATAACCGGGGAGGAGGCAAGAAACATGCGTCTGATCTGATCTATCCTCGGTTTGAGAGAGAGAGAAAGAGAGAGAGAGAGAGAGATGGAACGACACCAAGCAAAACTCATTCTGGAAAAAAAAGTTAATAATAGCCTGTGGATTATAGCTGGTTCTCATTGCTTGTGCACATCTGCTGTTCAGTAATGATATAAGTTGCAGGGGCTGCCCCCCCCCCCCCTGCATCCTCTACTGGCACAGAGTGGATCAGTGGGAAGGGAGCTATCCAATGTCATCGCAGTGGCATGGAAAGTTGTCTGCCGAGCCAGCAGGATATGTTTGGATCGGGGATATTTTTGTGTGAGTATGTGTTTGAGTCCGCTGGCGTGCCGCCCTTGGGGGAGTGATCGGGGGGCCAGTGCGAGCGTGCACGCAGTGTGTACGTGTGCTAGCATGCATGGGGTGTGTGCGTGCATGGCGGTGGAACGAGGGCAGGCGGGGAGGGCGGGTGGACGGAGAACCGACAGATTGGCACCGTTTCAGCTCTATTATAATGCAGAGGCTTCTGGAAAATTCTGCTCCCTTGGCCCCCTGAAATGCCCGGGCATGACATGAATAAGGAAGACCGCGCCGCAGCCGTGTGGGCGGCTCATGGCATACTGGAGGGTTGGGGGGCGGGGGTGCAGCGCTATGGTGTCCAGGACACCACAGAAAACAAAAAGATCGCTAAAATCTGGAGTGGGGATGGGGGGTGGGACTGGGCTCACCGCCCGCAAACGTTGGCGTGTGTCCAGCATAACTTACAGCGCCAAAGCCAGGAGATGGAAATTTGGAAAAGGCTCCGAAGATTTGAGTCTGATGGCAGTGATTTAGGAAGCATTCAGATGCAGGGGATGATAAAACGTTTGTGCTGCTTTAGTATGAACAGCCAGAAAAGGACAAACCCCTGTCCCACAGTTTGCCCCTAGTGACAGAAGGCTGTCTGCACATTTCGGTGACATTTGGCCTAGTGGCTTGCCATGGGTTTTTCGTGGACAGACATGGCTCTGAAATTACCGTATTGCGTCTTGCATGTGTGCTGAAGAGAGCGGGATTGAGCGCGATGGAGGGTGAGACAAGCATAATAAAAGCAAATCAGTATTTGAGAAAAAAAAACCATCTATCCATTTTCCATGATGTCAGCAAGCACTGGGTACAAGGCAGGGGACCCTTTAGATGCGATGCCAGGCCAGTCACAGTGCACAGAGGTGAAAAAAACATTTTTGCAAAGGTTTTTAAGTCTGTCTGCTGTGCCCTAACAGCACGGCAAACAGAAAACACATCATTTAAGAAATGGACAGGCACTTTGAAAGACAGCTAAGTGAGTTCTAAGCAGCCCTTATGGGACGTGTTAACCGGACAAAGCTCCCTGAGAAACAAGCAGGCTGAAGGGGGCAAATAAAGTGTGTGGGGCACAGGTGAGGGATTCAAGAGGAAAATAAGCCGCGATTAACATGGGTAACTAGTTGGAAAGCAGAGTTACGTGCGTCAGGTAGGCTGGTTATAGGTGTGAGAAGGCACACCGATTGGCTTGAATTGGAAAGCCAGAATCAGAGCCTGGTTTTGGCCCTGGATCCATGTGTCCGTTGCCAGCATGCCCGTGAGGCGGGCACCGGCTCCCTAAACAACACCCCTCGGCACCAAGGCGATCGTACCCGAACGGAGCCAGGAAATGTGAGGGTGTGGCATGTCACCGAGGCTGCCATCCATTTGCTGACCTGTGAGGAACAGCGAGCTCGACCCCCTACCCCCAAATGCCTAAAAATATCAGTAGCCCCGCCTGGCAGCGCATTTCCTGCACCCCTGACACCTGACATTTATAGGCCCCGCCCTTTTTAGGGGTCACACTGGGCCCCCGTGATGCACTCTCAGGACCCTGTTTATCTGCCTGCAATGCAACACTACAGATTTGTAAATGCTATTCCTGTCTCCCACGTGAAAACACTATCTGCCCCGGATGCATGTGCTGCCCCCCCAAGGCCAGATCCTGTCCCACCCCCCACCCTTGCCAGGCTAATATTAAACCTGCTGCTTGGTGGAGACCTTAATCCTCTGACGAAGGCAGAACCTATTAATAAAGTGTCAACAAATAGCAGCGTGACGAACATGACCCAGAGCGCCTGTGTGTGGCACCGGGAGGGACGTGTTCTAGGAGGGGTTCTGCTTTCCTGGGAACGTGCGATTGTGTTACCAAAGCTGGTGACCCTGCTCAGGAGTAAAGTGTAGCTTGGTAGCATCCCCATTCCCAAACCACAGCAAACTGGGGGCAGTGTGTAGCTCAGCAGGTTGGGAGGTTGTGGGATGTAATCAGAAGGTTGTCAGTTCAAATCCCATGGTTAGCAGAGTGGGGCCCTTGAGCCAGGTCCTTAACCCCAGTTGGTCCGGAGTGTCCTGCTTTCTCAAAAGAGCATAAACTGAACCTTTCAATCTGTTCAGTGTTCAACCATCAACATCGGAAGGGACCCAAGCCCCCCTGCCCCCCTAAACACGCACAGTGCTACCACAGTATTGGTAAGCACATGTCCCTATAATCCACATACAAATCTGTGTCCTTGTGGGATTCCTATGCTGTCAAGGCCCTGTAGAAATTTACTTACAGGAGTCAGGATGAACATCAGTACATGTGATCAGGGTGGTAATATGTGTAAGAATCAGGCAGTAAGCTTTGGAGAATCCATGCAACTATGCCCTGCACTCTTTGCTGGTGTAAAATGCATTGAAATGTAACTGGTCTGTCGCATGTCCATAGCAACGCTAGGCTAATTAGCAGAGAAAAGAGGGACAGCTGATGTAAAGAGGCCCCTTGCTGTTCTCGTAGCCGCACCCTGAACAAGTGACAGAGCTGGACCTGAATCGTAGCACCTAATCGCCATCATTTCCGTGTGGAGGCCCAGTGACATGTCGCTCTGCTCTCAGGAAACCAGATCCGCACCGTGTGAAAGCCACTGCTCCTACAGATCGCGTTTGATTATGGTTCCCTGAGAAAGAACTTTCATATTTCATCTCACCGTACATACGCGGGGAAATTATAGTCTCTTCATAGAATTAGGCCAAGGTAGTTTTTGGGTGATTTTTTATTTATTTTAAAATGACATTTTAGTCATTCACTAGTTGAATTCATTATATCAGCACTGCGCTGCTGAAGATTATTTTCTTTTGTGTACTTTATTTTTTTATTTGCTTAACAATGGAGGCTTCACTGAACAACAAAATTAATCTTTGGGAAATAATTAAGGAACTTAACTAACAATCAGTCTGGTGGATCAATGGAGATCCTGGAAATAGTGTCTAATGTATACAGACATAAAGGCGTAAAATCGTAACATCTTAAAGGTGCAAGAAAGTCACTATGTTAGTAGAAGCACACATGCGCCATACACGCATGCTTCTTAAGGTCATACTTTAATACGGATCCGTCGCATTAATGCAGCCCTGTCAGCTACAGCCTGCCATGCGTGCCCGCATCCCCTCGCCACGTGCTGGGAGCAGCGTATCTCCGCAGCGCGATGAACTCATGAACTTACTGACGGATCCGTGCGTCTGGCACCGACGACGCCCCCCCTCCATAACCCCCCACCCCCAGCTCCACCCACAGTGCATGTGGATTTCCTGCCACATGGGGGTTACCCATTCGGGGTCAGGGTGCATGTTTGAGATGTGGTGGTGGTGAGGGGGGGGGGGAAGATGACATCTGATTGGTCATCCTCATCCATCGGTGGTGCTCAGTGCCCATTGTTCATGGGATTACCATTTACAAGCTGTTCCTTTACCTCTGCTTATATGGACATTTCATTTCTGCATGCATGTCTATATTACTGTTCATTGGACAGTATCTGTACATGTATATATCTGTGTGTGTGATGTGCAGGGATGACCGTGTCTTTGTGGATATATATCAGAATTTGCTCATGTATATGCATGCATGTCTGTCTATAGATTTGCTTTTGTATGTATACGCTTGCATTGTATGATTTTTGCATGTGTGTATGTACATTTATAATGCTTTGAATTGTATATACTTGTCTAATTACATGAGTGTAAAACCTATGGGACAGTATGTGGCTCTGACTTCTGCATTTGTGTATGATGCAGAGGAGATGAGCGCAGGAGTTGCGTGTGTGTGCTGCGCATGCAGGAGGTAGCGTCATACTCTAGAGTTGCTTTGCTGATGACGGGCTCGGCGGTAAATCCATGCCAATTGCAACCATCATGGCCATAATATCATATTTCAAGGTCATGCCATTCCGCTAGGATGACAGCTAATTCTGTACTCCTTCATTCTTCAGCGAGATAATGACCCAAGCAAACCTGAAAATTCTGCAGGAAGTATCTGGCAAAGAAGGAGGGTGAAGAACAGCTCAGATGGATGACCCGAACCGTCCGATCTCCACACCTCAATCCTGGAGAACTTTTACGGAACGAACTGAACGGAAGAGTCAATGTGAAGCAAACCCACAAGTAGCCAGAAAATCTGTGATCTGAAGCTATTTTGAGGAATACCCAGATTTAGAAATTATTTTCAGTTTTTTTTGAACGCTGCTTTGGTACTCAGGTTTTATTTTGTATATTGCGATGTGTATATTAAAGTTTTCACAGAAACAAAATTAAATATAAATGATAAAATACAAAACTTTAGTTTTCAAAAACTACTTTCCTGCAAGTGTACCAAAGAATTAGAGTGATACTGTTCATTCATTTGTACCTACATATGGTTGTATACATGCTAGTGTGTGTATACTTTTTATTCTGATTTGAGACACATAAAAATACTGATTTTAGTATTAACGATATTAACTAACGATAAAACGATGTCCCACATTTATAGTTAACGTTAGAACTAAAAACACGTCTGTTTTGACTTTGAAGCAGTTATTTACCTGTTATCTCTTTTCCAGATGTACAGTAGCAGTAGGAGCTTAATCTGACCTCCCTGTACATATACCATACACCAGCAGTTTATAATTACAGATAACGAGACACTCGCACTAATGACGCAAGTAACCTTTCGATAAGCACGCCATTATTTTCTATCCTTCAGAAATTGCGCTCATTACACAGTTTCCTTCTCTAATAATGCTCCTTAGGGCCACA
Source organism: Brienomyrus brachyistius (assembly GCF_023856365.1). Classification (NCBI taxonomy): domain Eukaryota; kingdom Metazoa; phylum Chordata; class Actinopteri; order Osteoglossiformes; family Mormyridae; genus Brienomyrus; species Brienomyrus brachyistius. The sequence continues at coordinate 14,525,076 of NC_064552.1, forward strand.
TATGATATATACATGCTGACTTCTCATCTGCCTGTTGAAATCGTTTCTTGCCGTTGTGATTATCGCTCAGTTTTACTGCTTTACTAATAATGAGCAATGCCGAACGTGGGTTTTAAGAACTGACGGAACAGTGTGTTCTCTTTGGCGGAGTTCGTGACCACGGTTTAAGCACAAAAGGAAAGGCTTGCTTGTTGTTTTGTTTTTTTTTTTTTTACAAGCAGTGGCAAACCCTCATCCTTTTCGAACGTGAGGCTGACTTCACTTCTTTGCCAGCGGGGATCTTCAGGCCTTCAGAGCCTGTGCAGCTTTCTGAACGGCGAGCCAAACCCCGTGAAGATTCCTTAGGTCACATCCCAACAAACTCCCGTGTTCCAACACAGTGGGATTCCACTTTCGTTTTGCATCCCAGTTCCTGCCTCTCGTTGGCCCGACAGCTGGAAAAATGAACGGAACACGGATAATGGATGTGAATGGAAAATATTATATGAGACATAATATATGGGATTTGTTTATAAATTTTTAAGTCCAAAATAGGTTTAGAAGTGTATTTAGTACAGTCTAATGTGATCACAATTAAAAAAAAAAAAAAAAAACACTTAAAACGGTCTTGGTTTTTCGTTCAGACCATTTCAAAGACGAGGAAGCTGGCTTCAGTTTGCTCTCAGAAATTTGTATATATGGAAGAAATTGCAAAGTCTAAAGAGAGCCAGACTGTTTACAGAGAAAAACTAGGTCCTTTACATTACCATGTTCCCAGCACCAGCTCCAAAAACACAAATAAAAGAAACAGAAAAGAAATTTAATCATTATTAGGAGATAATACAGATGGAAAATTAATAGCAAGGCACCCAAATGTCCTCCTCATGCGAATTGTCATTCATAGCTTGTATATAAATAATGGTGAATAGGTGTGTGTCAGTGTCCCACTCCTCCGTGGTCGAGGGTTTATGTTCTTGGATTGATAGAGAGGAGCCAGAATACCCAGAGAGGTGGGGGTGTGGCTAGGGCTGTTTTAGGGGGGCTTTGCCCAGAATATTCTATACCCCCCCCACACACACACATTTAAAGTGCACTAATTAGTTTAAATAATGTGTTTTTTCATTAAAATCAGACCCCCCCACCCTTTACATGAATCTCTATTGATATTCCTGCCCAGAGGAAACCCACACAGAGGTAAAAGGGCAATTTCACACAGAGCTAGGCACTGGATTCGCACCCCCAGCCCTAGAGTGTCAGGCAATAGTGCTGCCGTCTGTACTGCAAACTGAATTCATAATGACGGGTGCATGCAGTCAGCGCAGTGATATTAAACAGCACTGGAATACCCGCTGCCAGCCGGGATGCCGAACCGGGCCGGTTCCGTCCCCATGTGGCCGTGGTAAGAAGCGGCACTGCTGCGGATGCCGGCCTCGTTGAGCAATCCTTCTTTACGAAACGCGTCGAGGATGTCTTCCAGACTCACTTGTGACCTAAAAAGAACGAGGGAAAAGAGCAGAGAACACGATCCGCTCTGAGGGCAGGGTGCCAGGTGGCTGACTAAGCAAAGATGGCTACACAGATATCTGGCACCGTGCGAGAGGTTCAGAGATCAGGCTGCACCCTTCAGAGCTCAGCTGTTACTGCGTTAAGCGGCTCTACGCCTCCTCGCTCCCTGCCACCCCCCGTTCTGGGCACACACACACACACACACACACACACACACACACACATGCACATGTAGGGTATACCTATCCTTATGGGGTCCGTTCATTCACTTCTATGGGAAAAATGCTAACGCTAACTATGACAACCTTAACCCAAGCAAAATGAGATTTAACAAGTTTTTCATTTGTAACTTTTTCATAAAAGTGATTTTTATAAAATAGAGTTTTCCCTTATGGGGACCAGGAAACCGGTCCCCATAAGGGGAAAAAAAATGGATATTTATCACGTTAAGGGGACATTATGTCCCCATAAGGATAGGAATACCCTCTCACACACAGACACACACACACTCACACTCCCAAGCATCTCTGAAATATGTGTCATCTCATTTCACCTTATCGTATAGTCGTCCCATACCCACCCGCCTGCCCGCCACAGTAGAAAATAGTTGATTGCTGTGGGGGGGATGGTGGTTTATGAGAGGAGATGAAAGCTGAGCCGTGTCTCTTGCGTCAGGCTTCTGGGAAACATCCCCCCCCAACCCCCCGCCCCCCGGGACTCTCACGGCAACCGCAGGCAGTGACAGCTCAGCAGTTCCCTAGCTGGCAGTATGGACGTCCATCAGCTCTGGGCCCCGCCCTTCTTTAGCCCCGCCCTTTACATGGCCACGCCCTCTGCATGGTCACACCCTCCCGTCACTCTACTCACAGTGAACACATGAAACAGCTGAAGATTGCGACCTGAGAACAAAGGGAGAGACATCGGATGAGCGGAAGAATCTGGGGGGCGGGGCTTCACGCCCAGTGCTGGGTTCACTGCGACCGTCGGAGCAAAAATAGCTGCCGTCGCACTTGGAGGCCTCATTCAGAAGGAACCTGTCTCAGCTCGCCCTGCAGTGAGTCCGGCAGTGAACCAACACGACTCTTGGGCCCCTTGTCTGCTTCGGGAGACAAGTTCGTAAATCCTCCTGACCAAACGGCCACAGATCAGGAGCCATGTTTAATAACTCCCCGTGAATAAAAAAACAAACTGCCGCAGACCTGGTGACTAGCATGACGCGGTGCTTGATCTGCTCCCCTTCGAGATCGATCTCCAGAATCGGGCTGCATCGACGCCAGTGAGACCTCACACCGTGCTGACATCAGCTGCCAAATCTCCATGGTTACCAGGGGACCACCATTAGCTTAATTAGAATGTGGGAAAAGGTTGACACGTTTCAGAAACAGTCCGACCTTAAAGCCAGACTTTTCAGGATTAATCCACAGAAGAGAAATTATTATACACGAAGTAAATCGGTTTTGACTCGTCTCCCTTTGCTGTATATTTTTGTCACCTTGCATTAAGTAGCACATAAAGTTATGTTCTTTTTTTAAGCCATTTTGAGAAATGCGCTAACCAAAATGGATGTAATATGATCAGATTCAACTAAACTGAGTCCCTTGTGCTTGTTTGGTGCAGAAAGGCTGATGGAGTGAGCAATAGGGACTTTATGTAACTAACGACAAGTGACTCACGCGGTTCAGGTGGTCCCTGCTGCGGCTGGTCCCTGATGACTGCTGAGTCAAAGCCATTAGCATCTTGCTTATTGTCGCCTGTTTCCCACCATCGGAGTCAAGCCTGCGGGCCCCATTCTCCGCCCACATTAATGCGCTGCTCAGTTTCTTTCCAGGTTAAATTCCAGCCAGGCGTATGCCGTCCCAAGCGCCAATGGGCAGTGACATGGGGGGGCAGGGAGTTGGGGGGGGGGGGTCATATGACCGAGATAAGGCACACTTTTCTTAGTGCTTTTCCAAACAACTGCCTGGATGCCCACTAAAACGAAAGAGGCGGAGCTGCAGAAGGAGAAGCACCCCTGGATTAAAATAGCCCCGGGTTTGTTACCAAGAGACGGGGGCCCCATGGCAACGGCGGCTTGTTTGTGTTTAAACACTCCGCCTCAGCTTCCTGACCTTTCTGCCCATATCTGAAACACACACAGGCAGTACACAAATAAACAGACAAATACATGAAAACAGATGCTAAATCACACAAAATGCCGCATAAGATCGTCTTTTTCTCCTTTTAACCATCAAATAAGTGGCAACAAAGCCAAAGACTGACATGAAATATCTACAAACAGAACAGTATTGTATTTCAGTTTCATCTTTTGCCTGCTTGAAATAACCGATAAAACGCTTTTCTTAAAACCATTTTCTCTTATTTTGTACTGAAGTGTACGTTTGGTAGCTTTAAGGAAGCAAAGAAGTGATCCAGTCGCTTGCATTCATTACCAAATATCTACTGGTGGTTAAAATTTTATCAGGCATATAATGAATGGACCCACCTAGGAGGGTCATGTGACATTTATTATCATTTGGAATTTGCGTCACACCAGAGTGGCTTCTTGCGACAGGATAGTAACCCGGTAAATCTTGTGCCTGCGGCCTTCCTTGTTAATATTATGCCTGAATATGTAAGATTTCAGTGATTCAGTGAGGTGAAATTTGGCTCAAACGTGGCTGACTCGGTATCACATCCAACGAGAGTGTCGAGGACACCATTTGAAGGGCTGCTCCTCTTAAATGACCTTTCTCACCCCGCGATGAGGCTACGGCACTTAATCATGCCTCCCCCAAACTGATGGCTTGGGTCAGCATACGGCACATAGTGACGGAGATTAATAATGGCCTGAAATAGGACTGCTCAGTTTAATTACTTTGATTCCCCTTGACGTGAGCTGTCCTGTCCCCCTTATCCTCGCTTCATTAGCTTTTCACATCCGTCCGTGCCCTCGGACATGCCACTCTCACCACCATCCGCAGTGGGCCTCTCTCTTCCTCTGGCCGGATGTAATTAGCCAGCTCGGAACGCCGTCGGGATCCATCCGGCTCATATTTCCGTGGGTTGAGTTATTTCGACAAATAAAAAAAGATCTACACCGAAAAAAAGCCCATCGACGGACCCATCGACTTAGGAGTGCGCGCTACGCCCACCGAAATCCTCTGCTGCTCTGTGAATATTGCTCGCGCTCAGACCGGAATCGGAAGGTGACGGACATGCAGCCCAGTCAAGGTGAGGCCGCAGTGCCTGCCAGCGAAACATGCACTTCCTTCCAAGCATGCATAAATAATGCAGCCAAATGTGGCTGTTTAGTCAGTGCATGGTGATTTCATCATGCCTTACATAATATATTAGTTTATCAGTGCCCAAAATAAACTGGGTGAGGCACAGCTATTATGGAAAAAGGAGCCAATCTTTATAACCTTCTGGAAACTAAGATTATTCAGCTTTTTGGATTTCTGGTCAGGTATTCGCATGGCTGACGCTTTTAAGGGCTGCCAGTGATCATCCAAAATGAGCTTTCAGGACTGAAATAGCAGCAGAAACTTGCTTCCTCAGTGTTCGGCATGTGAGAAGATCGAGGTGAGATAGTACAATGAAACACACACAGCCTAAAGATCTGTTCACTTGAACCTACTTTTCACGTTAAATCCCCTAATGCAGAAAACACAAGGCGAGTTTTGTTTATCCCAAACTTAGTTCTCGTTTCCAGTGCCCTGAAATCTAATTTGTAGGCAGAAATGGGAACAGGGAAGCTGGATCCAGGCTTTACCTGAGGCCTCATCGCTAACGACGCTAACATTGCTAACCTCATTACCGTGAAGGGCTGCTTTGATGTTACAGCTCTGTCGCTTGAAGGGATTACAAAATTATTCTAATTAAATGTTAACAATGGAGCCAACCTGAACTGCTCTGAAGAAAGGGGGCTTTGAGGATCCAGTGGCTGAAGGCTTAAGGCCTGAAAAGCCTCCGTATCAGAACCTCGTGACCTGGGCAGCATTCGTGATTATTTCCCCTTAGTGCTGAATACACCATCTCTGGTTCACTCAGGTAACCCAAGTCAATATCACTGCTCAGTCTCAAACATGCTCTCCATTTTGGGCCAGTTTTCCATCCATCCATTTTCCAAACTGCTTATCTTACTTGGTCGTGGGGGGTCCGGAGCCTATCCCTGAAGCACAAGGCAGCGAACAACCCAGGATGGGGGGCCAGCCCATCGCAGGACACACTCACACACCATTCACTCACACATGCACACCTACGGGCAATTTAGTAATTCCGATTAGCCTCAGCAGGTCTTCAGACTGTGGGGGGAAAGTGGAGGACGTGGAGGAAACCCCACGAGGACATGGGGAGAACATGCAAACTCCACACACATGTGACCCAGGCGGAGACTCGAACCTGGGTCCCAGAGGTGTGAGGTAACAGTGCTAACCACTGCACCATGGGCCAGTTTTTATACTCAGGAATGCTTCATTATCAATGTTTCATAACCATTCATAGCCTTGGAGAGCTTTCATCTTTTGACTTCAAACTTGTTTACTAGCAAATGGTCAATTTTTCATTCAGTCTCTCAGTTGTCCTTTGAAACAGTCACAGTGAGAAGTGCATATCTGTTACAAACAGCCAGCTGACTGCGTCCCCGGCTCAGGTTTCGCCAACGTGCATCATGCTGTTTTAAAATGAAACGTTAGCATTTAGCTCGTCACAATTCAGCTTCCTTGGTGAGGCAGTACGTGACGACTGCCACCTGAGCTGAAGAGCATTTCCTGTAGTGTCACAAGCTTATCGCTGACAGAACAATCGGACACGTGGCGTGCAGTGATCAGTATGTGCTGTGCAGTGAAGTGCGCACCTTATCACGTTCAATCAGCCTGGGACGGCACAGACCTGCCTATCTACGAGCACTGCCGAATTTTCCTTGCTCTGTCTGCACAGCCAGCCACGGGCACTGGCCCCCTCCCCCAGCCCAGGGAGGTCAGACTTGAAGGGAGAACGTGCCTTATCCCGCTCCTTTTCATCTGACACCTTACCTGTCTAGATCATTCCAGCCTCTCTTGCTGGCATTTACGAAACGTTCACCTTAATAGGTCAGATTAAACAGCCATGGTTTTAACGAGGGTCCAGGTATGATCCTACCATCCGGCACACTGGGCTTTTCCAAGTGGATAAGGGGAC